>NW_027185877.1:6833174-6890322 GCF_028583685.1 Petaurus breviceps papuanus
TAAATAAATAAATAAATAAATATTCCTGAAATGACTAATCACTTGGGGGAATAAGGAATAGTACTGACATCTGGTTTAGCATTGTCTACTCTCACCAGGACCCTATTTCACCCCTCACAATGAATATATGTGCGTACGTACACACACACACACACACACACACACACACACACACACACACACACAGTCCCTTTGAAGCTGTAACTTGCCTTTGGGAGAATCTGGGATGGGAGTCTGTCAGGGAGGGATTAAGAGAACCAGAGTAGCTGGGACCAATTTTCAAATCAAAAAACCTGTGTAAAAATCTCAAAGGCTTAAGGTCTCAGTGGCTAAAACTTGCTTGCCAAGTGGCTAGAAGACCCTAGTCTTTTGTCTCTAAACCCAGAAGAAAGAAGAGAGTTAACTGGATTCTGTTAGATCACAAACTGTACAGTTTTTATTTTGAATCCTGTGTCTTGGGGGGAAAGGAAAGAAAAAAAACCCTCATCACCTTATCCATCTTGCATGTGATGGTCCTAAAAATAGTCGAGTTTTACTGCTATACATAAAAATTTCACAGGTTGGGGTGGAAGAAACAAACTCATGACTTGTGCTAAACGATTCCATTTCCCAGACACTGGGTAATTTGATAACAGCCCCTACACTAGTATGCCAACAAAACTCGATAACAAAGGAGATAATTCCTATCACTGAAACCCTTTGAGCCTATAAGTAAGTTTCCTATTCACTATTCACTTGTCATTTCCAACTAGAAGTGTTTCTTCCTTGGTCAAAGAGATTTCCTTGAGCTCCATTATAACACTACAACATGTTCTTTACGGCAACTCAGGAAGAGAGTTTGGTTCTATACTCATTGCCCATGGACTGGAAGTTGTATATGCCAACTGTTCAAGAAAGAAATGATTTGCTACAATTTTTTAAGAGTGCTAAGAATTCAGTGAGTCAGATTAAGGGGAAATAATAATGAAGGGACCATCTTGTTTGCTATTATTTGCTACTTTTATTAGATTCCCAAAAGTTCCTAGTGAGAATGACTAAGTTTTTTTTTTAAATGAGAGGGGAAAATCACCAGCAAAAAAAAAAAACCTAAAAAATAAAGTAAGTCCTACCAGTTGAAGAAGGGGGAAGAGGGAAATTGTGATGTATGCATTTAATTAATCAATAAATATTTTTTAAACTCCTCCTATATGCCAGAAACTGTGCTAAGCTATAATGGAGATATAAAAAGAGGCTAATGACAGTACCTACCCTCAGGAAGCTTACAATTTAATGAAGACAACATGCAAGTAAATAAATATGAATCAAGTTATAAACATGATAAATGGAAAATAGCTAATTGAGGGAAGACTCTAGAATTAAGAAAGGCTAGGAAAGGCTCCCAGTAAAAGAAGTAATTTTAATTGATACTTAAAGGAAGCTGTGGAGTAAGTAAGTGGAGAAGAAGAAGGAGAGAGTTCCAGACATAGGGAACAAACAGCCTGAGAAAAATGCCCAGAGCCAAGAGATGAGGTATGTTGTTCATAGAACAGCCAGGAGACATGTTATATAATATTATAATATATAATATAATATTGCAATAAGAAATTACGAATATGAGGAATTTAGAGAAATACAGGAAAGTTTATATGAACTGATGCAGAATGAAATAAGAAACATTGTACACCATGTTGAAAACAATGTAAATGAAATGATCGCTTAAAAGGAAACAGAGTCCCTGAAAAGACAGTAATGGTTCTAAAGCTCTCACCTAGAGGTGGCACGGCAGAATAAGAAGAGATTGGATTTAGATTTGGAGTCAAAGGAGCTGGGTTTTGATCCAAGCTCTTTCACTTAGTTTCCTTGTGATATTGGGCAAACCATGTAACTTCTATGGGCCTCAGTTTCTCACCTGAATAATAACATGGTTAGACAAGATGATCTCTAATTAATCAATTGATAATTGTTTATTAGGCATTTACTGTATGGCAGCCACTGTGCTAAATGTTGGGGATGCAAAGATAAAGGCTAAACAGTCCCTGACCTTGAGGTACTTACTAATCAGGGAGACAAGGAACATATACACAAGTATATGCAGAATATGTACAAAATGAATGCAAGGTACTTTAGGTAGAGGTTGCACCAGCAGCTGAGAAGACCATGAAAGGCTTCTTAAAGAAGGTGGCACACGAGCTGAATTTTGAATGAAACCAGAGCATTTAAAAGTCAGGGATAAGGAGGGGAGCTCAATTACAGTCATGGAGGCCAGCCAGCATGGTCACAGAGGTGGGAGATGGAGTGCCATGTGTAGAACCTCTAAATCTCTGATTTAAATCACTAAATTCATGATTCTGTGAGCTTATGATCATATGATCACAGCAGAGAGGTAAGGGACCACTAAAGCAGAATGGCATATACACTATCAGATCTGTATCTGGGATTACTGTATCTAGTGTTTTTTCTTCATTGATTTTCTTTGCTAAAAGATATATTTCATTTCTAGGGGATGAGGGAATTTTTTCCAAGAAATGAGGGATATAATGACAAAGAACATCAATTTCAAAACTATTTAATAGCACCTATGAAATAGCACTTAAGATATCTATGAAAGGTTAGTTTCTTATAATTATAGAAATCTGATATGAGAACTATTTATCATTAAATTTTCAAGTGCATAAAATTAGCAATAAGCAATGATAAGTTGTACATAACTTGCCATCTGAAAACCAAAAATGTTTGCTCATTATCCCTTTGTTGATTTGAGACAAAACTCATGCTGTGGCTGGGTGCCACTCCAGATCTCATATAGTGGAAACATCACTGTGTTACATACATAGTGCAAATGTCACATATAGTGATTTTGAATCAAGGCCATTTCTAAACCCAATCTGGTTCATTTATTCAACAAGCTTCTTGTCTCAGCACTGTTGGTCGATGCTGACAGCATCTAAGAAACCAACGGAACTCTCAACATGCTGTGGTAGGAAAGGGTTGCTTTTTTTTCTAATTGTGGTTGCATTTCTCTCAAGCTACTGGTGCTGATGACCCAAAGGGCAATGAAGAGGTGTGTAATGGGAATGAGCAGAACACAACACCAATAACTCATGCACTGGAAAGGGGATAAAAGACATCATGCAGGATGTGCATGATCAGAAAAGAGGTGGGCTGGTTGAATAGAGAACAAAGGGTAACTGATAGGCTGAGTGCAGCACACTGCATGGGGAATTAGCCAGATCCGCTATGAAAGATTTGTGGGAGGATCTGGACAAGAATAGCACAGGATGAGAAGATATGGGTTAATTACAATCTATACCATTAGAGAGAATGAGCCCATCATTGAGATCATGAATCTAATATTGAAGGATTTAGTTAAAAATCAACATTTTAAACTAAGTACCACCATCACCACCCCCAAAACATGAACAGATTATTAGTGTCATGATCCCCTTTGTCAGTCTGGTGAAACATATGGATTGCTTCACAAAATACTTCTTTCAGTTCATAAAATAGAATGCATAGGATTATGAGAAACTAATTGCACTAAAATATAGTTATTAAAATATTTTAATTAACATATCCCTCAACTTCAATAGGATTGAGTTTTGAAGGAAACAGATCAGGAGCTGTTAAAGCATGTTTCCCTAAAAATGACCTTACTCCCATTAAATTCTGATGATAATAATAACAATCATAAGAATAATAGCTGACATTTGTATAGCACTATAAGGTTTACAAAGTACTTTACAAATGTAAATTGTAATATAAATATTGTAGTGTAAAAATGTAAAAGTAGTTATCCATCAAGCCTCATAACAACCCTGTGAGGTCGGTGCTATTGTCAACTCCATTTTACAGATGAGGAAACTGAGTCAGACAAAGGTTGAGTAACTTGCCTAGGATTACACAACTAGTGAGGATCTGTGGCAGAATGTGAACTCAGGTGTTTGGGTTTCCAAGCCCTTCTATGCCTATAACATGCTCCTTCCTTATCTAAGCCTCTTAAGAGTCCCTACCTTCCTTTAAAACTCAGATCAGGTACTATCTCCTACATCAGTTTTCCTCCCTATGCAACTGTTAGTGTCCTTGCCCTCTGATTTCAGGATTTTAATTTTGTATTTTATAGGATGATAGATCTACAAGGAAACTCAAAAGTTATCTAGTCCAATCTGATTTTACAGGTGAGGAGACTGAGGCCCCAGGTGTTTTAAGTCCTTCGCCCATGATCACTCAGGTAGTAAGATTCAGAGGCAAGATTCCAACCTAGTTTCTCTGATTCCAAAGTCTTTCCACTGTAATGCTACCTCCCAATATATAAAGTCTTTATTTACTTAACATCATAGAGTTAGAACTGGGAGGACCTTAAATGCCATCAAGTTGAGCCTCCTTTCCCCCTACAGAGGTTAAGTGATTTGCCCAAGGTCACACAGCTAGTAAATGTCAGAGACAGAATTTGAATCCAAGTTTTCCTGACTCCAGATTTTGCATTCTATCCATTTCACAATGCTGCCTCACGTCTCTCTGACCTCTACTCTACTGGAGTATCATAGTTTTATTTTACAGATAACTATCTAACTTAGGGTTCCAGTAGTCTTTAGTACTCTCAGTATCCACTCTGGTTTAGCTTGAAATGAATATCAGCCAGAACAAAAGGTGAGCTAAGGAGGCAAGGTCTATGTTTTCTACTCACTTAGCCAGAATTCCTGCCTTTATTAAGCACATCTGTCAGCAGCTAAAGGTTGATTGCTTTGGAGCCCCATTTTGACCAAAGAAAACCACAGTCTTTCTAGGCAAGCAAATTGGAGTCAGATTTTTTCATACTGAAATCTGCTCCTCAATTAAACAACCAGGCCTCCCCCAAAAGAGTATAGTCTCTATCTCTCTTTCTGCTACAACCATATAATCTCAGTTCCTTGCTAACAACAAATAATTCTAAAATCAATTAAATAAAAATGGACTGCTCAGATAGCAGTCCTTATCCTTGTAGAACAGGAGAGAGCAACTTCCATGATGGCTGTGTACACCTTCTCATTCTCTTAAATCAGAGGTTCTTAGCCTGGAGTCAATGAAGTTGACTTCTTAACTATTTCAACATAATTGGTTTCCTTAGTAATCCTACATATTTTAGTTTACACATTTAAAAACATGATTCTGAAAAGAGGTTCAGAGGCTTCTCCAAATTGCCAGTGTGGTCCATTGCACATAAGAAGGATAAGAAATTCTGCTCTTTTATTTTTGCAGAATTTCCTAATCTTAATGTTCTTGAACCCATAATCTAATGCTTCTTTCACCAGTTCAATGATGTTTGTTTCTGGCTGGTCCCATGTTTATAGAAACAACAATTCTCTCACAGATACACACACACACACACACACACACACATACACACACATAAACATCTACAATAACATATGTATAAATATATAGCAACTGTTCATTAAAATTCACACATCTCACAAATCATTTTAAAATAACAATTTTGAAAATGTTTTACATCAAATCCATGTAGTACAGAGGTGTCAAACTCAGGGCTCATAAAACTCTTAGCAGTGAACTAAATTAAAATGTAATTGGGAAATGTTTAACAAAATAAATATAAATACAACATAGATAATGTTAATGTGTGGTTTTCTAAGTCAATATGTATAAAGCCAAGCAGCAGCAGCTTTTCAGAGGACTGCTGTTACGGACAGCTGATTGCATAATATAGAGAACTCTCTATTTATCCAACAACAAACACAGACAAAACATTCACAGAAATCAAAGTACAACATTTACAATGTTAAGACATAACAACTTATCACTATAATGGCCACATAGTTTTCACCAAAGTGGTCACATAGTTTTAAGCAAAGTACATTAATTTAGTAACTCAGTCATTTAGTAACAATCATTCAATCATCCTTAAGGAGGCTTGAAAGTACAAAGGTCAAAGTCCTCCACTTGATTGTGCAATCAAGTTACAATATCATCAGTCACTACTCAGTACCCTCTTAAGGGGTAGTAGAAGGCACAAAGGCCATCTACCTCTAAGTCATAATTAAGTTACAATATCATCAGTCACTACTCAGTCCTCTCTTAGGGGGTAGTGGAAAGTACAAAAGCCATCCACCCCTAGTGGATATTACAATTTCATCAGTCGGCACCCACGGAGAGGTCTTTTCTGGCTCAAGGCAGGCTCTCAGCTTCCATGGTTACTCTTCCATGGTCCTAGCTCCTACCCAAACTCACCAAACTGTCACCTGGGTTCAAAAGCAGACAGCTCCCAGTTAGTTCCCTGTCTGGCTCTCCATGCAGTTCCTATTCCATATTGAAACTCACAGTGTCCAATCCACCTCAAGTCCTTCACAGTTTCTACTCCTGGGAAGACAAGGCTTATCAAAGCCACAGACAGACAAACCACCACAGTCATGCTTCCTCCAGCAGCTCCAGCTGGCCCTCAGAAGTTCTTAGAAGAAGTTCCCAGAAAAGTCTCAGCAGAAGTTCCCAGAAGACAAATCTCAGCAGAAGTTCCCAGAAGAAAAGTCTCAACAAAAGCTCTGTTTTCAAAATCAAAATCACTTTCTCCAGCCTCCATGTGTCTTGATCCAAGAAATTCTGTCTCAGATCTCAATTCTCATTTCTCTTCTCAGTTCTTCTCAATCCTCAGTTCAGTCTTCAGTCCAGCAGTAGCAGCCCAGCCTCCAGATGCTTGTTCTCTCTCTCTGTCTCTCTTTCTCTGTCTCACTGTATCTCTGTCTCTCTGTCTCTGTCTGTCTCTCTGTATCTCTGTTTCTCTGTCTCTCTCTCTCTCTGTCTCTCTCTCTGTCTATCTGTCTCTCTCTCTCTCTTTCTCCAGCAGTAGCTGTTCTGCCTCTACAATGCTTGACCCAAGAAGTTCTGACTCTCCCAGCTGGGGCTTTTCCTTATATATGGTATTAGCTCCTCCCTGTTCAGTGCCTTCCTGTTATGTCAGCAACAGGGGTTCATACCTTCTGTTTCTTAACAGAGGGTTGATATAATTAATTTTAAACTAGGTGCTAAGTATCTGTTAGCTTGCCAAAACAAAGGGATCTTCAAATTTCATTACTATTACAATATGTCTCCCACAAAAATCTGTTTCCATTTGAGTTTTAAAACCACTGGTGTGTATTAGGTATCTGGGGGGGAAATCTTCCAGTTTCAGGACCCCGCAAGAGAGACTATGGATAGAGACCTGAGTTCAAATCCTGCCTACAATATTTAATAGTTTTGTGACCATGAGCAAATCACTTAAACTCAGTGTGTTTCAGTTTCTTCATCTGTAAAATGGAATTGATAATAAGACCTACCACACAGGGTTGTTATGAGGTTCAAATGAGTTACCATATGTAAAGTACTTTGCAACTTTATTGTGTTATATAAATGTCAGTTATTATTCTTATGATTGTTATTATTATTAGTAAAGGTTGATCTTCATGTTGGCCAGTCTTCCATCCACTCCATTTATCCTTCTTTCTCTCTACTTTTCCACTGACCCTATCTTCCATTCATTATTCCTTCCATCTATCCTTCTACCAACCCATCCATCTTCTATCTGTGCTTTCAACCAATTATTCTTCTAGTCACCTTTTCATCCCAGAAATATACAGAGTTCCTGGGACTTCCAAGGAAAGACTGCATGCAAGGGAAGTATGAAGGACAATTCTAGATTAAGAGAACCTGAGTTCAAATACCAAGCCCAAACCCCTTCTTACTTATGTAACCTTGTACAATCACATAACCTCCCTAAGTTTGTTTTCTACCTCCATAAAATGGAGTTGGTAGAGACCCATAGTTTAAGAAATGTTGGAGGGGTCACAAGTGGAAAAAGTTTAAGAAATCCTGAGAGCTGTACCTTTGAGCTCTAAATATAGGATTCTATTGCAGTTTATGCCTTGGAACTACTCCCCTGAACCCCAATTTGAGTAGGAAAACTGTTCAGAGGATAGCTGCTCCTTCTCCCTTTAGGATTCTAGGGGTTAACCTGAATGGTTGGGTGATGGTTTTCTGGTACCAGAGCTCACAAATCCCATCAATGTGATTCTTCCATTTGTAATGGGAATGTAAATTTTTAAGATCTTCCCTGCCCCTAGGCTAAAGTGCACCTGGAGCCTGGGGTGGGAGGCTTGTTTTTCAGTAGATACTTTTTGATTGGCCAGTGAGTCAATAAGGTTGTTACATTCTCTGAGCCAGGAGGCTATATAAGCCCTGATGTGTAGCTTTGTTTGGGGGCTCACTTTGAGAAGTGTTCTGTGATTTGATCTGGATTCTGGGAAGCTGTTGTTGAAAGCCCCCCCCCTCAGCTTTGAAAAACCCAGATGTTGATTTGGTATAGATGTAATGGTTGGACAGTCTGGAAACTGTCTACTTGATCTGTTTCTCTGTCTTGATAATTCTGTCTGTATATTCTGAAGTTTGGGGTGCTGACCCTTTTTCCCCTGAACTAGGTAAATGATACATATTTGACTGATTAAAGTAAGCTTGTTAACCCATTTTGAGTTGCTTTCCTTTATCAAAGCAGATCTAAGAACCTGTGTTGGCAGCGACCCTGGGGACGCTGGGGTGCTTGCTGCTACACCATTGACTAACAATTAATATCAATTATTCTGCCACACAATTAACTCTTAGAAAGGGGTATTATAACCATAGTCATGGAGCAAATGGTTGGGGGGAGGGGCTAATCCTCCCAAAATACTGTGACATACTTTCTCATCAGCACATATAGAATCCAAGAAAAAACAGTTTCAAATTTACATTATATATGGGAAATGATGCAGCTCACTTCTGCTGGAGCCTTTAAGATGTTTCCTGTAGGCACAGTGTGTGTAGGTTTTCTGCTTGGATTCTTACAGAGTTCTGATGCTGCCTTTCTTCAGTGTGCCTACTTTACTCTCAGTTCTTATTGTAGATACTGCCATTAGCTATTCAGAAGATGCTGCTAAGATGATAAGAAGTGTTAAATCTCCCAGACTGTTCAAGGTACACAAGAGCCAACTCTAGTGATGGGGAATGAGAGAGAGGGCTGAGGGGTTGACTCAGGAACTCTACTCCACGTGATTCCACCTCAGGTGCTTGGCTGAAATAGCTCTCTCCTGTCTGCTGCCAGTCACATGTGTGTGTTGTTTCCCCTGAAAGAATGTAAGGTCCTGTAGGAAAGGGATTGTTTCATAGCTAGCATTTATATAGCTATTTAAGGATTGAATAGCACTTTACATGTAATCTCGTTTGATTTTCATGACAACACTGTGAGGTGGGTGCTGTTATTATCCCCATTTTACAGATGAGAAAACTAAGAGCAAGATGTTAAGTGGCTCACCCAGCTAGTTAGTAGTATATGAGGCAAAATTTGATCTCAAGTCTTTCTGACTCCAACACTATCATACTCTGAGTCACCCTTTATTAGTGTTTAGCACAGCATGTGGTATACATTAGGCACTTTTTCCTGATTTTATTCATTATAAAATAAGCAGGTCTCCAACCAAAATGGTCCTATCATTTAGTGAGTGTACTGAAGGTGAGCCTGCTCAGGTCATATTCATAACTATGCTGGTGACAGAGATTCAAGACTCTTATTCAAAGGTAGCAACTCCACTGAGTGAGGTAGAAGGGAGCCTCCTTCTGGTCAATTAAATTGGAGACAACAAAAACATTTCTTTGTTTAAAAATACAGTTCAGTCCAAGTCAATAAGGTTTTGTTTCTCAAGTACCTACTATGTGCAAGATGCAGTTGAGAAATATATGCAGCTTCTAATATTCCATATCAAAGCTTGGTGTAGTATTTCATTCCTGGAAAAAACAAAAGAATAATCATGTCACACTACACCATGTAGAAGGTGGGATCTAAGTTGACTCTTGAAGGAAAATATGGATTCTAAGAAATGACAGTGAAGAGAAAATGAAGTCCAGGCATGGAGGGTAATAAGTTAAAAGGCACAGACAAAGTAAATAGAGTGTTGCTGTAGCAGCAAGCACCGCAGCATCCCCAGGGTGGCTGCCAACACAAGTTCTTAGATCTGCTTTTCTAAAGGAAAGCAACTCAAAATGGGTTAACAAGCTTACTTTAATCAATCAAACATATATCATTTACCTAGTTCAGGGGAAAAAGTCAGCACCCTGAACTTCAGATTATACAGACAGAAGTTACAAGACAGAGAAACAGATCAAGCAGACAGGCTTCCAAACTGTCCAACCATTATATCCATACCAAATCACAGTTACCAGAGAGGGAAGCATCACCATCTGGGTTTTCAAAGTCTGGGGGCTCTCAAAGGCTGCCCAGAGTCTTATCTCGTCAAATCACACAACATTTCTCAAAGTAAGCCCCAAAGCAAAGCCTCCCATCAGGGCTTATATAGCCTTCTCGTGGCTCAGAGAATGTAACAACCCTCTTGACCCACTGCCCAATCACAAAGCACCAAGGTGTGGGAGTTCCTGAAAAACAAGCCTCCCACCACAGGCTACAAGTGCACTTAACCTAGAGGCAGGGAAGATCTTAAAAATTTACATTCCTATAACAGTTGCAGATAAGGAACAATAAGAATGCCAGTTTGGCTCCCATGATATATGTGAATGAGAATAAGGAGGAAGGAAACAAGTATTTACTCAAAGCCTACTATGTGACAGACACTAGGCTAAGTGCCTTAAAAATATCATCTTATGTGATCCTCACAACAATCCTGAGAGGTAGGTGCTATTATTATGCCCATTTTACAGTTGAAGAAACTGAGGCAGATAGAAATTAATTGATTTGTCGAGGGTCACATTGCTATCAAGTTCCTATGGTTCGATTTGAGTTCAAATCTTCCTGACTCCAGTCTAGCACTATATCCACTGGGCCACCTGCATATAATAAAGCTAAACAAAAAATTTGGGGAAGAGCTTTAATTGACAGAGAAATTCTTATCCTAGAAGTAATATGGAGCCTCTGCTTAGTTGCCTGTACACAAACATACACACACACACACACACACACACACACACACATTACCCAGTAATATGCTTCTCATTTCACAATATTCTCTTTTTATTAAGCCAAATGTGTGGGTATCCACAATTCGTAACAGTCTCAGAGTATCTATTATTCAAGCAACCTGTGTATGGATGCCCATTGTTCATGTTGAGTTTGGTTGTTCCAGAATGGAGGAAATGTGTTCAAAAGTAATTAAAATTGTTCCTGTTTACTATTAAGTAGGTCAATAGCTTTACATAGAAAAGTCTGAAAAAAAAAAAACCAGCACCTAGTTATACCCTTTTGTTATAAAAGAGGGAAGAAAAAGCCTCTAGTCAATTCTTATTTAACTATTCAATTAGGAAAAGTAACACTGAAAATGATTGTATTTATACATAAGTGAAGTACATATATAATGGGAGGGATGCCAAAGGAAACCAGCCCATATAGAACACAATGAGGTGTGGATAGATTGAAGACAGAAACCATAAGCTAAAGCTAAAGCTAAATCATTTGCAAACTCATATAAAAAATGACCTTTTCTCTATTAAAATATTCAAAATTGGATGTTAACTCCCAGTACTTATCTGTATTAAGCATCCAAATGCTGAAAGAGCATAAATCTTGATTCATGCATTTTATTCATAAAGTGCTCAATTTGATTAATGTATTTATAAAATTTTTCTCTTCCTGTCAAGTTGAATAACATCCACAACCAATTCCCCAAAGGAGACCATGATCTAATTCAAGCATATGGTCAAAACAATTAAATGCATACCTGGACACAGCATGTGTAGACACTTAACTCTTGGTCAACTATGAGCAAATTCCTCTGTAGATTATCTGAAGCAAGCTGATTTGATTGAACTCATCAGTGAATTAATCATTCACCCAAACCCACTTAAAGTAACTAACAAAATATTCTAACCTTGACACCCTTCTCATATGAAAATCTCTCAATTCAATCAATCAGAGGTTTGAAGTAGATGTGAATAAAACTTAGACAACTCATTGGATCTATCAAAAACATTTTACCTAGGGGTGGCTAGGTGGCACAGTGAATAGAGCACTGGCCCTAGAGTCAGGAGGACCTGAGTTCAAATCCGGCCTCAGACACTAAACATAAAAACTAGCCATATGACCTTGGGTAAGTCACTTAACCCCAATTGCCCTCCAAAAAGGAAAAAAAAACCATTTTAACTAACAGGAAATATGTTGGTATTGACTAGAGAGACTCATGCCCTATGGCTCTTGTATAAAATAGTAAACTAGTTCTGAAGACAGATATTAAGATATCTGGCAGTAGAGAGTAAAGGGCCATTCCAGCAAGGAGTATCTTATGAACGTCAGAGGGGCAAAAGATTTAGACTTCTCACCAGCATCCTAACAATTTCTCTAAGAGAGCTGCAGTTGGTGGCAGTCTGTATTTTGAGCCAAGAACAAACTAAATGCACCAAGGAAAGGTAGCTTCAGGATTCTACAAAGAACCCAGAAGAAGATCGACATGAAAACTAAGGAGAAATTCATGAGTACCTCACAAAAGAAAGCACAAAGAGATATGTTACTTTTTGCTCTCTAAGCTGGATCCCACTTTCCTCTGGACTTTGTATATGCTGGTGAGAAAGTGCTTCCTCATTTGGGGTGGGACTGGATATCTTGTACTAACTTTAATATTACTAGCACCTTAAGAAATATCTACTTTTAAAAATAAATTAAGTCACACTTGATATATTGATATAATTTAATTGTCATTTGATTTTATTTAATATTTAATATCAATAATTTAATAGTCATGAGAGGAAACTCACTGGTGGGGGGGGGAGCTCATGAGCTATTGAAATAAAAACAATACCTTCCAACCCTTTAAGCCCCCCTAGAATCTTGAGGGGAGAAGTAGCTACTAGCATTCTGTCTACCAGTATAAATAAGAGTTAGGAGTTGGCTCAAGGATATGTGCAACCATAGCACCATAGACTATGGAGCTGGAAGGGAACTCAGAAGTCATCTATGATGTTTCATGAAAACCAGAAATTCCATTATGTTGTAAAGATATTTTTAACTTTAACAAAAGAGTAATCATAACTCCTGTTTGTATGTCTGCTTCTGAACTTCTTTTTGTACTTCTCTAGATTTTGTTACTGTCATTATTCTTTTAACATAGTTACAGTCACACTCTTGTCGAGATTTGACATTTTTTGCTCTGAATTTTTTCAGGTAAATCTTCCTGTATTTCTTTGTGTTCTTCATACTTATCATTGCTTATGGTACAATAACATCCCACTACACTCACATACCATAGCATTACATACATAGATAATTAATTAATAGAGGTCTACAACCATTCATATGCCAGGAGAAGCAACTATTTAGTGAATCATTCATTCACACACTTTATAGTGTAGGGTTTTTTTCATAATGATAAAATAGCTCACATTTTGTAGAAGTTTAATGCTTGCAGAGTTCTTTTATACATTATTTCACTTTAATCCCCCCTCCACAACCCTGTTATTTTAATGGACCTTTAGATAGTATTCCTGTGCTTCTACTGAATCCCAATTTCTGCCCTATGCATCATTGCTTCAGTGTTTCTATCCTACCTGCCACAGGCAATGACTTCTCTATGATGATGTCACCAGTTATCTTCCAAGTCCTGTAATATCAAAATGTTCTACTGACTACTCAATTCTTCCATGGCAGATTGTCCATTTTGCAAGTTATCCTGCAAGTTTTGCAAGGTTTTCCTCCTCCTTGCAAGTTTTTGCAAGTTTTTCCTCCTCCTTCCCTTTCTCCTTCTGTTCTTCCTCCTCATCCTGTTCTCTCCTCTACTTCTTCATCCCCCTTTCTTTCCTTCTCCTTTTCCTCCCCTTCCTCCTCTTCCTCTTCCTCCTCCTTTTAATGTTCCTTCATCCTAGTTCTTAAATGTCTCACTGTTCACTCCCAACTCTAAAGGAGCAAGGGGAAATGAATTTAAATCACTCACTTTATCCCTTCTTGAAAGCTCAAAGCATAGATTTGATTGGTGAGGAGAAGGAAGCCATTGGTTTAATCCATGGCTGTTAGATTATAGCTCTTGCGGATTTCTTTCCCACTCAAGCATGAGTGAGAAGCAGCTAAAATTCAATTTCATATATTTATGCTCTTCTAGAAGATACACAAGGGTTCTGCTGATAAATCAACATGCATTTATTAAACATCTACTATTTTCAAGGCACTAAGGTAGGAACTGGTGATACAAAATGAAAAATGAAACAGTTCTCACCCTTACAGAGTTTACAATTTGGAGGGGACAGAGAGAAGCAGCATCTACCTATTAGCACAATGGATGGAGTGCTGGACTCAGTTAGGAAAATAAGTGTTCAAATCTTGTCTCTGACACTTAATAATTGTGGCCTTAGCTAAGTCATTTATCCTATGTCGGGCTCAGTTCCTCATCTATAAAATGGGGACAATAATAGCACTACCTTTCAATTAAATTAAATTAAATAAGCTTTTATTAAGTTCCTACTACATGCCAGACACTGTACTAAGAGTTGGGGATATAAAAGGTACAAAAGACAGCCCCTGCCCTCAAGGAGCTTACAATCTAATGAGGAACCCTCACCCCAAATAAATGTCAGTTAATAGACTCTAGTTCTGGCTTTGACACTGTGCAATCTTAGGCAAATTACTTCATCTCTCTGACCTCCACTTCTGTAAAATGATGTTGAACTAATTTCTAAAGTCCCTTCCAGCTCTCTAGCGGAATCTAGGATTTTAAAAATATCACTTATGGGAAAAATAAATACTTTCTCAGTTTTCAATTTTTAATTATGTGATCTTTTGCTTTCACATCATCCTCATTTCCAAATATATTCTTCCCCTCTCCAGAGGGTTTTTGTAACAAAGAATAATAGAGAGAAAAGCAGTTCAACAAAATAATAATAATGATGATATCTATATAGAACTTTAAGTTTTGCAAAGCACTTTACATATGTATATATCTGTATGTCTGTGTATGTGTAATTTAATCCTCACAATAGCTCTGTGAGGTATTATGCCCATTTTACAGATGAGAAAACTGAAGCTCATAGAGGTTGGTTTGCCCAGGGTCACACAGCTAGTAATTGATTGACACAAATTTCAAACCCAGGTATTCATGACTCCAGATCCAAGAATTTATCTCCTTCCCCAGGGGTGGGAAACCTGTAACCTTGAAGCCACATGTGGCCTTCTAGGTCCTCAAGTGCAGGCCTTTGACTGAATCCAAACTTCACAGAACAAGGGGATTTGTGAAGTTTGGATTCAGTCAAAGGGCTGCACTTGAGGACCCAGAGGGCCATAAGTGGCCTCGAAGCCACAGGTTCCCCACCCTTATTCTACACCATCTAGCTACAAATTTGACCAAAACATCAATGTGTCTAATAGTATATGCAAAGGGAAAAATAAATTCTAAATAACTGAGAGATTTTTTAAGCTCATAATTAAGTTAGGGATGGCTAGAATGTTTAGAAGAAACTTAGCAAAGGGTTCATTTTTATTTGAGAAAAATGCTGTAACTTTTATGGGAGCTTGAGTCAGTGACATGCATATATTCTCATAAACCATTAATGATGGTATTTTATTAGACAAGTGTCTTGTAAATTAAATATGCCAGCATGCAAAAACAGTCTGTAGCATTAAGGAAATTGGCAACCAGAGAAAGCCCTTTACCCTTCCATCATCAAGTAATGTATTGTCTAAATACAACATCAGGACACAGGGTCCTGACCACAAAGTCAGGTGGCACAGTAGAAAGAGTGTTGGACCTAGAGTCAGGAAGATTCATTTTCATGAGTTCAAACCCAGCCTCAGACACTTGCTACTTGTATGACCCTGGGCAAGTCACTTAACTCTGTTTGCCTCAGCTTTCTCATCTGCAAAAAAGTTTGAGAAGGAAATGGCAAATCACCCCAGTATCTTTGCCAAGAAAGCCAAATACAGTCACAAAGAGTTAAACATGACTAAAACAACTCAACAACAACATATGAGGTAATCAATACATCTACCTACATGCTGACCTTTCAAGGTATATTCAATCTGTGAGTGCACTGGGTAAATTTCAATATCAACATAATAAAATACAAAACATGATTTTAAAACATTCATCAAAGGGCTATTCTATGCACAGCTTGGTGGGGGGAGCAGGGCAGAGCTAGAAAATTTGAAAACATACATAATCTCGTCTCTCAATAACAAGTATAAGAAGATGAAGAGAACTGGAAAGAATAGTACTAATACTTCTGCTTAGTGAATTTATTTATGTGAAAAGTTTTATTAAAGTACAACCTTAAATCACATTTAGTTATATATTTAATACTCATCTTTCTTTAAAAAAAAAGACAAAATTACAAGAAAAGAAATATAAAATTCCAAAAAAAATCTATTAACACAATGTTTGCTTTGGTATCTCCACCATTTTTTTCTTGTTAAATCTGGTGGTATTTTTTATTTATTAATTAATTACATTCCATGGGGACTTCCTGTGAAAACTGAACTTGCTTCATAATGGTTTATTCTTCCTGGATTTTTTTCAAACCTCTGTTATTAACGCTCTTATGAATAATTAATTTGTGTTATCGAGATAGTTTCCACAGTTTCAATAATCACTGATGATTTTTCCAATCACCCAAGTGACTAATAAGATAAAATGTGACCTCTCGGGTAGATGTTTGTACCTGGCAATAAGAGAGGAATCATTCAAAGAATCACAGCATTTATAGTTGAAAGAAATCTCAGAGGCCATCTAATTCACCTGCTTTCTTTAGGTTTCAACTATTGATGCTCTCACGACAAAAATCTCTGAGTATGTTCAATGATTACTAATCTGGGGATACTTTCTCTATATCCCATTTGGCTAGTAAGTTCTCATTAAGATATGGTTTAAGAATATGAAGTTTGTTTTTAAAAAATCAACAAACTACAAAGTAGAAAAGGCACTTTCAAAAAACTGTATCATCTCCTATCATATCTGTGTGATTCGGGATTTTTTTTTCCTAACTAAATTCAGAATAACAAAAATAATTGACCAAGTTTTGCTTTCCAAAGGTTTAGATCAATGGTTCTTAAATATTTTTGTATACATTATGGGCCCTTTTGACAATTTGGTGACAGTATGGAACCCTTCTAAAATAACATGTTGAAGTGTATACAATAAAATGCATAAAATACAAAGAAACTAGATTGACTGATATACAATTAGAAGATTATTTCAGACTCCAGGTTAAAAATCTTGGTCTAGATCAGTGCTTCTTAAACTTGGGTCACAACCCCATACAGGGTCCTGTAACTAAATGTGGGGGATCACAAAAATTTGGCAACAGTAAAAAGCTTCTGAACCATGCAACAACCAAAAATTAATTCAAAATTAAATGTGTAATGAATCTGAGGTGAGGATTTCTGACCGCGTATGCTCATATTGCATCATGTGACTTCATTGCAACCTTGGGTCTGAACAAACATCATGTGCACTTTGCACTACATATGCCATCATGCCACTCAATGCCAGCGAATGCTGTCATAAACACCTAAGTTCAGATTCAGGACTATTATACATTGTGAAGTGCTCTGTTTTTACAGTACATACAAAGTTTTCTGCTCTTAGAGAAACATAACAGTTTAATTACAGAAAATAAAGACTTTTAATATTTTTTCCACCATCATTCCTCAGCATGTAAGTATGAGATTAGTATCTCTTTGGATTGCATTGTGTTAGAATGTTTGATTTTTAAAATTGCTGTTAACTCCTTTTACAGAAACATGTTTAGCTGCAGCAAGTAAAGACAAAAGCCCTCCAATAATATATCTCCACTATTATCACTGTATGTGTGAACATTAATTTTTCAAATTAAGCACAAAAATGTAATTTCATAAACTAAAGTTAGTATTTATTTGAGAAATTATTAGCAGTATTTGTATTTTAGGACAATTTTTGTTACTGATAAGCATATACATTTAGACAGAAGATTTAAAAATACTGATGACAATGTGGCAGGGTCTTTGCTACCAGGTTATAGTACACTTAAGTTGATAAGAAAAAGAAAAAAATCCAATCATTTTTGAAATATGGATTTACTTATAATAATGATGATGGTGTGGAAAAAAATCTCTTTGCTTAATTTGTAATGAAATTTTGACTGCAGAGGGCATGAAATCAACCAAACTAAAATGACATCTTAATACCAAGTATGCAGCATACTATAATAAACCAAAAGAATATTTTTAATAACTTATAAAATTTTCAAATAAAGAAAAAACAATGTTTTGAGAAATTTGTTACCATCAATGAAAAGAATTTACTTGAAGCTTACAAAACTTCTTATTTAGTTGCAAAAACTAAAAATCCCTACACAATAGAAGATTTTCATGCTCATGCTACCTGCTGCTATTAAAATGTCAAAAATCATTCATGAAAAAAAGTATGGTGATGAAAATCATTAAATTCCTTTACCAAATTATGCTGTTTCCAAAAGAATTTCTGAAATTAGTAATGATCAATTCCAGCAGCTTATTGCCAGGCTTAAGGGCAAGCCAAAGTTTTCAATTCAGTTTGATGAAGCAACCAATATTTCTAATATGACACAGATGTTACTTCATGAATGATATGTCTATGAAGGAAGCACACATGAGAAATTATTGCTTCATCACCCTTTGGAAAGGTATACAAAATGGGGGAAATATATATAGATATAGATATAGATATGTATCTTAAAGTCTATGAATTTTTCACAATGAAGGTTTACATTGGGAAAATTGTGTTGGAGTCTGCACAGACAGAGCTGGAGCAATGATTGGCAAGAATGTTGGATTTGTAACAAAAGTTAAATGAACTTGGTGGCAATGAACATACCACTTTTACTCACTGTGTGATCCATCAGGAGGCACTTATAGTCAAAAACATATCACCAGAGTTAGATGTTTTGCTTTGCAATATTATCAAAATCTTTAACATCATTAAAAGCCATGCCCTTAACAGTCATTTGTTTTTAACCCTTTGGAAAGATATGGACTCCAATTACAAAAGTTTATTGCTACATGCATAGTTAAGGTGGTTCTCAAGAAGGCAAAGTTTAAACATATTATTGAAATTGAAAGATCGAGTTGCTATATTTTTGACTGATCGGAAATCTGATTTTGTTAAATTTTTTTCATAATGACTTATAGCTTTTAAAACTATGTTATTTGTTGGGCATTTTCAAAAACTCAATGATTTAAACATGGTGATTCAAGGAAAATGTAACATTTCTGTTAAAAGATAAAATTGAAAGTTTTACTTAAAAAGTTAATATATGGAAGAATAGGGTGGGAAATGGTTCTTTAGAAATGTTTGCAGCTATATATGATTTTATAATTGAAAATAACCTTCCCAAAGATTTAATTGTAAAAGTCATAATTGATCCTCTGAAGTGCCTGGGGACACAGTTTCAGAAATACTTCCCTTCAAATTTTGATTCTTAAAAAAAAGTAAGTTGAATTCATCAATCATACTAAATTGAAATTTAAAATGTCAGTCATCTGCTACTAAGTTCAAGAAGAATTTACCAAGTTCTCTGATGCTGAGTGAGAAGAGTAGAACCAGGAGAAATTTGTACACAATTACAGACACAACATATGTGTGATGACCAACTTTGATAGACTGGACTCTTCTCAGCAATGCAGTGATATAAGTCAATCCCAAAAGACTCATGATGGAGAGAAATATGTGCATCCAGAGAAAGAACTAGAAAGAACTAAGTTTATATACAGGTGGAAGCAAAATACCTGATCTTTTTCCTTCTCTTATTTGGTTTTATGTCCTCTTTACCATTTTTCATTCCAGCTGGTACAATCCATCCTTATAACCTGACTAATGTATAATGTGAAAGTATTTACAGATCCTATACTTGACTATAAGCTGCCATGGGGAGGAGGGGAGGAAGAGGGACAAAATGTGAAACTCAAAGAATTGTTGAATTGAATCCTGTAAACTAAAAGGAAACAAACAAATTAATAAAAAAAAGAATAAAAAATAATAAAAAGTCCTTTATCTAAAAAAAATAAAAAAGAATTTACCAAGTTCTCAAGTGGCACAAGTTTAAAACTTGAGTTTTCTTAAAAAGTCATTAAATGAATTTTCATTTGGGATTAGGACAAAATTTCCAACATTTTATGAAATGGCCCTAAATGTAATTTTGCCATTTTATACTGTGTATTTATGCAAAGCAGCATTCTCAGCACTAATGATTATAAAATCAAAGTATCAGTCAACTCTGAAAAAATGTTGAAGATGCTCTACATCCTACAGTAGCAAATATTCCAGCAAGATTAATTCTTTATGTAAAAATAAACAAATACATCATCTTCTTAGTATGCAAATTGGCTTTCATCTTTAATAAATGGTAAAATTATATATACCAAAGAATTGTTTTTAAATACATTTCTTTATTATTTATTATCATCAAATGTTTGATTTGTATACCTATTTTACATACCTATATTCCCAGGGTCACATAAAAACTTCTCAGAGGAAAAGGGGTCACATGTGGAAAAAGTTTAAGAAGTTCTGGTCAAGATAATTCAGAAAATTAAGACAGAATTCCCCTCCCCCTACTTATTAACTTGGACAATAGACCTAAATTATGCTGGATACCATCAGAGGCCACTTTCTTACACAATTCTCTTAATTCAAGTAATAAAATTCCTTCACTACAGATACAAATGCAAATATTCATATAAGGTTTCTTGGCCCCCTCATTTTGGAAGTATAATCACAGAAAACAGTGGCAGCATAATATATAAGCACAGCACGTGGAAAATATGTTAATTTGATGTCAAAGGAACTGTATTTGAATCTTGACTCTGCTACTAATTTACCTAAGCAATGCTAGACAACTCCTTGATCTCTCTGTACCTCAGTTTATTCTTTTGTAAAATGAAGGAGGTTTGGACTATATTACCTCTAGTGTTCCTTTTAGCTCAAAATCTATGACCATAAACTAAAATCAAAGATCTAACTTAGGATCTTTCAAAAATGTCTTTAAAATATTACTAGATAGGAATGATATTGTAATTAGTATCCTCAGAAGGATGATATTCTAAGATTCTAAGATATTCATTTTAGAAATCTTTTGTCTTCCAATATAACAAAATTTATAGTTAGATGTTTCATCTAAACAATGTTCCTAGAACAATCTGACATTGTTCCTAGATAAGGTTTGTTGATCTGCTTCCCTTTAACTCCATTCACCATTCCTGAAACTTTCTGGACCAAACTACTGTTATGGGAATGGTAATTTAAGATCTTCCCTGCACCTGGGCCCTTTGGTAGGCTTAAGTGCACCTGGAGCCTGTGATAGGAGGCTTCATTTTCAGGATTGCTTTTTGATTGAGCAGTGGGTCAAGAGAGTTGTTACATTCTCTGAGCCAGGAGAAGGCTATATATACCATGATGTGAGGCTTTGCTTTGGGACTCACTTTGAGAAGTGTTGTGTGATTTGACCAGACAAGACTCTGGGCAGCCGTTGGGACCCCTGACTTTGAAAACCCAGATGTTGATGCTTCCCCCTCTGGTAACTGACTAGGTATGGATGTAATGGTCAGACAGTTGGAGGCCTGTCTGCTGATATGTTTCTCTGTATTTGTTGTCTGCTTGTAACCTTTGTGTTCTCTGAAATTCGGGGTGCTGACCTTTTTCCCCTGAACTAAGTAAATGATATATGTTTGATTGATTAAAGTAAGCTTGTTAACCCATTTTGAGTTGCTTTCCTTTAGAAAAGCATATCTAAGAACCTGTGTTGGCAGCCACCCTGGGTATGGTAGGGTGCTTGCTGCTACAAGTACTCATCCCTGGCCACCATTCCTCATAATGCATTATCTCCCCGTTAGAATGTAAGCCCCTGAAGAATGGCAAAGATGAAGTAGAAGGAAGTAGTATAGATGAGCTCTTTCCCTCAATCACTCCACTAGAAAACTCACCAGACTGAGTCCTGATTGGGAAATAAAATTTTTTCAAAATTAAGAAAATTGTATCTTCCATCCCGGGTTAGCATAGGAAGATGGAAAGTAAGATCTGACACCACTAGGGGTAGAGTTTAGTCAGGAGCCAAGAATGGTTAAGTAGAGCATTCCAGCACAGGGACTGTATAAGAACCTACCATGGATATGCCCCCAGGGCAAGAAGAGATATCAGACCCAGTGGAGAAGGGTTTCACCTTGTGCAGTGGAGAGGAACAAGTATAAGTTGGGAGCTCTGTTGCTTACTACCCAGTGCTGAGTCACATATCTGGTACAGACTGAGAAGGAGAACTATACCTAGGAGTAGTAGTCTCTAGAAGAAAAGAACTGAGTTATGGGTAGAAAGGACTGGAAAAAGAGCTGTCAACTTGGTACAAGAGGTACAAAAACTTACCCAAGCAACAGAGTCCTAGAAAATTGGAATGAATCTAATAGGAGTTGATGACTCTATAAAACAATAAGAAATATTAAAACAAAGACAAAATACTCAAAAGAAAATGAAAGAACATTTGAGGTATTTTGTATATTTCAAAACTTGCCTGGAAAAGAGATCAAAAAGAGATAACTTTAAAATCATATAAAGTTCATGAACAACAAAAAAAAAGATCTTATGCATAACAATAAGGAATGATTATATATAATTGTCTAGATCTCTTAGTACCAGAAAGCAGAGCACTGGTCACCTCCTGAAAGAATTTCCAAAATGAAAACTCCTAGGGACATTTTAGACAAAATACAGAGCTTCCATGTCAAAGAAAAAATGCTTTAAGAAGCCAGAAAGACAGAATGCAAATATTCAAGAGCCACAGTCAAGATCACACAAGCTTTAGCAATCACCACTAAAAAGAAAATAAGAGCATGGAATATTATATTCCAGAAGGAAAAAAGATGATGCTTTTCATGCAAGAATAGCATACTAGAAAAACTGAGTGAAATTTTACAGGGTAAAACATGAATTATAAATTAAATAAAGGACTTCCAAGCATGCATTCCTGATTAAAAGACCAGAACTGCATAGAAACTTTAAAATGCAAATACAGGAATCAAGGGAAACATAAAAGGTAAATTGAAGTGAGCCAATAAGGACTAACTAAGGTCAATTGTTTACAATCTGATATGGAGAGACGACAAATGTCCCCTCAGGACCTTGTCATAATTGTGAGGACAGAGGAGGAGTCTCAGAAGATGAAAGACCTGTGGGATAGTTGCTTTTTTTTGTTTAGATGTTCTTAAAACAATAAAAGGAGAGGGATAGGGACCAGTTGGGGGAGGGAGAAAAATCATGGGGGAAATTATCTTACATAATTGGGGTGTGCAAATAGATCACACAAATGAGGAGGAAGGCACTGAGAAGAGAGTGCACTTTCATCTGAAGTAATCAGAGGAGGGAAGAAAACACACATACATTTGAGTGTAGAAATATTCAACAGAAAAATGGGAGGCAAAGGGGAAAATGTAGAAGGGAAACAAAAGGAAGACTAAAGTAAGCAAGGAATTAGTCATGAACAAATTAAACTCTTAAAGAGAATGTACTGTGAAGTGGGGTTTAAAGGGAAAGAGGGAGAAAAAGAATAAGAACCTGTGGTTCTGCTCTGGGCAAGGGAAAGAGAAGAGGGTCAAAACAGCAGAAATAGATAAAGTAGATAGAGTAAAACACTGGTGCTAAGTACAATCCTTCTCTCTTACAACCTTTTTTATTCTTTATAAAGAAGGGGCGGAAAATGCTGTGCAAATAAATAACCAACCAGGGGACTCAAGATGAAACAATCTATCCATCTCCTGACAAAGACGTAACATATGCAGGATGCACACTGAAGTATTTTTTTACACAGATAATGAAATAATTTATTTTGAATAATAATTATTATTTTGAAATAATTTGTTTGAATACAAATATTTGTTACAAGGATTTTGGTTTTCAGTGTAGCCACAGGGAAGCAGGAGGAAGAAAAGATGGATTTTCATTAATTGAAAAAATAAAATTGAGTTTAAAAAAAGGAACATAAGCCCCTTGAGAGCAAGGCCTCTTCTTTTGTATCCTCAGAGTTTGTGTTTGTATACTCAGAGTTTAGCATAGCACTTGGCACATAGTAAGTAGTTAATAAAAACTTCATTCATTAATTTATTTTTTGTCCACTTGCTTCTGATGAAAATTTAGATTTAACCAATATGGATGTCAGCTTGGAAGTGTAGCCTAAAAAATATATAACTCTGTCATAGTGAGTATTCCATCCATGTATTCAATCGCACTAGATGAGATTCCTTCCAACTTTAAAATTCTGTGATTTTGTGATTTGATTCAGTTGGTCAACTAGCATTTATTAAGCACCAATATGCCAAAGAGAAAATAGAAACTACTTACATATACATACACATATTTATGCTGTATGTATAAGAATATATACATATACACATATATGATAAATTAGGGGTAGTCTCAGAAGGAATAAAGGCTAATATATAGCATCTACTATGTGCTACATACCATGCTAAACATTTTACAAGTATCTCATTTGATCCTCACAACAATCCTGGAAGATAGGTGTTATTATTACCGTGTTTCCCCGATAATAAGACCTATCCTGAAAATAAGCCCTCCCCTTACTGTGTAAGATTCCTCTAAAATAAGCCCTCCCCCAAAAATAAGCCCTATTGAGATTGCTACTGTAGTGAAGGTGATCCCCTGCACTACACGCTACATTACGGTACCCTCTGTATGCATCGTCCCCCCCCCCCCCGGTGAAACGCACGCCGCGCTCCGAGCTGCATCCAATCAGAGCTGCAGCAGTGAGCACGTCATCCTATTCTTCCCCAGTGATTTGCTTGCTGGCGCCATTGAGAGCAGTGCCATGGAGGAGAGCTGAGGCAGGACAACATAAGCCCTCCCCTGAAAATAAGCCCTCTGGTGTTTTTTCTTTCCAAAAAAAATAATAAGACAGTGTCTTATTATCAGGGAAACACGGTATTACCATTTTGCAGATAAGGAAACTAAACCCAAAATGGGTTAAGTAACTTGCCCAGGGTCACATAGCTAGTAAGTGCCTGAGATCAGATACTAAAGAGGGCTGGGAAAGGTTTCTTAAAGAGACATTGGCTCATATTTGAAAAAAAAGTCATGGAAGCTAGGAGGCAGAGATGAAAAGGGAGGGTGCTCCAGGCCTGAAGGGTAGCCAATGAAAGTGCCCAGAGTCAGGAGATAGAGTATTTTACAATGTAATGTATCATTACTGCTTTCTTTGCCACAAGCCCCATTTGAATCATTTCCAGGAAATGTCTTCATTGAAACACTGGATCATAGCAACCACAACTACACAGCTGTACCTCTATAAAAGGGAAAGGGCTGACAGACTTATAAAACATAATTCACAGTCATCCAGATGCTGAGCTCAAACTAGCCACCCTGCTTCACCCTAATCCTCTGGATGCCATCTGCTCAGTTCTCTCAAATTTCCTCATATCTAGATCTAACTTAATAACACTATTCCTATTCACCCCTATTCCATACTTCATGTCATAGATTGGAATACCTTTCCCAAGTTTCCTCTGAAACTATTAAATCTTCTAATCCTACACTATTCCTCCCAATTGCTTCTTCAAAAGGGATTTCCAATTGACTTCCATATTGCCTCCTGTCAACTAGATATATACCTCCCAGCTACCTCTGTAAAGAGAAATATCTGAGAAGCCACCACCTTGCCTGTCCAGATAATATCTCCAAGGTTGTTTATCATCATCATCAATCATCATCATCATCATCATCATCATCATCATCATCATCATCACCATCATCACTAGTACTGTTCCACAAGGGAAATATCTAGTTGTTAGCCATCATGTCTGAGTGATCAGAGAAACTTGATGCTTCTCTCTCTACTCCCCACTTGAAGAAGATTGTTGACCATATTATATACCAGGCACTCTGCTAAGTACTTCACAAATATTATCTCATTTGATCCTCACAACAAAATTTTCAGATAGATGTTATTATCCCTATTTTATCCTCAAAGGGTAATAATGCCCTATTGTCCCTTTTCTCTTGAGGAAACTGAGACAAATAGATGTGAAGTGACTTGACTGGGGTCACATAGACAATAAGCATCTGAGACACATTTGAACTCTGGTCTTACTAACACCAATCTTATCATGCTAGTCACTACAAGCTACTAGCTTCCTCTAGGTAATCTCAGAGGGAAAGCACTAGCACCAAGTGGAACTGGAAAAGACTTCTTGTAGAAGATGGATTTTGAATGATACTGAGGAAGACAGGATGACTAGGAAGCAGAAATGAGGAAAGAAAGCATCCCAAACATGGGGATCCTCGTTGTAATAGCAAGCACCCTAACACAACCAGGATGGTTAACTCAGGTACTTTTGATCTGTTTTACAAAGGAAAGACAGCTTCAAAGGGGTTAACAATCCTACTTTAATTACAGAGAAAGTAGTGAGTATAGAGAATACAAGCAGAGAAATGAGCATAAAGACCAACAGACAGGACTCTGGCTGTCTGCACATAGCTATACTACTATACACTTTACATTCATCACTGGATCAAGGGAGCACAGACATCTAAGCAGTCGGGGGGCTCTGAACATATGCTACTCAGAGTCTCAACCAGGAAATCAAAAGATCCTTCTCATGAGCAAATCCCCAAAGCAAAATGCCAACCTCCTGGAATATATAACAAAGATTTGGTCCCTGATTGGCTCAGAGTCAGAAGGCATGAAACCTACTTGACTCAGCACAGCTGTGAATTATCAGAGTTCAAAGGATATTAATCTTTCAGATGTCTACAATTTTCCCTAAGCCTAGAAAACTGAACTCCAATAAGAAGAAAAAAAATCCACCTTGCTTGAACTTACACCAGTGAAAATGTGCAGATCCAAGATATGGAGTATCTTGTGTGAGGAACAGCAAGGAGGCTATTGTCAATGGATCATAATGCACATGGAAGGGAGTGAGGTATAAGGAGGATGGAAAGGTTGGAAAGAACCAGGTTACAAAAGGCCTTAAAACCAAAACAGAATTTTATGTTTTATACTGGAGGCAAGAAGGAGCCACTAGAGTTTATTAAATAGAAGTATGTCATGGTCAGACTTGTATAGGGGGAGTATCATTTGGATAGCTGAGTGTAAGATGGATTAGAATGGGAATAGGGAAAGAGGGAGACAAGGTGGGAAGACAAACCAAGAAGCTATTGCAATAGTGTAGGCATGAGGTGAGGAAGGTCTGAACCAGTGTAGTAGCAATGTCAGAGGAGAGAAAGGAATGTATTTTTTTTAAAAAAGGATATTGTGAAGGGAGAATCAATAAGACTTGGCAACAGACTGGACATGGGGCATGAGAGAGAGTGAGGAAATGAGGAAGACAATTAGGTTGCCAGACTAGGGAACTAGGAGGAAAGTGGTGTCCTCAACAGTATTAAGAAATTTAAAGGGAAAGAAGGGTTTTGAGAGGAAGATAGAGGTCAGTTGTGGCCATGTTAAATATAAAGTGTCTATAGATCATACAGTTCAAGATGTCCAATAGGCAGCTGTAAATTCAAGACTGGATGTCAGAATTGGGGCTAGGGCTGGTCAAATCTGTCTGAGAATCATCTGCATAGAGACGATAATGAATCCATGAGAACTAATGAGATCACCAAGCAAAATAGCAAAGAAGCCCAGGACAGAGCACTAGATGACTAACACCCATGCTTAGCTGGGATAGTCTGCAGGAAGATCTGGCTTAAAGAGACCAAGAAGAAGAAGAAGTCAGATAAAATGAGAATGAGTTAGGAGAGAGCAAGGTCATGGAAGCCTAGAGAGAAGAGACTATCAAAAGGAGGTGGTTGACATTGTCAGGGGTCAAGAAAAATGAGGATTGAGAAAAGACTGGTTTTATAATTTGTTTTTTTATTGAGTTAAGTCTTAAAACTCAAATACCACTACAGAACTAAAACCAATGAGTAGACATTTGATCAAAGGGATGAAATTATGAAGCCTCTGAGAAGGACAACTTCTGTAAAAACCTGTTCTATGATGAGAATTTCATGGTTTCTCAACCTCACCTTGCCCTCAAACTGTATAAAAGTTTATATATCCAGGATCAGCTAACCACCTTGCTTAGCCAAGCCCACACTGCTATTAGGAATGTGTCTCATTAGCCATCCTTTGCAATTTTACAATGTAAACTGACACCAAGATACTTTCTGACTGTTTGGAATGGAGAATATAACAACTTAACCCTCCCCAATTTTGCTCTAGAAAGAACAATGTCTCAGGAAAATGAACCCAAACAAGTCATGTGACTGTATTGGTTACTTTCTGTTACTAACAAAACTGGCATTTATTGATTCAAAATTTATTTGTCCCTTGAAAAGATGGGGCATCTCCACTAACCCTCAAATCTAGCACAGAATTTGGAATACAAAGGTTATAATGTTGCCTCTCATCTTCAAGGGAGCCGAGGAGAAGGTATAGAGACCAGCTAATCCCCCCCCTCTCTTCCTCTCCCTCCCCCCCTCTCTATTTCTCTACTTCCTCTCTTTCCCATCCCCTCAGTCTCTCTTTTTTCTGTTTGAATTGGATATAGGAAACTTGAATGACCTGCTCTCAAAGTAATATCAACTGGACCCAGGAGAGAGAAATCTAATTACATTCTATTTACAGAAATTCTTAAGTGTCTCATATCTTTAGGGTTATTGTTAAGAATTATGTCTTCAATTTCTAGAAGTCATTTTGATAAATGTATATATTTGTACTGAGCTATAAATCCCCCCAAAGTCCCCTTGCTTTCTATTTCTAATTAAGTATCTCTCTCATGAGAACAAAATTGTCTTTTTTCCAAGGGGTAGGGAGATTCAACCCACTGAGTGTCTATTGTCCATTACCAAAGACATCTCTGGTAAACACTGGTCTATAACCATTTTGGGTTTTATTTTATTTTTATTGAAAGCTTTTCTTTTTCCATAACCTTCATTTCTGATTATATACCTTCTTTCTCCCTACACAGTGAGCCATCCCCTTGTAACATGGAACATAAAAGAGAAAGCACAAGAAAAGCATTCATCCAAACCAACCAACACAACAGAAATTACATATCCAACAGTGAATGCAATGCTGTTCCTCTGCAATGAAGGAAAGGGGACGCTTTCCCGCAACTCTTCTCCAGTATAATTACAGATCTTAGAATTGCAACAGGGCTCCTCCAGGAATATGATTTGATATTTCTTTTCTTATTGATAAAATTATAACTTCTTTCTAATAAGATAGGCAAAGCATTTATTAAGTGCTTACTAGGCAACCACTCAGTGTAAGAAATATGAGTACAGTAAAGCAAGATAGTCCCGGCACTCAAGAAGCTGTATTCTAATGGAGGAAGACAAAATAAAGAGGAGATGGAGGCTGGGATAGTACCTACATGGTAGCATGACAAGACTCTACCAGAGAGTGGTGGGGAGATTTGGGTTACATGAAGACAAGGCAAAAGCTGACTCAGCAGAGCTCTTAGTTCACATAACAAGGCAAAAGCTGACTCAGCAGAGCTCTTAGGTCACATAAGCCCATTGATATCTGAAATCCATTTCAACAATTAAAATAACTTAAATTCAATGAGCAAAATTTCTTAATGACCTTCTAGGTGCCAGACCCTGTGCCAAGTGCATAGGATATAAAGACAAAAATGAAACAGTCCCTACCCTCCAAGAGATTACATCCCGAGCAAGGAGGATTAAGGAGAGCAACATGTACAAAGATAAATGTATCTGGATAACAGGAATTCACTTTTATGTATGCACGTATGTATATGTAAATATACATATATAGCATATATTTTTATATTTCTACAAATTCACTTTAAGATAGATATGTTCCAGGTATTCATTTTTAAAAGCATATATATGTGTGTATATATGTATATATGAGTGTATATATAATTATGTACATATATTGTTTTTGCAAAGGCTTATTAAAATGTACTTTCTTTTCTTACTCTTTGGACAATAAAATAAATTTTGATGGTAAAATAAAATGCGAATGTTTAGTGATTTTGAAGCCATGTTGGACAACTTTAAACTACAAAGGGATCATACACAAGGAAAAATTCAAAATTGTTATTGCCTCATGTCAAAATCATTTAACTTTGCTGCCACCATATCTTTCCTGGTTTTTAAATGAACATATACCACACAGTGAGGTATTAAGCACTAGAAATAATAAAGTCACTCCTCATCATTACAGCAATACCCATGCCATACTATCCAGACTGCTACAACTATATACATGCATACAGCTACAAAATATCCAAATGATGCTACTGCAGAAAATCTGGGATATAATGTTTGAAGGAGGTAGAAAAAAATTTTAAATCTATCATCCTAAAAATAAGGATACACGTGACCCTGAATGAGGATATTGTGCACATGATTCATAAGACTTTCCAGCTCTCTTCTTTGTCTGTGAGGATGTAACAAAAACAGACCTCACTAAAGTGAGGGGTATATCAGGTACAAAGAGTTATATCACACTTTATTAGCACTGGCTAATAAGGAGTTCTTCAAATTACAGTGATATTAAATATGATAAAATTTGTAAAATTTTTAGCATAGTGCCTGGTACATAGTAGGCACTTAATAAATACTTGTTCTGGGGTGGCTAGGTACACTAACCCTGGAGTCAGGAGGACCTGAGTTCAAATCTGGCCTCAGACACTTGACACACTTACTAGCTGTGTGGCCTTGGGCAAGTCACTTAACTCTAATTGCTTTGCCTTTCCCCCTCCAAAAGAAATTCTTCACTTATTTATGAAGGGCTCCTCACTTTAAAAAAAATCTCAGGAGTATAAAGGTAACTGGTGAAGTCTATACTATGGTATATATATGGTGTATATGAAGTCTATACTTCATGGCATAAAGGTGAGTTTGTATTGCTGATGGCAATTCCAGCAAAGTGCAAAGTCTGATAAGTCCTAATAAGGTGGAAAGGTTTCTGGTATAAATTTCAGTGACAGACTGTGATGAAGATCTAAAGAATCTCCTAGCTCACTATAGCGGAGTTCATCTCCAAAAGTTTGACCAATCAATGATAATAATGATGCAAATAAAAATACAAACTAGCCCTTAAGTCTTTTGTGGCTCAATTCTACTTCCACAGCAATAGTGTCAGAGTGATAGAAAGGAGGGCAAATATGTCAAATACTCATTTTTAAGCCTACAATTGAACAAAATGGATGACTGTAAACAACTAATCTACAACCATCAACTTAATTTTTAATACTTTTAATGTGATACCTTTGTCCAATAGTCAACTAAATTGACAAAAGTAACTGAATTATATTTCTATTAGCATAGGATAGGGACTGAACTTCTGATTCCATTGATTTGGGGAACTCTTAGATAAGAAAGCTCTCTCTACCAAAGCAGGGTATCACCTTCTCTGCAACATAGAGAGAGCTTCCTGGGGTCCCTAAGAAGTTAAGTAATTTGTCCAAAATCATACAGGTCAAAATGACAAGTCATAATCAGGACATGACCACAGGTCTTCCTGGCTTTGTGGTCAACTTTTTAGCCATTTCACTATTCTGTCTCTCATTCATAGTAATAGTTTTTTTATATAAATAAAATGAGAAGACATAAAGAAGCTACAGCTAAATCAAAGGATCACTCTCAAATTCTCCTTGGACAAGCAAACAAAGAAGATTATGCTTAAAGCAACAAGAAATATCATTTCAGGGGATTGTTGGTCTTCTCACTTTGAAATGTTTGCCATCAGCATAAGCAAACAGCCCAACATGAATATAATTATAGGTTATGCCCTAGCATTCATTGAAGAGAATGAAGTAAGTCTGTGAAATACATGACAAGATCCTCAATGCTAAATGAATATATACTTTTGGTAACTTCACTGAAATTTGGGCATAGGGGAGGATAGCTAAAAATACAATTCAGGCTTAATAAATGAAAGAAGCATTGAAACACAAGCACTATTCCTGAATACTTTCTTCCAGAAGAAAATCAGAAAGCATAATAGATGGAGTGATCACTATAAAATCACACAAAAATGAACTTGACTATGTCATAACCAATCAACAAGAATTTATCAAGTTCAAATTATGTTCCAAGCACTGTATGGGGCACCATTTCCTTTTCTAGTTGGAGCAACCTTATGAATTAAGTAAAAATAATGTACAGAGACAAAGATTGAAATGAAACAGTGCCAAGCTTCTAGCCTATTTGTGTATTAGAATGAAGTTCAAAATCAATACTGAATTAGAAGCAACTACCTTTAATTGCAACATCTCTAATGCAAACTATTTAAGCAAACAATTTTCCCATTTTATTTTATTGTTCAATGAACAAGCATTAATTTTCTTTCCTTCCCATTTATGCTTCAATTTAAAAGGAAAAAATAAGAACAAAATCTTTGTAATGAATATACATAATCAAGCAAGACAAATGTCCATACATGGCCAAAAATGTATATTTTATTATGCTATCAACACTTAAAAAATAGGGTATAAAATGACATCAATTTTGATTCTCACCATTTCATGAGAAATAAAAGCAATATTAACAGTCACCACAATGAAACTGAAAGCCAATTAACACATTGTACCATTTTCAGTTCATCCCAATGACAAATCAGCATGGTAAATAATCAGTCTGCCATAGCAGTTCACAAAAGAAAGCAACGAGATCTATCAGCAAGAATGACAAAGGACAGGGGCGGCCAGGTAGCACAGCAAATAAGATCACCGGCCCCAGTGTTGGGATGACCTAGGGTTCAAATCCGGGCTCAGACACTTAGCACCCACCCAGAAACACCTGGCCGTGTAACCTTGAGCAAGTTACTTAACCCCAATTGCTTAAAAAAAAAAAAAAGAATAAAAAAGGACTAAGATTCTTACTTCCAGCAAATATGGAGGACAAAGAGAATTTTTCAGTGCCTAAGAGGAAGCATTAAGTGTTTTTGCCAGTACCATATTATAGTCACTTTTTCCCAATGTGCAGGTCAGTTTTTTTCTTAAAGAACAAAGTCTTAAAGACTTAAAGGAATGCCTCTTGGTGGAAAATTCAATATTTCTGGTGAAAATTATGGAAGTGCTTTGGAGAAAGAAGAAAAAACGGATCTAAAGGGACAGGAAAGAACCTGACCTGTGTCAAGATGCTAACAGGTAGAAAAATGTAATATTAATAAGAAGTATAGGTCTCTGAAGGTACAAAACTAAATAGTAGATTTGTGGATCTTCCTGTTTGGAGAGGAAGAAGAACAGCTTATCATATTCCAAAGAATGATGATATGGGGACAGAAGTGCCATGGGAGAGACGTTATCTAGCAATTATTGATGAAAGAATGGTCATTCAATGTTTATTGGTGAGTGCCAACTGAAAAGTTGGTACCAAAGAAGCTATTTAATTAGGTTAAACCTCAGTATTAGAAGTCTACTGTCTTCTCAGAGTATGTATTTGAGATATGACAGAGAGCTTCCCAAGACTTGTCAATCCATGACCCATTCCTGGACATTTGTGTCAGGACAAATTATATCACCAGAGGGGACCTAGAAAACATAGCTATGGATTATAAAATGATGGGCAAAACAAAACAAAGAACTCAGTGACACATAATGCCCTTGATGTTTTCAACACTGCTGCTGATAAGAAATTCAGAAGAGAAAGAGAGATTTGGAAAACGAACAGCTGAGTGAGAAAACAGCATCTGAGAATGGTATTTGGATTTTTTTAACAATCCCTTAAAAGTAGAAGAATTATGTGCTCTCTTGTAGGGTGGAATATACATAATAAATATCAATTAATATGTTTGTGTTTGCCTAGGATCTCATAGATCTGATTAAGAAGACTTTAACATAACAATGGAAGCAGAAGAAAGCTATAGGCCAATCTCTGCCACACACCATAAAGAGCAGGGAGTGGACATGGAGAGGGAGTCTTCAATAAAGAAGACTAGTAATTCATAGAATATAATATCCAAGAAAATGACAAGCTTTATAAACCCATAGCCTCAGATATCAACAAACAAATGCACAAAACATAAATAATAAACAATGCAAGTTACAGAATTAAGTTAGAAGGAAATTTTAGGCTTTCTAGTCCAGATTAGATTCAAAATAAGTCCCCCACTATAACATACCCACTGACCTACTGCTTGAAGATGTCTGATGAAAGGAACCCCATTTGGGGGTTTCTTGGCAAAGATACTAAAGCGATTTCCCATTTCCTTTTCCAGGTGGAATAGCCTTATGCATTAAGTAAAAATAAGAACATGAGGAAATGCAAGAACCTACGGGGGCAAGATTGATAGAGTACACTGGATGGTTAAGAGAGGGAGGAAGGGAGCAAATACAGTATCATTGTGAAATATTTATGGGCCACATGGAAAAGAAAAAGTACATGAGTAGTTCAGGAAACAGATTGCAATCCTTTCACGGATGAAGCAGTAATGTAGATTTCAACCAGTGGGATATATTTGCTGGTGCTATCTTTCAGTCAAAAACAGAAAGCTGGCAAGTTATTTACTTGTCTTAATGACAAAGACAGAGAAGATTATAAAGCGACAATATTTAGGATATGATTCTGACAAACAAGAAAGAAGTGGTTGCTGAAGTAAAAACTATGGTTATCTTGAGAGAAACTCATTACAACTATTGTGCTGTAAGAAATGATGAGCAGACAGACTTAAGAAAAACCTGGAAAGACTTATATGAACTGATACTCAGTGAAATGTGCAGAATCAGGAGTACATTGTAAATAGTAACAGCTACATTGTGCAATGACTGACTTTGATAGACTTGGCTCTTCTCAGCCATGGAAGGATCTAAGAAAACTCCAAAAGGCTCATGATGGAAAATGTTATCCACATCCAAAGAACTTTGGAGTCTGAATGCAGATAGAAGCATAAGATTTGCTCTCCTTTTCTTTTATTGTTTTGTTTTTCTTTCTTGTGCTTCCACCCATTAGTTCTAATTCTTCTTTACATCATGACTAATGTGAAAATATGTTTAATATGAATGTAAAAATAGAGCCTATAACAAATTGCACACCATCTTGAGAGGAGATGGAGGGGAGAAAATTCAAAATTCAAAACCTTATGGAAATGAATGTTGAAAATAATTAATTAATTAATTGCTTTTTAAAAAGACATGCCTAATAAGTCCTGGACAGTTGTGATCTATCAAGTGTGGGCAGTGGGAGTTCCTGATGAATAATGAAATCACAGGTCCTTTGAATAGCTGTTGTGTTAATTCTTTAATTTTTCTGTGTTAAATGTATGTAAGATTTTCTCCCTTAAAAAAACTGAAAGTAACCATTACACTATAGAATTTGTGAATGAGAATTTGTGAACCCTAGGCATACTGTGATATGCACCTTCAGTTTTTGAGACAGCAGATTTAAAAGGGTTGGGGAAAAATAGGTAGAGTCTCATGATCAGAAATTCTACTCAGAAAGTCAGTTCATCAATGGATGGGAAGCTTTCAAGAATGATATTCTGGAAACACAAAGAAGAAATTAATCAAGCATTCATTAACTACTATTTGCCAGGAATGATGCTAAGTCCTAGAGATACAAAGACAGAAGTGAAACAGTCCCTGCCTTCAAGGAGCTTATTTTTTAAAGATGAAGGCAATGTATACATAAATAAATATATACACAATAAATATAAAATGAATTCAGCATAGATCTCAGAGACATTAGAGGAAAATAGTTTACAAAGTTGTCATTTGTCCCAAATCTTGAAGGAAACCCAATATTCTGAGAGGTGGAGGAAAGGAGGCAGTTCATTCCCATCATGGGGAACAGCTGGTGAAAAGGCAAGGAGAGAAGAGATGGAGCAGTGTGGGCAAAACAATGAGTAGCCAGTACAGCTGGGTTGCCAATGAGCAAAAAACATTAAAAAGTAGAATTGCCTAACGAGGAATATGATGCTCTTTTTGCTTTGTTTGCCCTTCCCTCACTGCATGAGGGGATTGAGGAAGAATGCAGCCAGAAGTGACAGGAGAGAGGTGCTGCGAACTGAAGTTCTAAAGAAAGATGAAAGGGATGCCTGGTTGGAATGGTAATAGGATCTGCGTTGCTAGAGGTAGTTACTGAATCCACTCCCTTGTGCTCCATGATAATCTAACTGTAATGAACAGAAGTAAGTCCCTTCCAGCAAAATGGTTTTCAACTGAAAGGCACTGGTCTTCAAGAGTCTCAATGTGAAAAAAATTCAAGTCCACATCTTGTGTTTCAAGAGACCCCAGGTTGTAAGTTCCTTAGCCTTCTTTTAAAAGATTATACCTACTGGACATGGGAGTCAAATGATAATTGGAAAAATCTGAAGTATTTTCTACACTCATTTGCCTGCTTTCAAAAAGAGTGACTGTAGGGTCTAAGAAAACTGAATGCTGTATTAGGTCTTGGAAAGCCTGTGATTATAAAACCATAAGGCATATGTTTTATCACATATTGTTTTATTGAATCAGTGACAAGAATAAAATATCGTATATAGTATCTAAGCATGTTTTGTCTTATTTCTGTAAAACAGACTCCATTGTGCCAATGTCATATGTTCATGGCTCAGGGAAATATAGTGGGATTAGTAGGGGAAGTTTGTCATAGTTTGGAAGAATAGAGCTTAATCTGACTGGACAAACCCACAGAGAGTTATGCCCTTCCTGGTTAAAAAAGTGTCATGAATACCCAGAAAGCAGCAGGCCTGGGTATACAATACCATCCACTTTAAGAACCATGAAGCATTTCCATTCATCAGACTAGTGTCATAACTGTGGGGTTCCCCAGGGCAATATTCTTTTTGCTGAGTAGGATCAGGTTGGTATCTAGCAGCACCACCTAGTGGTGAAAATAGATATGAATTCACAGGGAATTCAACAACCAACTTGAATTTTTAAATGTAAAAAAAAGTGAAAGCAATGGTGGTTAATGGAAGATGAATACAAAAGAACAGCACAACCCTATTAGAATGTCAGTATTGCTAATATAGTATCTACCCTCAACCTTTCCAAACACTCTATTCCTCATAAAAATGCAAGTTCTTTGACGGTAAAAATTGTCACTCATCCCCAAAGTCTAGCATAATGCCTGGAACAAAGTAGGCGTTTAATTAATATATATTAATGAATTGCATATAATTGGTACTTAATGAATGTTTGTTCTTTTTGTTGCTAATACAAAGTTGGATAACACATTCTCCCTACCCTCAAGAAGATTATGTTTTAAAAGGAGAGTATATGTTTATAAACAACTATCAAAAGGCAAAAGCTGTCAAAAGGAGGGATAGCAAACAAAGGAATAGAGAAGGCCAGAGGAAAATACATTATCTAATGGAAGCTATGAGGGAGATAATTATGGATTAGATAGCAACTGAGAATTCTAAAGGATGGGTAGGATTTTTATAGGTGGAGAGAGATTGGGGGAGTGTATTAACAGGTGAAGGGAAAAGTTTGGAGGGGCAAAAACTGGGAAGACATTTAAGTAATCCATTTTAGCTGTAATCTAAGACATACATCATGAAGATATGTTTGGAAAGGTAGGTTGAAGCCACATCACAGGCTGCCTGAATGTCATGCTAAAAAATTTGCTGATCCTTCCTATTTTATTCCTTAGTCATCAATGGGGAGTCATTGATAATTTGGGGTCAAGGGAATGGGATGATCAGAGATGTTTAAGACATTAATATACTATATATATATATATATATATATGTATATATATATATGCACAATGGACTGAAGTTCAGAAGAATGAAGATGTGAAAATTAATTAGGATGTTATTGTTGTAGTTTATTCAATAATAAGGACCTAACCTTATTACTAGACTAGGCTAGTATCAGTAGAGACACAAAGGGAAGGATAGATCCAAGATACACAATTAGACCAGAAAGATATTACAAAAGATTTCTATGAGGAGCAATATTGAGCAAAATTTGCACAACCTCAAGGATATAGGTAGCAGACTAAGGAAAGCAAAATCAAAAGAAATTTAGGAAACATTTAAAAGTGAAAATATGTATACTGGAAGTTGTATACCATGCCCTGATTCTGAGACTCAGTATGAAAATCCCTGCACTTCTATCAATGAGTTTCCCAGCATTTGGAGTTCATCTAAAAAAAAAGCCTATGTAAATTTGGAAAAGATTATAGACACTAACAAATGTTATTACATGTCATTGCTGAGAGACCTAGTTCCATTACTGCTGTGATGACTGCTTACCCTTTTCCAGTGACTGTGTTTGGCTTATATGTGAATGTGCATAAATTAACATCCCTTTATACATCTGAAAGTCATTGTCTTTTTCGACAGGAGACTCCTGCTCATTCATCAGATTCGCAGAGCCAAGGTTTTATAGAAACACGTCAGAATCTTCTTCCATACTTGCAGGTTTCCATGAAAAGAAAAATAAATTTATTTTTAGCACATGCTTGTTCTGTCTTCCCTGTAATTTCAGAACCTGTTATTATGTTGTTATATGTGCATGCAAATAGTCTCTTTAGAATCCCTTACCCCACAATTAAGGAGATCTGAGAGTATTCATGCATGGAACAGATCCTTTCTTATCTTGATTTATATGAGGATATTTTGTTAATACAATCTATTAAAACTCCATATTGTACCAGATTAGTGTGATCCCTTCAGCACCGTAAACTATCTCCAACAAGAATACAGCAGCCCATTTGTTAAGCACATCATGCTGTGGTTAATGATATAACTCAACCATCAATAAATTACTTTACAAAAGATTTTTCCCCTTTCTCCTAGGAAGGAAAAATAGTCTAATGATTTTGATAGTATTTAAGAAGCTCATAAATCTAGAGTTTTTCATCATTCTTATAATCATAATAATTATATATTATATTAATTTTTATTATTTTCTTAACTTTAATTTAATTAATATATTATAATCTTTATAATAATTTACTGTGATCTCCTCCCTATTCCTCTAAAAAGACACATTATTTGTATTTGTGCTGGGCCGGAAGGTAGTGATACATAGGAAAAACAGAGGCAAATAATCCCATTTCAGCAGTAGAATCCAGTAGAGCAGAAGAAGAACTTTGGGTTCTTTGGGGAAAAGAACTGGAGTAGAGATTAGGTGGTCTGGGTTAAAATCCCATATATGACCCAATGTCCAGAATCTTGACCTAAAACAGGCTACATACTCACTTAGGGCTCAAAAAAAAAAAAAATAGACTATCCAGCAGAGACCTTTGGGGGAAGGGGAGGAGTTGGAGGGTCCCTAGGAGACAGTTCTCTACTACATGCTCAGTTTAACTATAGAGAAGAGAATTTACTCATCTCAAAGAAAGCCTTTAGCTAACTGGGCTTAGAATGAGAGGAGCAATATCAAGGTGTCTGGAATCTTTGCTGGGTTTTAGTAGAGGTAGCTATTCACATTACACTGCCCTAACAGATTCAGAACCACAGACAGTTCCTGTTGTCAGTCTGCCCCATGAGTGAACAATGCTGACCTACTCAGGGTCAATAATTGGGTGCTCTGGTGCTCACACAGGTCAAAAGAACACTGTATAATCTTACTGTAAATGTTTCAGTAGGATCATAGAATCAAAATTAAGAACTAGGAGGATCCTTAGAGATGAGAAAACTGAAATCTAATTTAACTGACTTGCCCAGGATCTTACAGGTAGATAGATGATCAAGCTAAACAGGCTTTGTGACTCCAAATCTAGAGCACTTTCTATCATATCATGGTTTAACATAGGAATGTACTTGGTAGAGTGAAATATTAAATTTTATGAATTTGTACTTCATATCATGCCATAATTTTTTCTCCTTGTTCTTCAGTTATCATTTTGGATCTGGCATTAAAGTTTGCTAGTGGAAAATGGCAAAATATCCATTGTGATTCAGAGATGAAAGTAGTAGGAAGTATAACCTTTGCCAGAATCAATCAATGTCAGTCATGGAATTACAAAATTTTAGAAGTACTGTAGAAGGAGCCTTAGGGGTCATTTAGTGAATCTATCTCATTTCCATATGAGGAAAATGGGGCACAAGATAGCTGAAAAAAGTACAAAGCTGAAAAGGGAGAGGAAGCCACCATAGGGTACCCAGCACAGAGGCACGCTCTTCATGGACTCTAAACCAAGCAGAGAAGCTGGTGGGAAATAAAGAGTTGGTGAATAGTTCTGAGCCTACTCTTTAGGAGGTTTTTGCTCTGCCCTCCAGATTGACTTGCTCAAGATTAAACAGCTTGTTTGTGGAAGAATCAAGACTAGAACCCAGACCTCCTAATTCCAGTCCTTTCTCTAGTCAGTTGTTTATAGGAGTAGGATGTGAAGTGGTGAATGAAAGCAAATTATTTCCCTAATACTACCAAAAAGGCTAATCAGAGAAGGAAAATAATAGATAATTGAAATGCTTCAAAGTAAAATTAAATGCTTTGCATAGTGATGCTTCCAGAATGATATTTCCTGATGAATTACTTACCCATTGTTGAGAGAAAAAAGTTTCCCTTTTGAAATGGTCTTTCTTTCCAAATTTAGGGGAGAAATTTTTAGAATGAAAGTCTGATAATATATGGCCAGGAACCCACTGTTTTGAAGAATTTTCCCACTGTGCTCCCTTTTCTTTAATAGAAGCAATGTGGGATCAGATTTTACGGGCTTTTCTCCCTCTGGTTTCCTTAAATCAAAAAGACTTTTTTTGGTCAGAGTCTTATCAAAGTGGGATACTTATGTACTTGGAGATGCCCAGGCTTGGGTTTAGAGTCCTCTCTTCCATTTACATTTTCATGAACATACTTACTTCTGCTTCAATCACATGGGCCTCATAATTATTTCTGGGGGCCCATTAGTACAAAAAGAACTTAATTATGTTCTGCATGTATGTCTTTGGGTACACAAAGGATTGAAATTAACATTTAAGAGCATTTTGAAAAATCGCAATGATTACAATAGAGTAACTGGAAAGAGTAAAAACAACAATGGAAAAGAACATTTGTAATTATAATGATCAAGATCTTGATCCCCAAAAAGAGATGAATGAGAAAAAGTACCTCTTTCCCTCATTTGCAGAGAAAATGCACCTCTTGCCCTTAATCTTGCTAAACTGCTTTTTCTGTCTCCTTTATTCTTTGTTAGGGATGATGATACTTTAATAAGGGAAGGGGAAGAATCACTTGGAAATAAAGGTGATTCAAAACATTTTGGAGGAAAAACATGTTCAGCTTATTTTTGGCAGAGAGTACTGCAAATTTCTCCCAATTACCTGTTTAAATGCTCCACAACTATAAGTCTAAGGCCCTACTATTTTAATTCAATATATTTTAAATGCACCTATTATGTACAAGGTACTCTGTTAGACTCAAAAAGTACAAAAGATTCAAAAAGTACAAAAAGATAACAATGGCCTCAAATAATTTAAATTTCGTATGTAAGTCAACATAATGCATGGAAGGTGTTACCCAAAGGGACAGCCCTGAGCTTTATGATTTGTATGTATAAGGGGGTATAACTGCCGATTGGTTGAGAATTCTGAGGACAATAGTACCATAAAGGTCTTATTTTATTTGATTGGGGACACATATGGAGAGCAGATTTCCAGGTAGGCAATCAAAATAGATTTTTGAATAGTGGACTTAGAGGCACTGGCAAAAGTGGGAGCTAGTCTCATGATGTTCCTTCACTTCCAGGGCTAGAAACTCCTCAGATCGCTAATAAGGGACCTCCCCAAGTAAATTAATTCCCTCCTGGTTTGAGTTGAAGTCTTATTTCATTGAAAGATGAAGAGATCATTTTTTCTTGTGTATTCTTTGCTATATTCTAATTTGTAGAAATTGTCTGATTTCTGTTTGCTATTTTGTTTGAATAAATTAGTTTCCTGTCCCCCACCCCTTACCCGCATTTGCTATTGTGAGGGTCAATATGTGTGATTATCATTTGGTGGGAAGGTAATAAGTGAATGGAATCAAAGGCCTACTCTTTCCTTTTAAGAGCAATCAGGGAATGGACTTCTGTTCTTAACCTAATGCACCCTTATGCTGGAAATATTTGAGGATTGGAAAATAAATAAGCCCAGTTCAATACCCCTCTTGGAGACTGGAAGAGTAATCACCCAGATTCAGTGGTACTGGAATCTCAGATGATATCTATCCATGCTACCTTTGAGATATAGACAGCTGCAGATACATATGAATCCTATATAAGTAAATATAAGATAAGACCAAAAGAGACAAAATGCTAATGATTGGAGGGCTCAGGAAAGTTCCCACACACACACTGAAGTTAGCACTTGAGCTAAGCTTTGAAATAAGACAGAGATTCCAAGAGTCAGAAATGAAGAGGAGGGGCATGAAGAATAGCCTGGGCCAAGGTATGGAGATGGGATGGCATGATCATTGGTCAGTTTATCTAGGCTATAGTATGCTTTTTGAGAATGGAAAGGTGGCTGGGAGCCAGATTGGTAGAGGACTTCAAATGCCAGACTGTAGAGCTTGTATTTTATCCAACAGCCATTAGGGAACTACTGAATATTTAATACAATATTCTTAGTATAGATAGAAATGGAGCCCTTCACTAAAGCCCTTCACAGTAGTTGGTACGTAATGAGCACTGAATAGAGGGTTGGGCTTTTTTTTCATTCACTTATTCATAAAGGAAGGAAGGAAATCAGAATTTATGAAGTACCTAATACGTACCAGACACTGTGCTAAGTACTTTACAAATATGATCTCATTTGATCCTCACAACAGGTGAGAGATAGATGCTATTATTATTCCTATTTTATAGTTGAGGAAAGTGAGGCAGATAGCAGTTAAGTGACGTGCCCTGGGTCATACAACCAGTAAGTGTCAGAGGCTAGATTTGAACTTGGGTCTTCCTGGATCCAGGACTGGCACTCTACCCACTGAGCCACCTAGAGGAAATGTAAGTACAATTCAAGCACATTTCAGAGAAGTACAATCATGATATTCTGAGAGCTTACTTACATTTACTTACTTTTTTATGTATACATAGTGATAGTTAAAATACAAGGTGTCCCAAATGTCTTAATACAATTTGAAGTTAAGCACTAAGACTTTTGGGACACTATGTATTTCTCGGACCACCCATTATTATAAAAATCCTGCAAAGGGCTCAGTGAAAAACTAAAATTCTCTGTCATGCTATCCTGAGTGTTCTGTGGCCCTCGTATGCCTTCAAAGATTCTCAAAGGCTAGCTAAGATTAATTGGAGACTTTAGAATTTGATACGGATCCCTATACTTCTGGCAGTTACCCTGTAATAAATCAAGGAAAGCAAACATTGTGAATAGAATTTTCATAATGGTTCTTCAGCCTTTGAACTTATTCTTTAACAATTGAATGAAAATAAGGTTGAGTTCATGATAAAGCTCTAAATCTCTAAGATATATGCCATGTTCTTTTAAATCTCTGAGAGAAATTGTGTGTGTGTGTGTGTATGTGTGTGTGTGTGTGTGTAGTTACCAAGGAAATTCTGGTTCTGCCATTTACAAATTCTACAGCCTTGGGCAAGTCACTTCCATACTCAGAGATTCTATAAAACAGAGACAATAATATTTGCATTACCTATGTCACAGGGATATTGAGATGATTAAGTGGATCATAAAATTATAAGATTATATCTGGAGGGACTTCAGAGATCAGCTGACCCAATCCTCTCATTTTACAAATGAAGAAATTAGGAAGGCTAGGTGGCACAGTGAATAGAGCACCAGCCCTTGAGTCAGGAGGACCTGAGTTCAAATCCAGCCTCAGATACTTAACACTTACTAGCTGTGTGACCTTGGGCAAGTCATTTAACCCCAATTTCCCTGCCTTCCTTCCTGAAAAAAAAATGGGGAAATTGAGGTCCAGAGAGGAGATGTGATTTGCCAAAGATCACAAAAGTAGCAAGTAGCAAATCAGGACTCAAATCCAGATTTTATGACTCTAAACCAGTATTCTTTCAATCTCATGACATTTTCTGTAAAGTCTTTTGTAAACTGTAAAGTTCCATGTAAATATCAGATACAGTTAGTGAGAAAGTTAAATGAATTTAAGTTAATTCAGCAAACATTTGTTAAGTTGCTACTATATTATACTATATAATAAATTCTTAGTGTCAGAGACAAGATGAAAAATTATATATTCCCTCCTTTCCTTGGGCTCATAAGTACATTAACAGTATGTTTGTATATCTTTTGAAGGTATGAACCCACTATACTCAAAATAACTCTGAGGGGGTATAATTTAAATATTATTGTCTTCATTTTTCATAGGAGGAAATTGGGACTCAGAAAGACTGAATGAATGAAAGGGGGGGAAGCATTAATTAACTTATAATGTTTCAGGTACCATACTAAGCACTGTGGATACAAATAAAAGAAAGCAAGACATTCTCTTCCCTAAGAGAGTTTATGTTTTAATTGGGGAATGGATGAATGGATAGATGATGGATGGATGGATGGATGGATGGATGGATGGATGGATGGATGAAAAAGAATTTATTAAGCATTTACTATATGAAAAGCACATAAAGACAAACACATAAAGGGGACCTAGAAAGAGGAGATGGGCACTGTATAGCAGCACAACTTGGAAGCAGACAAGAAGGGATGTGTGGGCCTGCTTCTAGGCAAGATAAGATGAAAGCTAAGTTGTCTCTGATAGCTTAGACAAGGGTACCAGGGGCAAAGACCAAGCTCCAGTGGGACGGGGATAAAGAAGATGATGGCCAACAATGCAGAAGGGCTCAGAAATAGTCAAAAAGTGATTCAGAGGCTCAATTCTGAACAAGATGAGGAAAAAACTCACCTGTGACATAGTAAGTTGAAGAGCTAGAATTTGTACCTAGTCATTTTGAATCTAAGCCCCATCCATTAGATTATGCAGTCAGGTAGACTATGATAAGAGCAAAACACATATCCAGACGAAACACCTTAAGAAAGCTTGGGGAGTTAGAGAAGGCTTTCAATTACTGAAAGGCATCCTGGAGGAGACTACATATAACTTGGCCTTGAATGAAGATAAGGATGTCAGAGGATAAGGATACTATTTCAAAGAAGTTATGGGCAGAGGATGGGATGATAGGGAGTGATCGATATTAGAGAAATTGTCAAGGTTGCCATATATTCAAGGGAAAACCTGGTTTTAATTTGTGCCAGGAGAAGGGCTTGTGATAGGAAGAGGATGAAAGGAAGTGTGTTAACAATAGAATACTGAGTTGTAGAAGACACAGTGGAAAAGGGAGGCAGAAGAAAATATGACTTGGGCAAAGTGAAATGACTGAAAGAATAGAATTAAATAACAGGGAAAAGGCACTTTTTCCTAAGCAGGTAAACATTCTGAATTTTTAAAAATCAGGACAACAGGAGGTTGGGATTTGTGAGCCACAGGACAAGGGCAAAGACATAATTAAGATGGGACCACTGGGTCATTTTCCAAGAGTGGAGAAATTAAAGAGTATTGATAGTCCTAGCATTCCTTCAGCAGGTAAAAAAAAAAAGCTTTGCATTCTAGGTATCAGGCACAATTAATTAAAAGAGGAAGCCACAACATCATAGGTTTTGCATGGCCCTAATATCAACCCTGAGCTAAATTTATCTTTAGAAGTTGATTTGGAGGCACCTTTCCTGCTGCTTATCCTTGGATGCATTTTGTAGTACTTTCCCCAGATGCTAGAATTGCAAGTTACAGCTCTCTGGGGGGGAGTACCAAGTAGGCAAAAACTCCCAAGGATCTCACTGAGCTGTTGTTGCTTTTCAGGGTCTCCTCTCCCACATGAAACTTATAGAAATTTCTTTCAGACTTAGGGAAAGCAAAGAAAAACTACATCATATCTCTAGTAAAGCAGTAACAAATGCTAAAGCCTTTGACTGTGCTAGACGAGCAATGTGTTTGTGAAGGTGAGCCCTTCTAGACCAGTGATGTTGTCTATTGCCTATACCATAGGCATGCATTGAGTGTGGGGCCGAAAGCAGACAGGTGTACCAGCACACCTGGCCAACACACTGAGTGTACTAATGACCCATATCTATTGATGTTAAACTCTCTCATTTCAGAAAGTCAGAGAGAAAATTAATGAATTTTCCCATTACTCAATTTTACAATAACAGAAAATAATTTCCTCCAATCAACAGGTTCTACAAACACAGGAAAACCTGGTTACCCATTGCTGTGTATAATTATAGATATACATAGAAATGTCCATAATCAGTATCAATTGGAAAATGCTATCCATATCCAGAGAAAAACTATAGAGTCTGAAAGCAGATCAAAGCACACTATTTTCTCTTTTTTTGTTTTTTCTTTCTTGTGGTTTTTCCCTTTCATTCTGATTCTTCTTTCACAACATGACTAATATGGAAATATGTTTAATATGATTGGATATGTATAGTCTATATCAAATGGCATGCCATCTTAGGGATAGAGTGGGGAGGGAGGGGGGAGAAATTTGGAGCTTAAAACCTCATAAAAATGAATGTTGAAAACTAAGAATAAACAGATTTTTAAAAATAATATCTGATATAGATGTGGATGTATAGATATGCATATGTATTACATATATATGCATGATTATGAGTGTGTATGTATGTATGTATACATATATATGAATACACACATGTATGTGCATGTATAAGTATATATTGGGCAGCTAGGTGATACAGTGTATAGAGTGCCAGGACTGAAGTCAGGAAGACTTATCTTCCTAAAGTCACATCTATCCTCAGACACTTACTAGCTATGTGACCCTGGGCAAGTCATTTAATCCTGTTTGCCTCAGTTTCTTCATCTTTAAAATGAGCTAGAGAAGGAAATGGAAAACTACTCCAGTATCTATGCCAAGAGTACCCTAAATGAGGTCATGAAGAGTTGGACATGACTGAAAAGACTGAACAATAACAAATATATGTATGTGTGTAAATTCTTCAAATACAGGAAAATCCTGGTTGCCCATGAGTATATAGATATAGCTATAGATAGGTTTACTTACATAGAAATATATATATGTATATATATATATATCTTCATTTTATCTAGATCTTTTATGTTAGTCTAGATCTTGATATAGAAAACTCTCTCTGGCAGCTCATCTACAACTTGTAATCTTAGAGAGTTACCTGGTGGCATTGAAAAGTAAATGATATATGACTCATGTCATATGACAACATGAACAGTCAACTAGCTTGTGTCAGAAGCCATATTCTAGCCCAGGGCTTCCTCTAAAGCCACCCCTCAATCCATTATGCCTCTGTTGCCTGTTACCCTATTACTACCTCAAGCAAAATGGAGAGTTGCTATCATCATCATCGTTATCATTATTATTATTATCATAAAATTTTAGAGCTGGAAGGGACTTAGAGTTTGTGCTCCAAGAATATAAATGCTTTTATTCATCCATTAAATTATAGAACATTAGATCTGAAAGACTCCCTGTCCTTTTACCCTTAGGCAGGACTGTACCCAAAGCATCTGAGACAGATGGCAACTGACAGACTGTTCTTGAATATATTTAAAGAAGGTCATTCATAGTCTCTCTAAAAACTCATTCTAGTTGAGTAAAAGTAATGAATGACTGCTTAATCCTGGAACTTAATGATCCTAAAGCACCAATTCTCTTTCAGGTTCATTATTCTAGGGTGCTGGTTTGTTTGGTTTCTAGCCCTAATCTGTCTAGAAGGATCCTTGTTTTAACTCCTTTAACTTCCTCAATCATCAATCTTATAGATAGCTCAGCATTTTGCTGCCATAAGAGAATAATAATTGACATTCGGTGACTAATGAAGTTCAACAAATGCAGCAAACATTTATTAAATGCAAGGTACTGAGTACATAGGGAAGGGAAGGGGGAAGGAGAAGAGGAAGGGCAGAAAAGTGCAGGACAGTGCAGGGCAGGGTAGGGAAGGGAAGGGATTTGCTCAGAGTCACACAGCTAGTAAGTGTCTGAGGCCAAATTTGAACTCAGTTCTTCCTGACTCCAGGCCCAATGCTCTCTCCATTGCACCACCATCTGCCTTGTAGTTTTTTTCCTAAATTTTGATAACATAATTTAACATACATAATTTCCTAAGTAATCCTATGCATTTTATTTTATGCATTATTCTGATATGGGGTTTATATATTTCACCAGACTGCCAAAGATGTCTGGGACTTAAAAAGAGATTAATAACCCCTGGTATAGTTGAAAGGTATTGGCATGAGAGGACCTGGTTTCAAATCCCAGCTCTACTGCTCACTAGCTAAGTGAACTTGGACAAGTTAGATGGTGCAGTAGAAAGAGTGCTGGACTTGAAATCAGGAAAACCTGAGTTCAAATTTGACCTTAGACACATACTAGCTCGTTTGACCCTGGGTAAGTCACTTAATCACTCTCTGCCTCAGTTTCTTCATCTGTAAAATAAAAATAATAATAGCACCCACCTCCCAGAGTTGTTGTGAGGATCAAATAAGATAGCATTTGGAAAACCCTTTAAAGCCTTACTATATAAAGGCTAGTTATCATGCTATAAATGGTCTTTAACCTCCGCATCTCAATTTTCTGAGAGCACTAAAACTCTTGTAAAATCAGGAAGTCAGACTCAATGATCTCTAGGTCTCTTCCAGTTCTAAATCTAGGATCGATCTAGGTCTGACTCTTTGTGTACTTTAATTAACACAATTTTATTCAGTGCATACGTATAGGCACATACACAGATAAGCAATTTCTAACAATGGACATGTTAATTTCTTTTTTAAAATAACATTTTCCCCCAATTACATGTTAATGTAATTTTTAACTTTTTTTAAGTTTCAAGTTATATATATATATTCTATCCCTCCCTTCCTCCCTCCTCCCTGAGACAGGAAGCAAACTGATACAGGTTATGCATGTGTAATTAGCTCATTAATTTCTTAACATACAGGTATTTACATTTGCTCCCACCTAGCCTGAACTACTATGTCGACATAAAAATAGATGTCTTTATAGGCCAATAAATACAGAAATAAAAGTGTGTGTTTTTATACACATGAAACATGCCCAAAGCAAAATCTTTTTTCCACTTGCAACATGCCATCTTGAAAATGAATATAAATACACACTAACTCTTCCCCCCACCTGCCTTCACTCACTCTAGATGTCAAGAAGTGAGAAAATAAATAGACTTCCTATTTTCCTGACCCCCACAAATGAATGTGATCCCTCCTTCCTCCTATATCTCATTGAGTTTTGTCAAGGAAATCTCCTTTGAACCTACAATGCCCTCTCTTGTATCACAGAGATATATATATATACATGTCTTTATTTTATCAAGTTATAGTATTGATTTAGGATCATAAATCTAGAGCTGGAAAGTTCCTCAGAGACTGTAATAGCAATAGTTAGAAATGGAGGAGTGAACAAGCATTTATTAAATTTATTAAACACCTACCCGACACTCCGCCAGATGCTTTACAAATACTATTTCATATGATAATATCAGCAGTAATAGGGGTTCAGAAATCACTTTTACATACATTAACTCACTGGTCCTCAATGACAACCCTGTGAGGACAGTGCCATTATTCTTTTTAAAATTTTATTTCATGGGGCAGCTAGGACGTGAGTTCAAATACAGCCTCAGACACTTAACACAAAAACTAGCTGTATGACCTTGGGCAAGTCACTTAACCTCAACTGTCCTCCCAAAAACAAGGCAAAAAAATATCATGATAAAGTTTATTTCATTTTTAATTTACAAAATAAAACATTTCTGCAACATAGTAGCAAGGAGGGGAAAAAAGATGGTTGCACACGAAACTGCAAATCTATGTACAACTTGCTATTACTTTTAAATATATAATAAAGTTTTCATATAAATCTTTTTTTCTTTCCTCCTCTCCCCACCCTAAAGATGGCTTCCTTTAGTTACGTGTGTGTGTGTGTGTATGTGTGTGTGTGTGTGTAAAAATCATTCTATGTAAACTTCTATATATCAGTTCTTTCTCTGGATGCAGATAGCATCTTCCTTCGAAGGTCCTTTGTAGGTAATTTGAGTATTTATAGCAGTTAAAAATTAATTAGCTGCTCAAAGTTGTTCTTAGAACAATATTGTTGTTACTGCATAGAAAGTGCTATTATTCAACTAGTTTTACACATGAGGAAACTGAAACACTAAGAAATTGCCCAGTAAGTATGTTAAATGGGATTCAAATTCTGGTCTTCCTTGCTCCAGGCCCAGTATCCTTATCTACCACACTGCCTCTCATAATTTGATATGAATATAAAAATATCCCCATTGTCCAATTTTTTGTGTATGTAACTGACAGAATTTACTTCTCTTCTACTGGTATAAATCTCAAGTCTCTTCCTGTTTGGGTCAAACTGAGACTATTTCCAGGAAAGACATCTTCTCTATCAGAACAAGGAGGTAGATGATATTTCACATTCATACAGGGCTTTAAGATCATATAATGAGTGAAGTGTCAATGGCAGGACTTTCAGATTCTGTATCCCATGCTAACACATAAAACAATAAACATTTATGAATGAAAACTTCATTTTTCAGACCACTAGATTTCATTTACTTTCCCCCTATTCATTTCCTTAAAACATGGAGTAACGGGGCAGCCAGGTAGCACAGCGAGTAAGAGCACCAGCCCCAGTGTCGGGATGACCTGGGGATCAAATCCAGGCTCAGACACTTAGCACCCACCCAGAAACACCTGGCCGTGTAACCTTGAGCAAGTTACTTAACCCGAATTGCTTAGGGGCGGCCTAAGTAAGGCTCAGCAAGTAAGAGCACTGTCCCCAGTGTTGGAATGACCTGGGGATCTACTCCGGGCTCATATACTTAGCACCACACCCAGAAATAACAGGCCATGTAAACATGAACAAGTTACTTAAAAAAAAAAAAAAACATGGAGTAACTCAAACAGTCTGTTGGGTGAAAAAAAAAAGATTAATTACATTTGAAATGAATTACATTTGAATACTATCTATAAATAGGTAAGAAAATACACTAATGAACAATAACTGTAATGTTTTTTGAACAAGAAGAAAAAATAAGAAAATCATTAACATTTAAAAGGGATCACCCATTTCAAACCTGATAATTTCAGTTTACTATCTAACTAAAAGTTGGAATCCAATAATGTAGAAATAAGCTCCAGTATAATAACAGATCTAATCAATTAGAATGGAGTTAGGAGCTTGTTGCAGGAATAATTTTGGCTGTTTGGTTAGCTTTGGTGATGGGGAAAAGAGCAGATTTTTTTTAAGCAATCGGGGTTAATTAACTTGCTCAAGGTTACACGGCCAGTTATTTCTGGGTGTGGTGCTGAGTGTCTGAGCCCAGGATTCGATCTCCAGGTCATCCCAACACTGGAGCCAGTGCTCTTACTCACTGAGCCACCTGGCAGCCCCTAAAAGAGCAGATTTTTAAAATAGATCCCCTCTAAACACACAATTCTATTCTCTCCTAATTCTTACTCTCCCATAAGTACTCATGGATATTTACTTTCTTGATGTTTAAGGTGCATCCCTAGCAGTCTCTACTGGCTGACATTTTTGTAGACATATTAAATATATATATATATATACACACATACATATGTGTGTATGTATGAATATGTATGGAGATATATGTATATAGATATAAATAAAAGAGATATATAGATTAGTTATAGATATATAATTTCATGGATTGCCATGGTCATAGAATTCACCATGGAGTGACAAACTGTGATAAGACTAATATTTTCCTGACATGGTTTCCTTGATGGTCCCAGATTCCCTGATTTCACTGAGGCAACTTCCTCCTCCCACAGCCCTCCAAGCAATCTGACTGACCCAGTTTTCCTGAATCAGTTACATGGTGTGTGGGAACAAAAGGTCTCAACTGCATGAAGTCAGGGCCTCTCAGACTTGGTCAGTACCTGAGTATACCAATATGTCATACCCTGATGACTTACTGATAAGGCCTGTTGATCTACTACTACCACTCCCCAGATCTGTAGAAAAGCAACTACTTATCAAGCTACCTCTAAAGCTGATGATTCTTTTCAAATTCTTCTGCTTTTCATATTTTTGCCATTTCATAATGAATATATGAAAGATTCCCAAGAATAAGTTACACTGTTTCTTTCTGATAATAAAAACCTATTTCAACAAGTTAAAATCATTTTCTGTATAATGAGGAATCAAATTTATCCTTGTTTTCATTAGATGGGAAAAGAACAGATGAATACAAATTTAACAATGTTTGATTTTTGGCAGCATAAATAAGATAAGGCCTCACATTCATTTAATTAATGAGAATAAGGATAAAAGTGAAGAACTTTGGCTTGGGTACCTTCCTGCTCATTTCTCTTGTTTTTACCAATCAGATAATCTATGCTTCACCATGAAAATAAAAACTAAAAAACTATTCAATTTAGAGACTGTTGCATATATAATTGCTCAACAATTATCAGCGATAGATTATGGAGAATGGTAGAAATGCCACAGGACTGGAGAAAAGGAAATCTGATTTTCAAAGGAGGGAAGAGAGGAGACACCAAATTCTAGGTTAGTGACCTTGATTTCAATAATTAGAAAATCTCTAGAAGGGCTTATTAAAGGGATGGTTGGTATATGTGTAGAAAAAGAAGGAATGATCATAAAGAAGTAACATGACTTGGTCAAGAAGAGGTTTTGCCACTGACCCCATTTCCTTTTTGTGATAGATTACTAGACCAGTAGATTAAAGGAATAATGGAGGCATAGTCTACCTAGCTTTCAACAAAGCATCTGACAAAGACACCTATGCTATTCTTGAAGACAAAATAGAGAGAGGTGCTCCAGATCAGAGGTATCAAACTTCATGCCCATGCTACAAGCTACACTCCCTTAAAGTGTAATTGGGAAATGTTTAACAAAACAAATTAAAATACAATACATGATAGATAATATTAAATTATGGTTTTCAAAGTCAATAATATGGTTTGTAGGAATCCATATCTAGTTGAGTTTAACACTACTGGACTGACAGTAGATAAAGCTAGATGAAACAATGTATAGAGCACTAGGGGGCATCTATGTGGTACAGTACACAGAGCACTGAACCTAGAATAAGGAAGATTCATGTTCCTGAGTTCAATCTAACCTCATCCACTTACTAGTTGTGTGACCCTGGGCAATTCACTTAACCCTGTTTCCCTCAATTCCCTCATTTGTAAAATGAACTGGAGAAGGAAATGGCAAAATCCTCCAGCATTCTTACCAAGAAAACCCCAAATGGGGTCACAAAGAGTTGGACAAGTTTGAAAACTAATGAACAAATAGAGCACTGGACTTGAGAGTTAGGAAAAGTTAATTCAAATCCTGCCTTAGGCATTTACCATATGTGTGACCCTAGACAAGTTACTTAACCTGTCTGCCTCAATTTCTTCATCCCTAAAATGAGGATAATAATATCTCCTACTTCCCAAAGTGATTTGAGGACCAAATGAGATAATATTTGTAAAGCATTTTGCAAACAAAAGCAATTTGTAAATGCTAACTATCAATAGTATTAGTAGCATAGCAGTATAGTTAAGTATTTTCAGATGCAAATCAATGTCAGTGTCAATGGAGAAGGAAGTCTCAAATGGGGCTGCCCATGGATATGTCCTTTTCCCTGTGCTATTTAACATGTTTATCAATGAATTACATAAAAATATCAGACATGTGAATCACAGTAACAGAGGACACAAAGCTAAAAGGCATAGCTCACACAATGAATTACAGAATCAGGATCCAAAAAGAACATTACAGGGTAGAATAATGGGTTGACTCTAAAATGAAATAATAGATATGGCTGTAAAGCCTTACCCTTGGATTAAAAAACAAATAAAGTCACAAGTACAAAGTAGAAGAGTTTGGTCAAACAACAATTCACTTTAAAAAAAATCCTAGGCAGCAAAGTCAACATCAGTCCTCAGCGTAATATGGAAGCTCAAAAATCAAATGTGCTTTTAGACTATATTGAGAGGCATAGTCTACAGAACAAAAGAGGAAATGATCTTATACTCTGTCCTAGTCACACCATAAATGGAGTATTGTAGTCAGATCTGGGAGTCATATTTTTGGAAAGTCACTGACAAACTAGAGTGTCCATGGGATAGCAAGGATAGTGAAGAACTTCAAAATCATGGCTATGTGGATCAGTTAGAGAAAATGTGGGGGGTTTATCCTGGAAAGGAATTGATGGGAAGTTGGTAGAATGATAGCCATCTTCAAGTATTAAAAGGATTACAATTTGGGAAAGATATTTAACTTGTTCATTTTCTGCCCAGAGGGGAGAGTCAGAAGAAATGGATAGGAGTTTCAGAGAGGCAATTTTTGCCAAGTTATAAGGAAAATTTTTACCAATAATTAGGGCTTTTCAAAAATGAAATGGGCTGCCTCAAGAGGCAATGCGTTTCCTTCTCATTAGAGGATTTAGGTACAGACTAGATAACCACTTTTAGGAAATACTGAGTGGCTCCTTGTTCAAGTAAGGCATGAATTAAATGGCCCCTAAGGTTTCTTCTGCCTTTGAAATTTTGAGGTTCCTTGACTGTTGACATTTAGGAGGCATATTTGGATTTTGGCATTACAGTAGCATAAGGTCCATGTCAGACTCTGACCAGTAATGGATTGCAAAATCTGTATTCACTTTGGAGTGTAAGGAACATAATTACATTTTCTTTTAAGTAGGAGAGCTGTAAGATAAAAAAACTAAGAACCATAGGTAATAACAAAAAAGCCTACCTATGATAGCATTGCATTATTAACAATAACATTTTTAATGTTTCATAAGAAAAAAGAGAAATTATATAATAGCAATAAAGGCTTTCTTAATACTTCTTTATTTGATGTTGTTGACCATCCCCTCCCCCTAGATACTCTCTCCTTTCTGGATTTTTGTAACACTGCTCTTTGTTCTCCTATTTGCCTAACTGCTTATCCTCAATTTCTTTTGCTAAATCATCTTCTATGTGTCATATCCCCAACTGAGGGCATACCTCAAGGCCCTGTCCTGGACGTCTCTCATGGGGTGATCTCATTAGCTCTCATAGATCCAATTCCCATCGCTATTCTGATGACTCCCAGACCTATACATATATATATATGTAAAATGTTTGTGTACACATACATATATACATTACATACTATATGTGTGTGTGTGTGTGTGTGTGTGTGTGTGTGTATATATATATATATATAGTCCTTGTCTCTCTCCTGAGTTCCAGCTCCACATGAATATTTCAAACTGCATGTCCTGTAGGGATCTCATGCTCACCATGTCTAAGAGAGAACTCAGTATCTTTCCATCCTAAACCCTTCTCTCTTCCAAATCTTACCATTTCTGTCAAGAACACTACCATCTGTCTACTTTTCCAGGTTTACAACCTCAACAATATCTTTTGACTCTTCACTGTCCTTCACCCCACATATCCAGCCATCTGCCAAATCATGTTTCTACCTCCCCAACATCTTGTACATCTGTCCCTTTCTCTCTACTCACACATTCACCATCCTTACAGCGGCCTTCATCAGCTTTTTCTTGAATCATTGATTCCAGTGTCTTACTGATTGGTCTCCCTGCCATAAGTCTCTCTCTACTCCATCTATCTTCCACCCAACCAGGAAAGTGATTTTCTTAAAGTACAGGTTTGACCAAGTCAAGTGAGAGAAAGGGGGGGGGGAGGAGAAAGAGACTGAGACTAAACATCTACCTCTAGGATCAAACACAATATAGTATTTTGTTCAGCATTTATATCTCTTTAAAAAACTGGCATCTTTATATGTTTCCAGTTTTCTTGTACATCACAATGGTCCACACAATCTGGTCTAGTCACCCTGACCTTTTTGCCGTTCCTCACACATAACACTCCATCTCCTACTTACATACTTTCGTACTAGTTGTCCCCTATGCCTGGAATGCTCTCTCTGCTCACCTCCAAATCTTGGCACTCTCATATTATAGGAGTAGTTATCTGTTTTATGTAGCCTGGGCTGATTTCCTTCCACCGTTTTCTTTAATTTTTGTTAAATTTCTTCACTTAACACACAGAGCATTTCACATACAAAATTGAAAAAAAAATGAATGCATATAAAATTGTGGGTCTCTATTATGTACAAAATTTTAAAGTATTTAATAAATTCAACATGCAACTTTCAAAAGTGTCCTGTTTGTCCGTGCTTACTTCTGAATTTCTTTCTCTTCATTTTCACTTTCTTTTAAGTGCTTCAATGATCTTTTTTCTTTCTTTTGCTTTTTGTAAAACTACACTTTCCCTCCATCACAAGGGTGAAAAGGGTAATTAAAACCCTCATAGCAAATAAATCTTGTCAAACAAGACAAATTCCCACATTGGCCATGTGCAAAAATATATGTCTCATTCTGTGCCTTGAGTCCATCAACTTCATATCAAGAAATGGGTAGCTTGCCTTCTTTTGTCATTTCTTTCAGAGCAACGATATTCCATTACATTCTTTTTTATCAATTTATTTATTTTTAGTTTTCAACATTTACTTACATTTGTTTTAAATTTTCTCCACCCCCCCTCACTTCATTCCCCAAGATGGCATGCAATACAATATAGGCTCTATGAATGCATTTTTATTAAACATCTAACATTTCATATTAGTCATGTTGTATAAAAAAATAGAAGGAATGGGAGGAAACATGAGAAAAGAAAACTAAACAAAAAAAAGGAAACAAATAGTCTGCTTCACTCTGCATTCAGACCTCATATTTCTTTCTATGGATGTGGATGGCATTTTCCATCGTGAGTCTTTTGGAAATGTTTTAGGTCCTTGCATTGCTGAGAAGAGTTAAGTCTATCAAAGTCAGTCATTGAACAATGTGGCTGTTACTATGTACAATGTTCTCCTGGTTCTGCTCACTTCACTCAGCATCAGTTCATATGAGCTTTTCCAGGTTTCTCTGAAGTCTGCCTGTTCATCATCTCTTATAGCACAATAATATTCCAGTACATTTATATAACACAACTTGTTCAATGATTCCTGAATTGATGGGCATCCCCTCCATTTCTAGTTCTTGGCCACCTGTAATGGGAATGCAAATTTAAAGATCTTTCCTGCCCCTAGGCCCTTTGATTGGCTTAAGAGACTTTGAGAACCTTCCTTGATTTGAAAATATACTCTGCCGGGGCGGCTAGGTGGCGCAGTGAGTAAAGCGCCGGCCCCAGAGTCAGGAGGACCTGAGTTCGGTTCCAGCCTCACACACTTAACACCCATACAAAAAAACTAGCCGTGTAACCTTGGGCAAGTTACTTAACCCC
>NW_027185877.1:6890422-6921041 GCF_028583685.1 Petaurus breviceps papuanus
GTCAAGAGGGTGGTTACATTCTCTGACCCAGGAGAAGGCTATATAATACCAGATGTGAGGCTTTGCTTTGTGGCTCACTTTGAGAAGTGTTCTGTGATTTGATCAGATGAGACTCTGGGAAGCCATTGTTGAGAGCCCCCCGGCTTTGAAAAACCCAGATGTTGATCTGGTATGGATGTAATGGTTGGACAGTTTGGAAACCTGTCTACTTGATCTGTTTCTCTGTCTTGATAATTCTGTCTGTATACTCTGAAGTTCAGGGTGCTGACCTTTTTCCCCTGAACTAGGTAAACAATATATATGTTTGACTGATTAAAGTAAGCTTGTTAACCCATTTTGAGTTGCTTTCCTTTATCAAAGCAGATCCAAGAACCTGCATTGGAAGCCACCCTGGGGACACTGGGGTGCTTGCTGCTACACCACCACAAAAAGAGCTACTGTAAATATTTTTATACATATGTGTCTTTTTTTCCTATTTTTATGATCTCTTTGGGATACAGTCCTAAAAGTGGTATTGCTGGTACCTAAAAGGGTATGTAAATTTTTATAGCCCTTTGGGCATAGTTCCAAATTGCTCTCCAAAATGGTCAGCTCAGTTCACAATTCCATTACATTCTTTTATGCTAATTTGTTCAGTCACTCTCTGGTTGATGGGTACCACCTTTGTTTCCAGTTCTTTACTACAACAAAAAGAGATGCTATAAATATTTATATGCACATGGGTACTTTTCCTCTTTCTTTGTTATCTTTGTGGTATAGTCTAAGTCCTAATATTGTTAGGTCACTCCCGTTCTCCTAAGCAAACAAGGATTCCGTCCTTGGAGATTTGATTTATCTGGGAGATGAGGGCTTGAACACTTGATGAGGATTCCTTGTTGCCTGAGGCATAAAAAGTTCAGCCTATGGGTGACTGGGACACTGGAAGATTAATGGATTCCTCAGGTCCTAAGGGACATGTTTCTGATTGTCCTTTGCCATGGGGAATGCAGAGGTACACAGCAGAAATGTCCATTAAGATAAACCATTAGTACTTGTATTGTTTTTTATCTCTTATTTTAAATAATTTTTTCTTGCACTTTATGGTCCACAATTCTTTTACTGCATTCCACTTGCAAGCCAGAATCACTAGACTAGCCTGAGCTAGGCCTGGCCTAAAACATTTGGTACTAATCAGCAGAATTGGATTAGAATAAGTTTGTAGTGGGTTTTATGATTGATGTAGGGTGATGCGAAGGGAAGAAAGCAAGCTGTCTGGATGGCCAGATATGGGAGTTTGGTACTCTGTGCATGCCTTGATTAAGGCCACATGTGGGGAGCCCTCTCAATTGGATAAGGATACTAACCTTGTAAAATAAGCCCAATATATGCTTTAAAAGGTCAACAGGAAGAGCAAAGGTATCACAAGAATAAGTATCCCCTCCCTCCATAACAATTTTAGAAAATCTGAATTGCTAGCATAAAGAAAATGAAAGTAAGTCATCTGGCATTTTCTTCCCTTGAATCCTTATAACTTTTCAGAGCCTATATATTTGAAGATCTCTGTCTATAAGGACCAGGATTAATGGAGCTTCTGGAAAGCACAAAGATGCACTTAAGGTGATAAAAAGCAGTCACTTGCATCTTACCTGATCCTAATTGTTACCAAATAGATAAAACAGGATTATACCAATGTCTTTCATCCAGAGTTGTCCATTATGAGTTGAGGATGGTCACTCTAACAAATGGAAGTTCTATACTCGAGATGATGATCACCTGGGTCCCTTGGGTGTTAGTGACCTTTATGAACAGGTTGTGATTTCTCCAGACATGAACCCTAGGCCCAATGTTTTGCTTCCTCCCCTAATCCAATGAGGACTACTCCCTGACAATGGCTCTACCCTGAGGCCAACTCGATGATTGGCAAGTCCATGCCTGGAACCTCCATATCATCAGAAGTCTCAGCCATGCTACTCATCTTCCTCCTCACTCACCCTCTAAACTGTTCCACTTCCACAGAGGATGCCTTGGCCCTATTTGAGTACCTTCTGCCACCTCCACTTTTTATGTATTTTGCTCCAATAGAATTTAAACTCCTTGAGAGTAGGGACTGACTTGCTTTCTTGTTTGTTTGTTTGTTTTTTATCTGGGTGCTTAGGAGTGCCTCGAACTAGTAAGTGCTAAATAAATGCTATGCTTATCTATCCATACAATGAATCCCCAGCTTCAAAAAGTAGGCTTATGAGAAAAACCATTTTGTCTGAGTCATTGATGACTCTGCTCACTCTGAGAAAGCCATGGGCAACTGGAACTCAGTGGTCATTAATCTAGTCATGAGGGATAGCCTAAAGGTCAAGATTCCTAAAAAGTCTTCCAGTGTGGCAAGCTATGAGGTATATTGCTTGTATGCTAGACAGCCTTAAGAGATGGGAAATAAGACCTTCACCCATACTAATTCCTGGGCAGTGGCCATGGATATGAATGAGCATTCTTGGGAATGGAAAAAACATAACTAGATGGTCAAAGTTTCTTTCTTTTGAGGTGAAGATCAATAAAGGAAGTTTGCCATCAAATATAACTATTTATGGGGCATACTAGTGCCAACCAGGAATATCATACTCTGCCAGATTGAATAATCAATTTGATGCCCTTATTGTATGAAAATGACAGATATTGGAAGTATTGGGTACTGGGTCCCTCATTATTCTGTACATAGGGCCATTATGCTATGTTATAGTGAGCATGGGACCACATGATCACCTCAACAAAGGATGAAGCATCTACATCTATTCAATGTGTTTTTCTTGCCAACCAGGGTGTCCACCTTAGAGATATAAGAATGGATGATCTGGTATAGTTTGTGACCCATCTCTGATTAGTAAATTGACTATACACAATGTCCTTCTTTCCCACATCTCAGAGAAAGAGGTATGCCCTCATTGAAATTTACACTTATGGTGGGGGGGGGGGGGCAGGTAGCACAGCAAGTAAGAGTACCGGCCCCAGTGTCGGGATGACCTGGGGATCGAATCCGGGCTCAGATACTTAGTACCACACCCAGAAGTAACTGGCCGTGTAACCTTGAGCAAGTTACTTAACCCCAATTGCTTAAAAAAAAAAAGAAATTTACACTTATTTGGAATATAGAATAGTGCTGGCTATCTATCCTAATAGCAGCCAGCATTAAAGCTCTTAAGGAATATATCCTTCTTCCTAAGGCACACTCCCCCCCCCAACCCTGTACCACTGCCTCTGGTCAGGGCCCCACTTAATGTAAAGGAGGTATGAGATAAACATGACTATCACTAGGATTTCCAGTTCCTACAAGCCACAGGGGCCCATACAAAAATACACAGGGGTCTGAGATTTACCCATTTGATTTAATTGGACTTAGGCTTATTTACTAGGTGTCATGAGCCTTTTTATGGGACTGAGATCAAACTATTCAGTAGAAGAAAAATAAGAAATAGAACTCCCAGGTAAGTTATATCTCCTATAACTTTGCTAAGAGATTAAATACTAACCACTTCTCTTTTCCTTTTTGAGGGGATGGAAGGTATATCTGTCATTTCATAGGCATAAGTATATCCCAGTGAGGAAACCCCCTCCAACATAGGTTATCTGAACTGTTCTGAAACTGTATAGGTTTGTTTTTTATATATAATATAAAATTAGCAAGTCCATGCCATAGTACAATAAAACATTTTTAAAAGATGATTTTTATTAACAAATCCACTGCCTTGCCCAGCATCACACAACCATTACGTGTTAGAGGTGAGTTCTTCCCAGCTCTGAGGTCACCTCTCCATTCACTGAGGTGACCTCTCCATCCATTATGCTAAGTTTCCTCTCAGATACAGCTCTGCCACAGCTCTGTTCATTATAGTTCTAAATAAATACTCTGTTGTAATGTTTACTGGAAGCCTCAATTTGCAAGAGTAAAAGTTAAGAGAGAAAAATGGTTCTCTATGAATTAAGGTTCATTTTGAGATCCTTGTGCAATAGCTTCTGCCTTTTTCTGGGTGGGAAGACAAACCATTCAAAGAGATAATTATTAAAAAGCCTCCAAAACTGGAAGATAAAGTCAATAATCTCAAGGAACATAATGAAAAAAGTGGGAAAGAAGAGGGATTGGTAGTACCAGTACTTGAACTATACCACAAAGCATCAAGGACCAAAATTATTTAGGGTGCTGGGTAAGAAATAGAATGGTTGATCAGTGGAACAGATGAGGTATACAACACAGAGAAGAAAGTGAGCATAATAATCTATTCTTTGATAAACCTAAAGATCCCAGCTATTGGGGAAAGAATTCACTTAACAACTGCTGGAAAAACTAGAAAGCAGTCTGGCAGAAACTAAATATAAACCAATAACTTATGCCAAATACCAAGATAAGCTCCAAAGCAGTATATGATTTAAATTTATGATTATATATAGACACAAAGAGTGATATCATAAACAAATGAGAGAAGCAAGGAATAAATTGTCTTTCTGATCTATGGATAGAGGAGGAGTTTATAATTCATAGAAGATTTTGATTCCATAAAATTAAGAAGTTTTGCCAAATAAAACCAAATGCAGCTAAAATTAGAAGAGAAGCAGGTAATTGGAGTGGTGACCGTGAATCCTTTACAGCAAGTTTCTCGGATAATGTTATCATTTTCAAGATAGATGAGGAACTGACTCAAATTTATGTGTCATTTCCCAATTAGGAAATGGTCAAATAATATAAACTGACAGTTTTCAAAGGAAGAAATCCAAACTATAAATAAGCAAATAAACAAATGCTCTAAATCAATGATAATTAGAGAAATGCAAATTAAAGCAATTCTGCAGCCCTGTTTCACATCCATCAGATTGGAAAGGGGAACAAAAAAAGAAAGTGATCAGTGTTGAGGAAAACAAGTCCATTAATGCATTGTTGATAGAGTCAAAAAATGGTTTGACCATTCTAGAAAACAATTTGGAATGATGCCGAAAAAGTTACCAAACTGTGTATATCCTTTGATCCACCAATATGACAAGTAGGCCTATACTCCACAGATATCAAAGAAAGAGGGAAAAGTTTTACAAGTTCAAAAATATTTCCTGTAGCTCTCTGTAGTGGCAAGGAACTAGAAAATAAAGGGGGTAGGGACATCAATTAGGAAGTGGTTGAACAAATTATGGTATATGAATGTAATGAATTGCTATTATGTCACAAGAAAAAATGAAGGAGATGGTTTCAGAAAAAAACCTGTATGAAATGACATAGAATGAAGGGAGGACAAGAAAACAGTTTATGCAATAGCAATTATACTATAAAAATAAAAAGCTTTGTAAGATTTAAGAAGTCTGATCAGCACACAATACACAACCATGATTCTGGAGGATAGATGAAGCATTCTACTCATGTTCTGACAGAAAAGTGATGGATTCAGAGCACAGACTAAGGCATATATTTTTTGTAAATGGCCAATGCAGGAATTTGTTTTGCTTGACTGAGCATATCTATATTACAGGGGTTTTATCTGTCTTTTTAAAAAATTATTGGAGCAGGTGGGAAGGAGAGGAAATCAATTTTATTTTTTTCAAATGCTTTATTAACTTCTGATTTACATCATTCATTTCCTCCAGATTTTGAGTTTCAAATTTTCTCCCTGTTTTTCCCCTACCCACCACCCCAAAATAGTGATCCCACAGGATATCCCCTCCTCCAATCTGCTCTCTCCCATATCCCCTTCGACTTTTCCAGTAGGGCATGATCAATTTTATTTAATAGATAAATGAACCTATACAATAAACTCTCCTTTGAGGGGGAAAATAAAAAAGCCCCCAAGACTGAACTGCGTCCATGTTATCTCATAGATGCTTCTTTGTGATGAAAGGTCTATGGGTTACATTTTTGTGGCTTTTTTTGTCTTTTTTTCTGAGTTTAAAGCTAGCTGTACTAGATGCTTTCCACTTATTGTAAGATCCATTTATGTTATTGGTGTCTAAACCTAAGGGGTGAAGAGGTGGGCTACATTAAGAGGTGCATGGTTGCAAATTGCTGTACTAGTATTATTCTACTAGGACAAGAGGTGGATACATCCTTTTTTATCATTCTTATGGAATCATGGTTCATCATGGTATTGTATAATTGTGTTTTAGGAATCAGTAGCTGCCTGGTTATTGGAAAATGGGGCCCAATGCTGAGTAAAGACTCAAGGATCGCTGCTTTTGAGAGAACCTGTCAACTCTGATGAAGGTGCCATATTCTACTATGGGGTCTTTGGAGGCATCCAAGGTACTGGGAGAAGTATTCAGCAAAGATGACAGTGTAGTCTCAGTAACACTAGGCTCTTATTTCTATTTATTTTTGCCAGCTTTGAGTGAAAGTGAGAACCATGTGGTTGTTTTAATTTGTGTTTCTTTAATTTTACTGAAAATTAACATATTCCTAAGTATTTAGTCTTTGATGAATTGTCTGTTCATATTCTTTTAGTTGGCATCTGGATATTTCCCTTGAAGAATAGTATCTGTTCCTTGTAAATTCTGAAAAATAAAGTTTTTCTCTGAGTCAGCTAATCAGTCATTTATCAAGTACTTATTATGGGTCAAGCAATGTGCTTTCATGTTGCTATTGAGTCATCTTCAGTCAAGTCTGACTCTCCATGGTCCCACTTGGGATTTTCTTGGCAGAAATACTGAAGTAGTTTGCAATTTCCTTTTCTAGCTCACTTTACAGATGAGAAAACTGAGGCAGGTAGAGTTGAACAACTTGCCCTAGGTCACATAGTTAGTAAGTAAGTACTTGCCTGAGGCCAGATTTGATCTCAAGAAGATGAGTTTTCCTGACTTCAGGCCAGACACTCTATCCACTATGCCACCTAGTTGCCCAGGCAATGTGCTAAGTAAACATTGTCAAATTCATCTCTAATATTTTTCTAATTCTGTTGCACCTGAGGGCTATTGTTTTGAATGTTTTTACTTTTATGCATTTTATCAAGCCAATCAGCCCTTTCCCTCATAAATTCCATTGCTTCAGTAGTTAAAAATTTATCTCCCCTCTACTTAAGGAATATGCATATGACCTTCATTATGTGTTTATTTGTTTTAATTAGCTCATTGAGGCTGTCCATTCTATTGCTATAAGAATGGGTTATATACAACATCTGAAAAGGGATCTGAACATTTGGGATTAATTTTGAAATATAATGTGAGATATGAACCTAAATTTATTCTTTTGCATGTTGTTATAGTCTATGAATTTATAATCACTTCAAACAGAATGTAAGCACCTTGATGCCAGAGGCCATGATCCTTTTTTTTATTTTTGTAACCCCAACACTTAGGTTAAGTGCATTGTACATGGTAAATTTTTCTTAGTTGTTGGATTTAATGAAATTGTTATCTACTTTTCTTAATAATTTATTGAATAATTCCTTTCATTAATATCAACTTTACCTAATATTAATTTTTTTAATCTTTTAAATACCTATTTATATCTATTTCTGTTAATTCTGTTCTGTCTAAAGCAGGCAGCTTTGGTCATTATCGTTTTTATAATATGTTTTAAAGTCTAAAAGAGCAGGTCTGCCATCACTGACATTTTAAAAAAATACATTCTGATACTCTTATCTACTTGTTTTCCATATAAATTTGACTATCATTTTCTTTTTAGTTCTTTCAAATGCCCCACTGGAATTTTTCATTGGTATTAAATTAAACCTATAAATTAATTTTTAGAGTGTTGTCATCTTTACTATATTTAATCTTCCTAGTCATGAATAAAAAATATCTATCATTTATTCCAGTCGATTTATTTCTGCCACTAAAGCTTTGTAATTTTCCTTACAAAGGTTTCATGTGTGCCAGTGTTCATTCTCAATGTATGACCAGAACAGCAGAATCTCTCTCTGATTCTTTTATGTCAGTGTTTCTTACTGGATAAATTTCCTTCTGATGATGATGTAATATTGATGAATTTCAATAAGGACATTTAGGTCAAACCATTTCTACTGCAAATATCTTTCCTTCGTTCTCTCTCCTCTGAGTCCAGAATTGTGATTAACACAAAACATATTGTTGTACCTTTGCTCTTAGAAGTTTTTCTTCATTACTTTCAGTGTTTACTTCACTATTCAGTGGATGCCGTTATTCAAAGGCAGACATTTGTTTCTGAGCTATTCCTTTCTGCATGTCATAAATTTTATTCCATATGACTCAATAAGGGACAGCCAGGTGGTGCAGTGGATGCAGCACTGGAGTCAGGAGGACCCAAGTTCAAATCAAGCCTTAGACATTTGCTAGCTATGTGACCCTGGGCAAGTCACTTAACCCCAATTACCTCAAAAAAAAAAGATGATTCAGTAAACTCTCATTAAGCAACTACTATGTTGAAGTGCTAGTACTAAGCAGAAGGAATTTTCTTTGAAGCCAGAATTGTGATTGTTCTGATGTAGAGCAGAGGTTCTCATTTAGTGGCTCATGAACCACTTGGGGGTTCTCAATGATAGTCCAAAGAGTTCATATTAAAAATTCTTTAATAGCATATTGAGTAGTAAATAATTACAAAATATTATGAGTAGTATATTAAATTACCCTGGGGGCCACAACACTTTTGTATGCATGGATATTGTTGAAAGAGGTTCTCAGAAAAAAAATTAGGGACCATTCATGTAGAGGACTATTGGCATAAAAATTCTCTTCATAAATGGGGATAGCTAGGAGACACAGTGGATAGAGTGCTAGATCTAGAGTCACAAAGATTTGAGTTCAAATCAGGCCTCAGATGCTTACTAGCTGTATGACCCTGGGTAAATCAATTAACCTCTTTCAGCCTCCATTTCTTTATCTGTAAAGTGGGGGTAATAATAGCAACTACCTCACAGAGTTTCTGTGAAGATCATATGAAATAACACATATAAAATGCTTGGCAAACTTTAAGTGTTATATAAGTGCTAGTGATTAAGTAAGAGGCAATGAATGATGCAAGTATTAAACTGGATGACTCAAAAGTCATCAAGTCAACAAACATTTATTAAGAACCTGCTACTATGTGCCCATGCTGTGTTAAGCACTGAGGATACAAAGAAAGAAAAAAGTCAGTTCCTGTTCTTAAGTTGCTAATAGGGGAGATAACATATATGGTTATGTGCAAACAAGATATACATAAAATAAATTAGGGATTATAAACAGAGGGGAGGTACTAGAATTAATAAGAATTGGGAAAGGCTTCCTGTAGATAGTGGGATTTTAGCCAGGACTTAGGGAAGTACTGGGAAACCAAGAGGTGGAGATGAGAAGAGGAAATATTCCAGTAATGGGGGACACAAGTAAAAATGCCCAGAACTTGTGCAAACCATAGAAAAGAAGTTAGGGTCAATGAGGAGTCCATGGATGAGGATACTGAGAGGAAGGCTTAAGAAGACTGAATAGATAGGAAAGAGTCAAGTGCTGAAGGGATTTAAAAGCCAACTAGAGGATTTTCTATTCAATCCTGGAAGTAATACGCAGCCACTAGTCTTATTGAATAGGCAGGGCATATACTAAAGTTTGCTCTTCAGGAAGGTCATTTAGCTAAATGGAAGAATAGACTGAAGTGGGAAGAATTTTGAGGTAGGGAGACCAACCAGCAGGCTGTTTTAATAACCTGGGTGTAAGGGGATGGGTCTGCACCAGGTTGGTGACAGTGAAGAAAAATAAGAGAGATGTTGTAAAGATAGAACTGATAGGACTTGTCAACTGATTGGATAGGGATGGAGGGTAGAGCAATGAGAGAGAAAGAAGAGTCAAACATGACATGTATGTTGTCAAGCTGGGTGATTGGGAGGACAATGGTACCCTTGAATGAGTATGGAATGGAAAAGTTTGGAAAATGGAGTATTATGGGGGTGGGTAAAATGATGAATTCAGTTTTGGTTGTGTTGAGCTTAAGATGTCTACAGGATATCCAATTGGGAAAAAAACACAAGTTTGGAATGTGGGTAAATTTAGAAGAGAAAATTCTGAGTTCAATTTTGAACCTGTGGAGTCTAATTGCCATCCAAGAACAAATGACCAGTGGATATTTGGAAATGTAGGACTTGACCTTAGGAAAGAGATAAGGTCTCAATATTATGAATCATCTGAATAAAGCCATGAAGTGAACCCAACCAGAAACAATAAGATTACCAAGGAAGAGTACCAATGGAGAAAAAAATACTACAGGATAGAAATTTGGGGGACACACAAACTTAGGGGGTGCTAATATATGATGATCATCAAACGAGACTGAAAAGAGGCAGTCAGAAAAAGAACTAGTTGATAGCAGTGTCTTGGAAACAAAGAGAGAGTAAATTAATGCACCAGCTAAATGAAGAACACATCTATTTCCATTCCAAGTGCTGGTACATGACATAAAAAAATGGAAACAACTATACTATCTTATGCTTGCATAACAGCTCATGCAAAGATATTTAGAGCCTTTTTCTGAAGCATCTAATCATTTCCCCAACAGCACTGTAAGGTATGAACAAAGTAAGCATTATTTCATGTCTTATCATGGAGTCATCAAGGTTCAAAAATGCCCAGCAGGAGGCTCGCACAAAGACTCCAAACAGCCCCGAGTCCCCTGAGTTTTAGACTACCACTTGATCCGTTGTGTCATACTTAATTCACTTTACATCAAATTTACAGGGTTTAAATGGATTACATTTTTGTCAGAACTAAATAGAATGCAACTACGAAAATAAGAGATCTTCAAAAAGTTGAACCATTAATTTAAGGCTGGTGTTTAACAATGTCTACAATGGAACATCAAAAATATGTGTGATAAATTGGAATAAATTAAAATTCCTCTGTCTTGGCATCCTTATTAGTCACAGATTGTCCTATTTGGAAGAACTGTAGGTAATTTGAGTTATACCAGTAGAGAAGTGAGAGGTAGTTTGATATCATGGAAAGCACAATGGATTTGGAGAAAGACAGGCAAATCTTGTCTCTGCTGCTCACTGCCCAGGTGGCCTTAGGCAAATCACATCCCTCCCTACTTCTCTGTTTTCTCATCTATAAGATGAAAGGGTTGAATAAGATGATCTTGAATGTACTTTCCTTTAAAATCTATGAGCCATTCACTTCCATTATCTGTAAAATAAAGGGTTGGACTCTAATGTCCCTTCCAGCACTAAATATCCTGGTCCTGTCAGGCATTATAAGAATATATAATACCACATCTCTATGTCACAATATCCTTCATTTGAATGGATGGAATATAAATTTATTAAGTGCTTACTATGTGCCAGGCACTGTGCTAAGAGCTTTACAAATATCATCTCATTTGATCCTCATAACAATCCTTTGAAATAAATGCTATTATCCTCTTCATTTTACAGTGAAGAAACTGATGCAGACAGATGTTGCCACTCACCCAGGGTCAACTTTAGGCCTGACTGTCTTTTTGGCATTCAAATCCTTTAATAACCTGGCCCTCATTTATCTTTCCACTATTCTTCCACCTTGTCCTCCCTGCCCCTATTTACTTTGTGACCCAAGGACAGAAACCTCCAGCTTAGACTTTGTTCCTTGCACAAGACACTACATCTAATTGTGAATTTTTTCAGTGACTGTCTACCATGTTTGGAACACTCTTCTTCCTCCTCTCCACCTCTTTGTTTCCCTGACCTTCAAGTTCCAGCTACAATCCCAACTTCAACAAGAAGCCTTTCCTGATTCCCTTTAATGCTAGTGCCTTCCCTCTACTGATTATTTCCCGTTTATTTGGTATATAGCTTGTTTGTGACCCTGGGCAAGGCGCTTAACTATGCTTGCCTCAGTTTCCTCATCTGTCAAATGAGTTTGAGAAGAAGATGACAAACAGCCACAGTAAATTTTCTAAGGAAACCCAAATGGGTCATGAAGAGCAGGACACGAGTGAAAGGACTGAACAAGAAGCCCGTCTGTGCGGAGCCCCGTTACACTGCGAGCTCCTCGGGAGCAGGGACTGCCTCTTGCTTTTATTTGTGTCCCCAAGGCTAAGTATATGGGCCTAACACATAGCAGGTGCTGAATTCTTGGTGATTTGATTTGTACTCTCTGGCTGCTTTCTATGCTCAGCTAAAGAACTACCTTCTACAAAAGGCTTTTTCCTGATTCTCCCCCCACACCCAAGTGTGATTGTTCTTTCCCTCTTGAAATTATTTTATACATACGTTGTGGTATTTATCTGTATATATGTTGTATTCCCCCTAATAGAATAAGCAACCTGAGGGCCTTTGGAGCTCCAGCACCTTGGACAGTGGATGGCAGAGAGTGGTCAATAATGATAATAGTCATAATAAATGGCATTACATAGCACTTTAAGGTTTGCAAACCACTTTACAAATATCATCTCAGGTAATCTGCACTACAACCTTGTGAGATAGGTGCCATTGTTATCCCCATTTTACAAATGAGGAAACTGAGATAGGCAGAAGTTAAGTAAGTTACCCACAAACACAAAGCTAGTAAGTTTCTGGGGCTGGATTTGAACTCATATCTCTTTTTACAAATCTAGGACAATATCCACTGTCCACCTAGTTGTTTCCAACTATCCACTTAAAGAATGTGTGCTGATATAAATTAAATTAAATATATTTTTCATATGTGTTCTTCCTGCATTACATTACAGGTTCCTCAAGAGTGTGGATCAGGTCTCTTATTTCCTTTGTGACCTTCAACAAAGCCTAGAAAAGTACCTCACACCCTTTAGGCTTTTAATAAAAGTTGTTAATGCCAAGAAGAAATGGTTGGCAAAGTCAAGAAGAACAAAATATGGTACAAAAAATATCAATTTGATTTTTATGTTCCTGTGAACAGTGATGAATTGTAACATTTTCTTATCTTACATGAGCCTTAGTCTAGGGATCAAAGACATTAAAAGGCATAAAGTGTCAATAGCATTCAAGACTGACTAATTTAGTAGGAGTCATTTCAAAAAAGGTATTTAAAATATAGTTCAGGGGCAGCTAGGTGGCACAGTAAGTAAAAGTGCCGGCCCCAGAGTCAGGAGAACCTGAGTTTGGTTCTGGCCTCAGAAACTTAACACCCACACACTCACAAAAAAAAAAAAAACCTAGCCGTGTAACCTTGGCCAAGTTACTTAACCCTAATTGTCCTCCAAAAAAGGCTATATATATATATATATATATATATGCATATTTAGGAAAGGGATCATTTGTATTAGATATTGGTTTCCTACTTACCAATCACATAAAGTATAATATTACCCAAGAGAATATTAATTAATTCTCAATAATGTGATTATGAATTCAATTAAATTCAAAAACACCTAGTGAGTACCTCATGTGCCAGGCACTGTACTAGTTTCTTTGGGATGATGTTGTTGTTCAGTCATTTTTTCAGACATGTCTGATTCTTTGTGACTCCATTTGGGGCTTTCTTGACAAAGTGGTTTGCTGGAGTGGTTCACCATGTCCTTCTCCAGCTCATACAGAAGAGGAAACTGAGGCAAACAGGATTAAATGTCATGCCTGGGGTCACACAGCTAGTAAGTGTCTGAAGTCAGAATTGAATCCAGAAAGATGAGTTTTCTGACTCTGAATCCAGCCTTCTATCCACTGCACCACATAGCTGTCCCTTTGGGGTGATACAGAGATGGATAAAGGATGTTCCCTGTGCTCATATAGTCCATGATTTAAGAGAGGAAACATGTGCCCAAATCAGTCTGGTACAATGAATAGAAGAGACACTGGTGCTAGAGTCAAAGGATGTAGTCTAGAATTCCATTTCTAAAGCCTACTCTCTGTGTGACCTTGGGCAACTCATTTGAGGCAGTTGGGTAGCATCAGAAAGACATGAGTTCAAATTTGGCTTCAGACACTAGTTGTGTGACCCAGAGCAAGTCACTTAACTATTGTATGCCTCAGTTTCCTCAACTTTAAAATGGAGATAAAAATAGCACTTACCTCATAGGGTTGTTGTGAGAATCAAATGAGACAAGAAGCATAAAGTGCTGCTTGTTGTTGTTGTTGTGTCAGTTCAGATGTGTCCAACTCTTCGTGATCCCATTTGAGATTTTCTTGGCAGAGATACTGGAGTGGTTTGTCATTTCCTTCTCGAGATCATTTTAAAGATGATAAAACTGAGGCAAACAGGGTTAAGTGACTTCCCCAAGGTCACACAGCTAGCAAGTGTCTGAGGCTGGATATGAATTCAGGGCCTCCAGACTCCAGTCCCAGTACTCTATCCACTTTGTCACCTAGTAGCTGCCTGACACATAGCAGGCACTTAATAAATACCTGTTCCCTTCCCCACTTAAACTCCCTGAGCCTCAGTTTCTTCATCTATAAAAAGGTAAGAATGTTGAACTAGATGAAATTCCTTCCAACCTTAGATCTCTAGACCTTCAGTAATACTCAAAGTAAAATGTGATCAGTGTCCTAAAATAGAAAAAACATAGTGAAGAGTTTAGAGGATATAACTATCACTTCCAGCTAAGGGAATTGTTGGAGATGATAAAAAGCTTCATGACTGACCCCTATGGGTGGGAAGATAGGAACATCTGGGTCTGATACACAACAAATGCTTAATTTGAGGGAAAATTTTCAGGCCTGTTTATTCAAAAACATTGGCTCATTTATACAACCTACAGTACACACACACACACACACAGAGTATAGTATATAGATATATACAGTATACAGAAATCAGTGGCAAAGTCATCTGGGATCTAGATGTAAAATTTTCTCCTTCCTTCAGTCATTTCTTGATTCTTTATATTCTTTTCACTTAATGCTTTGACCTAAAAACAACAAAGCCTGTTCTAGAATCAGAGAATGTTAAAGCTGGAGTGGACCTTACAGACAACCTAATCCAGCACTTCATAACCTTGTCTGTGCACCTTGGACACCCTGGTGAAACTTTTAGAATATTCCCAGAACAATATTTTTAAATGAATAAAACAAAATATGTAGAATTATAAGTGAAATTGAATGTCTTTGTTTCATTATTCATTTTATTAATTATTTTATTTATTCCATATCTATTATTTATTTCTATTATTATAATTATATATTTATAAGTACAATTATCTAATTTTTAAAGAAACAATTTCATGGGAAGTCAAGATGATGGAGTAGAGGAAGCAGCCCAGCTGAACTCTCCCAACATTTCCCTCCAAACAACTTTAAAAGAACTCCTAAAATCAAATTTTGGAGAGGTCAGTGACACTTGGGTAGGGATGGAAACACCACTTAAGGGACTTGGAGATGGCCATGACAGCCAGCAGCAGCTGCAGCATTTAGGAATTCTCAGCCCAGAGACTACTAATAAGGTGGTTGGACAACCAGTGAGAAAGATTATAGGCAACTCTTTTCTGGCACTTGAATATAGCTGAATTTAATGGCAACTCTATTGCCCATAATCAGTTCTAAGTCATAGTTCCAGGGGCCTAGGCTATGGTTCCAAGACAAAGAGATGCACTAGCACTTGTGGCTACAGGAGACCAGGGAACCTACTTACAGTTCCAGGAGTGCATTTGCCTACAAAGGAATCTGAGGTCCTTTGTGAGTATAGACAACAGCACATACCAGGAGAGCAGTAAACACACATCTCCCTAGGGCATACCATCTTGGAAGCACCAAAAACTTACAGACCCCCAGAACTAGCACTTAAAATAGCAACACACACACACATGAGTGTGAAAGTTGGGATAGTGCCACCCCACCCCCAGGTGAGTAGAGCCCAACTTTAGCATAGAGTTCAAAGTCAAGAAATAGACTGAAAATGAGCAGGCAGCAAAACAAAAAAAAAGACTCTAAAAAACTTCTGTGGTGACAGGAAAGACCAAGACATAAACTCAGAAGAAAACAATATGAAAACATCAACAAGCAAAATCTCAAAGAAAAATGCTAATTGGATCCAAGCCCAAGAATTCCTGAAAGAGTTAATGACAGAAATAATAAGGAAAGAAAGAAAAGTGATAGAAGGGATATTGGGGAAAGAAATTGGGGGAAAAATGACGAGAAAAGAATTAACAATTTGGTACGGTAGCTAGCTGGCACAGTAGATAGGGCACTGGGCCTGAAATCAGGAAAATGCACTTTCATAAATTTAAATCTGGCCTCAGATACTTACTAGCTATATGACCCTGAGAAAGTCATTTAACCCTGTTCATCTCAATTCCTCATCTATAATATGAGCTGAAAAAGGAAATGAAAAACAATTCCAGGATCTTTGCTACAAAAACACCAAATGTGATCTCAAAGAGTTGGAAATGACTGAAATGAATGAACAGTAGTGGTAAATGGGGCACAAAAAATACTGAAGAAAATAGTAACACCTTAAAAAAGAAGAATAGGACAAATGGCTAAAAAGAGATGCAAAAATTCACTAAAGAAAGGAAGTCATTAAGAAGCAGAATTGACCAAATGGAATAAGAGGTATAAAATCTCACTGAAGAAAAGAATTCCTTAAAAATTAGAATTGTAGGAGTGGCCACGTAGCACAGTGAGTAAGAGCACTGGCCCCAGAGTCAGGACGACCTGGGATCAAATCTGGGCTCAGACACTTAGCACACACCCAGAAACACCTGGCTGTGTAACCTTGAGCAAGTTACTTAACCCCAATTGCTTAAAAAAGTTTAAAAATTTTTTTAAAAAATTAGAATTGCACAAGTGGAATCTAATGACTCCATAAGACATCAAAAAACAATAAAATAAAGTCCAAAGAATGAAAAAAAATGGACAAAATGTGAAATATCTCATTGGGAAAGCAACTGACCTGGAACATAGATTGAGGAGAGATAATTTAAGAATTACTAGATTACCAGAAAGCCATGAACAAAGAAAGAGCTTAGACATCATATTACAATAAATGTCAAGAAAACTGCCTTGGTGTCTTAGATTCAGAGGGTGAAATAGAAATTGAAAGAATACATCAATCACTTTTTTTGTCTTTTTGGAGGGGGGAAGGAAGTGGGGTTAAGAGACTTGCCCAAGGTCACACAGCTAGTAAGTGTTAAGTGTCTGAGGCTGGATTTGAACTCAGGTCCTCCTGACTCCAGGGCCAGTGCTCTATTCACTGCGGTATCTGGCTGCCCCCTATCAATCACTTCTTGAAAGAGAGCCCCAAAAGAAAACTTCTAGGAAAATTATAGCCAAATTCCAAGGTTCCCAGTCAAGGTGAAAATTTTGCAAGCAGCCAGAAAGAAATAATACAAATATAATGAAACCATAGTCAGTATCCCACAAAGTTTAGCAGCTTCCATGTTAAAGGAGTGGAAGACTTAAAATCTGATATTCCAGAATGCAAAGAAACTAGGATTGCAACCAAAATTAACCTACCCAGCAAAATGAATTATAGCCCTTAAAGTGAAAAATGAAAAGTTAATGAAACAGAGAATTTCCAGGCAATCTCAGACAAAGCAAAAGCATAAATGGACCTAATTAAAAGAAATAATCAAGGATACTATTTTTTTTAAAAGATCCCATAGACAATGAAGTAATAACAAAAAATTTTACTGCAAGTTTCTCTGCTTATGGTCTCATTTCTCAAAAATATGGGGAATTGAATTAAATTCATAAAAATAAGAGCCATTCCCAAATTGATAAATGGTCAAAGGATATGAATAAGCAGTTTCCAGAAGAAGAAATTAAAGCTATCCATTGTCACATAAAAAAAATTCTCTAAATCACTACTGATTAGAGAAGGGTAAAAAAAATGCCAACTCTGAGGTACCACCTCAGAAATAGCACCAATCAGAAATAACAAAGGCTGGAGGGGATGCAAGATAAATACATATACTAATAGACTCTTGGAGTTGTGAACTGGTCCAAAAATTCGGGAGAACAATTTGGAACTGTACCCAAAGGGCTATAAAACTGTGTCTACCCTTTAACCCAGCAATACAACTACTAGTTCTATATTCCAAAGGGATCAAAGGAAAAGGATCTATATGTACAAAAAATATTCATAGCAGCTCTTTTTTGTAGTAGCAAAGAACTGGAAGTGAGGGAATGCTTATCAGTTGGGGAGTGACTGAACAATGGAATATTATTGTAATGGAGTACTACAGGGCTATAAAAAAAATGACAAAGAAGGTGGTTTCAGAAAAAAGAAACCATGGCAAAATGCTATATGAACTGATGCAAAGTGAAAAGAGAAGAACCAGGAGATCACTGTTCACAGCAACAGAAAAATTGATTGTAATGATGATCAACTGTTAAGCACTTAGTTACTCTGATTAATACAATGATCCACCCAGGGGCAGAGAACCTGTAGCTTCAAGGCCACATGTGACCCTTTAGATCCTCAAGAGCAATCCTTTGGCTGAATCCAAACTTTGTAGTCAAAGGGACATACTTGAGAACCTAGAGGGCCACACGTGGCCACAAGGCCACAGGATCCCCATCCTTGTCCAAGACAATTCCAAAGAAGTCATGAGTTTTTTTTTTAATGCCATCCACCTCCAGAGAAAAAATTGATGAACTTTGAGTGCAAATTGAAGTATAACTTTCTTTATTTTTTGTTGTTTTGCTATGTGGCTACTATGGAAATATGTTTTGCATGATTTCATATGTGTAATTCATATCATTTTGTTTGACTTTATAGTGGATGGGGAAAGAATGGGAGAGGGAGAGAGTTTGGAACTGAGAATTTAAAAGGAAAAGAATGTTAAAAATAAATAACAAATTTGAAAAACAAATTAAGAAACAAGCTTGTAGACTTCATATTAAGAACTAATGAACCCCTGAGTTAGTACAACTCCTTATTTTGCAACTAGAAAAGGGGAATAATGTGCCCAAGGTCACACAGGGAGTCAAGGAGCAAGGCTGGAATTTCAAACCTCCTCTTTGGACTTTTAGTCAATGCTGTTTCCAATACTTCAACAGAGAAATCTTGTTCTTTAAGAAAAAAAGAAAATGAAAAGAGGACGAGGTGGAACAGTGAATAGAGCACTGGCCCTGGAGTCAGGAGAACCTGAGTTCAAATCCGGCCTCAGACACTTAAAAAAAAAAACCACTAGCCATATGACCTTGGACAAGTCACTTAACCCCAATTGCCCCTCCAAAAAAAAGGCAAAAAAAAAAAAGAAATCTGTTTTGAGAGAACTGGTTGGGAGAAATGATGCAGATAAATTTTTCTTGATTTTCATCTCAAATGTGTTTACATGTGGAAGTAATATGTCAGTAAGGAACATAGCATAATAAATGCAATAAATGTAATACGATTATCTCAAAAATTGCTATGGGGAAGGGTTTAGGCTCTTTAATCCCCTAGTAATTAGTTCTGATTTGTGTTAGCAACTGCTAGACTTTTCACCTTTCATAGACTGTATTTTCATTCCTATGGGAATTCTCAAGTGTGAGCAAGGGTACCAAGAAATATCTCACCTGTCACTTTGCCTTAATCTCATCTCAGAAAAATAAAAAAGAGTCAGACTTACACTTAGGTACCACACTGAAAAGTCACTTCAAAGGTTCCAATGACACAGAGTCAAAAGGCACCAGAAAAACTAACAAAGTAGTATTCCTCCAAGCTAATGATTGTGCAAACACTTTTTCACTGTTTGCTGAGGCTTTGTGAGGCAGAAATTGGGTTTGCTCTTCTAATAAACTGCCCGAAGAGTAGGAATAGCACAAAAACACCATCCAGATAATATCACTGGGTAGTTATTGCTGAAATACACTATATAAGATGCTAAAATGATAATAATAATAATAACATCTTGAGGTTACAATCACGAATCTTACTAAAGGCAGGTCATCAGAGTAAGACATTTTAAAGCCTTGAATTTCTTCATCAAAGTTTGGAATGAAGTGTAGGGATAAAGCTCAAGAGGTGAAATGTGGGAGAAAATATGTTATTAAGGATAAGAATAAGTATAGAAACTGGACTTTGATTTAATTGATAAAGGAAACTCCCTGGTGAAGAAACTCCAACCAATACAAGTAGGCACCTTCTTTCCAATATATGGTCTTATAGAGCTACCTAGAAGAGAGGTGTCAAACACACACTCCTCAGCACTTCTAAGGGTAGCAGGACAAGATTAAAATATATTTGGGAAGATTTTTAACAAAATAAAAATGTAATAGAGCATGAAACATGTTGTTATTCAGTCATTTCAGTAGTGTCCTACTCTTCATGACCCTATTTGGGGTTTTCTTGGCAAGGATACTGGGAGTAGTTTTCCATTTCCTTTTCCAGCTCATTTTATAGATGAGAAAATTGAGGCAAACAGGGTTAAGTGACTTGCCCTGGGACACACAGCTAGGAAGTGCCTGAGGCCAGATTTGAACTTGTAAAGATGAGTCTTCTTGACTCCAGGCCCAGTACTCTATCCACTGCACTGCCTCACTGCCCCCACAATAAAACACAGATAATATTAATATACAGTTTTTCTAGGTCAATATATGATCTTCAGGGGTCCTTATTTAGTGGACCCATTTCACTGGTATAGAATACTGAAAAGTTGAGGGCCCAACACTTTCATGAACAACATGCCCTGCCTAGTGCCAATCTACATGGAGGCTCTGTGAGCATGCTTCCAAGTATATATGCAACTCTGAAACATGCACAGAAAAAAAGAGAGAACTCTTAATTGGCTACTAAGCTAGAACTGAACTACATAAAAAAGGTTCAAATCTGTTCCCCAGATAGCTTCAATGAAAAGGATGGTTAGTCGCATCTGTAGCTCTGCCTGGTTTCAACTCCACTGAACAAGATACCCCTCCCAGGACAAGCTTATCACTTCCAATTCCATCACCATGCTGAAGCCTGAAGACCATCTCCCTCAGCCTCCTCTCCCTTCTCCTTGGAGGGCTGGAAGGTGGAACACCAAACTCCTCCCAAAGCTATCCTTTATAGGGGATAGAAATTGGACTCTCAGTTCATTCCACTTTGTATCTATAGCTCTGCCTGGTTTCAACTCCATGAAATTAGAGTCCCCAGCTCTGGCTAACCCTCACTATAACCTTCTTTTCGCAAACTGTCTTCCCCAATTAGACTGCAAGCTCCTTGAGGGCAGAGGCTGTCCTTTCTTCTTATTTGTGTCCACAGCATTTCACACAGTGCTGGCTCATAGTAGTTGCTTAATAAATGTTTTGAATTGAATTGAAGTGAAGTGAAGTGAGTTGCCAGGTGGGAGAGGGCCATGTTGCTTATCTTGTCATCATGTTGCTAATGCAAGCTTGGATCCCCTTTTCTCTTATGGGAGAGTTGAGGGTGGAGTACCAAATACCTCCCAAAGCCTTCCTTTATAGAGGAAAGAAAGTGAACTTGAATTGAATTGAAATTAATTGCCAGGTTGGAGAGGGGCATACTGCCTATCTAGCATCCACCTGGCATGTGTCCCTGTCTATTTTTCTTCTGTTTCTTCTTTCCTGATATTAGTTAGATAAGTGTCTGAGACAGAAGAACCCAGGTGACCAGTTAGACCATGAAATTCATTAAAACCATCCAAAATCCCTCCAACAGCCAGAGATCCCAAGCCACCAAGAGAAGGTTCAGTGTGCCAGCTGAGTGCTCTGCTGAAACCCAGCCCAACAGTGGAATGACATCAGCTGAGATCTTGGAAAGTACTATCCCAAGTGAGCAAGGGAGCACATCATCATAAAGTGAACGTGGTGGGAACCCCCTGAAGAGAGGAAAGAACTCCAAGAATCTCAAGGTTCTTCTTGCACCTACAAGTGTGTTTCAGCACCTTTGTTCTTTAAGTATGATCCCACGCACTGCAGGGAAGAGTACATCCTCTGGTTTGGAGGGATTTTTTTTAACTTCTGTTCTTACTCAATACTCAATCAATAAATATTGCTTTAGGGCAGCACCATGGATGGATACTACCTTTATGAAGGGTACTGGAAGCTGCAACCCTTCAACATTGTTCCCAGAGCCCCGAGAAGAGTAGTAGTAAATAGTTATCTATCTTCCTTCTAGACTGAAATCTAGATTTTATTCATTATTTGTGTGTATCTATTTGTATATTTGTGTATAGACTATAAATATAGTGTATAGACTATATAGTTATATACTATACAACATATATATAGCTTTATATCCTCCTAGACTATAAATCTAGAAATATATGTATGTATAACAATGTATATATAGCTATATATCCTCCTAGACTAAATCTAGAAATCTAAATTTTATTATAGTTATTCAAATATATATAGATATATATACTATATGTAGTAATATATAGCTTTTATATTTAGTTATTTATTTATATGTGTGTGTAATGAAAAAGTTAAATATCCTTCTTCTAGACTGAAATCTCCTAGAAGATATAAACTGCATTGTTTTTCATTTCTCTGTCCCTAGAACCTATCATACAGTATTAAACACAAAGTAGGTATCTAATAAATGTTGGTCAAATTTATTTAAATCAAATTGCTAAACTCTCCCTTTTATGAAATGAGTAAACAGGTGAAAGTTTGGTTATCAGTATTTATGCCTGGCAGCCTTTTTGCCAGTGATATTACTTATTGGGTGTCTATAAGGCAATTCCTCCAGATTATCTCAGAAGCTCTACTGAGAATATTAAGCAAGGAACATTAAAGACAGTTGCCTTGAAAACAAGGGAAGTGTGGGAAACAGCAGGAAGAGAAAACCAGAGTAATGAGAGGTTACAAAGAGGAGGCAAATCAAACCTTCTTAGAAGTTAGTTAAGTGCAGGCCCCCTGAAGAATAGTACAAGTTTTGTGGTATACCACCGATGGATTCACAGAATGTTTGTCAGGATTTTGTTCTTTGTTTTTGTTTTTCCGCACACAGGAACCATTTCACCAATGAGTCATGCTCTCGCCTAAATGTCCCTGCTTTTGTTTTTTTTTTTCTTAAACTCTGAATACCCTCTCCCCAAAACCCCTGTTGATTGTTTTTTGCCTTTTGTTTGTTTGTTTGGTTGGTTTTGGTTTGGTTTTTTCCTAGTAACCATTACTCTCCTTTGAGGTTTAGTTTGGGGGAATGTGTAACCTAGAATTCTCATGATCTCATTACTATTTTTATTTACAATTGAGCCTGAAAGTGGGAAAGGGAAGAAGGAAACATACTGACCTAGACTTAGGAGCTCTGGAATGATTCTCCTCCCAATACGATTACATTTTTATGAACCCCATAACTATTTCTGTTAACACCAGTTTCTAAATACATTCCTAAAGGAACCTAAGTACTACATTATTATCATTTCTTATACAGAGGAAAAGGACTATTCAACAGATATGTAGCCCCGGTACCCTATCTATCCAGACAAACAGTTGAATTGAAGGAGATACAGAAGTGAAGAGCTTCAACAAGTTACCTTATCTTGGCTTTCTCTTCTTAATAATAACAAAAATAATAATAGCCTACATTTATATAGTGTTTTAGAGGTCTGCAAAGTGCTTTACAAATGTTATCTAATGTGATGCTCACCACCCATTCTTAAATATTTTTTAAATGAAAGCCCACTCTCTTTCTCCACCCTGCCCCCCCCAAAAAAAGCATATATATATAGTCAAGCAAAAAAGAAAAATTTCCACATCAGACATTTCTTTTAAAAAATTCTCGGGGCGGCTAGGTGGTACAATGAATAGAGCACCAGCCCTGAAGTCAGGAGGACCTGGGCTCAGATCCAGCCTCAGATACTTAACACAAAAAATAGCCATGTGACCTTGGGCAAGTCACTTAAACCCAATTGCCCTCCAAAAAAAATTTCTCTAATTTTATTCTGAGCCTATCACCTCTCCATCAGAAGGCTTCATCATGAATCCTCTGGAATTACAGTGATCATTGTGTTGATCAGAGTCCCTAAGTCTTTCAAAATTGTCTTTACAATATCACAACAATCCCATTTAAAATAAGGAAACTGAGATTGAGAGAGATTGTGACTTATCCAGGGCGCCCTAGCTAGCATATTTCTAAGGCAGCAGTCAAACCTAGGTCTTCCTCATTTTAAGTCTAGCACTCCCATTAACAATTGGTAGTGCCATGGCACTGTGCCTGGAATCAGGAAACCCTGAGTTCAAATTTGGCCTCATACACTTACTACTAGGTGACCTTGGTCAAGTCACTTAACCTTTGTCTCAGTTTCCTCAACTGCAAAATGGGGATAATAACAGCACTTAACTCTCAGGGATGTTGTGAGGATTAAATGAGATAATAGATGTAAAGAGCACATCACATAGTACCTACCACATAGTAGGCATTATATAAATACATATTCCCTTATTGTCCTTACTTATCCAAATATTTCATTAGCACCTTATAGGGTTCAATATAGGGTTTTTATTAAAAGTAATGAGTTCTCCACTAAAACCCACCACAGGACTTCATACTATGATGAAAGGGGCCCTGAGCTGACAAAAGCTAGGTCCAGGAATATTCTGAATCCCACCTCTGACAATCTTTCAAGAACCAATTGTTAAATTTTCCATGTGAGTATTTACACTTGCAAATCAACAAATGCCATAAATCAGAGTTTGATTTGCCATTTTGTTGACTTTAAAAAGTGGTGGTGAAAAATGTTAATAATGCAGATTAAATTTAAAAGTTTAATATGCTTTTCATAGAGCTGGTTGTTAAACATTTACCAACACATCCCAACGAGGGCAATAGAGCTAAAGCTTTGGCCAGCCCCAGGCTAAGAAAGACTGAGCATGGACTCAATCATAGGCTGTAGGTAAACTGGCTGAAGAATACAGTACTGGACTTGGAGTCAGGAAGACCTGGGTTTGACTTCAGTCTCAAACAGTTACTAGCTGGGTGATCCTAGGCAAGTCATTTAACCCCTCCTGTACTTAGTTTCCTCATCTGTAAAATGAGGAGGGTGATGACCATTAAGGTTATCACCTTCCAGCCCTAAAACAATGACCTTTGATCCTTTGATCCCATGACCAGTATAGTTACATTCAGAAAGGCTCACCACAAGACTGGCCACAAATCAATCAATTTTAGCCTTAACAATTCTTGAAAACCATTTTTTAAGTTAATGTGGAGTTGTCATATGTAACAGTGTGGCAAATATACAATATGAGAAAATCATAGATTCATGAAGTAGTCAATTAAGAGAACTGTAAAATGGTTATGGAATACATAAAAAGTTCCCTTATCCACCAGAATCACTGGACTGTGCACACATCAATACCAGTACAGATCTATTCTCCAAAAATGTCAGAGAAAGAAGAAAAGGATCCACACATAGAAAAATAATTAGGGAAAGAACAAGAAACTAAGGAGGGCTTCCATCAATTGGAGAATGGCTGGGCACATTAAGACATGTAAATATATTAGAATACTATTGTTCCATAAACAATGTCAAAAAGAAATGATTTCAAGAAAACCTGGGAAGACTTGTTTGAACTGATACAGAAAGGAGTGAACAGAACCAGGGGAATAATTTATAAAACAAAAACAATGTTGTAAAGACAAATAACTTCAGAAAACTTAAGATCTCTAATTCTGTGGCCAACCACAATTGCAAAGAACGAATGATGAACCATTCAAAATGTGGAGCCTTTCTCTTATTGGTGAGTCCTTTCTGAGGGACTCCACTTTGGGAACAAATCAACATCGGCCATGCTTTGCTCTACCCCACCCCAATCCCAGCTACTGCTACGCTTCTCACTCTTGGTACTTTACCACCATGCCCTGATTCGAGATTTTCTCTATGTTCCCTTTCTGCCTGCTTTTCAACTCTCTTTAATGCATTATCTTCCTTGAATAGAATGTAAGCACCTTGAGAGCAGGAACTGTCTTTCTTTTTGCTTATATTTCTATACCAGCACTTACTTAGCACAGTGCCTGGCACAAGGTAAGCATGTAATAAATGTATGTTTCTTACCTGGTTGTCTACCTACCAACCTCCTGATAGAGGGCTGATGGAGTCAAGATGCAGGAATAAATAGACGTTTTTTGGACGCACCCAATGCAGGAAATTTTTTGTATGACTATGCCTATTTGTTGTGAGAATTTTGTCTCTTTTTTTTTCTTTTCAGTTGGGGGAGGGAGATTCAATGGATGGATATGAACTGGCAATTTTCAAAAGAAGGAATTGAAGCTATCAACAATCACATGAAAATACTCTAAATCACTATTGATTAGAGAAAATCAAATTAAAACAACTCTGAGGTACCACCTCACTCCTATCAGATTGGATTACATGAAGAAAAGGAAAACAATAAATGTTGGAGATGTGAGAAAATTGGGACACTAATGTACTGTTGATAGAGTTGTGAATTGGTCCAACTATCTGGAGAACAATTCAGAACTACTCCCAAAGGGCCATAAAACTGTGCATACCCTTTGACCCAGCAATACCACTACTATGCATATATCCCAAAAAGATCAAAACAGAAGGAGAAGATCCATTTGTACAAAAATATGTATAACAGCTCTTTTTGTGGTAACAAAGAATTGCAAGGTGAAGGGATGCTCATAAATTGAGAAATGTCTGGAAGTTGTAGCATATGATTGGGATGAAATACAACTGAGATATGAGAAATAATGAAGGGGATGATTTCAGAAAAACCTGGGAAGACTTATATGAACTGATATAAAATGAAGTGAGCAGAACCAGGGGAACATTGTAGACAGTAACAGCAATATTGTAACTATGATGAACTGTGAAAGGCTTAGCAGCTCTGATTAGTACTATGATCCTGGCAATTCCAAAGGATTTATAGTGAAAAATGCTATCCATTCCCACAGAGAAAAGTGATTAACTCTAAGTGCAGACTGAAGTATATTTTCTTTCACTTTATTTTTCTTGCTTTTTTTGCAACATAGTTAATTGGACATGTGTTTTGCATGATTTCACATGCACATGGGTATCTTATTTCTAGCCTTCTCAATGGTGGGGGGAAGGGTTGGAGGGAAGAAGAGAATTTGGAACTGGAAATAATTTTTTAAATCAATTAGATAGAAGAGAGAGAATAAATAGAATAATATTAGAAGTAATAAATAGAATGCTATAAATTCTGTTATATAGAATAAATAATAAATAGAATAATAACAAGAACAATGCTTATTAATTGAAAACTAAAGCAAAAAAAATTAAGGTTTCAATAAGGAGCTGAACTAAGACAACATCTAACTATGAGGTAGTGAGGTGGTACAGTGAAAAGAGAACTGGGCCTGGAGTCAGGAAGACATACATTGAAATATGTCCTCAGACACTAACTAGCTATGTGACCCTGAGCAAGTCACTTAGCCTCTGTTTGCTTCAATCGCCTCAATTGTACAATGTATAAAAATACCTGCCTTGCAGGGTTATGGTGAGAATCAGATCAGATAAAATTGGTCAAGTACTTAGAACAGTGACTGGCAGTATGTAAATGCTTGTTTGTTCCCTTTCCTGGTTGTTCCAAAATGGAGCAATGCCCCCAAGGGACCCTGGGTGATCATGGCCTTGACTTCCCTCCCCAGCCTCATAAAAAAAATGTCAGCAAGCAACGAAAAGGCTCTGACATTTTGAGAATTAGCAGGCTGTCATGTAGTCAAGGCTTAATGGAACCATGAAAATGATCAGGCCTAGAAGCCTGACTCTGAGCCCCTACTCTCCTGCTAACTACCTGTGTGAACCCAGGCAAGTAATTTCCAGTCTCCAGACCTTAACTTTCTCATACAGAGAATAAAGGAATGGGAGGATCATGAAAGTCCTTTTCAGTGGAGAAAGCCTGTGACTTTTTAATTCAGTGTGACAACATTGCTTGTCATGGATTAACACTCATAGAGCCACTGCATGTTCCTGTCACAATATAATTTCCAGCCACATTTCTCTGTGTGTGTCGGTAACATTTTGACCCTGAAATCACAGATATGGAATATTGTACATGTGCAGCTGGAGCTGAAGGGATATGGAGATATGTTTCTTAATTCTGTTAGAAATATACAATTCAATAACAGCAAAAGGCATCATGCCCACAATCAATCCATGTCCCACTATGATGTCAATTGTTTGGGTTACAGAAATGGTCAAAAAGCCCAGTCATTTTTTAACTTTGCTAAAAATTCACATGGAATTCTTCATATAATCATCTACTATACCATAACTGTTGATTTGTTAGATACCACCCTACACATACACACAAGAAATGTTGGTTGGTTCAATCATCATTCTGGTTTTAGTTTAGTTCAGCTTAGCTATATTTTATTTTTCAATTAATAAACATTTCTTTTCTCTCACCCTCATCCACCCCAAATGAAAAAGAACTGTCTTTCTTTATGGTCTTTCATTTCCCCAGTTAGAAGGACATTTCCACAAGGACAGTCACACTATGCTTTATGTCTTTTCACAGCATAGCACACTTTGAGAATTCCCAACCTGAGGTTTGTATACTCTTAAGGGGTCCAAGAAGTTTGCCAAGAGTTATGGTGAATATTTAGTAAATGACAAGATTATTCTATTGAAATTTATGGATCTCTTTATTTTATTTCTTATGTGTATATCTATGGTACACTCAAGAATTTGTTTCCTTCCATATTTAATGGGAATATGGGAAGGGTTTTCTTATATGCATGTGAGTAGTAAACTCTAAAAATAAAATTTGTTTCTAAATAAGGGAAATGGAAAAGTTAACTGAAAATTAAAGGGCATAAGGTGCCTAAAAAGGGTTGAGAACGCCTGGTATAATAGATATAGTAGTAGACTTGGAATCAGGATAACTTAAGCTTGAACTCCAACTCAGAAACATACTAGCTGTGACCAAGGGCAGAGCTTCAAGGACAGGGAAAGGGTGCTAGACTTGGAATGAGGAAGAGATGAGTTCAAATTCTGTCTCAGATACTTACTGCCTGTATCACCCTGGGCACATCACATCACCCTTCTCATCTGTGAAATTGTATCTGTATCTCACCTTCTCCATCTGTAAAATGAGAATAATAATAGCATCTGCCTTTTCAAGATTTTTATGAGGATTAAATAAGATAATAATGCTTTGTAAATCTTAAAGTTTGATATAAATGCATACTTGCAGAGTGTTACTTCTGAGGTTGTAGGAATAGGGTCTCTAAGAAGATGATCTCTGGGTTTGACTATCATACATTTCAGATTTTCCAGGACAGTTCTGATTTCAGGGGGGAAAACCATGTAAATTTTTAATGAGGTTTTGTCAAAGGAATATTCTTTGTCAGCCTGAGTTTTGATATTTAATTGGCAGGGAGGAAGTTACCACAGAGAGAAGCAAGAGAAGAAGCATGATTTTTGAACAAAAGAGTTGGCCTTGGAAGCAAGGGTACTTGGATTCAAGTTCTGTCTACATGACCATGAATAGGTCACTTAACCTTACAATAACCTTGGAAACCTCCTACAATTATAAATTACAGGCCAGTTGTTGAGTTGCATTGGTAGATGGACCTTCCATCATGGGAATTCCCTGTGCTGATAAATGAATGAATGAGTGAATGAATTAATGAGTGAATGAATGGATGGAAAAGGATTTATTAAGTACTATGTCCTATGCACCATGCTAAGTATTAAGAATACAAATAAGGGGCGGCCAGGTCGCTCAGCGAGTAAGAGCACCAGTTCCAGTGTCAGGATGACCTGGAGATCAAATCCTGGGCTCAGACACTCAGCACCACACCCAGAAATAACTGGCCGTGTAACCTTGAGCAAGTTACCGAACCCCAATTGCTAAAAAAAAAAAAAAAAAGAATGCAAATAAAAGCAAGCAAGATAGTCCTGACTTCAAGGTAATTTTATTCTAATAGATAAAGATAACATATACATATGAGGAAATGGTAGCCATGGAATGATGTTTTGGACAGGGAATCACAGGTGTGCATTTAAAAAAAAAAAAAGTAGAGATATATCCCACTTAATAGTTTACCTAAGAGTTGAATGGAAGGAGAGTTCAGCACAATGCCAGGGTAAGAGCACTAAATTTGGGGATATGGGACCTGTGTGTGAATTCTGACTGGCACTTGCTACCTAAGTGATATTGGTCAAGTCATTTGATTCCTCTGGGCTTTAAAGAGGCCTCATCTGCTCTAAATCTATGTATCCTATTATTCTATAATCCTCATCTGATACTTAGCATCTCCTCTTCCCTGGGAAAGTCTGAGCTAGTCTTTAGACCTGCTTGGAGTTATGGCTATTTTTGTCTTCCCAACAACCTGGATGTCTTTTAGGCCAGTCCAGACACTTCTAACAAAGAAGAGCCTCTGAAAACCTTTTAGAAACTGAAGGATATTTCTTGAACAAGAGTAATAATGGTTTCAAAGCCACTTTTGACCACAAGACCATCCATGCTATGAAGTGCTCCATTTATTTGAGAAGGGGAAACATACACTCACACAAACACACACATAATCACATCACCTGTTAGTGTCTTATTGATAAAAAAAAAAAAGCTATGCAGCATTTCTCTGACAGGCATTAACAAACCAATAGTTCTAATCATGGACAGAGTGACTAATTCATTCTCCATTAAGAGTACACAGAGAAAGAACTGAAGAGAAAATCTTATAAGAGATGCATTTTGTTTCCTTTCATATATCAAAACTGATCAAATATACATAACTGTCTCATTGATCATTTTTTACTTAAAAAAATACCCTAGCTTCTATTGAGTTGTGAGGTTAAGGAAAATAGCTATTAGAAGCTTCAGTCATTTTGACATTGCAATAATTCTGAGATGGCATTCTTGGCATGAAATACAGAAGTCCATTAATCTTTGACGTGGAATACATGAACTTGGGAATTAGAAACAAAATGAAA
>NW_027185877.1:6921441-7012708 GCF_028583685.1 Petaurus breviceps papuanus
AAGGAAGGAAGGAAGGAAGGAAGGAAGGAAGGAAAACCTAAAATGATCAGATGTGTCTGTTAAGAATCACTTCATGTTGTATGTCACTGAAATGTCCTAAAGAGTTTTAACTCAGATTCTTGCGTATGGCACAGTCTGGGAAGCAGCCAGATTGATACGATAAGTTTTAATGTCTCTAAATTAATAAGTCAGCTGCAGTTTACCAACACAGCTTCCTGTGTGCAACAATCATTTCTGCATAAACTTCCGTGCCGTCCAGAATTATACATCTTACAGTTGTCTTCCTCTTAATGAAGCATGTGGGTTCAATGAAACATTAAGTTTCTATTCTTTTCTATTGCTGATTTTTTTACATATATTCAATTTTCCAAATGTATAGTTAGTTATCCATTAAATACATGAAAAGGATATTTGAGTAGTAATTGTTCCTACCAGACAAGAGTCTGCATTGTTATAAGGACTCTTATTAAATAACCAAATAAATTACAGCCTTCTTGTCACCAAATACTTTCATTCTACATACTGCAGGCACAACATTGTTATTGTACAAGGACGGTTGCTACATTAAACATCTGTATTATATATTGTTGAATCATGGGTTTCTATTCAGAAGGGATATCAGAGATAATTTGGGATCATCTCCAGTTGTCCTGATTTATATCTGGCTACTGGACATAGATGGCTCTGGAGGTAAAAGTGAGACTGTAATCCAATTCAATTGCAAGTCATGGCATCATCTTCCTGATATCATGGTCCTCTTCAAGAACGAAGGACAAACCACACAATAGAGATAATCTAGTCATAGATTTTCGATTTAGAGTAGGCAGAGACCTTAAAAGCTCATCTAAGACAGACCTTTCTCTTTATAGATGAGACCCAGAGATTAAATGACTTACTCAGTGTCACACAGGTAGCTAATAACAGAGCTAAAATTTGAATCTAGGCCCTCTGGTGTTAAATCCAGAATTTATTCTACTTCCCTAGCCCCTTACTTTACAAATGAGAAAACAGAGGCCTGAGATTTAATGACTTTGCCCAAAGTCACATAGAAAAAAGATGGTAGACAGGATGTTACTTTTGTTTCCATATGATTTGCTTTCTGAACTAAAAACTGAAGAAATGTAAATCTAGAAGTATCTAGTCCATCCATCTTTCAAAACTTTGGTGAAATGATGTTTTATTCTGACAATAGGGGATAGAACCTGGACCTGTGATTTCATTGGTACAGGGAACTCCCAAAGAGGAAACCCTCTTTGCAGGTGGTACATTCATCAAAACTTAAAATATTAGAGAGTTATCTAGAGCAATGGCATCAAACTGAAATAAAAACAGTCCCACTAATCCATATATAAGAAGACGTACCCCTTTATTGACTGAATTTAAAAATGTAATGTTATCTTTTATTGTATTTTTATTTATTTTGTTAAATATTCCCTCTTGTTCAGTTTCAGTCATGTCTGACTCTTTGTGATCTCATTGGGGGTGTTCTTGGAAGAGATAGTGGAGTGGCTTTCCATTTCCTTTTCCAGCCCATTTTATGGAGGAGGAAACTGAAGTAAACAGGGTTAAATAGTTTGCTCAGGGTCACACAGTTGGTAAGTGCCTAAGGCCATATTTGACTTTAGGAAGATGAATCCTCCTGACTCCAGGCCCAGCACTTTATCTACTATGCCACCTCGCTATCTAGACTTTACTACAAAGGAACATTTTTTGCTGAAGGGGAAAGCAGAAAGAAAGGAAGAGAAATATAGGGAAGTGATTGCACTATAAGACAAATGCGATAGCATTAAAACATTTTTTTTAATTAAATTCCTCTTAGTGCCTTAAAAAAAGCAAACAAAGGAAATGATGTAATTTTCCTAAGCTCACTCAGGAAGTGAACAGTAGAATAGCCACTAGGATGTATTTCCTGATTCGGTCTTGCACTGTACCTACACTAATAGAATTCATTAGCCACTGGGTCAGTATCTAAACCATCCCTCCCAAAAGCCCTTTGGACATTTTTTAAATGAAGAGAAAAGTTTATCTCCATGCCCTTGCCAACCTTCAATGTGATTAATTACACTCTGCCTACTAAAATTGTCTCTATGCTTTCAATTGGATAATGTTTTCTGCCTCATTTCCCATCCAAATTCAAATTCAGCAATGCTGTGGCTACTAGGCATACAGAAATCCATGTGTACAAAACAGACTACTTTGCAGGGCCCAGGGGCTTTTGTATCATTGTCAGCCACTGGGAAGAGTTAGATCTGCCTAAATGGAAATTACTATAATATATGATTCTGTTTTGCTCATGACATGAAAAAAATTTGTAATATCCTTCCCCATCAACACATCTTTTTTTACCTGTAATGTAGTCATGGTTCCTGAAGTTGGTCTTCTAAGGGCCCTGCATTTTAGCCTCATTTATTTCTGTGAAGCTTAGCGGGCAATCATTCTATTTTGTCTGAAGCACATGATCTATGTGCTGGTGGCTGGCTCCAGGCAGAATCCAAAACGTATCTATGGGCAGAAATTATCCCTGGGAAGCCTATAGGGTGCTCTGTGTTCTCCAAGATGAAAAGTGCTATGTAAATACAAAACAGCATTATAGCTTCATTATAGGTTTTAATAATTAATTTCCAAAAAAGTAAATAAAACTAAGTGAAGGCCCTATCACTGAGCTGCCAATCCCATGAATGTTTTTCATTGAGATATGATATTCTTAAAATGTATTTATGATCAGTGTCATCTTTAATATCCTGGATAAGATGGCCCCTGGCCAAAGAACTAAAATATGTCTGATGCCTTTTCCAGTGGTTAAATGGAATTTTTTAAAACCCAGGCTACTACTCTCAAAAAAAAGGAGAGGGGGAACCAATAAGATGAAAACTGACTCTGTCACATACTCTTTGGGTGACCTTGGGAAAGTTATTTAACTTCTTTTTCTTCTATAAATTATAAGTACATACATGTAATACTATTGAGCTGTAAGAAATGAAGAAATGATTGCAAAGAAACTTGGAAAGATTTGTACATACTGATGCAGGGTAAAGTGAGTAGAACACAATAAAACAATTTATACTATATCAATATTGCTTTAAAAAATAATAATAATTCTGATGGGGCAGCCAGGTAGCACAGTGAGTAAGAGCACCGGCTCCAGTGTTGAGAAGACCTGGAGATCGAATCCCGGGCTCAGATACTTAGCACCCACCCAGAAACAACTGGCCGTGTAACCTTGAGCAAGTTACTTAACCTCAATTGCTTAGGGGCAGCCAGGTGGTTCAGCAAGTAAGAGCACTGGCTCCAGTGTCGGGATTGACCTAGATCAAATCCAGGCTTGGATACTCAGCACCACACCCAGAAATAACTGGCCATGTAACCTTGAGCAAGTTACTTAACCCCGATTGCTTTAAAAAATAATAATAATAATAATTCTGATCAACCAGGATACCAGAGGACTGAGGATGACATAATAGACTAATTCACATCTTTTTTATATGGACAACCTGTAAATTTATTTTGTTTGATTAGGTTAACATGATCCAGTTGTTCTATATTCCTTTCTCTTTTTTCAGTTGAGTGAGGGAAGGAGAAAAAATAGATGCATTATAATTGATAAAAGTCCATTTAAATGAAGGTCTGAATAAGGTGTTTGAACAAAGGTCCCTTGCAAGTCTAAAATATTTTAAATTATATGTTATTTTCATAACCACTAAAACTAACATGAATTTTGGTCTCATTGTTTTCATGAGACGCTAATGTGATGTTCTTCTTACATCAGTCAAACATATTACAAGAGGATCATTCATAATAGCTCATATTTACATAGTCTTTTATAAATTACAAAGCACATGTGCAGTATAGTATGTCTCCTTTGAGTTTTACAACAACTCTGTGAGGTGAGTGTTCACTATTGAAAGAGGTCTGTGATTGTCACAATGCAGATGCTCTTTCTGATGACATGAGTCTCAACCTACCCATGCCTGCCAATCCTGTGTGATGTTTGCACCTGCCTGTTCCTTCTTCTCTAGAGAAGGTCCATGTAACCTAGTAGAGGTTTTCTTCACTATCTCTCAGATTTTGGAGGATACCAGTGGACCATAGGGGCTATCCATCTGCTATCTCTCTTCCTTAGTCAGAAGACCAAGCCCTTCTTCTCTTTCAATTATACATTTCCCTAATGACATCATTACCTTTGTTCTTCAAGTTTTCTTATCTGTAGCATGCTACAGCCTTGTTAACACGCATCATGAGCTTCTTCATTGCCCTCTGTGGGATATTTATTTTTAGTTCATCAGAAATGATTGCATTCCATGTCTCACAATTGCATAATATCACCAGATGAGTATTGACACTAGTAGGTGGGTCTTTATTTCTTATAGCACAATAGTATTCTATCATAATCATATGCCACAACTTATTCAGCCATTCCCCAATCAATGGACATCCCCTCAGTTTCTAGTTCTTTGTCACCACAAAGAGAACTTCTATAAATATTATAGAACATATAGCTTCCTTTTCCTTTTTCTGTGATCACCTTGGAAAACAGACCTAATGGTAGTATTGCTAAGTCAAAGGGTATATACAATTTTAAACTCTTTGGGCAGAGTTTCAGATTGCTCTTCAAAATGGTTGGATCAGTTCTCAGTTCCACTAATAATGTATTAGTTTCCCAATCTTTCCACATCCACTGCAACATCTGTCATTTTCCCCTTCATTCATTTTAGCCAATCTGAAAGGTGGGAGATGCCATCTCACAGTTGTTTTAATTTACATTTCTCTAATCAATAATGATTTAGAGCATTTTTTCATATGACTATATATAGTATTGGTTTCTTTTTCAAAAAACTGCCTGTTCATACCCTTTGACATTTATTGATTTGGTAATGGCTCATATTCTTATAAATTTTACTCGTTTCTCTTTATATTTGAAATATGAGCTCATCATACAAGAAACTATAAAAACTTTTCTGAGTTTCCTACTTTTTTACTAATCTTGGCTACATCAGTTTTATTTGTACAAAAACTTTTTAATATGGGAACATGGAACCAAGATGGCAGAGAAAGGGGAGTGACTCTCCTAAGTTCTGCCCAAAATTCTTCTGAATACCTTTAAATAATGTCATAAAACTATTCCTAGAGTGGAAGAACCCACGAAAGGACATGGTGAAATAATTTTCCGGGCAAAAACAACTTAGAAGGTTGGCAAGAAAGGACTGTCACATCAGAATGTGAATAGAGCACAGTCCAGTGAAGGCTATGGTCAACACAGACTGGACCCCAACAAACCAGGATCAATGGGAGCCATTGCATCTGCAGCAGCTGCTGCTGCTTTCAGAGCTTTCAGACCACAGATGGGAAGGGAGTTAGTATTTATTAAAAAGCATTTGAGATGGTAGGGCAAAGTACTGCCCTAAGGCAGGACTCTGTTGCTCTGCCCATGCTCAGATCTGGGTCCCAATCCTTGGTTGCAGCCCCAGGATGAGGAGGAGCACCAGCACACCAGAGCCTGTGGCCATAGTGGAGTAGGAACCTCCTCACAGTTCCAGGTCAGAAAAGAATGCTCACAGACCAGAGCACAGGCCAGGAGAGGAGTAAATACCTCTCCTTAGATCATAGCACCTTGAAGGAACTGAAAACTTACATGATCCCTAGAAATATCTCTGAAAACAGCTGCAGAAAAGTCCTAAAGCTTGGGACAGTGCACCCTCCACCCTGGAAGCAGAGCCCTGCTTTAACAAAGAATTAAAAGTAAAAAATAGACTGGAAAAAATGAGAAAACAACAGGAAAAAATCTGACCATAGAAAGCTACTATGGTGACAAGAATGATTAAAATACACGCTCAGAAGATAACAAAGTCAAAACTCCTACATCCAAAGCCTCCAAGCCTCTCAAACCATGAAAGGATACAAAAACAATTTTGAAAATCAAGTAAAAGAGGTAGAAGAAAAACTAGGAAGAAAAATGAGACTGGTGCTAGAAAATCATGAAAAAAAGAGTCAACAGGTTGGTAAAGGAGACACAAAAAATAGTGAAGAAAATAACACCTTAAAAAACAATGGTAAAAATGGGTACCACAAAAGAACGAGGAGAAGGTTTCATTGAAAAGCATAATTGGTCAAATGAGAAAAGGGGCACAAAAATTCACTAAAGAAAAAAAATGCCTTAAAAAGTATAACTGAGGGGTGGCCAGGTAGCACAGCAAGTAAGAGTACCAGTGTCGGGATGACCTGGGGATTGAATCCGGGCTCAGACACTTAGACCCACCCAGAGATACCTGGCCATGTAACCTTGAGCAAGTTACTTAACCCCAATTGCTTAGGGGAGGCCAGGTGGCTCAGCGAGTAAGAGCACCAGCTCCAGTGTCGGGATGACCTGAGGATCAAATCCGGGCTCAGATACTTAGCACCACACCCAGAAATAACTGGCCATGTAACCTTGAGCAAGTTACTTAACCCCGATTGCTTTAAAAAAAAAAAAGTATAACTGACTAAATGGAAAGGAGGTTCAAAAGCTCACCAAAGGAAATAATTCCTTAAAAATTGGAATTGAGCAAATAGAAACTAATGATAATGAGAAATCAAGAAACAGTAAAACAAACCAAAAAATGAAAAATAGAAGACAATGTGAAATATTTCATTGGAAAAATAACTGATATTGGAAAATAGACCCAGGAGAGATAATCTGAAAATTATTGGACTTCCTGAAAGCCATGATTAAAAAAAGAACCTACACATAATCTTTCAAGAAATTATCAAGGAAAACCATCCTGATATCCTATAACCAGAGGGTAAAATAGAAACTGAAAAAAATCCACCAATCACCTCATGAAAGAGATCCAAACATGAAAACTCCCAGAAATAGTATAACCAAATTTCAGAGTTCTCAGGTCAAGGAGAAAATATTGCAAGCAGCCAGAATGAAAAAACTCAATATTGTAGAGCCATAATCAGGATAATACAAGATTTAGCAGTTTCTACATTAAAGGATTAGAGGGCTTGGAATATGAAATTCCAGAGGGCAAAGAAACTAGAATTACAACCAAGAATCACCTACCCAGAAAAACCGAGCAAAATACTTCAGGGAGGAAATGAACATTTGATGAAATAGAGGACTTTCAAGCATTCTTGATGAAAAGAACAGACCTGAATAGAAAATCTGACTTTCAAATACAAGACTCAAGACAAGTGTACAAAGGTAAATAGGAAAGAGAAATCATAAGGGACTTACATTCCTATATGGGAAGATGATACTTGTAACTCATAACTTTCTCATTACTAGGGCAGTTAGGAATATGTGTGTGTGTGTCTGTGTGTCTGTGTGTGTGTGTGTGTGTGTGTGTGTGTGTGTGTAGATGGAGGGCACAGGTGTGAGTTGAATATGAAGTAATGATATTTTTTAAAATAAAATTAAGAGATAGGAATGCACTGGGGGAAAGGGAAAGGTAGAATGGGGAAAATTATCTCACATGAAAGAGGAAAGAAAAACCCTTTTAGAGTGGAGGGGAAGATGGGGAAGGTAAGAGGGAGTGAGTGAACCCTACCCTCACCAGAATTGACTCAAAGAAGGAATAGCATACATACTCAATAGGGTATAGAATATCCTACAGGAAAGTAGGAGGGGAAGGGGATAAGAGAAGGGGGGATGATAGAATGGAGGACAGATTTGAGAAGGCAATAGCAAGAAGCAAAATATTTTTGAGGAGAAACAGGGTTAAAGTAGAGAAAAATAGAATAAACTGAGTGGGAAATAGGATGGAGGGAAATACAGTTAGCAATCATAACTACGAAAAAAATTAGAAGTTTCTCTGAATAAGACCTCATTTCTTAAACATATAGAGAACTGAGTCAAATTTATCAAAATGAGAGCCATTTCCCAATAGATAAATGATCAAAATATATGAAGTTTTCAGATGAAGTAATCAAAGCTATCTATAGCCATATTAGAAAAATGCTCTAAATCACTATTTATTGGAGAAAATGCAAATTAAAACAATTATCAGGTACCAACTCATAGCTATTAAATTGACTAATACAACAGAAAAGATAAATGACAAATGGTGGAGGGGATGTGGGAAAAAATGAGACATTAATGCACTCTTGGTGGAGTTGTGACCTGATTCAACCATTCTGTAGAGCAATTTGGAAATATACCCAAAGGGTTATTAAAACCATGCCTATGCTTTGATCTAGCAATACCGCTATTAGGTCTATATCCAAAAAGATTTAAAAAAAAGAAAAGGATCTATATGTACAAAAATAGTTATAGCAGCTCTTTTCTGGTGGCAAAGAATTGGAAATTATGGGGACGCCCATCAATTGGGAATGACTGAACAAATTGTGGTATGTGACTATGATGTAATATTATTGTGCTATAAGAAATGGTGAGCAGGATGCTCCCATAAAAACCTGCAAAGACTTACAGAAGTTTATGCAATGTGACATATACTGTGTACAAAGTAACAGCAATGTTGTAAGATGATTGGCTATGAATGATTTTGCTGTTTTCAGCAATACCAATGTAGCAATACCAAGACAACTCTGAAGAATTTATGATGAAAAATGCTATCCATCCCAGAGAAAGAATTAAGGGTGTCTGAATACAGATTGAAGCATGCTTTTTTTAACTTTCTTTATTTTTCTTGAGTTGGTTATCTCTTTTCTTTCACAACATATGTTGTGTTTTTATATATGTTTTGCCTGACTATGTTTTGCATAATTACATATGTAAATATGTTTTGCATTATTACACATGTATAACCTACATCAAAGTGCTTGCCTTATCAATGAAGCGAGTGAGGAGGGAGGGAGAGAATTTGAAACTCAAAGTTTTAAAAAATGAATGTTAAAAATTGCTTTTACATGTAATTAGGGAAAAATACTAAACAAAAAATTTTAATGAGAAAAAAACTTTTAAATTTAATTTCATTTAAATTATCTATTTTACATCCCATAATGCTCTCTATCTCTTGTTTAATTCATAAATCCTTCTATTCATAAATCTGATAGGTAATATGTCCCATGTTCTTCTAATTTACTTATGATATCTCCCTTTATGTCTAGGTCATATATTCATTTTGACCTTATCTTAGTAAATGGTGTTAAGACATAAGTCTATATGTTGTTTCTGCCAAAGTGCTTTCCAGCTTTCCCAACAATTTTTTATCAAATGAGTTCTTACCCCACAAGCTTAAGTCTTTACATTTATCAAACACAAAGTTATTACAATCATTTACTACTATACTCTATTCTACTGGTATACTGTTCTATTTCTTAGCCCATACCAGATAGCTTTGATAACTACCACATTAATACAATTTAAGATCTGATACTAGAATCCTTTCTTCACATTTTTTCATTAATTCCTTTGATATCTTTGATATTTTGTTCTTTTCCAGCTCAAAAAATTAATATTTTTAGTAGTTTAATTGGGATGGCACTGAATAAATAGATTAGGTAGAATTTTCGTTTTTGTTACATATTTATTTGGCCTACCCATGAACAATTTCTCCAATTATTTAAATCTGACTTTTTGCATAACAAGTGTTTTATAATTATTATCCAATAATTCCTGGATTTGTCTTAACAAGCATACTGCAAGGTATTTTCTTCCGTGTATAATTATTTTTAAATGGGTTATCTCTTACTATTACTTCATTCAGGGTTTTGTTGATGATATGTAGAAATGCTGATGATTTATATGGGTTTATTTTGTATCCTGCTACTTTGCTAAAATTATTGTTTCAACTAATTTTTAGTTAAATCTCCAGGATTTTCCAAAGTATATCATCAAGTCATGTACAAAAAGAGATAGTTTTATTTCTATTGCTCATTGTGATTCCTTTGATTTCTCTTTCTTCTCATTGCTCTTGCTAGCATCTCTAGCACAGTACTAAATAATATTGGTAAAAAATGGGCATGAATGTTTCACTCCTGAACTTATTGGGAAAGCTTCTACCTTATCCTCATTACAGATAATGCTTACTCATGGTTTTAAGGTAAGTGCTTCCTATCATTTGGAAAAATTCATTTATACCTAGACTTTCACGTGTTTTTAATAGGAATGAGTATTGTATTTTGTCAAAAACTCTCTCTGCATCTCTTGACATAATCATGTAATTTTTGTTGCTTTTTTTGTGAATATAATCAACTATATTAATAGTTTTCCCATCCTGTATTTCTGTTATAAATTCTTCTTGGTCACAATGTACAATCTTTGTGATGTATTGTTGTGGTTTCCTACCTAGCATTTTATTTAGTTTTTTTTTAATCAATATTCATTAGTGAAATTGGTTTATTTTTTTCTGTTTTTGTTCTTCCTGGTTTAGATATCAGCACCATATTTATTTCATAAAAGGAGTTTGGCAGGACTCCTTCTTTGCCTATTATTACAAATAACTCACATAATATTGGAATTAGATGATCCTTAAATGTTTGATAGAATTCACTTGTAAATCCATCTGGTCCTAATGATTTTTTTTCCTTAGGAAGCTCATTTATGGCCTATTCAACTTCTTTATCTAAAATAGGTTTAGTTGGATATTCTATTTCCTCTTCTGTTAGTCTATGCAGTTTATGTTTTTATCAGTATTTTTCTATTTCTCTTAAATTGTTATATTTATTGGTATATAATTAAGTGAAATTCCTAATAATTGCTTTAATTTCATTTTCATTAGTGATATATTCACCTTTTTCATTTTTGATATCAGCAATTTGGTTTTCTTCTCTCTTAAAAAGTCATATTAACCAATAGTTTGCCTATTTTATTGCCTACATCTATTTATTAATTCAATGGTTTTCTTACATTCAATTTTTATCAATCTCACCTTTAATTTTAGGATTTCCAATTTGGTGCCTAGTTGGGGATTTTTGATTTGTTCTTTTTTCTAGGTTTTTTTATATTTAGTACGAATATTATTTCATTATCTGATATGACATTTTAACATAATATAGTTTCCCTGCTTATCTCTTTCAGTTAAATATGTTTTTAGCTTTGACTTTGAGATCATGATTACTACCCCTTTTTATATCAGTTAAATGCCCTTTTTTAACTCTTTGTGTGTCTCAATTTTAAATGAATTTCTTCTAAACAACATATCAGGTTCTGGTTTTTTTTATCTATTCTGCTATCCATTTCCATTTTATGGATGAGTTTGCCCCATTTATATTCAAAGTTATAATTAGTAGTTTAGTATTTCCCTCCATTCTATTTTCCCCCCTGTTTATCTCTCTCTCTCTCTCTCTCTCTCTCTCTCTCTCTCTCTCTCTTCCCCCATCCTCTTCCCCCATCCTTCCTCAATAGTCTAATTTACTTCTTCCCTAATTTGGAAACTCCTTTAAAAGCCCCTCCTTTATCCTGTACCCTTGCCTTCCTATTTCTCTGCAAGCTAAGATTTTTATACCCAAAAAGTTGTATATGTTATTCCCTCTTTAATCTTTAACCATCTTTCCAACACGGCCCACTCTCTACCCTATTCTCCCCTCCACTATAAGAATTCTTCCATTCACACCTCTTTTGTACTATAAATATTATTAAGATTCAAGCTCTTTTTTCCCAAGAATAGCAATGGCATGGTACAATCTTGGGCTGGTAAGCAGGGGTTACAGTGGGATTGTCACTCCCTTTCACTTGCCCCCTTCTTTGTGTGGGTTGGAATATTCTTTCCCAACCACTTCCTCAGCTCTTCCCCTCTGTAGGGATATTTTTCCTATCAAATGTCCCAGGAAGCAATGGGAATGGGGAGCGTTCGGGTCATCCTCTCTCAGATCAGTTCCAGTCTATTATAATCAACCTGAAGTCAAAGATGCTGATTCATGTGCCAAGAAAACTCACAGTCTCTCTTCCATTCTTTCTGTGTTTCTGGGAGGTCATGACATTATGATTCAATAATTCTCTTTCTATAGCATATTCCCCCAGCCAAAGAACTTATCTGCTGAAATACATACAACATTTGTTAAATCTATTTCTCTCTCACTACCCACATTGGAATACTCCCTTTAGTCCCTCTTTATCGTATTTGTGTAATGAACACATATGTCAGTAAAGCAATGAACTGATTCACCAAGAAATTCTGGGGGGAAAAAAAGGAAAGTATAGTGTCTGGCAATGGTCATCTGTCTACCAAAGGAAAAAGACAAAGGGAACAGAAGGTAAACAAACTTTTAAGAAGTGGAAATTCAGGGGAAAAGCATACCTCTTCCAGAAAAGGAAAGTAAGGGGGCAGGGGGAGGGGAAAGGAGGAGGAAAGTGAGAAATCATCATCTTGGGTCTGGTCGTTGGAGTGAGCTGAACAAAAACGGACATGCCCAGACATGCCTTTTAGTCCTGGAGTCTGTTGTTGGTGACCTCATAGCTCTGTTCCCATTTCCAATCTCCACAATCTTCAGTTCTCCCAGTCTCCCACTTCACAGCTTGTTGGAACTAATCCCAAGACATTCTCTCACACAAGGCTTCTGTTCCACCCTCCCTGCCACCCCCCAACCTTACCCTTTCAGAATGGGAGGAACTAGCTTGTCAGTCAAAGTCTGGCTCTAATCATATATATCAGATTGTGTGTGTGTGTGTGTGTATAACATATATATCAGATAATATAGCTCCCCAGGGAGGTCAGGATAGATGGGGTGATTTCTGTTCTGACCAACAAGCATCCAAATCTCCTTGGCAACCCAAAGGGATGCTATACATGCATTTGATCATCTTCACCTCCTTTATGTATCTAGCAAATTGATCCCATGAATACCTTCACATTTGTCCCACTTGTAGCACAGATAATCTTCCCTGAACACTTAGTCTAATACCTTTCCTGTATTTGTTCACTTATCAGATATTCACATGTTGGATTCCAAGTGTGATGGCTCGATTCTCTATACAGTGAAAGTTTATTATAAAAATTGCAGAACTTTTCCACTTTTTCTGTTTGTTGTCCTTAAATTATTTTGTTTGATCCTTAAATTATTTTGCTTCATTGGGCCTCTTGTGAAGCTCTCTTTAGTTTGCTTTTAGCCCCCAAGACTTTTCTGTTTTGTGGGACAATACTGCCTATGATTTTCAATCATCCTTTTTTTGACATTTTATCAATAGAAGCTAGGTTATAAACTGGTGAGTTAGGTAGTGAATATATTAAAACTCTCATTTTAGAGAGGAAGTTCAGATAGATTAAGGGGGTGAGCCTATAGTGACTTATCTGCCACCTGGAAGGATCAGGACTGGTATTAAGATCTTCTGACTCCAACTTTAGGTCTCTTTCCACTTATTCCACATCAGGTTCCCAAAAGTGATTACCCAACCACTGTCACACTATGTATGAGAATTTTATCTGATTCCCTTTCCTTTTCCTTTCCTGAATTTAACTTTATAGGTATCATAATTGGTTTTTACCTTAGAAAAATTTTTTCTAGCATTCTCATTTAGGTTTAAGATTATATTTATATAAGTGTAAATGTATTTAAAGTTTGCAAAGGGCTTTACATATACTATCTCTTTGAAGCTTCATCATAATCCTAGAAGGTAAGCATGGCAAATATTATTATTCCCCTTTTACAAATGGGGAAACTGAGGCTAAGTGACTTGTTTACCATCCTAAATGTTCTAAATGCTAGTATTGAGGGTTACAGAAAATTTTTTCCACGAAAAAGAGGTCCTTACTCTCAAAAAGTTGAGAATCCTAGGCTAACCCTAGTCCCACCAATAATTCACTATGTGACTTTAGGGATATAATATAACTTAGCACTGTCTGATGCTTTCCATTGAAAAAGTTTGTTATTTGATCAGAATAGGATTTAAGAAAGTTATTAAATCTGTACCTATACCATCATAATGAAATAAAGGGTGAGCAATTACCTAAAAAAGTTGGTCAAAGGAGGAAGCTCATTATGCCTTAAATGGTTCCTCTTAAAATGCTAGTTTGTTTATAGTAGATATTTCAGATTATTACTTCAACTATCTAGTTCATTTGGGCAGATTAAACACTGATTGAAATAAATTCCTAATTATTTTGACATTGAGATAATTTTATATAGAAAGAGTTAAAGGCATCAGATAGATGTGTTTAACCTAGAGACAAGAAGGGTTGAAGTAACATATAGCTATCTTTGAGTATTTCAAGGACTATCTCATCAAATTAGATTTGTTCTCCCTGACTACGGAGGGCTGACTAAGAAACAATTGGTAGATGTTTCAGAGAAGCATATTTAGACCTGATATAAAGAAAAACTTTCTAACAATTAAAGTTATCTAAAAATGCAATGGATATTTTCAGGAAGTAGTGGATTCCCCAACAAATAGGTCTACTAGTGGTGACTGAACAACCACTTTTGAGGGATGGTCTTTTCTTCATCCGTAAAATTAGGAATGACCTCTGAAGTCTCTTCCAACTCTGAGATTCGATAATTCTCTAGTCATTGCAATACTCATCAAAATACCAAGGGGAAGTCTTTTTTGTGGGAGGCTAAAGTGGGAGAAAGAAGAGAATCAAATAAGGGAGAGAACGATGATATGGCATGGGTGGAACAATTATAATGAAGTTTTTCCCCCTGTCATCTCATCTCAGCCTTTGCTGGCTTCTTCATGACCTGTTTGGTTCTGGGTGAAAGGAAATATCATCTGGCCTATTTCCAGATGAATGGGCAAGAATCTCCCTCTCTCTTCTCTAGCTGCCACCTTTGAATATAGACATCAACAATCTTTTCTAGCTATTCCTCTTATCTTCCTACCTGATTGAGACCGACTTTCTAGTCGTCTACCCATCACCCTCTGCTCTGCCCCTGAAGAGAGGTTCCTCTGAGCATATTGGAAAGGAGAGACAACTGGGACTCAGCTCTGACTGTGAGTCACAGAGACACCCCAGCGCACACACCATCAGCAGCAGTAGAAAGTAATGGCTACTTGCTCATTTTCACCTAAAGGGAAAAATGGATTCATCTTTTACCCCACTTCGAGATGTTTATGCAAAATATTTTTTTACATCAGTATGATTCTCCCTCTTTGGTGGGGTTGGGGGTGGACTCCTGCAAGTCCTCCAAATTCAGGCAGAAATGGTCTGTTTGTTCTGTTCCTTTCTTTTTTTTTTTTATACATAATGTGCCAGTTATTGTTTTTCTCTTTTACAACTCCCCATTCACAAATAACAAACACACAAGCCAGAGCAATTATAGTCAACCCAATCTTTATCTAAAGTAAGTTGGCATCAGTAATAATGTTTTTGGAGGGGGGAGGACAGGGCAATTGGGGTTAAGTGACTTGCCCAAGGTCACATGGCTAGTAAGTATCTGAGGCCAGGTTTGAACTCAGGTCCTCCTGACTCCAGGGCTGGTGCTCTATTCACTGGGCCACCTAACCACCATGCATTAGTAATAATTTAGTAGAAATTATAAATGTAACTTTAAATTAAATGTATTTAATTTAAATTAAATTAAATTTAAACATTTAATTAAATTAAACATTTAAATTAAATGTATTTAAATTAAATTTAAATTTAAATGTAACAGAGATAAACTTTGAAATGAGAACTCACTCTCTCTGAGCTGGAGGAGAAGGTACCAGGGGGACAACATGTCACCATAGTTCTTGGCCCACTCGAGCAACCACAACCTCTCTCTCTCAGTCCCAAAGGACTATATGGTTTAACATATACACCTCCACCACAAAAGTGGCAATAGCCATTCTGGCAACAAGTGTTTCCCTATGTGACCTGTTCCAAGCAAAACAAAACTGAAAACCTAATGCTACTCAAGCTGCTGCAGCATAGAGAAACTCTATCCAAACTTCTGAATTTTTCTACTTCTCTCCAAATGTTCACTCTCCAGGGTAAGAGAGGGGGAAAATCACTATTAAGCCTCATAGTCTCTCTTGCTTTAGTGAATTATAACAGACTGCCCCACCAAACCTCTACTCTGACCAGATGTACTTCATTCTCCAGACCTTATATGTCCTTAGCAGATGGAGATACCATGATTACCAAAAAAAAACAGAACTACCCATTTTTTTGCTTTTCTTTTCTCTTCCAAGGAGAATATAATTGTACTAGGAAAGATAGAACAAAAATGGATAAAAGGAGTTAAAAAGCAAGTAAGGTGATAATAGGGCTCCTAGTTACCTTGAATGAGTTTGTCAACTGACCCAGGCAAAGTATATCCCAAGATCCTGAAAAAACTGACAGATAGGATCAATGAGACACTTTCAGGTCTTCCAGGAAGACCATAAAGAATTGGAGAGATTCCACAGGACTAGGGAAGGATAAATGTTGATCCAACATTCAGTCCCTCTTCTATAGAACAACCTTGCAAGTCATTGTTAAAAATGTTGAAAAGTAAAGTATGGTTTGATGTTACCTTGAAAGGAGGTCTTCAGTGGAGAGACCCAGTGGTCTATGATTGACTTATTTAATATTTTAATAAATAACTTGGATAAAGGCAAAGATAACATTCATAAAATCTGAAGATAATGAATGGAGAGGAGGGATAACTAACACATTGATAGAGTAAGGATCTAGAGAGCTAAAGACATTTCAACAGACTTGAATGTCAGGAAGAATCTAATTAAATTTAATAGACCTAAATATAAAGTCTTACACTTATGGTCAATGAATCAACTTCACAATAAAAAAGAGACATGACTAAATAATTTTTGTTGGTTGCTGTTTTTTGAAGGAGGAGAAGGAAGAGGAGAAGAAGGGGAAGACACAGAAGGGGAAGAAGGAGAAGACGATGATGATGATGATGGTGGTGGTGGTGGTGGTGGTGGTGGTGGTGGTGGTGGTGGTGATCTGTAAGGGTCATTAAGGACTGGAGGTTCAGTATATCAGTCAACAGAATAACAGCCCAAAAAGTCACAGAGACTCAAGACTAGACCCTTGTAATTCTCCACTAAAGACCTCCATCCAAGTTAACATCAATCTATTAATGACTATTTTGATGTTCGACAATTCCAATAGCTTTAAATCCACCTAAATATCCTATTACCTAGCCCACTTCTCTCCATCCTATACTCAAGAATGGAATGAGATGAGCCATGTATAAATGTGTCTTGCTTATATATTTATAATTTTTACAAGGAAGGTCTTTAATTTGGGAGAGGACAAGTAGTGGGAAACAATTGGAGAAGTCAATTTTTTTTAAAAGAGCATCACTGAAATGTTTTTAAAACACACGGAAGAGTACAGAAGAAAGTACACAGGAGACTCAGAAAATCAAGGCACTGTAAGTTCTACTGTGCTAAATTTAATGTTCACTTTAAAAATAATAAGCTGTATGGAATTGATACTCATGATTTCATATATCCTCCATTTCTATTCTTTGTACATGGAAATCTTCATATTTGTTAATATTTGTTAAATTCAAAAGAATGAATAGTATGAGGGACTTTGTCAAATTCCTTGCTAAAATCTAACTCATTATTTTCTATACTCATTCCCCTTATCGTTCTAGTCATCCTGTGAAAAATAGAAATCAAGTTAATTCCGAATCTCCTATTCTGCCTCTTTCTCTGTGGACACTGCTTCATTTTCTAAATGTCCACTAACCCATATTGATGTCAAGCTCACTAACCTATAACAATCCTATTTTTTTTTATTTGTGGAAATATTAAGATATTTGCTCTTCTCTAGTTCTGGAGCTCCTCTCCTATTCTCCATAACCTTTCTTGACTCATCAGGTTATTCTGAGACACATAGGATCTTTAAATTATCTCTGCACATCCTAAATTCATTCATGACTTCTTTTTAAAGCCTCACTTCTCTCTTGAACCATCCTGGAGTTTCCTAGCATTGTTCTGTGCTCTTGTGGGACTGCACAGAATTCTCTTTTTCATCAGGTTATTTTGGTTCATTTTCTTATACAGTGTAATACAGTTCAGAGGTACAGTGGGTACAGTGTTAGGCCTGGAGTTAGAAAGGATTAGTTGAAATCCAATTGCCGACACTTTGTAGCTGTGTGACCTTGGGCAAGTCACCTAACTTTGTCTCCATCGATTCTCTCAGATGTAAAATGGGGATAACAGTACCTACCTTCCAGAGCTGTTGCAAAGATAAAATCAGATAATATTTGTAAAGCATTTTGCAAACCTTAAAGACTATATAAATGCTAGCTGTTGTTATGACTGTTATCTCTTTCTTTTTTTCCTTTGTTTTCCACTCACTCTTATTTCTGTTTTCATAATTCTCCCTGGTCATTTATTTGCTTGTAAGCTAGGTTTTTATTGCAATTCTCTCTCTCTTGAACTTTAGGTCTTTTGGTCTTGTGCTTGTATTCCCACACAATTGCTTCTAGCTTCCTTTCTCACTCTTGGGTCCCTCCCCCTTCCTTTTCTACACAGACCCAAAAGACTGTTCCATTGAGCATTTTTAGTTTCTTTGAGGTGGGGAATGTCAAGATTCCTTATCTGAGAAAACTGGTTTCCAGTCCCTGGTACATCAAGCACTGATATTTTTGCCTCTGTAGTCTCTGGGTATAGCACATATCTACCATCTCCCACCCTCCAGCCCTCTATTTTTCCTTTATATGGTTGGGCAGAATCGGTGTCTACTTCCTCTTGTGTGTTGAGAATGGGGGTTCAGGCTGACTCACCACAAGGAGGGGAGCAGACAGAGCTCCACACAGCTCAAAGTCCTGTGGGCTTCCTACCAATGACTGCACCTGGGAGGGGAAGGAGCAGCAGTAGAGTGGAAATTCTAAGTACTCCAGTTCTTTGATTATTTCAGGAGGTTTTTATCTTGTGTGATGTGTTTGCCTTCTTATCTTGTGCATTCAGCTTCAGTTACACTCTATCTGACACATGATTCATTTTTCGGAAGTCTGCTGGTTATTTGTTAGATACAACTACTTAGGCATCTTGATAGTCACGTCACTCACTGTCAGTCTCTCTGTGATTTTTCAGAGATCACTGATAATAGCTCAGAAATCACACAGACCAGGACTTTGGGATGTTATTCATTTGGACTTCTTGAGCTCATCTAGAGAAGCTACAAGTTCTCTTATTAATTCCCTACTATCTCCCATAGGTTTCATCTGTTAGACATTTTTATTCTCTCCCTCCCAATCCAGAGACCACAGGATCATAAATTTAGGACTAGAAGGGACCTTGGAGGTTAACAGTAGAACTGCTTCATTTTACCATTAATGAAACAGAACCAGAGGGGCTAAATGGCTCTCTGAGAGTCACACAGCTAGCAGGATTTGAACCCAGGTCTTCCTGACTTCAAGCCCACTTACCTCCTTGGCAAAAAAACAAAAGCAAAATACTTAGCTCTTTCTTTTTTGATTATTCTTCCTTCCATTTCTATAATAATTTCCATTGGTTTACTAATTTTATTAGCTCTTCTTTTTCTCCATTGACAATAATCATTCTCCTATCCATGTCAAACAGTAGTCACCCTTATGTCATCTTCCACCTTGCCCCTAATATAACTAAAAGAAAAAAAACACCTTTTTGATGTTCATAGCTTTACTTTATGGCTCAGATTTTTATGGAATTTTTCACTCCAAACACTGTACTTTCAGTACCATAACACAAGTTTATAATCATTCATCAGCTACCTTTGTCTTCTAGACACACCTTTCTCTATTTTTGCTTTTTTTTGAGAGGAGAAGGCAGGACAGTTGGGGTTAAGTGACTTGCCCAAGATCACACAGCTAGTAAGGGTTAAATGTCTGAGATCGGATTTGAACTCAGGTCCTCCTGATTCCAGGGACAATGCTCTATTCACTGTGCCACCTAGCCACCCCAACACATAGGGGTTTCCCATCTCTCCTAGGGTTCCATAGAATCTTAGACTGCAGGGTCTTACCTATCCTTTCTTTGAAACTTTAGAAATCTCTCTGCTTATCTAGAATTTGTGTCAACCTATTCCTATTTCTCCTCATATTTATCACAGGTCATAAGATATGTTAGGTCATTTCCCTGCAAAATTCTCATTAATTCTGCCCCGGTATTTAGTTCCTCCTTGGTGAAAATCTGGTATAGAAAAGCACTCTCCTCTTTGGTTCTTCTATCTTTTGAAGGATGAAATTAACATTTAGGGAAGCCAATAAATTTTTAGCTATACTGCTATTGGTAGAGTATTCCAGTAGATGTCCAGATACTGTGCCAAATCTGTGATTTGTTTTCTGAGCTTTTTCCCTATTTCATCTTTCTATCTAGGTAACATGCTATATAGCAAAGAGAATTGTAAAACATAGTTGGTGAACAAGGTGCTTGGAATTAGAGGAGCATCAAGGAATTCAGCCATAATCCACAGGTGTGAAAAACTAGACTTCTACTTAGTATTCATATGGTATAGTTCTATCTTTTCTAATGGAAAAGTCATTGTCTCATTAACAACCCCAAGTCTGAAACCTCTGGGATCTAGACTTCTAAAGAGAGACTGGAGGATTACTGAGCAATACCAGGCTCCTGGAAAGAAGAGAAGAGAGCCCAGAATTAGGGATGCAGAATAAGAGGAGCAGCAAGGAAGGGTACTGCAAAAAAGGATGAGAAAAAATCTGAGCTTCACCTTTCACTTTTCAAATGAAAAAAAAATCTTCGCTAAGTGCTTAGCACATTTAATGGGGGACTGAACAATAAAAGCCCAGTCCTTATGAATATACTCACCGTGCTATGTCCAATGCAATCACCCCCATGGATTTTGTAGCATGCACAAGTATTCTATGACTATTTCCCTTTTGTTTACTGTATGTTGTAGAATGGCCTTTTTGTTTGGCTGCTGAGTCAAAACTGAGAATACATACAAAAGGCTACAATGGAAAAGTCTATTCTCTTTTCCTTCCCTGGTGATGAGCAAGACAATGTACAGTGAAGCTCTGAGTAGGAGATGAGTCTCTGTTCCTTTCTCCTCTGGAACCACCAAGAAGTCATGATCACATGACATAGCTGTTTTGAGGAAGACTTTTTGGGAGGAGTCTTTTTTTTTGTCTATGTGGTATATAGTCTTCCTTCTCTTAAGTGAAATATTATGGTAGATGACTAATCTCATGAACTTTCAAAGGTCAGATTACTGAAGGTCCATACAAGAGCCAACCAAGGTATCAGCATAGCAATAGATCAATTTTGAGATATTATGTCCTGATGCAGCAAAGAAGCAATTCATCTATTGGCTATTTGGAAGTGAATTTAGTGGGGTAAATGCTTTGCAGTAACTGCTTTAGAGTTGAATCCATTCTTCTAAGGACCAAGGGAGAATACATTCCTGGTATTGAGAGGAGATGTGTTTTGTACTTCTGTTCTTACTATATCTTCTCAATAAATATACAAAATTAATTCATTTTAATTGCTTAAATACTATTGAAGTACTGGTTAATTCATGACATTGAGGAAATATTAACTGGTACTGATTAGATGATATTGAAGGAGTGACTGGTAATTGATGTTGGTAGAACACACTAGAATGAGAGATCAAGCCAACAGCCTTGGAAATCACCCCCCAATGCCTCAGGGGTGTCCCTGGAACCCTGAAGAGGAGATATAACCAACTGTTCTCTGGACATGACTTTCCAGTGACAGAGGAAATTGGCATAAAGACACACACACACACACACACATACACACTGAGCTTATATAGCTACATACAGATATATAAAAGGCTAAATTACCATAGGTACTAAGGTTACCATGGTTTAAAAAAGAAAAAAAATCCTTGTCTTCAAGGAGCTTATGTTTTACTGGCAGATATGACATGTATAGAGATAAATTATACCACAAAGTATATAACAGATGGGACAAAATCATGATCAAACTGCTCCTGGAATAGCTGAAGAGAGAAAGCATGAATAGCTGAAGGCTTCAAGGAAGGTTTTATAAAGGCAGTAATTCCAAGTGATATCAAAACAGAAGGTAAGAATTTTTAAGTTGGAAGGGACTCAGAGTCCCATCTTTATGTAAACAAGAATCCCTCCTATGACATATCTAAAAATTAGTCTTATAGTCTTTCTTGAACACCTCTAGTGAGAAAAAAAAAAGCTACTACTAGAATATTTTAAGTAGTAAATTAAATTATCCTAGGGGTTCACAACACCTTTCATGTTGTTGTCGAAAATTATCCACAAAACAACAAAAAATATAAGAACCATCAATATAGCAGAAAGCAGGCTGCATTTGGAGCCCAGACTATGACACTCTAGTTTTGTGACCTGAGCAAAATCATTTAAAACATCCCTGCTGATGGTTTCAAAAAAATCTGGGAAGACTTACATGAACTGATGGAAAGTGGAATGAGCAGAATCAGGAAACTTGTACACAGTAACAGCAATATTGTAACAATGGTCATCTATGAAAGACTTAGCTATTCTGATTAAGACACTGATCCAAGATAATTCCAAAGAACCCATTATGAAAATTGTTATCTACCTCCAGAGAGAGAACTGATAAACTATGAATGCAAATTGAAGCATATTTTTCTTTTAACTTCCTTCATTTTATTGTTTTATTATGTTTATATTTCTTTTGCAACAAGGCTAATATAGAAATATGTTTTGCCTGACTTCACATGAATAATTGATATCAAATTGCTTGCCTTCTCAAGGAAGAGAGAGGGGTAGAAAAAAAGGATAGAATATGGAACACAAAAAAGTTTAATGATTATTTTTAAAATTACATGTAATTGGTATTTAATAAAATATGTAATTTTTAAAATAAATAAAATTTCCCTGCTTCATTGAATTTCTCTATCTGTAAAATATGGAAAATAATACTTATACTATCTACTCTCAAGGTCAATTGGAACATAGTGCATAAAGAGCAGTCCTCAAAAATAAGAAGACATGGATTCAAGTCCTGCCCTAATACATTCTGGCCATGTGACCCTGGGCAAGTCATTTAAACTCTCAGTGCCCCCAAGCAACTCTCTAAAACATAAATTGCAGACTAGTTGCTACTCTGGAAGAAAGAGTTTTCTTACCCAGTAGTTCCCTTTACCAATAAAATCAAAGGTCTGATCCCTATCCCTCTCTCTATCTTCCCCAAAGGGCTAATATAATTCAAGTACTTTGTAAATTTTAAAGGACATAGAAGCAAAGTAATCCACAAATCTCTATTGGCCTAAGTAAAGGTTCTTGTTTGGGCCTGCCTGATCTTCCAATCATAAAGATAAGTAAGTGGTAATTTAGATCATATTGATGTTAGGTACAAAAAGTTTGAATATATCAAGTGGATTCTCACTAATGTCATTCTTCAGTCTGATATCATTTAACATTTCTATTAATGACTCGGATGATAGAATAGATAGTAGGTTCATTCATTTGCTTGTTATATCAAGTAGAATGGAGTCGCTTTTACCTTGCAGAACTGGAAAGAACTTCAAAGTGACCTTAACAAAAATGGAATACTGGACACATGTGAAAAAGAGTCAATTTAACTCTCTATAGGGTGCTAACCTCAGAGCACCATACTACCAAATTTAAATCTAGCATATTATAAAATAAAGTTCAGTAGCTGGAAAATTAAGACACACATTCATAGTTCAAATAATATTTAAAGATTAGTAGTCCAAAAGGGAAATAGGTTGACCTTTACTTTCTTTTAGCATCATCTTGCACAATACACTTAAGGGGGAAAATTCATGTAAAGAGTTAAGTAAAAAAACAGTTATCCTAATTCTCCAAGTCTGGGGGATACTAAAAATAGAGAGATAGAACAGTGGGACAAATTGGGTACACAGCATATAGAAGTCAGTGAATGTAATAATATAATATTCAATAAGCCCAAAGACCCCAGGTACTAGAGTAAGGACATACTATTTGAGGGGAAAAATCTGCTGGGAAAACAGGAAAAATAGTCTGGTAGAAAATAGTTGCATCTCACACCACATAGCAAGATAAACACAAATGGATACATGATTTGTCCAAAAAAAGATTACGTGACAAGCAAATGAGAGGAGCAAAGTTGAGAAATACAAAGGAGACAGAGATTTCAGAAAGTTGGAGTGATATTTCCTCGATGCCCCAGATATAGCTAAATAGCAGTTCATCTAAAATGATCTGGGACTTTTCATGACCTGTAAGCTCAGGATGAGTCAAGAATCAACTACACATGGCTCTCAAAAAAAAGCTAATGATATTTTAGACGACATGAAAAGAGACAGAGCATCCAGGACCAAGGAGATGATAGTTCCATTTTACTCTGTCCTTATCAGAATACAACTGGAGTACAGTGTTCAGTTCTGGATGCCACACTTTAGAAAAGGCATTGATAAACTAAAAAATATCTGGAGGAGATAGGTGATAGATGGAGCGAGCGTTTAGTAAGTACTTCCTGTGTGTCAAGCTAGGGTAGGGACACAAAGACAAGCAAGACAGAGTCTGTCCTCCAGATGTTTACATTGTAATTCACAAAGGTAATATAGAAATGAGGATGGAAGGGACCCCCTGCATGTGCCTATGTAGAGCCATAGCTTTTCCCTCTAGAATTAAACTTTTTTGAAATGTATAAGGAAACTGCTCTAAGACTCTCACAAAGAAATGGCTTTTTCTGAAATGCAAAAACTTTCTGAACTCATGATTCCTTACACAAAAAGAATAGAAAATAAGTCTGAGGGGCATTTTTCTACATTTAACCACAGACATTTCTGCAAGACTTATGGAAAATAATGCTTTAAGAATATTGCGAAATAACACTTTTGTGTCATCCTAGCCGTTACCTTCACCATTTTATTAAGCAAAATGTTGTTTTGTTTCTGAAACAGGAAATCCCTACTCCCCCCCCCCTTCATCTTTATCTACACACTAATGAAATACAATAAACAACTGAAGCTGCAGTAAGGGGGCTGCCTCCTTCAAACAGTCATTCTAGAATGGCAGAAGCAAGGAGAGGAAGTAAATGAATAACCTGGATACTAGTCTGCTCCCAAAAAGAGGGGGAGGGGAGGGAACTTGAGAGTTTCTAAGGTCTCTTCCAGCTTAAATCTATGGTCCTGCGAGTCAGAGCACCATATTTGCTGTCTGGGACAAGCTTGTGCTGTCAGATTACATGGCCTCACTCATTCATCATTCTTCCCCTCTCTTTCTTCTCCCCACCCCAATTCACAGAGAAATCTCTCTGCAGGGGTAGAGTCAAGGGCAGTGACTAAGAAGCAGAAACTGCTGAGTGTGTGGGATAGATGGCAATGCCCACATTCCAAAAGCGGGGGCTAAAGGATAGAGTACTGTCCCCCTTTAGGGCTTCACTCTCTAACATATCCAGACAGGTACAAATGCTACATATGAATGATCACTGATTTCGTCAGCATGGGAAACTCCCTTTCTGGAAAATCTGGTAACCCAGATCCCAACTTATCTACAATTTAGAAAGTGCATCTTAGGGAGTTGCTTGAAACTCAGAGAGGTTAAGAGATTTTCTCTGGGTCACACAGCTAATAAGAACAGGAGGTATGATTTGTACTCAAGTTTTCCTGATTCCAGCATTCCCTTCATTATTCCAGCGGTTCTTAACCTAGTGTCTGTGAACTGGGAGGAGGGAGAGTGTTTGATTTTAAGCAATTGGGATTAAGTAACTTGCTCAAGATTACATGGCCAGTTATTTCTGGATGTGGTGCTAAGTATCTGCACCGGATTTGATCCCCAGATCATCCCGATGCTGGAGCTAGTGCTCTTACTCACTGAGCCACCTGGCTCAACAAGAGAGTGTTTGATTTCTAAATATTTGGATGACTATATTTCAATATTAAAACTTTTAAAAGTACTAGGAATTTTTGACACCTTGCATAATTGGTTTCCTTGCTAGTCCTTGCTAAAAATACTTTAAATATTTTAAAATATTATTCTTGGGTGGCTAGGTGGCGCAGTGAATAGAGCGCCAGCCCTGGAGTCAGGAGGACCTGAGTTCGGCTCTAGCCTCAAAAACTCACACACACACACACACACACACACACACACACACACACACACACACAACTATCCGTGTGACTTTAGGCAAGTCACTTAACCCCAATTGCCCTCCAAAAAAAATTAAAAATAAAAATATTATTCTTTAAGGGGTCCATATGTTTCAACAGATTGCCAAGGGGGTCCATTACCAAAAAATGTTCAGAACCCCTGTTATGCCATGCTTACTGGAAAAAAAATCCCAACTAAACTGAGATTGCAATTCCTCCCATCTAGAACAGAAAAGGGGATTAGGGAGGGGAGGAGTGGTTCTATTGCTGCCTCCCAGAATGCACAGTGAAATGAAAATGCAGCTTGTCTTACCAACAAATGAAAATTAAACCACCAAATTAGTTAAATCTTCAACTAAAAATCTTAAAAGTATTTAAAATAAACAACACTGACACCAGACATTCTAAGTGACCCTATCTCAAAATCAGATGGACTTTGTCAAGAGGCTACTGGGGTAATAGTGACCATTGATATCTTGATTAAAGAATTAAAGAAAAGATAAAGTCTCCTTTATGCAAAGTCAGTTGCATTTGAAAAAAGAAAGAAAGAAAGAAAAAATAAAAAACCTCTTGTGTGCAGCAGAGCTGAATTTGCAGCTGCATGACAAAAATATCTCAGCACACAGTTTCTATTTGTCCTGCCCTGGCTGGAGGTAAACACCACTGACCCTAGGCATAACTACAAGGCTTGAAATGTCTGTCTCATATAATAGCACCAAAGTTCCTTTGGTTGAAGGCTAATTTTGTGCTTTCTCCAGGGAGTCTCAGAGCTCCAAATAGCAACCCACCCCACACTTTATTGGTTCCTGGAGGTCTGCTACATGGTGTGGCAGATCTACAAGACACTTCTTAATCCCACACAGGAGCCAGGCTCTGTAGCTACCAGGCTTGCAAGAGTAAGGAAGGACCCCTTGGAAGCCTGGATTCAAATGACCCAGGCCTGGTTCCAATTGCTTCAGAGGTATTGCTATTAGTTCCAACTGACTCCTGGCCCAAAGGGCCCAGGCCAGACAATATTGATCCATCTAAAAAGATAACAAGCATCAGCTTACTAGAAATTCTAAGGACTTCTTTTCTAAATTTAAATTCACCAAGGTCAGATAAGTAAAAATAACATGATATCAAAGCAAATACTCTCAGGGTGTTTGTGTACAAGTGTACTACGCAGGAGACCATTTTAGTGAAGGAAGGGATCTGGTACAGTGGGGAAAGTGATGAATTTTGAGTCAGAAGACATGGCTTCACAATAGCTATGCTATTTCTTACCAGTGTGACCTTGGGACTCATTTTCCTCACTTGTAAAATGAAGGAGTTAGACTTAAATTATCTCTCATTTTCCTTCTAACTCTAAAACCAAGACCCTGTGATGATCTGAATAGACCAGTCCATTGAGACAGTGGGTTGGATTGATTGTTTTCCACTAAATTAGTAAGTTTCACTATATAGACTGTCATACTTTGGAAGAGGGGATGGTTTTGTTTTTTATTTCTTTGTTGTTCTTTGGTTTGGGAGTTGGGATTTTTTTCTGTTCTGTTTTTATTTTTTCTACCAGGTGGGAAAAGTTTGAGGTAAGCAGCCTTGGAAACAATGTGAAAATGGTCAAAGTCCATTTTAAATGGGAAATAAACAAGGCTTATCACAGGTTACAGAGGTCGAGGGGGGTGTTCTACTATAAAGTCATACACAAGGATTTGGAAAGGAAAATTAGTTTATAGAAAACAATGTAAAAGATGCCACAAGTTGAGGGGAAAGGAACTATGAGAATTTCCTCAATCTGATCCATTGAAATGGAGAAGGACTTGGTCATCTTGCTGGTGAATTGGGGACAGTGGAGAGCTGTCACCAGTATAGAAATTTCTACAGCATGGAGTATAGTAGTAGGATAGAGAATTCTCACTGAGGGATCTCCCTCAACCAACACAGACCAACAACTCATCTGCAATTGATAATTATGACCTGTGGCTCACTGCTTCCCAAACCTATGGAACAACATGGACAGGGTCTGCTCTGAGGGATACCCAAAAAGGGTCATTTATCCTTCTGTGGTTTATAGTTCCCACCAGGAGTTATTTCAGCAAATCGCCAAAATAAAACTTAAATATAGTTCATACCTGGGTTTTTCACAAAAGTTCCTAGCTCCCATATTCAAGGTAATAATATGAGTATCAGGTCAGTCTTTATTTCACTCCACAGAAAAGGTAAAAGGACTCACAGAACATAGTCAACATATGTGGAAGAAAAATATTACAGTCCAAATACACCAAGAAGTGCTATACAAAAGTGAGTTAACATTTATTAAGTAATTTACTATGTACCAGGCAGTATACTAAGAACTAGGGATACATAGAAAAAAGTATTATTCCAACCCAAAGTTTCCCAACCTGGGGTTCATGAATTTATTAGTTAAATATTTTGGGTCACTACCTAAGTTTCAGTAACTACAGTATGTGTTACATTCTGGCTCACTCAAAAGCAATTATCTTCCCCCTCAGGTTCTAGGAGAGCCTCGGGTTGGAGGGTCTGGCAGGGAAGGCACTGTCTTCTCCACTGCCATTGGCTTGAGCTCCCACCAACTGTGTTCCCCCAACTGTTAGGCGCCAATGACTAGCAGCCCTGTTCCATTTAACTACTTAACATTAATTAACTTTTACAAAAGTTGTAATAAGAACAAACTTCCCCCAGGACTTTGGGTTCATGCTCTCCCTTACAGTACACCAGTTTCTGGCTGAGAGTAGGATCGATACTTAGCTCAGTTCCTATATGGCATGGATCCCACCAAATTCACATCCAGATATGACTTTGCTGCCAGATCAGTCCTTGTCTCAGCTACACTGGTCTGTAGCCTCAAAGGATCCTAGAGGCTGCTAGGTGGTAGTACCATAGATAGAGCACTATGCCTGGAGTCAGGAAGACCTCAGTTCAAATATAGCCTCACTAGCTGTGTGACCCTGGGCAAGTCACTTAATCTCTGTCTCAGTTTCCTCAACTGTAAAATGGGGATAATAATAGCACCTACCTTGTTGTGAGGATCCAATAAAACAATGCTTGTAAAGTGCTTAGCACAATGTCTAGCACATAGAAGATACTTAATAAATGTTTGGGTTTTCTTGCCTTCCCTCCTTCCCAAAAGTCACTACAAGCTCTTCAGGGCACTGGTGCTACACTAGCTACAAAACTGAATTGTAAAATTCTGAGATGCCAAGGTGTAATAAGAATGTAAATTTTAAAGATCTTCCCTGCCCCTAGGCTAATGTGCACCTGAAGCCTGGGGTGGGAGGCTTGTTTTTCAGTAGATACTTCTTGATTGGCCAGTGAGTCAATAAGGTTGTTACATTCTCTGAGCCCAGAGAAGGCTATATAAGCCCTGATGTGAGGCTTTGTTTTGGGGGCTCACTTTGAGAAGTGTTCTGTGATTTGATCTGTATTCTGGGAAGCCATTGTCCAGGGCCCCCCCGACTTTGAAAAACCCAGATGTGGAAACCCAGATGTTGACTGGGTATGGATGTAATGGTTGGACAGTTTGGAAAGCTGTCTACTTGATCTGTTAATGTCTTGATAATTCTGTCTGTATATTTTGAAGTTTGGGGTGCTGACCTTTTTCCCCTGAACAAGGTAAACAATATATGTCTGACTGATTAAAGTAAGCTTGTTAACCCATTTTGAGTTGCTTTCCTTTAACAAAGCAGATCCAAGAACCTGTGGTAGCAGCAAACCCTGAGGACGCTTGGGGTGCTTGCTGCTACACAAGGCAACCTCTGAACCATTTGAACACCTACTGTTTGGGGTATTACTCCCTTCTCTGTGAGTTAAAGTGATTGAGCCCCTCCAGGAGAGCTAAGGCAAAGAAAAAGTAGTTGAAGATGACAGACATTTTTTAATGTTTCACAGGCAATCAAAGAGCTTCCCTTTTACCACAAAGACAATCAGAACACCAGAACATCCACACATGTCCGTGGTCCCTTCAAGGTCCTTCTATTCCATATCCTCATGTCTTTCAAAAACAATAAACAGGCTCTCCAACATCTCTATATGGGTACATGCCATTGGAGGCACTCCACACATGGGCCAGAACCATCTTAAATGTATTTCAGTATAACTGTCTTCTTTATAAGCATAAACATTTTATTTTAAATATTTAAAAACATCACTCTGATGTGACCATTGATTTTACCAGATTGCCAAAAGGGTCTATGACACACACAAAAAGGTTAAGAATCCCTGCCTTGTCCTCAAGCAGCTCACATTCTAATGGAGAAGACCACATGTAAATAACTAGGTATCTCCAAGATAGAAACAGAGTGAATGCAAAGCAATCTCAAAGGGAAGACATTAGAAGCAGAGCTAACAGAAAAAGAAAGCTAGAGAAGCTAAAAAGTAGAAGTGAGGAGGGAAAGAATTCTAAGAACAGAGGATATCCAGGTCTTAAATGTACCAAGTAAGGGGACTGAATGTGTAAGGAACAGCAAATAAGACAGTAAAGCTGAATGTATTGAGTGAATAAAATGTGAAAAAGCTGGAAAGATAGGAGGGGATCTTGTTATGAAGGTCTTTAAGTGCCAAACTTTATATTTGATCCTGGAAGTAATAGCAAGACATTTAACTCCTTGAGTATGGAAGGGACATGTTCATATAAGTTGCTGTTTAGTCACTTCAGTCATGTCTGACTCTTTGGGACTCCATTTGGGGTTTTCTTGGCAAAGATACTGTAGTGGTTTACCATTTCCTTCTCCAGATCTTTTTACAGATGAGGAAACTGAGGCAAACAGGGTTAAGTGACTTGCCTGGGTTCATGCAGTTAATAAGTATCTGAGGCAAGATTTGAACTCAGGAAGAGGAATCTTTCTGACTCCAGGCTCACTATGCCTTTAGGAAAATCAATTTAGCAGCTGAATGGAAGATGGATTAGATTGGAGAGAGACCTGAGGCAAAGAGGCCAATTAGAAGGATATTTCAGTAGTCCAGGTCTGAGATGATGAGGGCTACACCAGAGCAGTAGCAGTCAGAGTAGAGAGAAGAGAGCATATATGAGAGACAATATAAAGGCAGAAATGACAAGCCTTGGTCCCAAATGATCTATGTAGTATAAGAGCCAGTGAAGAGCCTAGGATGACACTGAAGCTGAAAGCCTAGGTGACTGGGACAGTAGAGGTGCCTTGGAGGGGTAGTTGAGAAGAGAGAATTTGATGGGAAAGATACTGAGTTCTTTTTTGGGACATTTCAATTTTAAGATGACTACAGGTCATTGAGTTGAAGACATACAAAAGGCAGTTTGTGACATGGGAATAGAACTCAGAAGAGAAACTAGGGCTAGAGCAGATAGATATGGATATATGTGTATCTATATAGATACGTGTAGATATCTCTATATATGTATATATAACGTATAGTATTATATATAATACACAGTACACAATACTGTGTGAGATAGATACCTATAGATATTGCTATATATGTATAGCTAATATATATTACATGTGTGTATAATATATATGTAGATCCATCTATGTCACTATATATGCTTATCTAATATATACTACGTGTGTATAATATATGCACATAGATCTATAAATGTCAACATATGTATGTATAATCTCATATACTATATGTATATATAATATATCCCAATAGATATATTGATGAATATATAGTACATGTGTATAAGATCTACATATAGATCTATAGGTGTTGTCATATATTATATATTATATAGTATGTGTATATAGTATATACATCTATATCTATAGATATTGCTATGTGTGTGCATAATACATAGCACACATATGTAATATGTGCACATAGAGTATAGATATAGCTATATATGTATGTATAATGTGTATATTAACTTATAAATGTTATATGTACATGTGATATATACATAATATATACTTTCTATATTACATATATAATATACTTGAAAATCATCTACAAAAAAATATAATAATTGATGTCTTGGGAACTAATCTGATCACCAAGTGAGATAGTACACAGGAAGAAGAGATGGGGACCCAGGATGGAGTCTTGGGAAACACCACTTTTAGTGGATATGACATGGAGATCCACCAAAAGAGACTGAAAAGGAGCAGTCAGATAAGTAGAAGTAGAATCAGGAGAAAATAGTGCCATAAAATTTTAAGGAAGAAAGAGTATCCAGGAAGGGACAATGGAATGGTGATTCCTGCCCCCATCTCCACCCCTGCTTCTTTGAACAGTGAAAGAAATTTTAGAAAAATCCAAAGTAGGAAGACTGAGAAAAAGATCAGTAGATTTTGCAATTAAGAGATCATTGGTAATGGGGGTGGGGCATTTTTAAGGCATTTTCAGAGGTTGGAACCCAAATTGCAGAGGATGGAGGAGCTTCATGTAGTCAGTTTTTACAAAGAGTTTAAATTCTCAAAGGAAACAGAATATATGATGATGGCTAGAGGGGATGCTAAGACCAAATGAGGGGTTTTTTATTGTTTATATTGAAGCAGTCAATAAGGAAATATTGAAGACTAAAGAGAAAGTGGGGGTTTTAGTGGTGGAACAATCAGGCAGAAAATATGGGAGGGTACAAGAATAAGGGTGTATATAGAGGGCTTGGCCAGGCAAAGAGAAGAGCCACCTTTTCATCAGAGACAAGAGTAAAGGAGGAAGATATCTGAGTGATATAAGATGGAGAAAAGGGGAAGTTATTGGTGAAGGAGCTCAATTTTTTTCAGTAAAATATGAGGGGACATCCTCAGCAGAGAGAGTAGAAAGAAGAGTATTATGGCAGGCTTGAGGTGAGTCCAAAAAGAGTTTAGAATAGAACAAGAATATGCTTAGATTCTATTAGCTTCCCACAGAAATGAACTAAATTAGGGTTACAATCAGGGCAAATATTAAGATGAGTCCTCTTTCTCAATCTGATCAGGTAAAAAAGAAAGAAGCACACATACACATACAGAGTTGGGTAAAGAAATACATTTCATTCAACAGAGAAATAAGATGGAAAGGGGAGAAGGGAAGAGGGAGAAGGACAGGGAGGGTATATTAAGAGAGGAATTAGTTCTAGTAAGACAAATCCTAAAGCTATACAGAATATTTATTACCCTTTTTGAAATGGCAAAGAATGGGAATATGAGGGAGTGCCCATAAATTGGGGAACAGATGACTATTATAATATATAAATATTATGAAATACTATTACACTGAATTTTCTTTGTTTCAATTTTATTTAGTATTTTATTTTTTACCAGTTACATGTAAAACAATTTTTAATAATTGTTTTTAAAAGTTTGAGTTCCAGGGCGGCCAGGTATTACAGGGAGTAACAGCACCAACCCCAGTGTCAGTTTGACCTGGGGATCAAATCCGGGCTCAGATACTTAGCACCACACCCAGAAATAACTAGCCATGTAACTTTGAGCAAGTTACTTGACCCCAATTGCTTAAAAAAAAAAACTTTGAGTTCCAAATTCTCTACTTTCCTCCCTCCCAACTCCCCTCATTGAGAAGGCAAGCAATTTGATATAAGTTATACATGAGTATTATCACAAAACATTTCCATATGAGTCATATTGTGAAAGAAAACATGCAAAAAAAACTCAAGAAAAATAAAGTTTAAAAAAAAGTATGCTTCAATCTATATTCAGACTCCATCAGTTCTTTCTTTGGGGATGGAGAGCATTTTTTATCATAAGTCCTTCAGAGCTGTCTTGGATCACCATATTATTGAGAATAGCTAAGTCATTTACAGCTGTTCATCTTAAAATATTACTGTTACTTTGTACACAGTACATTTTACTTTGCATCAGCTCATGTAAGTCTTTCTAGGTTTTTCTGAGAGCATCCTACTCATCATTTTTTAAATGTGCTGAATTTTCATCAGCATGATAACCAATCAAGATTCCAGAGCCTAATGATGAAACATGCTACCCACCTCCTGATAAAGAGGGGAAGGACTCCGAATGCAGAATCAAATGAATATATTTTGGGGGCATGGCCAACGTGGAAAGTTGTTTTCATTGACTATACATCTTTGTAACTGGTTTTGTTTTCCTTCTGTTCTCAATTGGAGCAGGGATTGAGATGAGAAGGTAGATTTTGTTTGATTTAATAGAAATAAAATGTTGAAGAAAAAAGAGATGAGTCCCTCTTTCCCAAGGAATCCTTCTTAGATTGATATTAACCCCTTGTGTTTTCAACTTTCTATTCCCATGGAATAAGTAATCCCTGTCTCATCAGGCCTACACTGAATAACTTACTATAATAGTAAGAGGGCAAGATTTAAATCTCTTGCTTCCCCAAGTCACCACTTTACTCTCCCAGAAAGATGCTGCTCAGGAACTCTGTACAAACTTCTGTCTCTAGATTTGATACTCAGGTCATCGAACTTACGCCTTCTCTGGCAAGAAGGCCAGATAATGGACCCATAGTGCCCAGGTGATCAAAATCCCTCCTTCTCTACAGAGGAGGTTGGGGTTGAGGAAACATTATCCATGAGCCCCACTCTTGAATCAAATAGCCTCTACCATGGGTTCTACAAGAAATCTACCAGTCCCCAAATGCTGCCAAGTCATAAGCTGGGAAAGACCACTGTCAGGATCATTCTGATCAGACTACAGGTAAGCACATGAAATTCCCATACACTTCTGTCACAAAGCATCCAATCCTAGTGCCTGGGAGGAGAATTGGGCTTCCCTCTCCCCAGGACAGGTCTGTCCTGCTGTGTGCTCATCTGTCTTCCAAACAGAGAAAATTTAAAAAGCAAACCAAGGAAAGCAAGTGGGTCAGTCAGTTTATTTTTACAGACTACAGAGAGAGGCATTTCCTCCAAAAATAGTCTATCCTCCTAAGTTTTAGACAATAATGTTGGAAGCAACCTCAGTTACTGAAAAACCAATCAGGAGCTCTCTTTGTCCTCTAAATAAGTCACCAAGAAGCATACTCTGACTCTTCGTAGAAAGGTACCCTTCAGATGTCCTCAAATAAAGAATTTTTTAATTCATTAGAGAATTCATCAAAGTAACCATCCTCTGATCAGCTCTGCTTATATAATCTTAGTTGCCTGAGGCACTGAGAGATTACATTTTTTGCCCTTGGTCTTAAAACAGTCAAAATGTGTCAGAGACAGAACCTGAACCCATGTTTTCTTAACTCCAAAACCAACGCTCAATCGTGTTCTCTCTCCCCTACCCTCTCTCCTCGCTGTGCTATTTCTGAACTAAGTTCTCTTTATGACTTGATCTAATTTCCACTCTACCATCAATATCTTGCAGAGCCTTATTCTCAGTTAAAAAAAAACAGTTGTTTCTTTTAAAGACAAATAGAATGGGGGTAGGGCATTAAAATAATCATTAACATTCTAATAAATCAGAGCAGACTACAAGAAGTTTTAATTTCTCTGGGACCTGTGACTATAATTAATTGTATAATATTTGCAAGCCTGAGAAGAGCTAGCAGTTAATAAATTTGGTCAAGAGAGGTGGTATATTTGGAAATCCTACATAGAGAAAAATTTCAGTTTAGTCTAATTTTAATGTGAGGCTTAAGACTAAGACCCTATGCTTAACCAAGATAAAATGAAAGGTTCATTATGTAAAGTGGTACCTTCAAGTATTTACATCTTTTAATGGGGAGGTGCACACCTTCTCTATTTGTCCTGTGAATCTGTTCTCTTTATAAATGCCAAGATGATATTATTCCTAAAGCAAGTCAGGCTAGGCCACCCCCTGCACAAAAATCTTCAGTGCCTCCCTTTTGACGCTAGACCAAAAAAAAAAAAGTAAACTCTTCAGTTCATCATTTAAGCCCTCCACATTCTGGCTTCCACTTACCTTTCCAGAATTATTTTACTTTCCTCCCCTTTGGGCACTCTATACCCCAGACAAACTGCTATTCCCCAAATCTGTCATTCTCTCCCACCTCCATATTCTTATATATAGGCTATCCTCATGCCTTCGATGTACTCCCCCTCCCTGTAATTCTCCTTCCCCTCTTCTCCCGTTTTCATCCTATTTTTCTGTTGAATGAAATGTATTTCTGTACCCAACTCTGTATGTGTATTGTGCTTCCTTTTTTTTTTACTAGATCAGATAAGAAAGAAGACTCTCTTAACATTTTCCCTGATTTCACCCCCAATTTAGTTCACTTCTGAGGGAAGCTAATGGAATATAATTATATTTTTGTTCTATTCTAAACTTTTGTTTGGACTCACCTCCAACACTTGAAATTATTAGCTCCCTTCAAGGATCAGCCCAAAGGCTACCTCCTTACACAAAGCCATTACATGACTCCATCCCAGAGATTCTCAATCCGGCACTTGCTATTGTCCAAACCCTGTTCTCTGACCTCCACTGACTGCTCCCTTATTCTTATTTCCCTCAACTGTATTCCCATAACCTTCCGCTCTAAAGCCACCCAATTCTTCCATGGTCCTTTCTTCAATGTCTGCTTAGAATTCATCTTAAACCATTTCCTTTCCCACCCACTCCTCACCTTCTTAAACTCACTGAGACCCGGATCCTACCTGATGACACAGTTTCCCTCCTCACCCTTTCCATTACTAGCTACATTTTCACTCATACCTCATGACTTACTAGTGATGGAAAATGAGTTGGAATTCTTCTTACTCCCCTTTACCATTTCTAGGCCCTACCTATACCACCATTACTCAGTAACTTTTCCTCCTCTGAGGGTTATTCAATCTATATCCCAATCAAGATTCTGGTAACTGTTATCTGCAGATTGCCAACACAATCACCTTCCTTCCTTAATGAGTTCAGTGCCTAGAACACAGTCTTTCTCTTCTCCTCAACTCCTGCTTTCATACCAGGGGACTTCAGGACACATAGAGATATGCCCTCAAATATTCTAACCTCCCAATTTCTCAACTTACTCATTTTCAATAACCTACTCCTCCATCCCCCAGAGCTAAACAGAGAGGTGGTCACACCCGTGATCTAGCCTTCACCCACAAGTGTTCCACACTTGTTCATGAATGCTGAAATTCCTTTATCTGACCATAACCTTCTGTCATTCCCCTCTCCTTCTGCCTTGTGATTCTGGATCCTGTTCTTTGGCCTCACTATGACCTCCAATCACTCAACTCTTCAGTTCTTTCCCAGGCCACACCTTTGTACTGGCTACACTTTCCTCCTTTCCTCACCTTGACTTCTTGATGAATCATTTCAAATGAACACTATCCTATAGTCTAGACTCCCTTGCCCCCTTATCCTGTTGGAGATCTTGTCCCACCAAACCATAGCCTCAGATGATTCCCACCATAAATTGGTGTTACTTAATCTGAACTGGGACCTCACTGCAGCAAGGTAACATTTTGTACCTCCCTATTCAATTCAGTATCCCATTCACCACAGTGGTTTTTCCAAATGTTTTCATGCCTCCTCAAATCTCCCACAGCTCCCCTCACCTCTACCTTCCCAGTTAAGGATTTTGCCTCATATTTCAGGCAAAAAGCTGAGGCTTTTCTAGAAGAGCTCCCCCTTCTCCACTTCTCTTACCACAGATCACTCCCCTCCACATATTCTGCTCTCCAGTAACACCAGCCCCCTTGTTGTACCTCACACAATACACTCCATCTCCTAACTTAGCTATGTTCACTGGTTGTCCCCCAAGTCTGAAGCTTTCTCCCTCCTCATGTCTTTCTGATTCCAAGTCTAGTACTCCAGCCATTATTATACCTATAATGCCTACAATGATGGTAATCATGTAAAGGAAAACAACTTTGAAAGACTTCAAAACTCTGATCAGTGAATGAATCCAGTGACCAACCATGACTTCATAATGGGCCTCAGAATCATCTGGTCTAAGGCAGCTTGCCTTATGAAGAGGCAGCCCGCCTCCCCACTCCTGGCAGAGAGGTATGAAGAAGAGGTCCAAAATGAGACAGACGTTGTTAGACATGGCCAGTATGGGGAAATGGTTTTGCTTATCTATTCATATTTGTTACAAGGGAAGGTTTCTATTTGGAGGCAGGGTAGAGAGGTAAAAGAAATAGCTAGGTAGTGATAATGATGTAAAAAACATAGAAGAGAAGGAAGGAAGGAAGGAAGGAAGGAAGGAAGGAAGGAAGGAAGGAAGGAAGGAAGGAAGGAAGGAAGGAAGGAAGGAAGGAAGAAAAGGAAAGGAAAAGTGTCAATGAAACTTTCTTTTAATATACAGAAGAAAGTAGAAGGAAGTTCAGAAGGGGAAACAGACGAGAAGGGGGCAGTTTTGTTACTATTGTGTTAAGTTTGATGTATACTTTTTAAAACTATGTAACAGGTGTTCAAAGCTTCATATACAATCCTCTTCTTGTTCCTTTTTTGCATATTGAAAAATTCATGTTTGATATTTCTTAAATGCATTAGAAATAGAGATATTGATGGATATGGACAAAAATATAGATGAAGATAAAGACATTGGAAAAAGCTGTCAGCATTTGTTATTTGACTTCAGACTTCACCACATGAACAAAACAGCTCTTTTCAGGTTACCACTAATCTCATAATTTGTAAATCTAACACTGTTTTCTCAATTCTCAACCTTCTTTTCCTCTTAACAGTTTTCACCATTTTTGATTCCTCTTCCTAAATGCTCTCTCTCCTCCCTACTGTAGTGATGCTGCCCCATCTACGTGACTGTGTGATTCAGTCTCCCTTGACAGATAGCATGGTATCTTGGGTAGAATGCTCAATTTGAAGCAACAAAGAAAGGGGTTCAAATCTTGCCTCAGACAAATATTAGATATGCAACACTAAATGAATCTTTTAAACCCTTCTGAACATGTTTCCTCATCTGAGAAATGGTAATAACAATGTGTGGAATGACTTGCAGTGAAGTTTACCCATTCTGAATATCATATATACATTCTTATTACTTCCTTGTATTTTGTAACTAAGTTCAGTATTGTTTCCCCATATATATGTAAATCATTGTGTATTTCAAGGTCAAGTAAGAGCTACTGAGTATTAATACAATTGACTGGATTAACGATTGAGACCAAATTAGAGGTATTTTTTTAGTTTGGGGAGAGGAATGGTAGTGTGAGAGGTAACAAAGGGTTAAGTTTCTAGATAACTGCAAGAATTGCTGAACAAGACTACTGATAAAAAGTAACAGACAGTAGCCTTGGGGGAGTTGAAGCAGTAGCCTTGGGAGGAAGTTGAGTTCCCAGAGAACTCCTAGATAATAATACTAAAATGAAACAATGTAGAATGGAAGGAGCTGGCAGCAGCAGGTGGATTTGACCAATCAGGAAACAGACAGTGGCCTTGGGTCAGCCAGGCCCAGATAAGGATGTATCTAGGCTAGACTGAAGGAGATTCAGTATTCTGAGGTTGTTACTGGGCTTGCTTTGTGGACCTCACTGTATTATGTATGTTATCTAACAAGATTAGAGCCTCATTAGTAATAATTAGGTTAATGTTTGGGAGGGGCATGTAACCCTTGATTATTTAACCCAGCTTTAGCTTCTGTACCTCGGCCTCCTCTCTGGGTGCTGTCCCAGAGACTGGACTGCCCTCTTCTCAGGAGATTCTAATAAAACTTTCTACCTTCACTTTGAGAGGTCTCCAAGTAGTCAGTTTGGGTTAGGGTCCTCGTATTCCACACAAAAAGAACACTTAACCTCACAGAAAGTGAAAGAATGTACGCTACCAAAATAAGCTTCCTAAAGCACATGCCTGACCATGTCATTTTCTAGCTCAAGAATCTTCAGTGGCTCCCTACAGCCTTTAAGATAACATGTTATTTTGACACATAAAGCCTTCACAGTCTAACCTGAACCAACCTTTCCAGTTTTCTTTCACATTGTTTCGCTTCACATGCATTGTTTTATAAGACTTAAAGGGTATAAAGGAAGGAAACAAGCATTTATTAAGCACTTATTATATGCCAGGGATTGTGTTAAATATTTTACAAATATTATCTCTTCTGATCCTCACATCACTGGGAGGTGAGCACTATTATTATATCCATTTTAGAGTTGAGAAAATGAGGCTAAGTGACTTGCTCAGGATCACATAGCTAGGATGCATCACAGGTTAGATTTTTAATTCAGGTCTTTCAGATTCCAGACCCCGGATTCTATCCCCACCTATCTGCTCTTAAGCTATTGTTGTTACCAAAGTATCTCTCATATGCATGTCAAAATTATAAGCCATAACAATAGATAATCTTGTTTGATGGCCTTATGATTATTAACAAAGGAAGCACATAATGAGAAAACAGGACTAATTAGAAAAAGACCCTGATGTTGGGAAAGATTGAAGGCTAAAGGAGAAGGGGATAGTAGAGGATGAGATGGATAAATGGTGTCATGGAAGCAATGGAGATGAGCTTGGACACACTTCAGGAGATAGTGGAGGGCAGAAGGCCTGGTGTGCTATGATCCACGGGGTCACAAAGAGTTGGACATGACTGAACAACAACAAAACAAGGAGACATACTGCCAAAGATGTTCAACCCTATGTTGAAGAGCCAGCTCAGAATTCAAGTTGAAGAAGATCCCTACAGATAGTGAAGTCCTTCAGATGATCCTGTGTGGGAATGATAATATTTTAATCACACCAAGTTCCAGTATATGGTAGAACCTCCCAAAATGAGGTTCAATCTCTAATCACTCAAAAAAATGGTTTGGTCTAACTATCCATACAGGAGAATGAAGTGGATAAAGAATACCTATTGCCAAGAATAATTCTCATTAAAATGACAATGAGAAAGGTCATAGAGGAACCCAACTCTCCCAAGAAACACAACTCAGTAAGGTTCTAGAAGGGTTCTAAAAGGAACCAAAACTGTTAAATTAGCAAAGAACTGGAAATAGAGTAGGGGCCCTGAAACTAGGAAATGACTGTCTAAATTATGGTATATGCATGTAATGAAATACCATTGTACTATAAGAAATGACTAAAGGGACAGAGGCAGAAAAACCTGGGGAAATTTGTATGAACTAATATGGAGTGTAATGAACAGAATCAGGAAAACAATTTACATGAAGACTACATACAGCACTGCAAAGGAAAACACGTGAACTATTTAAGAACTCTGATCATTGCTATGAGCAATCATGACTATGCAAAGGAGGATGGTGAATCATGTTTCCTATCTCCTGACAGAGAAGGGATGGACTATACAGGTACAGAATGAGACATTGCTGTTCAGACACTACCAATGGGTCCTGAAGCATCAGAAGCATCCTCCAGGTATACACTTCTGCCAGAGATATGCTAGAGCTAACTCATACCAATTCAGGAGAGCTGATTACTAAGTTTTCAGTGTGAGCATCTATACATCAAAAATTTGCAAATATTATAAATCAGCATTGTTGATTTCTAGACTTTAAAAAATGGTAGCATAAATGCTAATAATGTAGATCAAAATTATAAGTGTGTTATGGTTACATTTTTTAGAGAGTTGTTGTTAAACATGTACCAGCATACCTCTTGCTCCATACATATACTCTGCCCACATGCTCCTTTCACATGTACCTTCATATGTGTACTCCACCTGCATGTTTACTACATCATGCTCCTTCACACGTGTTCCCTGGCCACATATTTTCTCTACTAGTGTTCCTCCTTATACATGCTCCCTACATATGTCCATTCTGGAGTTCCCACTGATAGTATGTATATATTTATAAGATAGCATGCCACAGCCTGTTAAGAAAAACATTTTTATGCTAATTTTCTTATTGTGTGATTTCATTGTTTTTGTTTTGAACTAATTGAGGCAGCTGGTTGGCATAGTGGAAAGAGTACCAGACTTGGAGTTAGGAAAACTTGAGTTCAAATCCTACCTCACTTACTGCTGGATGACCCTAAGCAAGTCACTTAACCTCTGTTTGTCTCAGCTGTACCCCATGACCTCCAAAGTCCCTTTCAATTCTAAATCTATGATCCTATGATCCAATTAGGTAATATGGCACACTGGATAGAGGGCTGACCCTGAAGCCAAGAGACTTCTTCCTCTAGAAGACCCAATCACCAAGCTCTTGAACCTAAGAAAGAAATAGAAGACAAGGAAGGAAGGAAGGAAGGAAAGAAGGAAGGAAGGAAGGAAGGAAGGAAGGAAGGAAGGAAGGAAGGAAGGAAGGAAGGAAGGAAGGAAGGAAGGAAGGAAGGAAGAAAGGAAGGAAGGAAGGAAGGAAGGAAGTGAAGGAAGGAAGGGACGGAAGAAAGAAAGAGGAAAAGGTAAGTATCAATGAAACTTTCTTTTAATACACAGAAAAAACCAGGAGTTACCTGTAAGGCAATTCTTCCTCTGTATATGCTCCCACCTGGTGACCTTATCAGCTTCCACATATTTAACTATCACCTCTATGCAGACACCTTCCAAATTTATATATCCACCCCTCATCTGTCACCTTGAGCCCCAGGTCTGCCCCACCAAGTGACTTAGACCTTTCCTGATAAATGTGCTATAGGCATCTCAAACTCAAATGTCCAATACGGAACTTGTTTTCTTTATCCCAAAACCCATCTCTCTTCTGTACTTTGTCTTTTTTCCAGTCATCCAGGTTCATCACCTCTTTTCAACTCTACTCTCCCTCACCATCTCTACTTAATCTATCACCATATATTCACAATATTTCCTGCATCAGTCCTCTTCCTTCAACTCACACCAGCATCACCCTACCATTGGCCTTCATCACCTCTCCCATGATAACATTTTCCTAACAGCAACCTCTGCCTTGTGTCTCTCCTCTCTCCAACCCATTCCCCAAAATAATTTTTCTAAAACACGTTTGACAACATCACTCCACTACTCAAGAATTTCCAGTGCTTCCCTATTAATTACCTTGAGGATCAGATGGAAACTTCTATATTCCGCCCTTCACAATCTGGCTTGGCTACTTTGCAGATATATCATTCCCTTTTTACTGTTCTTCACACGGGGCATTCCATATTCCTGTCAGTTCTGTCTCCCATGCCTAGAATGAACACTCCACAGCTCTACATCTTAGCGTCCCTAGCTTCCTTCAAAGCTCAACAGAAGTGATATATCCTTTCTATATAAAAGCTTTCCTGATCATTTCCTTTATCCCCACCATCACTGGAATGAGGTAAAAACAAATTTACTAACCATTTCATAAGCACCAAGCACTGTACTGAAGGCTGTGGATACAAATAAAACAGCAAGACAGGTCCTATTCTGAAGTTCATGTTCTGATTAGGGGAAAAAACATATAAAGGAGGGTTAATACTTGTGTAGCAATCCTGTAGGGTCTGAACCAGACTAAAATATGACTGGGAAATGTTTAACAAAATAAAAATGCAATATAGATAATGTTAATTTGTGTTTTTCTAAGTCAATATGCTGCCCAGCAGGATCAGTTTCTATTTGAATTTGACACCATCGGACCAAGGACTTCAGTAGAACAGTAGAGAGGGAAGGGGAGAGGGAGGAGGTTAACCTTAGAGATAGATAATATCCGGTTATTGGTAGAAATTGGGAAAGAGCCTAGGGAATGGAAGAGAAAGTTCTCTGTAAGGGAGACCTGCCTCTGTTGGCTCCTTAGCACTACTGGCATTGAGCTCCAAAGTTGGTCTGGGGTTAAAGAGGTGAAAGGGACGATCCCCGCCTTCACCTTTTATTTGCTTTCTGTATCTTTTATATCTATCTGTATTTATATTGTTTCCCAATAGAATGTAAGCCCCTTGAGGGTAACGATTTTCTCTCCAACGCAAGTGCCTGCTACATAGTAGGCCCTTAATTAATATGTAATTGACTGATTATTTAACTTTCCAAACAGGTTACTTGATTTGCATTCTTTCTAAGCTTTCTTTTCCTTCGGATTTCATTAACCTAACAGTATCTGTGGAAGATCATATACCCCACCAAAGAAAATACAGCACCAAAGCACCCTCCTCTATTTTGAAAGACTTTATACCCCCAAACTTTCTTAAGAAACAGATCAGTGGCTTGCCCCAAGGTGTTCGGGTTTCTCAGTGTCAGAGGGAAAAAAAGATAAATGATTCCTAATGTCCATGTTTTGAAAGATAAATGAGGATTTGGGGACAAGAGAGTATCTAACAGAAAACCATACCATGGATGTCTATTTTTCTGAATTATGGCCAACCATTCCAGCTCCATGAAAGCTTGTTTCACAGGTACAGAGGGCTGGTGGGGAGGGGGAATAAGAGCGGATAATAGAGCTACGCCGATAAACTTTTCCCGCGGCTGAGTGCGGTACAGCACGAGCCCCGCCCCCTCCCACCCCGAAACTTCCCCGTGGGTCTCCTTTATCCACCTAACTGCCTCGCCATCTGCTACCAGCCCACAGTGGCAACGTGGGGCTCATGCTCCTCGAGCCGGGCTCGGACCGTGCCCGAACAAGCCCGGGCGCCTCGGCTTCCCTAGCAGGTGGCTATTTGCAGGGAGGAAACCCGCCCTTAGCATCCCCGGGACTAGAGGATCGTTTTTCGCGGCTCCATCTGCTCAGCTGCCCGGTAATTGGCTGGCCCCGGAGCCGCCTTTTATGCATGACAAAAGAAGCGCTCTCCCTCCGCTCCCCTCCCCTCTACACCCCTCCACTCCTCCTCCCCGCGCCCCTGGGGCGCTTCCCGCGGCAGCCCCGCCCGGCCCGGGCAGAAATTGACCCAGTGCCCGCCCCCGCCCCCTCCCGCCTCCTGACGTCTAGCAGGTACCCGGAAGGGGGAGGGGAGCGAATTTGCTACTATTGGGCGGGTCAGGAGCCGGGACGCGCCGAGCAGAGCGCCAACATTCAGGAGGCTCTGGATTGGCGGGCTCTCCCGCGGGGCTCCCCCTCCGGCCGCCGCCCATTGGCTGGAGACTTGCATTCCGTCTCAAGGCGCCAGAACCAGGCGCTTTAGCTGGGCCGGGTCGGCTTGGTGGTGCAGTAGGGATCGGCGGCTCGGGGCTGGCTGGCGCTTGGTGCAGGCACGGGGGCTTCGCCGAGCCGGGCAGGGCTCGCCTCGGTGTGGGGGGTGCCGCGCCCGCCCTCCTCCGCCCATGGTCAAGGTCGATGCGCCGACAATGAGCAGTCCTCCGCCGAGGCAGGAGGGAGCCTCCTCGGGAAGGAGGGCGGTAAGGAGCGCGCCCGGGCTGGGTCTCCGAGATCGAGGGGCGCGAGGCAGCCCGCACCCTCTGGCGGGACTGGGGGAGGGGGGGAGGGCTGAGATGTCCTGCGAGAGCCCCAGCCGCGGCTGCTCCCGCGCTCGCAGCGGCTTGGGGGTGGGGGCTCCCATTAGAGACCTCATCCTTGGGCGGCTCTCCTCCAGAAGCCCGGGAAGGCACCCGAAAGTTTTGCGAGCCCCGGCGGTGCTTTGCGCCAAAATTAACTTGCCGGGAAGACCCCGGGGCTCGCTGACAGATTTGCCCCCCTCCCCTTGCCCCGGGTCTGCTGCTGCTTTTTCCTTCTTGTATTCTAGCTGCTCTGGGTTCGTTTCCCTCGCGCGTTTTCTGAAATATTTGAGCGCTCTTTAGACGTTTGCACAGGCAAACCTGAGATGGAGGAGGGAAGGTACTCGGCAGGGAGGAATGCTTGCAAAAGAACATGATTATTTTCCCAAATTCTAAAATCTCTTTTTCTTGCGTAATTGCACATTAACAGATGGAGGTCAACTGTTTAACCCTACAAGACCTGATCAGCCCCAGGCAGCCCAGGCTAGAATTTGTGATTGAAGATGGGGAAAATGCACAGAAGGTAAGTGTGCAGAAATATTTTAAGATTAATAATCAGCACCTTTAACACCACTGTGTTCAGCAAATACCAGGCTGGGCCACTTAACTCGCTCTCTGGGTGACCTTGGACAAGTCACTTAATTTTTCTGATTTCCTGTGTCTATAAAATTTTCCTGGATTTCCGTGTCCATAAAAATGAGGAGCTTGGACTAAATCAGCCTCATAAGGTCCCTTCTAACTTTCTGTAATTCTGTGGTGTGACTTGTGTTTCAAGTAAATCCAGCCTGACTTTATTTAGTATTTTTCCTACAACTGCACCTCACTTGAAGGTCAGCATTAATAAATGCCTGGCAAATGAGGAAAGCCACATACTTTCAATATTCAATGTTGCTATCAATACAATCTCAGTATTCTCTGAAAAGTTGCTATTATCATCATTTTTTTAAAGCAAAGCCCACCAACCACTATGGATATACTTTTCTCCACCATCATTGAATATTTAGGAACATGTACCAGCTGCTTATTTGAGCAGCAAATACAGGTCATTGGATTTCTAATTAGGGAGCTAAGCTGTGGTCTAGTCCAGATCCTTCCATTTGTAGATGGGGAAAGTGAGGCCCTATGAGGTTAGTGTCATGCCCAAGGTCCCACAGGTCATAATCATGAGAGGTGAGATTTGAATTTAGCTAACAGTACTGTATCATACTAGAATGCTGTTTCAGTTACTACCAGGTGAGTTATATCTCATTGGTGTTTGAATAGTTGAAATGCAAGCTGTTCTAATAATAACCAATAAGCATACCTCAAACAGACACTTTCAATTCTACCCATAGTGATAACAGTACTGTCAATTGAAGAATATGTTAATGAACTCTAGCAAGCAACTTGAATTATTACAGTTGATAATGATAGAGTTGCACAGAGGCAGTTATATCCTATACCAAGAGGCGTGGCGGTAGATCAAGTATAGTCAGGAAGACCCAGGTTCAAATATCACTTCAGGCACTAGCTGTGTTACCCTGGATAAGTAGCTTAATTTTTCAGAGCCTAGATTTCCTCAACTGTAAAAATGGGGATAATAGTACCCTTATGGGGTTGCTGTCAGGATCAACTGAGATATATAAAATGCTTTGCAAACTTTAAATCAATATATAAATGTGAACTGTTACTGTTTTTATTGTGCAGTAACTGACTGGGTTTAATGGTGCTCTGTGTATCCATGAAGCAAGATAAAGCTTGTGGTAATAGAATCCAAGATCTTGGTCTCAATAGCATTGTCCTCTGGCCAGTAACTGCACTAATAGCTGGCATTTATAAATCATTGTAAGATTTGCAGAACACTTTATAAATAGCTCTTGTCAGATCTTCACAATAACCCTAGAGGTTGGTACTTTTATTATCCCCATTTACAGGTGAGGAAACTGAGGCTGGCTGAAATGACTTGCCCAGGGTCATACAGCTAGTAAGTAACCCAAGCTGGCTTCTTGACACCAGGTCCCATGCTGTATCCACTGCCTCTGATCAACCAGAAATGCCATAAGCCGTGAATTATATACCTTGTTACTTGATAGATTGCTGTGAATTTTAGGCAGAGGCCAGCAAATAGTCCTCATTCATAGGATTTTTATAGTAAGAATTAGCTTAGAAGTCATCTGACCTAAATCTGAGTTGCTAAATCAGGTTTTTTTAAACTGATTTTTAATCTAGATTTAGTCATTTTTTTTATGTTTTTTTTTAGGGGGGAAGGTAGGGCAGTTGGGGTTAAGTGACTTGCCCAAGGTCACAGCTAGTAAGTGTTAAGTGTCTGAGGCCAGATTTGAATTCAGGTACTCCTGACTCCAGGGCCAGTGCTCTATTCACTATGACACCTAGATGCCCCCATTTAATTATTTCTTCAGCTATGGTTAAGTCACTTAGCTTCTCATGGCTTATTTGATATTTAGATTTGACAATAATCATGAAACTGACTTGATAGGTTTTTAAGGAGCAGTTGCTAATAAGCACTTTCTCCTCCAGTAACAGCCTGTTAGCAGTTGCAGTGCCCATTGGTGAAAGAAGAGTAGGATAGGAGTAGAGTGCTGGGCTTGGACTCGGGAAAACTGGGGTTCAGCCTTTCTTCCAAGACTTCCTCACTCTGTATGTCTGTGGTTCAGTCACTTAACCTTAGCCTCAGTTTCTTCATCTGTAAAATGAGGGAATTGGACTAACTGGCTTCTAAGGTCTCTTCTAGCTCCAAACCTGTGCTCGTGGAAAGACCACTGGATTTGGACCAGGTGGACCTGAGTTCCAGTCCTGGTTCTTGGCACTTATTACCTGGGTCATCGTGGACAGAATCACTTTCCATTCCAAAGTTTCAGTTTTGTTGTTTGTAAAATGAGGTTATTAAACTAAATTTATTGTTAAGGTCCTTTCCAGCTATCAGTCTTGTAAATGAGTACGGTTTTTTTTAAGAATAGCATATGATATTCTGGCATTATGTTGAAGTTTATAAGATGATTAATTCTTTTGCATATAATTTCTTCATACCCCTTGCCTAGTTTTTTTTATAAGGAAGGAGGATAATTAGAATGCATAATATTTACATAAGACTTCAGAGTTAACTGTGCCCTTTCACATTTATTATCTCATTTTCTCTTCCAAACATGCCTGGAAAACAGGGCAAGTATTCTCTCCATTTAGAGATAAGAAAAAAGGGATGACCTGCCTCAGTCACACCACAAAGCTGGCACTCAACTAAGTCCACTGTTTTTAAGGACACACTCTTTTCTCAAGGAAGGAAAATATCCCAAAATTGTATTCTAACTTGAGGGAGCATTTTTGTTATTACCCAAGCTGTATGTAGAGAGAAATGAAATAGAAGAAAATATATGAATTCAAAGTCTTTAAGGGTATCTAAATGAGATGATGCTAAACTGTCTCCCCTCCCTAGTTCATCTTTCCACAGCTGCCAAATTATATTCCTAAAGCACTGCTCTGACCACGCCCTGCTCAAAAAACTTCAGTGACTCTCAGGCACCTCTAAGTTAAAATATCAATTTCATTGTTTTAGAAGGAAGGAATCATTTATTAAATGCATACTAAGTGCAAAGCAGAAGTGGGATGCAAAGACAGAACCTAAATGATCTCTGACCTCAAGGAGTTTACCTATTTTGTTGGGGATGGGCACAACAATTACAAAGTAGATATAAAAATATATACAAAGTAATTTCACGTGAGAGGTTGGGAGGGAAGAATACTAACAAGTGGAATCAGGAAAGGTCTCCTGGAGGAGGACACACAAACTGACCCTGGAAGGGAGCTATAGATTCTGACAGGCAGAGGTGGGGGGCTGGGGAAGGATTCTAGGCAAGGGATAGAGCTTAGAGGACAATGACAAAGGGGCAGGATGTGTACTATCATGTATGGAGACTGTAATTGACAAGTTTGGCTGAATGCAGAATTTGTGAATGAATCAATCTGAAAAAATAGGTTGGAGTCAGATAGTGCTGGACCTGAAGTCAGAAGAGGAGTTCAAATTTGACCTCAGATACTAGTTTTTGTGAATCTAGATAACTCACTTATCTGCCTCAGTTCTCTCATCTGTAAAATGGGGATGCACCTACTTCTCAGGGTGGGTTGTGAGGTTTCTGTCTTTGTTATCCCACTTCTGGGCAAGCCCCATAATAGACACTTAATAAATGTTTGTACAATTGAATTGCACAAAGATAGTCAGGTTTCCAAAAACTGAAAAGGATCTTTAGATTTCCTTGGTAAAGCCTGAGACCATCAGTCAGTTCTCAAGGGTTTTGCTTTCTTTCCTTCTTGATCAGTGACTTTTTTTTTTTCAAATGATTAGAAAAATGCATTTCTCACTATATACAGTCTTGATAAAGATCTCTCCCTACCTGTGCTATGTCAGATTGAGTTTGCATATTTTAACCAATCAACCAATAAGCATTTTGTTAACTGCCTGCTATATGCTAATTAATATCTGTGCTAAGCACAGATACCAAAAGAGGCAAAAGACAGCCCCTGCCCTCAAGGAAGTCGAAGTCTAATGGAACCAAAAGAGAGGGACCCATAACAATACTGTGAAAATGCTAGAAAATAGAATGCATGAGTTGGGATTATTTAACCTCAAGAAAAAAGGATTGATGGATGAGTTAATAATTGGCTATAAGCCAGGATATCATGAAGTGAGAAAATAATCAAGTATTATATGTCTGGTTAATAGGTAGGAGAAACAGTGTTGAGTAGTAGCTGGAGAGTCGATTTAAAGTAAGGCACACCTGGGTTCAGATTCTCTGATACATATAGGCTGTTCAACCCTGGGCAAGTCTCTTGACCTCTCTGTACTCAGAGGCAACCCTGAAGACTCCTAAATTGCAGAACAAATATCAATCTGTAACAGAAGAGGAAATCTCTTCCCGGAAAGTCCCAATCCCAATACTATGGATCTGGGTTTTAAAAAAACAAAGACTAAATGAAAAAATATTTTTAAGCACTGGCAATATAGAGAAAAAAAAAAAAAGATGGGGGCGGCCAGGTAGCACAGCGAGTAAGAGCACTGGTTCCAGTGTCAGGATGACCTGGGGATGAATCTGGGCTCAGACACTTAGCACCCACCCAGAAATACCTGGCTGTGTAACCTTGAGCAAGTTACTTAACCCCGATTGCTTTAAAAAAAAAAAAAAAGATGATCCCTGCTCACAAGGAATTCACACTCTAATAGGGTGGGGATTCTTAATTTAGGATTCACGGACCCCTTGATAGATTTCAAGGAGTCTGAATTGCATTAGAAAAAGATTTCAACTTTATTTTCACAAATCTGTAGCTAAGTTAGCAAATTTAGCATTTCTTTCCACTATTGAACATAGGAAACAGCATTATTCTGAGTAGGGGTCTGTAGGCTTTGCCAGACAAAGGGGCCCATGACATAAAAAAGATGAAGAACCCCTATAATAATAAGTACCAGAACATCTAAGAGATTTCAGCCACAAGTCAGATGGAAAGGCCTTAGGGTTCAATAGCAAAGCACATCTCTTTGAATGTTATTTCCACTGGGGGAAGATACCTTTTTCTGCTGTTGAATCAAGGACATTGGTGGTGATAATGAAGAAAAATACTTGAGGGGCTGCCAGGTGGCTCAGCCAGTAAGAGCACCGGCTCCAGTGTTGGGACGACCTGGAGATCGAATCCCGGGCTCAGACACTCAGCAACCACACCCAGAAATAACTGGCAGTGTAACCTTGAGCAAATTAACCCTGATTTCTCAATAAAAAAGAAAAAAGAAAAATACTTGAAGAGAAAAAAATTTGAGTTAGACACAAGAGGAGTTCAGTCTTCTGCATTTTTCAGGGCCCTTCTAGATAAACATCTGTTCAACCAAAGCATATGATAGCGCAGTGGGAAGAGCAGGGGCCTTGGATAGGAGGTTTGTATTGTTGTTCTAGCTCTGCTGCTTAATTTGGACGTATCACTTTGATCTTTGAGCCGCCATTTCCTCACCTATATAATGGGAATATCAATAACATTTTGGATAAAGGGGGATAAGGTTATGGCAGAACAATTTGTTAGCTATCAGGCTGCATATAAGTGTGAGTTTTATTCTGATTACTATAACTATTATAAGGAGATGGACAGTACAGTGGTTAGCAATCTCCAGCCCAAGTAATGTTTGTCATTAACTGGAGAGATCACTTGCCAGCCCCGTCTCCCCCCAAAACAGCAAAGGTAGCCATTACTTTGCTCTGATGATGTCTCAGAAGAAAAAGAAAAGATTGGTCTCCTGTCCTCCCTAAATACCTTTGTTTGTGGAGTATTAAAGATATGCCCAGCTTCTTCTCAATTTTTCGCCCATGACAAGTTCATTTCATGACAAGAGAACAGGTTGTACAGCCTCAGAAATGATTTGATATTTCTACTCCTCCCCCTCATATTTATGGTATTTAGTGATCTCTTGATCTTGCTCCCACTGTATAACATCACTGGTATTGACTTGGGAGCAGAATATTGAATTTAAAGTCTCAGGGCCTAGGTTCAGATCTCTGCCACTTGGGCAGGTCACTTAACTTGTTTGGACCTCAGTTTCCTCATATGTAAAACAACAAGGGAATGAAGTGCCCTTCTAGCTTAAATGTATGATCTTAGTATTTGGAAATTGTCTGTTTTTGTTCCATTTCAATCATGTCCAACACTGTGACCCTGTTTGGGATTTTCTTGGCAAAGATGCTGGAATAGTTTTCTATTTCTTTCTCCAGCTCATTTTACAAGAAAATATTTGGACATTGCCTACTAAATCATTTATGTTTGACTTTATTGGGTTAGCACATTGGCAAAGACTCATTTACGAAGAGAGAATATGACGCCATGATTCCCGCTCCAGTGATGACTTCTGCTGCCATAGGAGAAATTCTTACCTTCATTTCTCCGTGCTCCTGTTGTTGCTTGGGTCTAAAGGGATGGCACAGAGGCACCCCCTGCTGATTAGTGTCAGCAGCAGGACAAAGCCCCAAGTTCCCCCCAACAGTCATCTTAGGCATCTTCACACGATGCTCTTATTAATGTCATGTAAGATATGACATCTTTATTTTTAATTAGTATGTTTGCTCCAGTTCTGTCAACCAAAGACAATGTACATAGTGTGTGTATGCTGAAACCAAGGGTGGAAGAGGATTATCTACATCCTTAATTATTTGAGAGCACAGTTGACTGGAAGTGAACTAGCTATAGACTAGTCCAAATGCTTAGCAGGCTTTATTTGGATGGCAAAAACCTGTTTTAGAAAAAGTGTGTTTAACAATTATTTAACACTTCCTAAACATAGTCTTTTAGCTCAGGGGCCAACCTTGGTGTTAGGAAAGCCTGAGTTCAAGTACTTCATCTAAGATAGTTGTAGGAGCCTGGGTAAGCCACATAACTTCTAGGGGCCCCACTTAAGTTAGAGTTGAGTTGCCAGTCTCCATTGGTGGAGGGAGTTGCCATACCAGGAATTCCCCACACCCATGAACTCACAGGCCCAAACTCCCACTTCCCACACAAATATGTCAAAGGTACTAGGCTAGATACTGGTGGAGAGGAGGAACCCTGTGAAGTTCTTGAGTCAGAAGAGACCTAATTTTATGTGCTGCCCTTGACTCTTATTAGCTTAGTGACCATGATGAACTTCAATTTCCTTTTTTTTTTTTTTTTTTTTTTTTCCTTTTTGAGGGCAATTGGGGTTAAGTAACTTTCCCAAGTTTACTGGGTGGGGGGTGTGTGTGTGTGTGTGTGTGTGTGTGTGTGTGTGTGTGTGTGTGTGTGTGTGTGTGTGTGTTAAATGTCTGAGGCCGGAACCGAACTTGGGTCCTCCTGACTCCGGGGCCAGCACTTTGCTCACTGTGCCACCTAGCCGCCCCCAAACTTTAATTTCCTTAGCCCGTAAAATGGGGAAAATGAGATTTTTGCTACCTGACTCACAGTGTAGGAGAGCGCTTTGTAAACCTTAAACCACTCTCTGTTGGGAAGGTAGCCTGTTACAATGGAGAGAGTATCATATTTGAGGTCAGGGGACCTGGGTTCAAATTCTGTTTCTGCCATTTATGACTTCTCTTCCCTAGATAATTTACTTATTCCTTTTCCTCATCTGTAAAATGAAGAGATTGGACAAAATTATAATGATAGTAGTAATAACTAGCTTTTATATAATATTTCAAGGTTTGCAAAGCACTTTACATGTTATCTCATTTGGTAGGGATTATTATCTCCATTTTACAGATAAGGGAACTGAGGCACTAAATTGCCCAGGTTTACACAGCTAGTAGGTGTCAGAGGCAGGATTTGAACTCATCTTCTTGACTCTTCTAAGTTCAAAGCTCTGTTCCCTAGCTCTCTGACTTCTCAGATACTTTCTAGCTCCAAATTTATGGCCCTGCTGTGCATTTTTATGCAAAGACATGGTCCTCCAGCAGTTTACTGTCTAATGGGAAGGTAAATAAGATATATGCACAGATAAACAGCACGCAAATCAGAACAAAGCCAGGGTTTAAAATGTTCCTTATTAATCAGGGCCTATAGGCCTTTTTTTCCCCTTTCTAGACAATTTTCTGAGGAATTAACATGAGCTGACATGTCAAAAGACTTGAAATTTGGTGTGTCCTTGGGTTCAGCTCTGTTCAGCCAGCAGTGGCTCCATTAGCACTAGGGCATACTTGGAATACAAAGTCACACACCTCAGAGCTTCCCCCTCACTGACAAATAACATCTTTTTTAAAAACACATGACCCATAGAAATTGTATTGACTCATCCCACATTGACTCTGATTGTTTCCATGTCCTTCCACCTCCTGCCCAGATAAGCATCTGTCAGTAGCAAATACAGTGAGGGACCTCACACATGGAAATCCCATGAAAATAAAATTAAATAAGAATTAGGAGAAGCAGCTGGTTGGGCAGAATTTCTCACCTGACCCAATGTTTACCTCGCATTAACCCCTCTCACTAATTTTTGTTCTATGGACTGGTTTTTATGTTCATGTCTGTGCTAATGATGGGCATCTTAAGTGACCTGTTTATAACCTCAGCTCATTAACTGTTTTCCTCACTTGGCCTATCATCACTAAACAATTTCTCTCTTTTAATAGGAAAATATATTTGTTGATCGATCCAGGATAGCCCCAAAGACACCAATGAAAAATGAGCCAATTGATTTATCAAAGCAAAAAACCTACACACCCGAAAGAAATCCAATTACACCAGTTAAACTTGCTGACAGACCTCAGGCAGAACCCTGGACCCCTACGGCTAACCTGAAGATGCTCATTAGTGCTGCTAGTCCTGACATGAGGGACCGGGAAAAGAAGAAGGAGCTGTTTAGACCAATTGAAAACAAGGATGATGCATTGTCAGACTCACTACAGGTAACATTAATAATAATAGCCAGTATTTATTTAGTGCTTTAAGTTTTGCAGAGCACTTTACAAACATCTCATTTCATCACAACAATCCTTGGAAATGCTATTATTATACCCATTTTATATATGGGGAAACTGAGGCAGGTAACGTTTAAGTGATTTGCCCAAGGTCACACAGATAATAAGTGGACAAAGCTGGATTTGGAATAGAATGCAAAATAATTAGGGTAAAGCATTTCTCACAAACTTAGAAGGTAATCATAAGCAATAAACACCTCCTATGTGCCTCTATGGCTTAGAGGTCACCTGGTCACAGGCTCATGGATCTAGAATCCAGTCCCCATTTTATTGTTGTTCAATCATGTCTGACTCTTCATGACCCTGTTTGGGGTTTTCTTGGCACTGGAGTGGTTTGCCACTTCCTTCTCCAGCTTATTTTACAGATGAGGAAACGGAGGCACACGGTTAAGTGGCTTGCCCAGGGTCACACAGCTAGTGTCTGAGGCCACATTTGAACTCGGGAAGATGAGTCTTCCTGGTGCGGTGCCACCGAGCTGAGGAAGCCTCAGAGCGGGTAAAGTCTGTGTTTATGAAGATGACTTAAGAGTACTTGATTGACCCACTGTGCCACCTGGCTGCCTTAGGTAAGCAGGCAGAGGACGTGTCATCCTCTTCTTAACTATTGGCTCTTTTAGAGAATTTGAAAGGCAGTCCCTGCCTTAGTTGACTTTGAAATCCCCAGGGTCAGGATTCAAATCTCACCTCTGATAATAAATACACTGGCTTTGTGAGGTAGGGAAATCCCTTAACCTCTTAATGCCCTGGGGCAACCCTCTCAGACTTTTAGCAAGTTGCCTGCTACATAGTAAGCTGTTCATAAACATTTTATCTCTCTACTCCAAGTTGTAAGATCATAGTTTATTTGTATCTCATGGAGGAGTTCTTTACACCAATGAAATCAAGAGATAGAGAAATAAATGTATAAATAAATAAATTTGAATGAAGAATTTTTCATTACCAGTATTCTTCAGTCCATCAATAAAGGTAAACTGCATAATATTCTTCAGAAGATAGGCACTGATTTCATTGAAATAGGGAACTCCTGGGTGAGGAAACTCCCTCTATCAAGGAGGATAAACACCTTCAGCAACATACAGGTCTTGCCTAGAGCCTTGAGAAGTTAAGGGACTTGGCAGAGAGAGTCATACAGAAAAAAAAAATGAGTCTTCATTCTGAAAGTTATTTTTCATTATGAATTCCTTTTTAAAGAACTGTCTGATGCTACCTGGAAAAACCGAAATGTTATCAACTTTTTTTTTTTTTAAAGCAATCGGGGTTAAATAACTTGCTCAAGGTTACACGGCCACTGAGCCACCTGGTCGCCCCGTGTTATCAACTTTTTAAGACCAATTTTTTAATCCTGTTATTTTGTGAAGAAACTTGTAATCAATAAAATCCATTTGCATTTTTTAAATGTTGAGTTCAGCAAAGAAACTCAGGCTCTGTTTTCTTTTTTTTATTCATTAGGCTCTATTTTCAGTTAATTTTGACCTGAAAATTTTTTTTCTTTCTTATAAATTAATAACCTTTATTTTATTCTAGTCATGACAGATTATTTGCAGTTAATTGATTTTGTTCTTTGTTGAAGTGTAGCCATCTTCTCAGTTGTCTTTTCTCATGAGTATACCAGGAAAGCAGAGATAAATGAAATAGATCAGGCAGTGATCAAAAATCTCATTAGTCACAAGTTTCCCTTTCCTTCCCACCAACAAGAGCTACAAATAAGGACAAGACTGACTTATAGATTAAAATTTTTTTTGTTCCTAATTCTTTATTTAATAACTAGCAATCAAAACATTTAGATAGACAAGCACAAATGCAAAATGTTGGGCATTGAAATTATACATTTTTGCTGTTTGTTGTTGTTTTAAAATGTGTATTTCAGGAGATAGAACATCTTAACAAAGAGAGTCAGTTAGACCTGGATCAAAATCCTGGCTCTGGGGTCATGCAACCTGTCAGTGCCCTCAGGCAAGCCCAGGACTATTAGTTGCAGAGCAAGTGAAGAACTGTTTCAGTGGAGGAAGTTAGCTCACTGGGAGCTCCTGACATGAACGAAATCAGAAGTCCTGTCGGAAAATATATATTATCTTTAACAAGATGCAACACAAATGTCCCCTGGTGTTTTTTCTTCCTCACCTTCTGAAGCTTATTTTCTTTGTATTTTCCCAGATTTTGTTATTAATTCCTGCTGTTTACATACTTGTGGTTAAAGGAGCATAGATCTTGGGCTATCTTCTCTAACTCCCCCATTTTACAGGCCAGCAGAGGCAAAGTGAGTTCCTTGCAAGGTCATGCAGGTAGTTAGCATCAAAGCCAGGATTTGAACCCAGGACCCCTGACTAGTGCCTGGGGCAAAATAGGCACTTAATAAATGTTTCTTGATTGATTCTATCACCAAATTATTCTGTCATCAAATAATCAAAAATTGAATAGATATAGAACAACTTGGGGTTGCTGATTTGTCTGTTTGGGAATGTCACAGTTAATAGATTTCCAGAAAAGGGTACAGAGAAGTAGGTATTACACAACCTTGAAAACCTAAAACCTCTCTGCCTAAAGCCAGAACAAGTTTTACAACTCCCTCTTCCTCCACATAGATCTTGTCTTTTGTCATCTCTTCATAATTTTTTCAATTGGAAGGAAATTTTTCAGAGCAGAAGGTAGCTGGTTCAGAGTGAAGGTATGTGAAACAATTAGGATAACAGCATTTATTATAAATTTAGAAGATAAGCATAGACAATAAGCACCTACTATGTGTATCCATGAGGTTCTCTGGTCACAGGCTCATAGATCTAAAATCTAGTACCCATTTTGTTCAGTCATTTTCAGTTGTGTCTAACTCTTCATGACCCCATTTGGGATTTTCATGGCAAAGATACTGAAGTGATTTGCCATTTCCTTCTCAAGCTCATTTTACAGTTAAGGAAACTGAGGCAAACAGGGTTAAGGGACTTAAGTCACATAGTAAGTTTCTGAGTCTGGATTTCAACTCAGGAAGATGAGTCTTCCTGACTCCAAGCCTGGCTCTCTCTCCACGGCACCACTTAGCTGAGGAAACTGAGTCCCAGAGTAGGTAAAGTGATTTGCCTATGGTCACACAGGTAACAAGTTAGAGTTGAGCTAAGGTCCTTGGATTTAAGAGTCATTATTCTTTTCTTTTCTTCTTCTTTTTTTTTTTTTTTTTTTTTTTTGCTTTTTGGAGGGAGGAGGGTAGGGCAGTTGGGGTTAAGTGACTTGCCCAAGGTCACACAGCTAGAAAGTATTAAGTGTGTGCGGTCAAATTTGAACTCAGGTCCTCCTGACTCCAAGGCTAGTACTCTATACACTGCGCCACCTAGCTGCCCCAAGAGTCATTATTCTTCTCACTGTCTCACACTTTCATTTCCTCTAAGGGCTAACCAGACTTTAAAAATCCTTGATTACCTCAATGCAAAGTACAATACTCACCCAGATACTGATACTATCTCTCTGTGCTTTAGTAGAGTTAATGTGACAGAGAAAAACTAATTACTTGGCATCTAACTTTGTGCTGAGGAGCTCTCCCAAATTGAGCTAGGCCAGCCTGGATCAGAAGACACAGATGGCCTCTTCTGCCTCCTTCTTTCAAAACTGAAGGTCAACTCATGCCACAGTGAAGCAAAAGATCAGAACTTTTAGGACAGTGGTTAGCCAAAAATAAAATGACTGATATTTATTTAGCACTTTAAGGTTCCTTTACGTATATAATCTCATATTGTTACCTTCTCTTGGCCTGCAAAATGGGATAAGTGACTTCTCATATAGTTACTAAGTGTCTGAAGTAGGATTTGAATTCCTGACTCTGAAGTCTCCTACTCAGTGCTAGCTGTGAGTAAGAAATACCTGGATTCAAGTCCTGCCTTATACTAGCTGTGTGACCTTGGTTGGGTCACTTATCCTTTCAATACCCCAGGCAACTCTGAGTCCATAAACTACAAAAGAGCTGTTGATCTGCTTTGGCTCCCATGGCATCAGTTGTTATCACTGTGTTTATAGTTTTCAATCTCCTTATCTAGCTCTAACCTCTTTACTTTCATCCTCAATTTCCCACCTCCAACTACCCGTTGGACATCCCACAGACATCTTAAACTCAACATGTCCAAAAAAGGGGGACTCGTTTTTTTTCCTCCTAGTCCTCCCTTCTTACAAACTTTCCTATTATTGTTGAGATGACCAACATCCTCCTGGCCACTCAGGCTCACAACCTGGGTGTTATCCTCAATTCTTTACTCTCCCTCACCACTACCCCCTCCATCATTCGATCTGATTCCAGGTTCTATTGATTCTGTTTTCACAAGATCTCTCAAATATGCCTCCTCTTCTCTCACACTGCTACCACCCAGCGCAGGCCCTCTTCAGCTCATGACTGACCATTGCAATAACTTTCTGGTTGGTCTACCTGCCTCAGGCCGCTCCTCACTCCAAGTCCATTCTGCACTCAGCCATCAAGTTGATCTTATTAAAGTACAGGTCTGACCATGACACCATCACTACCTTCCACTATTCCATAAACTCAGGTGAGTCCCTGTTGCTGCTAGGATCAAATATAAAATGCCCTTTTTGGCACTCAAAACCCTCCATAACCTAACCCCTTTCTGCCTTCCCAGTCTTTTTATACCTCACTCCCTATCACATACACTCTGATTCAGTGACATTGACCTCAGTACTTTCTTCACACAAGACACTCCATCTTCCAACCCCATGCATTTCCACTGGCTGCCCCCAGGCCTGGAATTCTCTCCTTTCTGATTCCCATCTGCTGGCTTCCTTCATGTCCAGTTAAAATGCCATCCTTTTCAAGAAGCTTTCCCTCTGTGATTTATCCGCAGTGTATCTGGTATGTATTTTGTCTGTACAAGGATGTTTGTGTAATGTCTCCTCCATTAAACTTTGATCCCCTTGAGAGGAGAGACTTTTTTGTTTTTTCTTGTCTTTTCTTTCATCCCCAGCCTTAGCACAATGCCTGCCTGGAACACAGTAGGCACTTAATAAATGCTTCCTGCCTTGCCTTGACATAAGAGAGTTTCCTTTACTAATAAAATCTCATGTCTAGACCAAAGAACATTTATTTTCCCCTAGCCTCCAGCTGTTTGGTGTTCCATATAGATGGCGCCACAGATGTTATTACCACCATTTTATAGGCAAGAAAATGTAATCTCAGAGGTTGTGACTTGTTAACTTAGATGGGTAGTAAAGAACAGATCAGTAGTTTGAACAAGAAAGGCCAAAAAAATAGCCTCTGCCCTCAAAGATCTTACGTTGTAATAGAGGAAATAAAAGGTGAGTCAGTTTATACCATCAAGATATATGCATAATAGTTGGAAAGTAACTTTAAAGGGGAAGACTGTAGCACATGAAGTGACCAAGAAAGACCGCCTGCAGAAGGCAGCATTCAAGCAGAGTCTTAAAGGAAATGATGATTCCTGAGAGCAGAGGGTGGGAGGGGGAGTATTCTAGGCATGGGGTTTAAAGGTTCAGGGATGAGAGATGGAATAGAATGTGTGAGGAACAGCAAGTCAGGCTGGATCATTGATAGCATGGAGGGGAATAAAGTATAAGAAGGCTGGAAAGATCAGGTTGTGAAAAGTCAAGTTAACAAGCATTTATTAAGTACTTACTATTTCCCAGATACTATGCTAAGCACTAGGGATGCAAGTAAAGAAAAAAGAAAGATGACCTACAGCCTCGAGGAGCTCAGTGCTCAGGGGGGAAGACACCACATATAAGGGAGATAAAAAGTGGAGGTGCCAACCCAGGGAATTCATATTTGATCCTGGAGTTTATTGTTGTCGGTAGGGGAATAATATGGGCAGACCGATAGCTTAGGAAAATTGCTTTGGTAGTTGAAGTGGAAAAAGACTTGATACAGGGAAACAATTAGAAGGCTAATGCAGAAATCCAGACGAGATGAAGAGGATCTGAACATAAGTGGAAGTTGTGTGAGTAAAGGGAAATTATACTTAAGTAAGTTGTAAGTATACAAGATGTTAGAAAAGGTAGAAATGACAAGATTGGGCAACTGACTGGATATATGGACTGAGCAAGTGATGCTAAGGCTGACAACCTGAGTTGAGAGTATGATGGAACACTTGATAGTAGTAAGTATAGAAAGAAAGGTAGGACTGGGGGGAAAGATAGAAGGTTCTGTTTTAGACATTGATTTTGGAGTACCCAAGGAATAGTTACTTCAAAATGTCCAATAAGCCAGTTGGTGATATGACAAGACAGGAGAGAAGCAAGAGATGGATCTATACAGATCTGGCAGTCAGCTATTTAGGAGCTGATAAGATCACCAAGTGACATAGTATAGGGAGTAAAGAGGGAATACCAATAGTTGGTAGGCATGACATGAATGAAGATCCAGGAAAGGAGACAGAAGGAACAGGCAGGTAGGAAAAGAATCGAGAGTGCATTATCATAAAAATCCAGAGAGAATATCCTCAGGGAGAACTTGGTCATTGTAGGCTTCAGAGAAGAATGAGAATTAAGAAAAGGCCATTGGGTTTGTCCATTAAGAGCTTATTGCTAATTTTGAAGAGTAGTTTCAGTTGAAAAATGAAGTCAGAAATCAGATTGCAGAAGAGAGTGGGATAAAAGTAGAACCATTGAGTATAGATTTTTTTTTCAAGGAAATTAACTGAAAGGGGGAGGTGAAATATGGGACAACATCTAGTGGGGATAGTAGAATTCATAAATTTGTTTGTCAACAACAGGAAAGGAGCCAGTAACCAGGGAGAAATTGAAGATTAGAGAGAGAGAAAATATAATAGAAAGGTATTTTTCTGGAGAATACTGGAAGACATGGGATTAGAGGGTAGATGTCCAGAAGTTGCCATGGCACAAAGAAAAGCCACACCATCAGAGGCTGAAGTAGGGGAGGAAATAGTGTGAAGTTATGTCAGAGGGTTGAGAAAAGTAGATCAGGTCTTCTGCAAAGAGGGCAAGTATGTAGGAGGTAACCATTGGAGGCCTGAGAAGAGAGAAAGGTTTGGAGCAGCTTCTGTGGAAAGTGAAAAATCAATTAGGGAGGAGTAGAAGGATTACCTTGCTACAATGAGAGCCCAGTTGAGGTTAGATCATATAAATTTGTAGTGGACCCAGTGAGCCCCATTTTGTAACTTCTCCCAGCTCCATTCAGTATCATATGACAAGGAACCAAAGAAGAAAATGGTAAGAAGCAATCCAGGGTTGGGTTTTGGCAGGTGTGCCACAGGAAAGGGGGGCAAGAAGTTTGAGATAAGAGAGTGGAACTGGTTCACCAAGGGGAAAGGGGGAAGAGTGTAGTCAGTGTAGAGGTGATAGCCTGGGGAAGAACTGAGGGGTGGATGATTTGGAGGTCATGGTGAGAACAGGTTAAGGAGGAATAAATCATGAGAGATGGAAAGATAAAAGATTATAATCAGAAAGGAATTCCAGAGTTCATGCATGTGTTAATGAAACACAAAATCAAGGTATGCCTCCAGGGACATAGGAAACATTTTTCCACGTATAAAATTAATGAAGCCTAATTATGATCATCCAGCACTATTCCTGGAGTCAAAAGAACTGCATTATTCCAAACAATTACTAAAGATATTGCATAATCTCTCACTAGCAAATGAAATAATATTAACCTCTTTTGTGGGGGATGGGGGGAGGTGTTCCAGACCTATGATTTCATCAGTGTAGGGTACTTCAGGTAAGGGAATTTTCTCCACCACAGGCAGCTGTTCTGCCATTTACAGTCACTACAAATCATCTATATACTGAGTCAAATGACTTGCCCAGGTTCATACAACCAGTATATGTCAAAGGTCAGACTTAAAAACTAAGGTATCCTGACTCTAGAACCAGCCCTTTATCTACCACACTACATTCTTAGGACCACAGTTGTAAAGTTTGAAGGGCTCTACAGACTACTTTGTCTAATCCTCTCATCTTACAAATGAGGAAACTGAGGCCCAAAGTTGTACCTAGATCTGATAACTCCAAATCCAGCCAATTTTTTACTGCTCCACACTGAAGTTACTTGAGATTGCTAATGAGAATATACATCTAACTGATTTGTCATTATTCCCCTGGTCCTCAGGATCAAATGCTCTATTTAACAAGACTAGATAGGGAATGGCCTGGTAATCTCATTCGTGTAGGGAGCTCTCAGAAGGGGAAGCTCCCTCAATTACTGTAGTTCTCTAGAACTTAGTCTTCTTTTTTAATGTTTTTATTGATGTCTCTTGTTTTTTATACCACCTGAGTTTTCCACAGTATCCTCCCTTTTCCACTCCCAGAGAGCCCATCACATATAATAGATTTTTTTTTAAATTAAAAAAAAGAGGGGGCAGAACCAAGATGGTAGAGTAGAAACAGGACTTCCACCACCTCCCTCTTCCACCTCCTCCAATTCATGTAGAAAATGACTCTAAACAAACTTTGGAGCTACAGAACTCACAAAATGACAGAGAAACTAACTTCCCACTGAAGACAGGCTGGCAGGAAGGGACCAGTGCAGCACACTGGGAGCAGAGCCCAGCCCCAAGTGAGCCCAAGGTTTTAGCCTCAGGGCGGCCACAACCAGCCTCCAGCTGCAGGGACTTCAGATCACCAGCAGCTGTGACAGTTTCCAGAATTACCAACCCATAGATGCCAAAGACAAAGTGAGAGGTCAGTGCAGTGTGGACTTTGGGAACAGGGAGTTCAGGAGTGCTGTCCAGCCTTTGCCCCCTGGAGGGAGAAGCGGCTGAGGAGTGGAGGCCATGCAGCTACCACCACATGGCTGTTTCAGAGCTCCTGGCCTGCAAATTGTAGGGGGACCAAGCAACCAGTCTGAAGGTAATCATTCTTGCTTTACACTGCTTGGATCTGGATCACTGTCTAGGGTGGAGGTCCTGGGGTGGGTGACCAGTTTGCCAGAGCGTGTGGAGGCTTCAGAGAGGGCAGCCAACTAATAGCTCCAGCAGCTGAGAAAACCCCAGCGTTTGGGACAAAGCTCCCCTCTCTGGTAGCAGAGTCCTACTGTGGCAGAAAAGCTCAAAAGTCAAGTAGTGGCAGCATGAGCAAACAAAGGAAGCAAAGCAAGCACAGCAATCCAACTTTACACTGCTATTATGGGAAGAAAAAGGATCCAAGCATGGAACAGGAGGAAGACAGAGAAGTCAGAACTCCTACAACCAAAAGCTTCCAAGAAAAATATGATCTGGTTACGGGCCATAGAGGAGCTTAAGAAGGATTTTAAAAACTAAATAAGAGAAGTGGAGGCGGGGCGGCCAGGTAGCACAGCGAGTAAGAGCACTGGCCCCAAAGTCGGGATGACCTGGGATCTAATCCAGGCTCTGATACTTAGCACCACACTCAGAAATAACTGGCCGTGTAACCTTGAGCAAGTTACTTAACCCCAATTTCTTTAAAAAAAAAAAGTGGAGGAAAAATTAGGAAGAGAAATAAGAATGATGCAAGAAAATTATGAAATGAGAGTCAACAATCTGACTGAAGAAAATAACACCTTAAAAAACAGACTAACTCAAATGGCAAAAGAAGCTCAAAAAGCCAATGAGGAGAAGAATGTCTTAAAAAGTCGAATTTACCGGATGGAAAAAAGAATCTCAAAAGCTCACTAAAGAGAATCATTCCTTCAGAATTAGATTGGAGCAAATGGAAGCTAGTGACTTTATGAGAAATAAAGATACTCTTAAACACATCCAAACAAATGAAAAAATAGAAGGCAATGTGAAATATCTTATTTGGAAAATCACTGACAATAGATCCAGGAGAGATAATTTAAAAATTATTGGACTACCTGAAAGCTATGATCAAAAAAAAAGAACTTAGAAAGCATCTTCAAGAAATTCTCAAGGAAAATTGCCCTAATGTTTTAGAACCAGAGGGCAAAATAGAGGTTGAAAGAATCCACTGATCACCTCCTGAAAAAGATCCCAAAAAGAAACCTCCCAGGAATATTATAGCCAGGTTCCAGAATTCCCAGATCAAGGAGAGAATATTACAGGCAGCCAGGAAGAAACAATTTGAATATTGTGGAAACACAATCAGGATAACCCAGGATCTGGCAGCTTCCACACTGAGGGATCGAAGGGCTTGGAATATGATATTCTGGAGGTCAAAGGAGCTGAGATTAAAACCAAGAATCACCTACCCAGCAAAACTGAGTATCGTGTTTCAGGGGAAAACATGGTCATTCAGTGGAATAGAGGACTGATTTCAAGCATTCATGATGAAAAAACCAGAGTTGAATAGAAAATTTGACATTCAGATACGAGAAGCAAGAGAAGCTTGAGGAGGTAAACAGGGAAAAGAAATCATAAGGAACTTATCAAAGTTGAACTATTTACATTCCTACATACATATATATGTGTGTGTATACTTATATAGCTGTTTGTTTCTGTATCTTGGAAACCAAACCCTTCTGAGAAAAATTTGATGTGAAGATTGTTTTTTTCCCATTTAGCTGATTCCTGTCATCCTAAGAACATTAATTTTGTCTGTGCAGAAGTGTTTCAATTTCATGTAATCAATTTATCTATTTTACTTTTTGTAACTTCTTCTGTTCCTTGTTTAGTTTAGAAAACATTGCCAACCTATAGCAATCCGATATATATGATCTCTTCTAAATTATAAGATGTTGGTCTAAGTCTGATTTCTGCCATATTGCTTTCCAGTTGTCCCTGCAGTTTTTATGAAAATAGTAAGGTGTTTTTCATAAGTAATTTGTGTTTTCCATTTTTTCAAATGCTGGACTCTAGAGTTCTGATTCTACATTGTCTAGTCTGTGAAACTTAGTCTTTAAGAGTTGCCCTAAGTACTAAAAGGTTTAAATGACCTTCCTGTGTCACACAGCAAGGATATGTCAGGTGGGATTTCCTGGCTTTAAGGTCAGCTTTCTATCTACAAGGCCATGGTGTCTCTCTTATCATTATAATAATAATCTCATGCAACCTGTTTTGGTGACAAGACCCTTTAAATGCATTAACTAATTATGAGCATTTTTAAGTCATTAACTTTCTGAAAACAATAATAAAAATGAGCATTTATATAGCACTTTTAGGTTTGCAGAGTGCGTCCTGTGTGTTATCTCATTTGAATCTCACAACAACCCAAGGAGGCAGGCGCTATTATTATCATCTTCTTACAGCTTTGTCTTTCTTAACACAGGCATATAGAAAAAGGGTGGCTCAACATGAGATTACATTTTGATAAGTGAAAAGGTTGTGTTGATATCTATAGATTTGTTCCTCCAAGAGCAAAAACCTCAGCAGAGCTTTCCTTCAAGTCTCAGCTAAAATCCCACCTTCTCCAAGAAGCCTTTCCCAATCCCCCTTAATTCTCATGCCTTCCTGCTGTTTCTTTCCAGTTTGGCCTGTCTCTAGCTCATTTGTATGTTGTTGTTTGCCTGTTGTCTCCCCCATTAGACTGAGCTCCTGGAGAGCAGGCACCCACTTTCTGTGTACTCCTGCTGCTTAGCACAGTGCTTTTAGTAAATTTTAGGCATTTAGTAAATGTGTATTGACTGACTGACAGAGGAGTAGAGCTGCTTCATTTGTTCCACCTCCCAGCCATTGTGGGGACTGTACAATGGAGAAGATGAACCTAGAGGAAGATGGAGCACTCTTATAACATGGGCATTCATAGTTAAAGGCTTTTTGACTGTATTGACTTGCTGGACATTTGGGTCATAGGGAAGAGATCTGGGCTTGGGAATCAGGCAAACCAGTCCAGACATCACACAGGCTAAATCACCTATTAGTTGATTAAAGTTGTTCTTAAAAAAAAAAAAAAACAGCTGTGTTAGCTCACTCAGCTTTACAAAGCAATGGAGCACCATTTTCATTTGCTTAAGATAGGGGTCAAGGGTCAAGTGTGTCCTAGTGGATAGAGAGCTGGCATGGAGTCAGGAAGACCTGAGGTCAAGCCCTGCTTCAGACACTTACTAGCTGTGTGATCCTGGGCAAGTCACTTAACTACTGTTTGCCTCAGTTTTCTAATCTGTAAAATGGAGCTGATAATAGCACCCATTTCCCAGGGGTTTGGTGAGGATTAAATGAGGTACTATTCCTAAAAGTATTTAAAGAAACTTCTTCTCTGACATTTGCTGATTGTGTTGTTACCCTGGGCAAGTCACTTTAACCTCTATTCAACTCAGTTTCCTCATCTGTAAAATGAGAATAATGAAAGCACCTACCTTGCCAGGGTAGTTATGCGGATCAAATGAGATAATATCTGTAAAAGTGCTTAGCACAATACCTGGGACATAGTAGGTGCTATGTAAATGCTTATTTCCTTCCCCTCTGACACTTGCTGGCTGTGTGACCCTTAATTTTCAATGCCTTGGGTTCCTAAGTTTCCAAGACTGTAAGTTTCAGGTCTGCATTGGTAAAAGGAGTTTTCTCATTAGGATTTTCCCATAGCAATGAAATCACAGGACCAGTCCAGAAAAGATAATGAGTATAAGTCAAGAAAGATTAGAAAAGAAAAGCTACTTTAGCTGGAAACTTTGTGACTTTCTTTGTTCCTTGCAGATTCCTGTTGTCTGCTAAAGTTTGGCTACTTTTATGTTAATAGATTGTTTTTCTCCCTCCTGTATCCTCCCTTCCCACCTGCCCACGGTAGCTTGATAAAGTTGTGGGTGGCCCTGTGGATGAATTTGAAAAGCAGCGGCCCAGCAGAAAGCAGAAGAGTTTAGGACTCCTATGCCAAAAGTTTCTGGCTCGTTATCCAAGTTACCCCTTGTCAACTGAGAAAACAACGATATCCTTGGATGAAGTGGCTGCCAGTCTGGGTACGTATGATCTAGACTAGAGAGTTTGGGGCAAGTTGCTTGGAACAGTGGGGTCCATTTAAACTGAGACCTCTTCAAAGACTGCAAATAATGAATGTGGTAAGTGGAGACACAACTTTTCTTTGACCACCTCCAAGTTTTGTGTAGTATCTCTTTAATTATGCAGAGAGAGAGCCCTTCAGGGGCTGTGCTGCCTTGGAAGCATCTAGCACTGGAATGTCCCCTAGCACAGTGCTTGGCACATCTTAGATGTTTGTTTAATGAATGTTTATTGACGATTGAGGTAGAAGGAGGCCGCCATTGTTATGACACTACCAATGTTTGTTACACGTGTGTTTTTCACATCTTTGAGATCTGAAGGTCAGTTTTTTTCTTTTTTAATTTTGATGACAATGCTTTCATTTCTAACTATAGTACTGCAAGTAGAAAGATTAGATGAAACATAAATGCTGAGCATTTATGTGAGCTAAACACTGGGGATACACATTTAATAGAAAGAAAATCCATGCCTGCCTTCGAGGAGATTCATTCTTGGGAAAGACAACACATAAAAGGGAATGGAACAGGGGGGAAAGGTAAAGAAGGTACCCGTGTAGGGTGTAGTGGCAAGGTATAAAAGTCCAGAGCTGAGCTGGGTTAGAAGTGAGCATGACTGGACTGAGCTTCAGATCATAGAAAGCATGCTGAGGCACATCCTTGCCATTTACTATATGTGCAGTCTCAGGCTTCTCTGGGCCTCAGTTTCCTCATCTGTAAAATGAGCATCAGACTACATGGCCTCTGGCCTTGCCAGATCCAAAGTCTATGATCCTAAGAACTTAGAGATCAAGTTCTGCCTCCAACTATTAGGTGTCTGACCATGAATAAGTTGGTTTTACCTCTCTGGGAATTAGTTTCCCCATATTTAAAATAAGGATGCTATACTATCTATTCACAGTCCTATTATGAGGCAAGGGCTTTAGAAATAACATTAGGGTTTAGAGCTAGAAAGAAACCTTAGTTTCTAGTCTAGCTAGTCCAGTCTTCTCATTTTACAGGTAACAAAACTTATTGAGGCCCAGAGAGGTTAAAAAAAAAAAAGATTTAGGGCTGGAAGGGATATGAGGGGCCATTTAGTCCAACCATCCCCTCACTTAACATGAAAACTGAGGCCCAGTGACTTACCCAAGGTCACTTAGTGTCCAAGGCAGGATATGAACTCAGGACCTGTGACTTCAGAACCAGAGTTCATTCTTTCCACTATGCCTCAGCTAAGTGACTTGCCCAAAGTTACATGGGTGGTAAAAGAACAGGGCCACAGGGATTTGAGCCCAGATCCTCTTAATTCAAAATCCCAGGCTCTTCACATTACATCACTGAAAGGCTCACATTTTAGAAACATCTTTTTGCTTTAAATTTTGAAGAGCAAGTGACTCAGGAGCTCTTTCTTATCTGTTGTTTCTCATCCTTCGTATGACACAAAAGTTGGTTTTATTTTCTTTTTAAGACAGGCAATAGGCATTTATTAAGCATTTAATATATACCAGGTACTGTGCTGGGGCAAGAAAAAAGAAAAGAATTCCTGCTCTCAAGGCCCTGACACATAAAAGGAAACCAAAAAGAGAAGAAGGTACCCACACAGGTGTTTGGGAAGTGAAGATGCTATGTCTGAAACTCTTCCGTAATTCCCAAAGCAAGTATAACAAACTAGAAAGGCAGGGAGGAGGAAGGAGACAGTCAAATTCAAAAGAGGAAAACTGATGACATTGTTCACTCTGTGGGACCCGTATGCATAATGTAAGGACAGTATATATGGGTCTTGCTGCTTTAAAATAGAGACCCCTGGTGGACATGTACTATCATAGCGTCTTCATAGCACCAATATTGCAGACATGCAGTAAATGTTAATTGTAATAGCAGTAGCCAAGAAGATGAGTTTGTATGTTTCCTATAGCAATGATGATTCTTATATGTGAAGACCAGTGAAGAAAAGAATTCTTTAAAAATCATCTAAACACCTTTCAGATTGAGTCAGTGAAGCTATAAACCTCATGACCTGTTGACCAACTTTTCCAAGATTTAGCAGCCTATATCTCTTCTCATGCCATGAATTGTATTTCCATTTGAATCCAGTTCAACAAGCATTAATTAGGCACCTACTCTATGCTTGGCAAAGACAAAAAACTAAGTTGTCCCTGCCCTCAAGAAGCTTATATTCTATGGGAGGGAAATCCATGAATGTAGATAAAATAATATTTAATAAAGTAGTTTCAGATTGATGGAGTAGTGAGACTACTACTAACAACTAGAAAGTAGGAAAGGTTTCCTATAGGATGTGATCCCTGAGATGAGCTTTGAAGATCTTGTCATCTTTTCCTGGTTTCTGTTATTTAAGCTGATCCAGTTTTTCTGGGATAATCCATGCCATAGAGACTTTCTGGATTGCAGGAACTATTGGGTAAGGACAATATGGGACAGTTAATTCCAGATTCTGTTGGTGACATTTCCTAGAATTAGCCAACAGGAGAAAGCAAGATGCGCCAGTAACTGGGTTTAAGAATGAACCATTGTCAAGACTGGAAACATAATGGTACATTGGGGCAGGGATTGAGAAAGAAAAGTTCTTGGATTTCTAAAGCGAAAAGGAACCCTAGCCTTCTAAGTCACCTGAACCCAGCTCAACAGGGTTGTCACAGCTGACAAAAGGGCCTCAAAAATGGGGAAGCCAGGCAGGTCAGGAAGCCCCAGTCTGCTAGAGCATCATCCCCAACATACAGGCAGTGTAAGGGTGACCAGGTGGAATGTTGTAACTGTTCTAGGAGCTGCTTCAGTGTCACTAAGCCCTTGGCAGAGGGTCCAAATAATTAGTCATGTCTCAGTGCTTTACTCATTACAAAAGCCCCTTTCTTCCCAGTAACCCTATGAATACAAATATCACCCATTTTACAGACAAGGACATTGGAAAAGTTAAATATCTTACCCATCCATATCTAAACAGTCAGTATCAGAGTCTGGTTTTGAGTCCAAGTTTTATGACTCCAAACTTATCCCAGTTGGGGGCCTCCAGGATTAATTAGAAGTAATAGCATGGGCAATGGAGGATACAAATGGAGACCCAAATTTTTAACTAGATTTGGGTTCTAGCTCTGCTACTCAATACTTGTTTGACCTTGAGTAAATCACTTAAAACTTTTAGGATTTAATTTCTTATCTGCAAAATCTAAATTAATGATACCATAAACCAAATCAGTAGGATAAGTATCATTTTTCTGAGATTTTACTGTAACAGATTCAAGATAGAAATGATGGGTAAGAAAATAAGATTCTCTTTGCCTGATGTTAAAAAAAAACCACACACATACAACAAAGGGCATGTAATCAATCTATTGAGATGAGGGAGGTTCTTGAAAAACTTAATCAATGACTAACAGGAGCATGAGAAAGGTAACGATGTGCAAATCCTCCATGGCGGAACTAATGTCATAACCAGGATTAGAAGGATTACTTGGATCCAAAAGAAAATGCAGACTGGGTACCAGGAGAAAAGCTTTCTGATTTCAGGCTCCACCAGAGTGTACAAAAACAAGGCTCTTTGAAAGGTAGCTCTTTGACCTTTGAAACTGAACTTTTCATGAAGTAGCAAACAAATAGTTAAAATCATTACTACTTGGTAAGGTCACTGGATGTACACAAAATATTCCAGGGTTTTCTTTCATACACTAAGCTAGCAATTTATTTTTGTATCATTTTCCAAGTTGAGATATTTATCCTTTTGTGACATGGACCCTTTAAAGAATCTGAAGCCTATGAAGACCCCTTTTCAGAATAATGTATCTAAATGCCTAAAATAAATTTTGTAAGATTACAAAGGAAACCAATTCTTTTGACATGAAATTATCAGAATATTAAGAAAACAGATAGACAGACCTCAAGTTAGGAACCCCAGAGGCTCTTTGGCTATCTGAGCTAAAAGTGATCTTGAAAATAATCTCCAAATCCCCTGTTTTACAGGTGAAGAAACTAAGGCCCGCTAAGGTAAAATGACTTTCCCAAAGTTGCAGCTGGACCCAGAAGTTTTAGAGCTATAAAGGACTGGTCACTGGATTTGGAGTCAGAAAGACCTGAGTTCAAATCCTGCTTCATATACTTACTAGTTTTCTGACTCTGGGCAAATTGCTTAATCTCTCTGCCTCAGTTTTCCTCATTTGTAAAATAAGGGAGGCTCAACTCAGTGGTTCCTATCAGCTCCAAAACTTTTTATCTAGACCATTGTCCCACTTAATGTGAAATTTCTTTCTGTAACAGCCTTCATTTTCATGCTTAATGTATTTTTATTCATTAGCTACAAACTTAGAAAAGTTTGCCTTGGATATATAGCAAATGTGTAACAATGCATTCCCTTTGCACCATCACTTTCCTTTGACTTTTCCAGTGGAGATCATTTATGTTCTTTGGTACCCTCTGACCAAAGTATATAATCTTATCCAAACCAACAAGCATTTATTAAGCTCTTACTGTGTGCCACACACTAGGGACATAAAGAAAGGAAAAACACAGTCCCTGCCCTCAAGGGGTTAAGGAGACCAACCAGAGCGCTGTCACTGTTAGAACAGTCCACCTGTGAGGTGATCAGGGCCTGCAGAAATCTGGAAGCCATCTAAATCTTCTTTTCAAAGTGGATGTATGGAAACATTGGACATATGGTCTGATCAACCTTCATGCCAGAGATAGTCCACAGTGGACTGTGACAGTTTTTGGAAAGAAAAACCTTCCATTGGGTTCATCAACCAAAACCTTAGAATTGAACCCTCAGTTCTTTTGAGTGTATGTGACCAGAAAATACCTTGTAGCAACCAGCGTTTTTGTTGCATGATTTGTTTGATTAAAAGCGTGTCTCCCATGATAAATTTTTGAAGGGCAACAGTTCTCTATTAATTTTAGTCCACTCTAGTGAGACAAACAGGGCATAGTGCCAGCCAGGCAGAAGGAGACACTCTGTAGTTGGTAAGGTTTTCTGGGAGATGTCAAAATTCTTTTGTTGGGGATACTTATATCAGAATAAATGGAGCAAAGGAATTCAGAAAGGGTAGGGTGCTTGTTGCTAAATCAAACAATTCACACATGGGGAAGCATTTTTCTATATTGGTGTCTCATGCTAGCCAGGATGTTAGGTAGATTCAGTGACCATTTATTGAGATGAGATCTCCTCTGTATATAGGGGAATACTATGGGATGGGATTATAAGCCAGGGTTACCCCCAGCATTTAACTCTTTACTCCCTATACCCCCATGTTAAGTTAATTCTTTTTCCTAGAGGGCTTAGACCATGATGACATGTCTTCCTGTAAACTTAAAACATAAAAAGGTCCACCCAGGGTGCTTCAAGGCCCTTCAGACTTGTTAGATGTACCAATGCCTTCAGAATTCCTATAACCCATCCTCATGACCAGATATGCTTCCTTAAGGAGGCAAGGAAGCCATACGTCCCTGAGCTGTGTTGTATCATTGTATAGTTTACTTCTATACTAAGGCTAGATAAGCCTTTTGTTAACTGTTGAATGAAGGGCCAGCCTGATCCAGACCTAGCTTTATCAGATGGTAACTGAAGTAAAGCCTCTTTTTCAGTTTGTTGATCCAATTGATTAAAAGTTTTTATTTTCTTGATCAAGTGAGTAAGAAGGTTTGAGGATGTTAATTAAGTGACAAGAAAGTTTTGGGTGCTTTAGAATTAAGTAGTGAAAGTCACTTTTTTCCTAGTACAATCAGGAATTGGTACAGTAGCTGCTTAATGAATGCTTGTTCTCTCCCTGTCCTTGTCATCATTGAAAAAAATAAACAATTTTATTGAATATACACAGAGTATATTGGGTAAATCTGGAATAAGTCACCAAATGCTTTTAAATTTGTTGCACTTCAAAACTTCTGGTGACTACTTCAATAGAACATTTATTAAGTACCTACTGTGTGCTTAGTTCTGGGAACACAAATACAAATAATGAAACAACCCTTACTTTCAAAGAGCTTACTTCTAACAAACTACTTTGCCAAGTCCTGTTCAGCAAAATTCTACCATTTATACATCACTGACAAAATCAACCGACCAGTATTTATTGAATCTCTGCTCTTTGCTAAACACTGGGCTAGGTGACAAAGACAAGACAAGCATGAAATAGACCTGCCCTGGGGCGGCCAGGTAGCACAGCGAGTAAGAGCACCGGCTCCAGTGTTGAGAGGACCTGGAGATCGAATCCCGGGCTCAGACACTTAGCACCCACCCAGAAACACCTGGCCGTGTAACCTTGAGCAAGTTACTTAACCCCAATTGCTTAGGGGTGGCCAGGTGGCTCAGCGAGTAAGAGTACTGGCTCCAGTGTTGGGACGACCTGGAGATCGAATCCCGGGCTCAGACACTCAGCACCACACCCAGAAATAGCTGGCCGTGTAACCTTGAGCAAGTTACTTAACCCCGATTGCTTAAAAATAATAAAAAAAAAAAAGAAATAGACCTGCCCTCAAAGATCTTACAGTCTAACCAAGGGAGATGCCATGTGTACACACACGTGCATACATATGGATATGTGTGTTTATAGACAAATATAGCATATGTGTGTATATATGTATAATGTGTGTATTATACATATATACATACAAAATAGATGCAGGATGATTGGGAAAGGAGTATAGGGAAAGTTTTCATGGAGAAAGTAGCAAAGAAGCTGATCTTTAGAGGAAACTAGAGCCATCATTGAATAAAATCCATCACTGGATTTTAACCATAGCTTCTCCAAACATTTCTAGTAAGGATCATCTGAAGAAATAAGAGAAATAATTACATTTCTATCAAATGATTATCTAGCCACTGTTTGCCAGATTGTGCACTAGAAACTTTATAAAACCTGTTGGCAGGTCAGGTCTCTGCCATCCAGGAGTCTGCACTCTGAAGTGATTGTTTAATGCCATGGCGGCTTTTGTTTTTTTAATAGGTGTTGAACGGAGGCGCATCTATGACATCGTGAATGTGTTAGAGTCCCTGCATATGGTTAGCCGAGTGGCCAAAAATCAATATGGCTGGCATGGACGGCATGGCCTCCCGAAAACCTTGAAGAACCTCCAGAGACTAGGAGAGGAACAGAAATATGAAGAACAGATGGCATATTTTCACCAAAAGGAGCTTGATCTAGTGGAGTATAAATTTGGAGAGCGTAAAAGGGAGGGTTTCCTAGATTCCCAAGACCAACATTTATTGGATTTCTCTGAGCCTGATTGTACCTCTGGTGAGTTTGCTGACCATGGAGGGAGCAGAGATAGCTGTGTCCCCCCAGAGTTGAGCACTAGGGTGAAAGGTGCTGAATCTGCAGCATGAGAGATTTCCTCTAATTCCTGTTTTTGTCCCAGATTCTCTCCAATCCAACAAGCATTTATTTAGTAATGAGGGTAGAGGAGAGAGGACCCACCTGTGATTTCACTCATATAGGGAACTCCTCCCACCAGTGCAAGCTGGCATCTTTTCTTCAGAGCCCTGAGAGGTTGAGAGATTTACCCAGGAGATGGAACTTTAATGTTTACGGAGTGAACCTTATAATATTTCACAATTATTATCTTCCTGGATCCTCACCACAATCTTTAGTTTGTTTCAGTACATATTTATTAAGTACCTACTATATCCGGGGCACTAATTCTATGAGCAATTGCTGTTATCCTCCTTGTACAGATAAGGAAACTAAGGCAAGCAGGTTAAGTGACTTGCCCAGTGTCACACAGCTATTGTGTATCCAAGGTAGGGCTTAAACTTCTGTCTTCCCAATTCAAGGCCTAGCACTTTCATGGATCCTTCATAGACAACATTCATTTGTCTGTGCCATTTGTGGTTTATTCTTTTTTTAAAAAAACAGCACTACTACCAGCAATGCACACACACACATATGCCTTGCTACTTTTGAGCTTTGTATTATTGTTTTTAGTAATAGCCTTACTTTGATGACTACTTGAAAGGTTACATGTTAATTCCAGTAATGCTTTCCGTTGCTTGAAACATTTGGGAAACACTGTGATACTATCTTCAGCTTACAGATGTTGATGCCAACTTAGATCAGCAGAAACAAGAGGTTACTATATAACTGTAAACAATGACCACGATAATGGAAAGACAAACAGTGTTAAAGGCATTGCTATTTGGACCAATTAAGTAACCCATTTCAGTGGCTAAGAGCCTAGACTTGCAATTAAGGAAAATGAGGTTCGCATCACCCCTGCAAACCTAACTAGTGGTGTAACTCTGGAAAAGTCATGAAGCTCTCTGTGTGTCTCAACTTCTCATATGTTAAGTGGGGGCTCAGCAGCTATGGTCTCTCAAAGTCCCTTTTAGTGAGGGGGGAGTAGACCACAGGTACACCATGAGGCATGTGTGGTCAGACTTGTTCAGTGTGTTGGTTTCTTTTATGAAACTATACTTCTGGGGCAGCTAGGTGGCGCAGTGAATAGAGCGCCAGCCCTGGAGTCAGGAGGACCTGAGTTCAAACCCGGCCTCAGACACTTAACACAAAAACTAGCCCTGTGACTTTGGGCAAGTCACTTAACCCCAATTGCCCTCCAAAAAGCAAAAACAAAAAAAAGTATACTTCTTTGTCACATGAAAGGACATTGTTGAACAGGATGGAAGGTAATGGGAAATGAGTTGTTTTTTAAAGAAATTCATATCAATAAAACATTTGCCTGTAAGCTCCTTGAGGCCAGTGACTATCTTTCCCTTAGTTCTGTCCTTGGGGTTCAGCAGTGTCCAGCACCAAGTAGGCACTAAACAAATGTTTATTGAAGTGAAATGACAAAAGCAGTTGTCTCCAGAACCAGTTTTAAGCTACCCAAGAAAATAATTGCTTTGTAATCATGATCATACCTCATCCTATGGGGCAAATAGTATCCCCCTGTGGCATGGCATGATGAATATAGAGGTGGTCTTAGAGACAAAATCAGTGACCCTGTTTCCAATGTAATCACTTTCCTATTTACATGGGAAATTTTGAGGAAAGATCCTGCCACTATGAGTAAGTAGGATAAGATCTCTAAGACTCGTGGGTGATGCCCAGTAACTCCTTCAGGACTATAAGTTACAGAAAAGGTGCTTGTCCTCATTGGCAGGGACAATTCCCTCCTCCAATGAAACTGTAGTCCTGGATCATAAGCAGGGTCGCTGAAGGCGTGATCCTTGTTCAGTTTCAGAACTGCCCTTTGAATGGGCTGCCTTGTGGGTCCTATTGGCCATGATTTGGGGCAGTCTGCCCTGGTGAGGGCTTCCTTGTGATTCGTGTGTTCTCTTCTCTTCAGCGTCTGCAAACAGCAGGAAGGACAAATCTTTGCGCATTATGAGCCAGAAGTTTGTCATGCTGTTCCTTGTCTCCAAGACTAAGATAGTCACCCTCGATGTCGCCGCCAAGATACTGATAGAAGAGAGCCAGGATGTGGCTGATCACAGCAAGTTTAAAAGTAAGAGTGCAATCATAATTGCTGTCTAATGCCAAGTAAACAACTCAGGACCGTTTTCTCCTGCTTTGTTTCTGAGCAAGGGCAGATGGTTGTAATCTTAGACAGTTAGATGGGGGGGCAGGGGTCAGAGTATTAGAGAAATCATTTAGTCCCACTCCCTTGTTTTACAGTTGAGGAAACTGAGGCCCAGAAAAGTAAAGGATTACAATGATAAGAAATAGCAGGGCCAGGAATAGAACTTGGGTCTACTCCCCTGGCCCCCAGCAGTTCAGATGAAGTCACTGAGACAGCTAAGTGGTACAGTGTATAGAGAATGGACTTGGAGTCATGAAGTCCTTAGACATGTCCTAGCTCTGTGACCCTGGGAAAGTCACCTAACTTCTCTGAGACTCAGCATCCTCTTCTATCAAACTGAGATAGTAATCCCACCTGCCCCAAAGAGTTGTTGCAAGGATCCATTGAGGTAACACATGCAGAGTGCTCTGTGCACCTTAAAGCACTATTTAGATGCCTTGTAAGCACCACGAAGCTCCCCCTGCAGCAGCCTAGCTAATCTAACCCAAGCACTCCTTCCTGTCACCGGCAGACTTCTCAGAGTAGGAAGTACCAAGTGTCCTCCTCCCAGGGGCCAGTGGAAAGGCGAAGACAGTACTTTGGTCCTGCCAATGCCAATCAGTATGTCCGGGCGAGAGGGTCACCACTGTTCCTGCTTGTGTCACTGCATCTGAGATTGAGTGTCTGGCTTCTTCCTTTTCCTCCCACCTTCTGCATAGCCTTGTGAAGGGATGGGAATGTAAGATGCTGGCAGTGATGCTTAGGCTAGGGAGGATTTGAGTGGATAAAACTAATTGTTATTATTGTTATAAAGATGATGACTAATTTTATTTATATAGCACTTTACATGTGTTATAATGATGACGACAACAATCACGTCATTTATATAGCACTTTACATGTGATCATTATTATGATAGTGGCAGTAATACTACCATTTATGTAGCACTTTTACATGTTATAATAATTGTTATAATGGTGGTGATGATGACAATACTATCACATATATATTATGAAAATTATTATGATGACAGTAATAATACCATTTATTTAGCACTTTATATGTTATAATAATTATAGTGATGATGACAATATCATTTATGTAGCCCTTACATGTTATAATAATAATTATAATGATGATCACTTATGTAGCACTTTCTATGTTATGATTATTATGGTGATGATGATGAGAGTAATATCATTTATGTAACACTTTACATATGTTACAATAATTATAATGATAATGACAGTGGTGTCACTTTACATGTTAAAATAATTATGATGATAATACTACTTTCACTTAGAATTTTACATATGTTATAATAATTATAAGAATGATAGTGATGGCAATAATAATGTTTGTGTAACATTTTACATACGTTACAATATAATGATGGTGTTTATGTAGTATTTTACATATAATGATAAAGACAATATTATCATTTGTGTAGCACTTTACATATGTTATCTCCTTTGATCCTTACAAAAACCCTGGAGGTGGGTACTATTGTAACCCCCATTTTATAGATGAGGAAACTGAGGCTAGGAGAGAAGATGCTTGCCCAGAGTCCCATGGCCAAGGAAACATCTAAGTAAGTGTTTGAACTCAGGTCTTTGTAATTTAGGGACCAACTTTATTATATCCATAACGCTACCTTGCTGCCACATATTACTTAGTTAGGACATGGCACCTTGACAGGGAAATTTGCAGAGTACTCATTATTTAGAATATAAGCTCCTTAAAGGCAGAGACCATCTTTTGTTTTTTTCTCTGTATCCCCAGGGCCTATCACATAGCAAGCATTTAATAAATTCTTGTTGATTGGTTGATCATTTGAAATAGGTTACAGGTTAGAGATTGGGAACTAGAAGGGTCCTTAAAGGCCCTTTATTCCAAACCCATTGTTTAACAGATGAGGAAATAGACCCAGGAGGCAGGAGCCCTTGCCCACAGTTACATAGGTAAGTGGCTCTGCCCGCACTCAAACCCAACTTCTCAGACTCTAGACTTAGCACTTCCCCCTTGCACCATCTTGCTGATTTAGTTTGACCCTGTAGGTAAAGACAAAAGCAGGTAGCTCATTGAAGCCCTAGGACTGGCTTACCAAGCTCCTTTCCTTTGGTATAGCATCCAGTTTATCGTGCATTTCTGCAACCACCTTAGAGAAGGGAAGAAAATCTCTAGGACTCATAGATAATGCTTTCAGACAGGGATAGAAAAATCCATTTCACTCTGTCTTTTGTCTTGAAGGAGAGTGGAATTACTACCTGTGTGTAATCACTCTCCCATTTAGATGGAACTCTTCCTACAAACCTTCAACTGCCTTAGAAGAAATTGTCACAGCCTTATTTATCCTCCCAATTTTTGTGTGTTTTTCTACTCTGAACTGAATGTAACTTCTTGAAATTGTTCTCTGGCAGTTGAGTTTTTTCATCTTTTTCTGGAAACATAGGAAATTTAAGAGAAGGCTTTCTCTCACTGAGGCAGTGACCAGCATATGTTATAGTGGAAAGTAAAGCTAAACTTGGAGTGCTGAGACTCATAAACCTATGGTCTTGTGACATGAGTTCAAACCCTGGTCCTCTTGCTTCCTACCTAGGCTTCAGCTTCCTCAAATGAGGAAATTGAATCAGGTGGTCTCTGAGGTCCCATCCAACTGTAACTACCAATCATAGCAGTACCTCAGTGACCATAAGCCTTGAGGGCCTTACCTAGGACCTAGGGGAACCCTGCCATCTCTACAGAGGTGCTGCTCAGAAATCCCCTTCTTTTCTGTTAGAACTAGCATAGCAGGCTATAGGTGGCCTCCTTTAGAGACCACAGGGGCCTGCTTTTGACAGTGCTATAAATTAGAATTCCAATTCACCAGCGGTTTCTTTAAAGAATTAATTTTCCTATTTGGTGTTTTTGCCTTTGCTTCCTGTCCTTTCCCTCTCCCCACTGCCCAGGTGTATCATATAAAAAATGGGGAGCTATTGGAATAAAAGATATTATAAATATTGTCTACTGAGATGCATGCAATTTAACACAAAGAAAGCTGGCAGCTGTGTATGTAAGTCCTGCTTCTCTCTGCCCAAGTTTGTATGGTGCTATAGAAACCTTCCTTAGGCCCTGAACCCAGCAGTCCTGGGGCCACTAACCATCATTGGATTTTATCTCCCAGCAAAGGTACGGAGGTTGTATGACATTGCCAATGTTCTGACAAGCCTAGTGCTAATTAAGAAAGTCCATGTGACAGAAGAACGAGGTCGGAAACCAGCATTCAAGTGGATTGGTCCTGTGGATTTCAGCACAGAAAATGGTAGGTTGGGGGCATGGCTAGAGGCTTGTTTTATTTGCTATTCCAAATCAAGTAGGATTCTTGGATTTTATAACTATAAAGGCTGATTTTTCTCTATTCGTACCCAATTATGTGCAAAACTTAAGTTTTAGGGTAACTTGAGAACTAGATTTTGGGGAAAAAAATCATGTTTTATCGATGCTTTTCTTTTGGAACAAACTGATACATTGACCATGTATGACGGTAAATGCCTAATTCTATGCCTGTAGAATACCAACATCCCTCTTTCAGGAGAAGGGATATATTTCATCATCTTCCCTCTAGATCAAGGGTTCTTAACCATGTTTGTGTCTTGGAATGGACCCCTATGTAAGTGTAGTAAGTGAAGTCTGATAAATCCCTTTTCACAATAATATTTTAAGAGTGTTAAATAAAACACATAGGATTATAAAGAAAACCAATTGTGTTGAAATTCAATTATTTAAAAAAAAAACATTTTTTTAAGTTCACAGACCCAAAATTAAGAATGTATACTCTGGAGTCAAGATTAGTCAACTACATTGGTTGATTCACTGCCCCCTCGCTACTTCTCCATTGAACCCTCTCAGGACAAAAAAGTAGAGTTAAGCAGGCCTACTTGACACACTGTCCAGGTCTAACAGTTCTTGCTTTATTCTATATCTGTAGTCCACCACCCCTATATCAAGAGGAAAGGACTGTTTCATTTCATCATCTGCCTTCTGGAGTCAGGATTGGTCATTGTATTGAGCTGATTCTGATGACTTTTAATGTTTTTTTTTTACATTATTATAGGGTTTGTGTCTTATTTTTCTCTCCAAATACACTGAGTAAGACTCAACAATGCACTTACTACCTGTGTGACCCTGGACAAGTCACTTAACCCCAATTGCCCTCCCCACTTCACCCCACCCTACCCCTGCAAAAAAAGACTTAGCAAGTGAGGAAGAAATAAAATTCTGAGATCCCAGATCTGGCATTGTTAATCAACAGAATCTTGGATTTCATTTCAAAGTATTTGTCAGAAGTTTGGACCCATTAGCAATTGCAAAAGAAACATTGTTTTCAGTCTAATTCCAAATCCAAATAGCAGAGTGAAGCATTTTATTTGTGTTAAAAAGAAATAGAAACTTCTAGATAAGGTGAAAATTACATTAACTGCTATATCATAACTGAAAATGAAAAAGATTGACATTGTAGGAACTACTTCTTTGAAAATCAATTTTTAAAGGTATTACATGGCATCATCTTGCCACACTGTAAAATATAAAAACACAATCTTGAACTTAGATTGGTGTTATGTAAGGGATTGGGGCTTGACTCTCATGATTGATACTGTAGATAGTGGCTTTTCTGCTCAGAAAAATATGCACTGTTTGCAGTTTTGATTTTTTTCAGCTAATTTTGAGGCTAACAATGTACACTCAACCAAGCTTTCTTTTTCTTTTTTTAAATTGTGCTTGTTTACTCATCTACCTAAAACATCTATCTATCTTAACCTCTTTAGCTAACCAATGAAGCCTATGCACCCTTTCTCTGAATAATGTTTTTAAATACATAAACTAAAATATGTAGGATTATAAAAGAAGCCAATTATATTGAAGAGGTATCAAATTATATTTTAAAAGAATGAAACAAGTTCATAGAATCCTAATTAAAGGAAGGGGGAAAGAACAAGGAGGATATGTGTATGTTGAGAAAAAAATGGGAAATAACATTAGATGACTAGAATAGAATTGGGTTATAGAAGGTCTTGAAAAGGCAGTTTGAAATTAATGTGGTAGGCATTAGGGAACTATAGTAGGTTCGCAAGTAGGAGAGTTACCTGATAAAGTCAGTTTTTGAGAACAATTTGTCCTAATGATAGAATTTTCAAGTTGGAGGAAGATCAAGGTAAGGAGACCAGCAAAGAGGGTATTCTTTAAGGCAGTTTGAAGAAGAGATACTTGAATTGAGCTTTAACGGATGGGAAGGAGTTTGACCAAGAAAAGGAGAAAAAACCCTACCAATACAAAAATAAGCTACCCATTTTTTTTTCTTAAACCTAGTTTGTACAAATATAAGAATGACCTATAGTTTATTTTATATTTCATGAATAACCATTTATTTTTTTTCTATTGTTTCAAAAAGATGTTAGTTTATCATTGTTAATAATAATACTGATATTAATAATTATATGGCACTTTAAGGTTTGCAAAGCACTTTACAAATATTATCTCATTTGATCCTTACAAAAACTCTAGGAAATAGGAGCTTTTCTTGTCCCCATTTTATAGATGAGGAATCTAAGGCTTAAGAGCATAAGCAACTTACCCAGGATCACAAAAGCTAGTAAGTGTCTGAGACTGGATTTTAACTGGGGTCTTCCCAACTCCAGGTCCAGTACTTTCTTCTTAAGGCCCTCATTCAGACCAAGACTACTGTGTGTGTGTGTGTGTGTGTATGCATGTGCACGCATGGGCACATGTACATGTGAGGATGGAGGTGTATTTCAGTTAAAGCTAAGGTAGTTATTTTAGCTCCATAGCAAACTAAATGTAAAAAGAGTCTTGGGAGTCAAGATGGCGGAGTAGAAACAGGACTTCCACGGGGCTTCCGCTCCTACATCCTCCAATTCATGTAAAAGGTGACTCTGAACAAACTTTGGAGCTACAGAACCCACAAAATGACACAGAGAAGCTAACCTCCTGCTGAAGACAGGCCAGCAGGCTGGCAGGTAGTGGCCAGCACAGTGGTCTGGGAGCCAACCCCAGCCCCATGCAAGCCAGAGCCTCAGGGCAGGCCTGACCAGCCACTGGCTGGAGGGACTTCAGATCACCATCAACTGTGGTGGTTTCCAGAATTATCAACCCATAGATGCTAAGGACAAAGTGAGAGGTCAATGCAGTGTGGACTTTGGGATCCAGTAGTTTGGGAGTGCGGTCAGCCTTTGCCACTGAGGCACCACGGCCTTGTGGCCACCGCCACATGTCAGCTTCAGCTCCTGGTCTGCAGATTGTACAAGGACCAAGCTACCAGTCTCAGGGGTAATGGCTCTTGCTTTAACCTGCTTGGATCTGGATTACATTCTAGGGTGGAGGTCCTGGGTTGTGTGACCAGCTTGCCAGAGCATGTGGAGGCTTCAGAGAGGGTACCCAATTAATACACTGGCAGCTGAGAAAACCCCAGCATTTGGGACGAAAATACCCTGTCTGGTGGCAGAGTCCTACTGTGACAAAAAGCCCCAAAGTCAAGTAATTGAGTGGCTACATGAGCAGGCAAAGGAAGCAAAGCAAACAGAGCAACCCAACTTTACACTCCTGTTGTGGGGACAAAAAGGATCAAAGCATGGAACAGGAGGAAGACAGAGAAGTTAGAACTCCTGTACCAAAAGTTCCAAGAAAAATACAAGCTGGATACCTTACGAGAGGACCTCAAGAAAGATTTTGAAAACCAAATAAGAAGTGGAGGAAAAATTGGGAAGAGAAATGAGAACTGTACAAGAAAATTATGAAATGAGAATCAACAACCTGACTGAAGAAAATAACACCTTAAAAAAATAGTCTAACTCAAATGGTAAAAGAGGCTCAAAAAGGCAATGAGGAGAAGAATGCCTTAAAAAGCTGACTTTGCCAGATGGAAAAAGAATCTCACTGAAGAGAATCATTCCTTCAGAATTAGATTGGAGCAAATGGAAGCTAGTGACCTTATGAGAAATAAAGATACTCTTAAACAGATCCAAGCAAATGAAAAAATAGAAGGCAATGTGAAATATCTCATTGGGAAAACCACTGACCTGGAAAATAGATCCAGGAGAGATAATTTAAAAATTATTGGACTACCTGAAAGCCATGATCAAAAAAAGAACCTAGAAAGCATCCTTCAAGAAATTCTCAAGGAAAATTGCCCTTATGTTTTAGAACCAGAGGGCAAAATAGAGGTTGAAAGAATCCACAGATCACCTCCTGAAAAAGATTCCAAAAAGGAAACTCCTAGCAATATTATAGCCAGGTTCCGGAATAAGGAGAGAATATTACAAGCAGCCAGGAAGAAACAATTTGAATATTGTGGAAACAATCAGGATAACCCAGGATCTGGCAGCTTCCACACTGAGGGATCGAAGGGCTTGGAATATGATATTCTGGAGGTCAAAGGAACTGGGATTAAAACCAAGAATCACCTACCCAGCAAAACTGAATATCATGTTTCAGGGGAAAATATGGTCATACAGTGGAATAGAGGACTTTCAAGCATTCATGATGAAAAAACCAGAGTTGAATAGAAAATTTGACATTCAGATACAAGAAGCATGAGAAGGTAAACAGGGAAAAGAAATCATAAGGAACTTATCAAAGTTGAACTATTTACATCCCTACATGGAAAAACAATAACTGTAATTTATGAAACTTTTCTCAGTATGAGAATAATTGAAGGGAATGGAAATGTATGTGTATACATATATGTCTATATAGGAGGGTAAATGGGTGTATGAATACATATGTGAATGTGTGTATATATGTGTACAGGTATACATAGATAGAGGGCTCAAGACCAATTTAATAGGAAGGGATGATACTTAAAAGGTGAAATTAAGAGGTGAGAGAGGAATATAATGAGAGGAGATGGGGAGAGACAGAATGGAGTAATCTATCTCATATAGAAGAGGCAAGGGAAAATGGTCACAATGGAGGGGAAGAACAGGAAAGCAAAAGGGAATGGGTCAACCTTATTCTCATTGAATTTGGCTTAGGGAGGGAATGACATACACACTAAATAGGGTATCTCACCCTACAGGAGAGTAGCAGGGAAGGGGATGAGAGGGGGGATGATGGAAGGGAGGGCAGGCTGGGGAGGAGGGAAGTTGAAAGCACCCACTTTTGAAAAGGGACAGGATCAAAGTAGAGAATCGAACATATGGGAGGTGGGATAGGAGGGAGGGAAATATAGTCAGTCTTTTACAATATATCCACTATGGAAATGTTTTGCATAGCTACACATGTACAACCCATATTGAATTGCTTATCTTCCCAGTAAGGGTGGGTGACAAGGAAGGAAGGGAATGAATCTGTAATTCAAAGCTTTAAAATCAAATATTTAAATATATATGTATATATATATGCTATTATTAATATTATTTTACATATAACTGGAAAATAAGATATACAGGCACTGGGGCATAGAGATCCACCATGCCTTACTGGAAAGTTGAAGGGGGTATGGGAGAGAGCAGACTGGAGGAGGGGATATCCAGTGGGATTGCTATTTTGGGGTGGGTGGGTAGGGGGAAAAACAGGGAGAAAATTTGTAACTCAAAATCTTGCAGAAATGAATGATGTAAACTAGAAGTTAATAAAGCATTTGATAAAAAAAAAGTCTTAACTATAGGAAATCAATTATTTGCAATATTATGTAAATTCCTCATCAGTGTCTTTCCTGATTTTTAAGTTTTCTACAAAGAGATAAATTAAATTTCTGTAAAGAGAACAATTTCATTCTTTATCAAATTTACCGTTTCCAAGGCACAAATCAGCATATTCTTATTTTCCTTTTTATCTGGAAATCGTAAAGTGTTATCATTTTCATTTTATAATTGCATAGGGAAATGCAGTATTTTGCAGACACTGTAATTTGGGGTACCAGAGTTTTAGCAAGAGGTAGTTATTTTACATTTTTCTAGACATCATCTATAGCTAAATTCAGGAGTCAGAATTATAAGGCTGTGATTATAGTGAGAAGGCCAATCATACTTAAACATCTCCTGTGGAAGAAAAGACTTGTTAAGACTTGTTCTGGTCCCCCTCAGGCACCATCTAGTTCAGCCCCCTTCATTTTACATATAAGGAAACTGAGACCCAGGGAGATTAAGCAATTGGCTCCACCCAGGTAGTGAAGCTAAGGAGACTTAAAGAGCCACATCTGCTGACTGCAGAACTTGCTTTAAAATGTCGTTTTCTGCCTTGGGGGACGGGACACAAGTTCCCCATCAGTCTAAGTTGTTGAGCAGGGGCTGGGCAGCTTTTTGTCAGGAGCAATGTAGAAGGGATTCATGATTAGGATAGGGGTTAATGTCTATGTATGCACACATATAATATATACATATAAACATGTATGCACACTCACATACGAGTTTGTCTCCATGTTCAACAGATTCCTATACTTGTCCTATTTTTTGATTCATTGTTTTGTTCGACTCAGGCCTTATTGCTTTCATTGCAGTGAGTCTTGTCATGATAACAATGTTCTATATTCATTCCTTTATGCAGGTGAACAGTTCGTAGATGTTTCAACATCTGCTCTACCAGAAATGAAAACAGAGCCACGCTCCCCTTTTCAGCCCTGTGTGAAGCAGAGACTCTCCTGCCATAGTTCCTTCAATGTGATTCCCACTTTGGATGGGATCAAGAGGAAAGTGAGCTCAGAACCCAACAGCCCTCCCCGAGGAGAGCAAGGTGATTGAGGAGAGCCACACTAAGTACAGTGTCTGGCACATAGTAGGCACTTATTAATGATGATTGATATAAAATCTGGTCGATATTGATAATAATCACTTTCTTCTTGGGCTAAAGACTTTTTCTGCTGCTTTATTGTGGCTTGAAAGTGACAGCAGGTTCTTAACAGTTGTACCAGTAGAAGGCAAATGTACCTGCCTACATCAAGGTGAGGATGGCTGCTTTGATGGCCTCTGACCCCATCCCTTCCAACTTTAGAGCTACGGTATTCCTGTGATAACAATTGTAGATCTATATTCGTTTGGTGGTGAATATGGATTTTTATTGTGTTTCATCAGTGTTGTATAAGAAGCCTTTTTCAGGTCTTAAAAATAAGACTCCCACTTTGCTTTGCAGGTTCAGATGAATATTGCTCAAAAATAGTCAATCTGGCAGCTGCCTACAGGCAGAAAATAGATGAAGATTCACAGTAAGTAGTCTTGAAAATGTATTTTCCGCTCCAGGTTTTTTATCAGGAAGATGAGTTCAGATGCCAGCTCTGGCAATTAATAGTTCTCCGACCATCAGCAAGTCATTAAATGTTTTTGGCCCTCAATGTCCTCATGGTGTAAAATTGAACCAGTAAATACCTACTTCCAAAGGGGCTGTGAGGTTCAAGTGAGATAATGTTTTCAAAACACTTGAAAACTTCAAATTGCTCTGTAAATACTAGTTGTTATTTTGATATGGACCTGGAATGGAGAGAGCCTTCTGAAGCCAGTTAATGGGATCATAGATTTGGAGGTCACCTAGTTCAGAGCTCCCCATTTTACATGTGAAGAAACAGGCCTAGAGAAATTGAGTTACCTCACCCACAGTCACAAAGTGGCAAAGCTACAATTCAAATCCAGATCCCCAGATTCCAAATTTTGTTCCATCGTGCCAGCTCACATCTGGTACATTTTCCCTGCCCTTAGTTTTGGGTAAGATGACTCCAGAGAAAAAGGTGAGGCTGGTGATTTTGCACAGCCCTTCCTCACTCAAATCCAGTTCACTTGCAAATCATGGCATCACCTCCCTGAAGCCATGGTTCTCTTCAGGAATGAAGGACAAATAAGAAAATATCTTGGGTATTGGCAAACTGATTTTAATTTCCTTTATTAGTAGACCTCCTAGTGAAGAATTCCCTCTGATTTGGATGAGCATATGCTGAGCAATTTATAGTCTTGGAGAGCTGGAACACCAAAAGATGGTGATAATGTAATCCAGGGTCACGCAGCCATAATGTATCACAGGCAGGACTTGAACTCTAGTCTTTTCGACTCCCAGGTGACCTCTCTATTCACGACACCATGGTCCTTCCACTTTTAATATTATTGTTCAGTAGTTTTCAGTTGTATTTGACTTTTTGTCACCCCCTTTGGGGTCTTCTTGGCAAAGATACTGGAGTAGTTTGCCATTCCCTTCTCCAGCCCATTTTACAAATGAGGACACCAAGGCAAGTAGGATTAAGTGACTTGCCCAGGGGTCACACAGCTAGTTCAAATTTGAACTCAGGAAATTGAGTCTTCTGACTCCAGGCTCAGCAATCTCTCCACTGCTCCACCTAGCTGCCTACTTTTAATATTAGCCTGAGCAAAACGTCAAAATAAATCATTGAAGACATCTCTTTGCAAAGATGTGGGATAATGTGTGTGAAATATTGCATATAAAGTCAGTTTTTAGATTTGTTGGTTAGTTTTATAAAGCTTTTTCTTCCTTCTTCATTTTAGTTTATTTTCTTTATTTTAATCAGTAGTTCTTAACCTATCTCCATTTGGCAGTCTGGTGCAGCTTAAGGACCCCCTTCTCAGAATCATATTTTTTAAATGCATAAAATAAAATACAAAGGAAACTAATTATATTGAAATATAGGTATCAGAATTTTTTTTAAATCACATTCACATGTGTTGATTGTGTTAGCTACAGTGGGAAATGTAAGTGATATCAAGACAAAAATTACTAATAAAATTTTTTTCATAAATGATAAATTATCATTCCCCCCAAAAAGATTGAAGTCCATAATTTAATTTCCTTTTAGATTTACCAAGCATTGGGGGCATGTCATGGCAATGTCATTATACTTTTCTAGAACATAGAACTCTCAAGTTGACCTGTATGTACATTAAGATAATCATTTTCCTCTCTTTCAGGAATCAGGGATGTATCAGTAAAAAGATGATATATTCATCAGGCAAGCTCGACCCTGTTCCTCCTTTCCCAGTTCATCCTCAGGATTCAGAATATTGCTTTCATCCATTATCCCACCAAGTATTTTCTGTTGCCCCGGCAGAACTGTCACCAATTCATCTACAGAATGGTCTCGATAGACATGTAGCTCTCATACCTGCTCCCACAGCCTCCAAAACAGAGAGCTTGAAGCCCACTGTGCTCCCCAATCAGCCTTTGGTCTATGTTCCCTCTGCTTCTCTCTTCATGCTATATGGAAGCCTCCAGGAAGGCCACCCCAAACCAGAAAAGGGCTGTGATAACCCTGAGATGGCACAGACCCCCTCCTCTGCAGAACTGTCAGCACTGCCCCTTGTAAGCTCTCATAAGCGCAGGCCTCTGGAAGCTCAGGAGCCAGCCGCTAAGAGACAGAGCACAGAGAGTGAGGATGGCCCACTCTCATTGGTGTTGCCCAAGGTAAAGGAAAGAGGGGACCCTGTCTGCATGCCATTAACCCAGAAGATTTTTTTTTTAACAGCCAAAGAAATGAATAAGCTATTGCTTTACATTGGAAAGGGGGTGAGGGGATGCAAAGGGGAGGGAAAGAGTAGTTTGGCATATCTGCCTTTAAGTTATTACATGTCCCTGATATATTTGGAGCTTAAATGCACTTCCTTAAAAACCTATTTTTAGGGGCGGCTAGGTGGTACAGTGAATAGAGCACTAGCCCTGGAGTCAGGAGGACCTGAGTTCAGATGTGGCCTCAGACACTTAACACAAAAAACTAACCATGTGACCTTGGGCAAGTCACTTAACCCCAATTGCCCTCCAAAAAAAGCAAAAAAAAAATGCTTGTTATTATGAAGAGAAAAAAACCTATTTTTAAAAAACTCCTTTTCCTAGAAACTAAGTTTGGTCCTTAGACCCACTACTTAAGAGGCTGTCACAGAGTACTTCTTTTTTTTGGTCTTTATTAATTTGTTTGCTTTTAATTTACAAGATTCAGTTCCACAGTCCCTTGAGTTTCAAATTTTCTCCCCCTCCTCCTCCCTGCCCCCATGGTGGCATGCAATCGGATCTGCAAATACTTTCACATTAGACATTAGTTAGGTTATAAAGAAGGATTATAACAAAAAAAAAAAGAAAGAAAAAGAAGGATTATAACGATGGAATGAACAATGGGAAAGAGGAAACAAAACAAAACCAAAAAAAGAAAGAGAGCAGGTAGTTTGCTTCAATCTGCATTCAAACTCACAGAGTACTTCTCAAAAAATACCTTTAGAGAAAACTCAGGGAGAGCCTGAGAGTTGTAAAAGGGATTCAATATGTCCTGCTGGTGCCCCCAGGGCAGAGCTAGCAGCAAGGAGCAAAAGCTACCTAGGAGCCAATTTAGACTTGAGATGGGGGAACTCCCCAGTATTGAAAGCCAGCTTATGAAGTGGGCTGCCTCAGATGGGGAGGGGCTTCAAGCAGCTACACAATACCTGGTCAGATATGTTGTGGGATAGGTTTTAATGTAGGGGGTCAGGGAGATACATTCTAAGCCTGTAATTTCTATGAAATTAGATCATGAATATTTGAAAAGAAAACTCTTAATTCACCTTTTAAAAAAAATTCTTAAATTTCTTTTTTTTTATTTTAAATTTAAATTTTTTTCCAAAAAGAAGAAATGAAGGAAAGCTTTTGGAAATTGCTGAGTGACGTCCAAGGATTAGATTTCATTCAATCAACAGGCATTTATTAAGTATTTATTTACCAAAATGTACCAAACACGCAAGAACCATGCTAATAATAAGTGCTGGAGATAACAAGGCAAAAAATAGTCTCTTCTGTCAAGGAGCTCACAGTCTAAAGTATATCTGCATGTGTGAATGTACATATACATGCATATATGGATATATACATGTATATATGTATACATACATATTCTGTATGGACATATGTTCACACATATGCATATATTATTTGAATGTGTGTCTGTGTGTGCTGCTTGAAAAAAAATTCAAGATTTGGGACAATTCTCTTATAGCCATAGCTAAATGATAATATACAGCATAAAATGTATAGGTTATTAGGATTGTTTTATTATTATATAAGAGCAGTTACCATGGCCTAGTAGATAGAGAATTGACCTCAGAACTAGAAAGACTAGGTTCAAATCCCACTACTGGCTGTGTGACCCTGGGCTTAATCTCCCTGTTTTCTAGGCAGCTCTTAAATCTATAAGTATTAGAGAAATGTGCTAACCTACATTGGTAGAGGAAGTTTCCTATATCAAAGAATTCACCAGTCCCTATCCCTATTGCAAAAATTATGCTGTATCATTAAAAATTTGGACATTATTGTTAAAAAGGGTAGAAATGGAGTAGAGACTTGAACCTGTGTCTTTGTGGATCCAAAGCCAGCTCTCTGTTCACATCATGCTTGTCGTTTTTGGTAAATGCTCTCTCATCAAACTACTGAATTGATCCATAGCTGAGTTAGCATAGAGTGTAGATGGTTGCAAAAATGTTTTCACTTTCAATGCAATGTTTTGGGAAGGTGTATCAGCAATGCCATATTCACAATGCCTATAGAGATTACAAATATGCTGATATAATTATCCATTAGAAAATACGTCATGTTTGCCATATGAGGAAATAAACTAGAAAATTTATTAAGATACCAAA
>NW_027185877.1:7012718-7033618 GCF_028583685.1 Petaurus breviceps papuanus
GCCACTGCCTCTGCTGCTGCCGCCGTCACCACCACCGCCAGCCACCGAAGGGACGCTAGCTTGGCTTCCGCTTCCTCTTGCTCCGCCCCTTCCTGCTACGTCAGCAAGTCCAACGGGGCATGGAAGATCTTTCAATCCCATAACCCTTACAGAAGGCTAGGTCTAGTAAGGGAGGTGGACTGACTGGTTTTTGTTTTGCTTTATTTTGTTTTTTAACTTTCATATTTGTTCAATTTGGTTTTGCTTAGAAACTCACAGACCCAACTGATGTTGCCTCTCCCAGGAGTGTTGGTAGCATAGATACCATGCCCTTAGAAGCTTTTCAGGGGTGCTCAGAAATGCCCCTTGCTGAGGAAGCAGCAAGAAAAACTACAATCCAGTGCCTCATTACCCCTGAGAGGAGGAATCCTTTGAGAAATGCAGACATTGAAAAACCTTCAAAAGAAAGAGAAAATCTCTCTGAAGAAAACACCAAAGATCGGTCTCAGCCACAATATCTTTATGTGCAGTCTGCACCTGGTAAGAAACAGGAAAACATTCTAGAAACCTGTATATCACTTATGTTCATATTTCTTAAGCTTGATTGTTTTTATAAATTTCATTTGTGTCACCAAAGGATTGTTAGTCTACTGGTCAATCTGTGGCCAGAGATGGAAGTCATCTCTTGGCCTTCTTTCCACTCCAAATCATGTGTGACAACCTCTTGAGGCCATGTTTCCTCTATCTATAAAATTAAGATAATGGCAGCTTGTACTTCAGAGATACTCAACAGCTCAATAAGATGAAATGTGAAAAGTCAGTTGGCTAACGAACATTTGTTAAGCACTAATTATGTGCCAGGCACTATGTTCTTTTCTGTAGGAAGCTCATCTAAATCTGGTATTAGCTAATCCAGGGGTGGGTAACCTGAATCCAAACTGGATTCAGTCAAAAGGCTATACTTGAGGACTTAGAGGGCCACATGTGGCCTTAAGGCCTCAGGTTCCCCACCCCTGATAACCCTAGCAATGATCATTAGCATTCTAGTGGATATTATTAGCTAATCATTAGCATTCCTAGTAGACCCTCTTGATCCAGGACACATTCTTGAAACAAAGTGGTAAAGTAGTTTAACTCTACTCTGCTTAAAACCCAGGCTTGCTACAGACCCATTTCTGAGAGATGAACAAAAAATGCGCATGAAATTATTCCAGTTGCCAGGATATTTATTGATTTTCCTTAGTTTCCATATCTATGACTTGGGTGTATGTTATTTTTCATGACTTTAAGAAAGTGTGAGGTGTGCCTGCCATTGGCACTTCTTTTACCAAGCCAGATTATAGTCCCTCTTAGCCTTGGTTTATGATCTTTTAACATGTTTTATTCATTACTTATTATTGGCATTCTTGTTAAATTTTCCTTTCCAAATCCTCACCCTCATCTCCTCCCCTACCCATTGAAAAGGCAAGCAATAGGATGTCATTTATTCGTGTGAAATCGTACAAAACACACTTCCATATTAGCCACATTTCCAAAAAAAAGCAAGAAGAGTAAAGTGAGAAAATGACACTTCTGTTTGCACACACACACAGTTCACAGCTCTCTCTGGAGGTAGACAGCATTTTTTCATCATGAGTCCTTTGGAATTGTCTTGTGTTGATCAGAGGAGCCAGGTCTTTCTCATTAGAGCATTTCTGTTACTATGTACAATGATTTCTCAGCCCTCACTTCACTCTGCATCAGTTCATATAGGTCTGACACTATATTTTTTCTGAAACCATCCCCCCTGATCATTTCCCACAGCACAGTAGTACTCCCATCATAATCATGTGCCACAATTTGTTCAGCTATTCCACAATTGAAAAACATTTTCAATTTCCAATTCTTTGTTCTTGTTCAGTCATGCCCAACTCTTGGTGATCCCATTTGGGGTTTTCTTGGCAGAGGTACTAGAGTGATTTGCTGTTTCCCTCAAGCTCATTTTATAGATAAGAAAATTGAGACAAACAGGGTTAAGTGATTTGCCTGGGATGACACAGTTAGTGTCTGAGACCAGTGAGACACTTCCTAATTGATTCCAGGCCCAGTTCTCTATCCACTCTACCACCTAGCTGCCCAATTCCAATTCTTAGACACCACAAAAAGAGCAGCTATAAATATTTTTGTACATATGGGTCCTTTTCCTTTTGGATACAGACCTAGTAGTAGTATTGCTGGGTCAAAGGGTATTAATGATTTTATAAACTTTTGGGCCTAATTCTAGCTTGTTCTCCAGAATGGTTGGACCATTTCACTACTCCACCAGCAGTTCATTAGTGTACCTATTTTCCCCTCATCCCCTCCAGCATTTGTCACTTCTGATAGGTGTGAAGTGGTACCTCAGAGTTGTTTTAATTTGCCTTTCCTTATCAATAGTGATTTAGAGCATTTTTATATGACTATAAATAGTTTTGATTTCTTCCGAAAACTTCCTTTTCATATCCTTTTGACCATTTTTCATTTGGAGAATGGCTCTTATTTTTATAAATTTGACTCCGTTTTATACTCATATAGTTGAGAAATAAGGTCTTTATCAGAGAAAATTGCTCTAAAATTTTTTTACATCACTTCATTGTCTGGATCTTTTAGCAAAATGTAGTTAACCTGATTAGCCCTTTTTTTTTCTTTTTTTTTTTTTTTTAGCCTTTTGGAGGGCAGTTGGGGTTAAGTAACTTGCCCAAGGTTACACGGCTAGTTTTTTTGTGTGTGTTAAGTGTCTGAGGCCAGATCTGAACTCAGGTCCTCCTGATTCTGGGGCCAGGGCTTTACTCACTGTGCCATCTAGCCACACCCCTGATTAACCGTTTTATTTAGGTCTGTTTTTGTTTTTGCTTTGTCTAAGATCATGATTGCTACCTCTGCGTTTTTTACTTCCACTGACCCATAATAGATTCTGCTTCAGCCCGTTATTTCAGTTCTGTCTGTGTATCTGTGTTTCTGTTTCATGTGTATCTCTTGTAAACAAAATATTGTTGGATTCTGGTTTCTAATCTATTCAGCTTTCTGCTTCCATTTTATGGGTGAGCTCACATTCAGTTATGATTACTGTGTTTTTCCTCCATCCCACTTTCTTCTCCCTCTTTTTATGCTGTCACTCCTCAGAAGTCTATTTTGCTTCTAACCACTGTCTCCTTTAATCTGCTCTCCCTTTTTATGATTCTGTCCTCTTATCCCCTTCCCCTCCTATCTCCCTATTGGATAAGTTACATTTCTATACACAAGTGAGTGTGTGTGTCTGTGTCCTTACTTCCCTCTTTGAATTTATTCTGGTGAGAGTGATGTTCAAGCATTTCCTGCCACCTCCCTTCTCCTATTTTCCCTATACTATAAAAGCTCTTTCTTGTATACTTCTTTTATGTGAGAAAATATTCCCCATTGTACTCCTCCCTTCCCTAACACATCCCTCCTTCTCACCCCTTCATTCTTTGGAGATCTTTCCAACATAATCAACACTGTCCCATGCTCTCTATATAGACTCCTTCTAACTGCCCAATAATTATAAAGTTCTTAGGGATTGCATGTATCATCTTTCCAATTAGAAATGTAAACAGTTTCACTTTATTGAGTTACTCTTTCCTGTTTACCTTTTTATGCTTCTCTTGAGTCTTGTGTTGGAATGTCACATTTTCTGTTTAGCTCAGGTCTTTTCATCAGGAATACTTGAAAGTCCTTTGTTTCATTAAATATATGGTTTTTTTTTCCCATTCTCAGTTTTGCTAAGTAGGTCTTTCGTGATTGTAATCCTCTACTCCTCTACTCTTTCAACATTAAGCTGCTAAATCTTGTGTTACCCTGACTGTGGCTCCATGATACTTGAATTGTTTCTTTCTGTATGCTTGAAGTATTTTCTTTTTGACCTGGGAGCTCTGGAATTTGGCTATAATATTCCTGGGAGTTTTCATTTTTTAAGCAACTGATCAGTGGACTTCTTCAATTTCTATTTTACCCTCTGGCTCTAATATATCAGAGGCAGTTTTCCTTGGTAATTTCTTGAAAATCATGTCTAGGCTTTTTTTTTTTCATGGCTTTCTGGTAGACCAGTAATTTTTTTTTAATTTATTTATTTTAACTTTTCAATGTTCACTTTTATAAGATTTTTGACTTCCAAATTTTCTCCATTCCCCCTTGCCCAAGATAGCATGCAGTCTGATATAGGCTATACATGTACAATCATATTAAACATATTTCCACATTAGTCATGTTGTGAAAGAAAAATCAGAACAAAAGGGGAAAAACCAGGAGAAAGAAAAAACAAAATAAAATAGTATGTTTCAGTCTTCATTCAGAATCCTTAGTTCTTTCTCTGGATTTGGATAGCATTTTCCATCATGAGTCTTTTGGAATTGACTGTAATCATTGCATTGGCTTGAAAGGGCTAAGACTCACAAAGTCAGTCATCATACAGTGTTGCTATTACTATGTACAGTGTTCTCCTGGTTCTGCTCACTTTACTCAGCATCAATTCATGTACATCTTTACAGACTTTTCTGAAGTCTGCCTGTTCACCATTGAACTGTATTCCATTAGATTCATACACCACAACTTGTTTAGCCATTTCACAACTTAGAGACATCCCCTCAATTTCCAATTCTGGGCCACTACAAAAGAATGCTAGAAATATTTTTGTACATATGGGTCCTTTTCCCTTTATGATCTCTTTGGGATATAGACCTAGTAGTGGTATTGTTGGATCAAAGGGTATGCATAGTTTTATAGCCCTTTGGGCATAGTTCCAAATTGCTTTCCAGAATGGTTAGATCAGTTCACAACTCCACCAATATATTAATGTTCTAATTTTCCCACATTTTCTCCAACATTTACCATTTTCTTGTTTTGGCCAATCTGATAGGTGTGATATGGCACCTCAGAGTTGTTTTAATTTGCATTTCTCTAATCAATAGTATTTTAGAGCATTTTTCCATATGATTATGGATAGTTTTAATTTCTTCCTCTAAAAACTGCTTGTTCATATCCTTTGATCATTTATCAATTGGGGAATGACTTGTATTCTTATAAATTTGACTCAGTTCTATATATATTTTAGAAATGTGGCCTTTATTAGACAATGACTATAAAAAAAATTTTTTCCCATAGGCTAGTAATTCTTAAATTGTCTCTCCTTGATCTATTTTTCAGGTCTTTTGTGTTTTTTCGGTAAGATTTTTCACATTTTCTTCTTTTTTTTTCATTCTTTTGACTGATTTTTTCTTTATATCTCAGGAAGTCATTAGCTTCCACTTGCCCAATTTTTATTTTTAAGGAATTATTTTCTTCAGTGAAATTTTGTACTTCCTTTTCCATTTGGTCTGTTATTCTTTTTCTTCAGTGAGTTTTTATGCCTCTTTTACCATTAGGCCAATTCTATTTTTAAGGGGTTATTTTCTTCAGTTTTGGGTGGACATCTTTTTCCAAGTTATTAATTCTTTTTTCATAATTTTCTGTTTCATTGTCATTTCTTTTCCTAATTTTTCTCTACCACTCATCTCTTTATTTGATTCTTCCAGGAATTCTTATTGGGCTAGGGTCTAGTTAGCATCTTTCTTTTAAGCATTTTTGGTAGCTGTTTCTTATTGCTGTCTTCTTTTAAGTTTATGAACTAATTTGTTGTTGTTGTTGTTGTTGTTATTTGCTCCTTTTTCCAGCCTGTTTCTTGACTTTGGACTTTATTTTAAAGTTGGGCTCTGCCCACCTAAGGGTGGGCAGGCACTATCCCAAGCTTTAGGCTTTTTCATGCTGCTGCTTTCAGAGCTCAGTTCTAGGGATCTACAAGTGTTTTGTGCTTCCAAGGTGGTATGATCCTGGAAGAGGTGTGCTCATTGATCTCCTAGTCTGCACTCTGGTCTTTACCCAGGAAGGGCCCCTAGGTCCCTACCGCTGCAAACACTAGCACTCCTTTTTGCTTTGGACCCTCCTGGTCCCTTGTGACTGACTTTAAGCTCTCATTTCTGCCTATAACCCAGAACTGCATATAAGCAATAGAATTCTCCATCAGTGCCCATTGTACCCAGTGCCAGCACATGGTCCCCCGACTAATTGTCTGACAACCTTCCTGTGTCTGGGCTGACAGCTCCCAAAGGTCCTGGTGCTTGGCCACTGTTACTGCCACCACATGTATGAGCTCCAGACAGGCCTCTACCCCAGTGTCACAAACTTCTCCTGCCGACCTGCTAAGTTGTCTTAGGCCAGAAAAATGTCTCCCCTTCACTTTTTGCTTGCTCTACAACTCCAAAATCTGATTTGAGCCATTATTTTAAAGTTATTTGGAGAAGAATGTTGAAAGAGTTCACCTGGGTTGCCTCTAATCCACCATCTTGGCTCCACTCCTGTGCATAATTCTTTACAAGTGAAAAAAATTCATCCCCAACTCAGGTATGACTGTCTTCAAATTTATCAGGGATGTTCATTGGATATCAGATACATTCTTGCCGAATTCTACTTGCAGGCAACTAGGTGGCCCACTGGATAAAGAAAGATCTGAGTTCAAATCTGGCCTCACAAGCAGAGTGACCCTGGGGAAATCACTTCAACCTTTGACTCAGTTTACTCATCTGTAAAATAGGGATAATAATAGCACCTACCTTCCAGGGGTTGTTGTGAGGATCAAATGACTTATTTCTTCAGTGCTTTGTGAGCAAAATGCTGTATAAATGCCAGCTGTTGTAGCTGCTTTCCATAATGGTGGTACTACTTCACAGCTACACCAGCAGTGTATTCATGTGCCTGTCTTCCCAGCCCCTCTAACAATTGTCTTTTTTCCTTTTTTAGTCATCTCTGCTCGTCTGCTGAGCATAAGTAGATGGTCCCTCTTGAGTATATTCTCAAAGCTTGATAAGACCTTTAATTTCACTGACACAGCCCCCAAGAACTGAGATTCACCTCTATGCTACTATAACCTATCAAAGTGACTTGAGTGGATATTTGCTAACATTTTTTTTCTTAGAAAGTCTTCACTAGTTCATTTATATTGAACTTCCCATCCCTAAAGGCTGAAAGGAAAATGAGCTCAGGAGCACAGATTTAGATCAGCAAGGGACCTTACAGGCCATCCCACCATAAGTTTTGGGGGGGTTGGTGTTTTTTGTTTGTTTGTTTAGGAATAAGGAAAATGAGTCTTAAAATGTAAAGGGAAGACTAAGGTGACACTGCTAGTAAGGAATTAGAATCCAACTCTCGTTTTGATCTGAGATACTCAAAGAGGGAGGGAGGAAGGAAAGAAGGAAGCATTTATTGAGCACCTACCATGTGCCAAGTACTGTGTTACAGGCTTCTGCTTATCTCATTTAATTCTCACAGCACCTTCAGTGCTGTTATTATCCATGTGTTATAGTTGAGGAAGGGGCACATAGAGGTTAGGCAAGAGCCACAGCAAGGGCCACCCAACTAGTAACTGTCTGAGTCGAGATTTGAATTTAAGTCTTCCTGACTCCTGGTACAGCATGCCAGCAATGCAGATTTTTACCCATTTTATGCAGATCCTATCCATATTCTCCCATAAATTCAACACAAGGGGTCCACCCAAAGGGGTAGAAACCTTCCTCATATTCTCTTAAAATCACAAAGAGTATCAGTTGAGAATCCTGGCTGCCTGTCTGTCCTTGCCCTTGACCTGTAATCAGTCCATCTTCCCTTCCTCCTGTTCTCCTTTAAAGTGCCTCATTGTGCTTCTCTGAATACTAAGTAGCATTAATTCTCCTATGTTGTTTTAGGATTAAATGGTTTTAATTTCCTGCTGCCTGCCCACCAGGCTGCCAATGCTGTTGGACCATCTCCAAATCAGTTGACTTCTCTCCATGTTCCATGCATGGTTGTACCGTCTACAGCCCTGGCCCCAGTGCCTTTTTTCTATTCTCCGGCAATCAACAGTCCAATGCCTTCTGGCCCAGTGAATTTTGGTTTGCCAGGCCTCAGATCCTCAAGTCAGCTTCTCGTTGGCACCAACATGGTTAATCCAAAGACATCAAAAACCCCTTCCATGGAACCACAACATCCAGGCCAGTCTCCAGTTCATCTAAGCCCTGGGGTGGCCAGATCCCATAATGCAATCACACCAGATTCCCCTGTTTGCATGGGTCACCCAGTAACAATTATGAAATTACCCCAGGTGAGTCCTAGTAACACTTTTACACTAATTAACAGTTTTAATTACAGAAAGGCTATCATTTTCATAGATGAGGGGAAACAGTATTGTCTTCCTGTGGACCTTCTGGACGGAGGTTGTCAGGAACTGGACTGGTATTAGCCATGCCAACAAATGTTGTTCATAGAATCATAGATTTAAAGCTATAAGGCCATCAGGACCAATTTTCTTATTTATAGATATATAAACTGAAGCCTAAAGAGGTTAAATTATTTGTCCATGTTTATACAGCAAGTGAGTCTCTTGAGAATAAGATTCAACCTAGGTCTTCCTAAATCTAAGTACAGGTGCTTATCTACTACACCCCCAACTCCATATAGCTTACCTCTCTGGCTTTCATGTACTTATATGTTACCATTCATAAGATTGTAGCTTTAGAGACAAAAGGGACCATAAGGATCATCTTGTCCAGCCCATTCATTTTATAGATGAGGGAACCAAGGCCCAGAAGATGAAGCAATTGTTTAAGGTCATACAGGTAGTAAATGACAAGGCCTGGATTTGAACCCACATTATCTGACTCAAAAGTCAAACACCGTTTGTTCTTCCTTCACCTCACCAATATAGATCCCAAGTCTTTTGCATTTTCTTCCCGCATGTAATTCTCCTACCTGTCTTTCTCAGAATCTAAACTCGCCATTGGAGAATCACTTTGTGGGGCAGAGGCCTTCTGGTGGGTATTCTGAAGTATTTCAGGGGTACGAGTATATCATTTGGGCATCTGTCACTTTGATGGATATTGAGCGCACTACAAATCTACATGCATATAAACCAAGAAGAGTTTACACGGGGCATAGGGGGCATATATAGGGGCATATAGTATAAGCTTTATACTATAATTCAAAAAAAGCATGGCCACTTTAAAGAAGTGGTGGATTTGGGGCTCTAAGACACAGGTTCAAATTTTCACCCTGCCACTGATCTGTCATTCTTGATATGAGGTCACTGCAATTGTGGTGATGGTAATAATGACTAAGATGTGTATAAAGCACTTATTCTGTGCCAGGCACTATATAAAGCACTTTATAATTATTATCTCATTTTGTCCTCAAAACAATCCTGGTGCTATTATATATAAGCCCAGATTTTAACTCAGGTCTTCAGGATTCCTTCAATTGTATGGCAGTTCATTGGTCACTGGACAAGACTCCTATATTAAGCATATCAACATTTAAAATAATTCATAGTCTCAGAATGGTGTGATTCTTAGCCCCTTTTACCCTCTTTTCCATCATTCTATCACCACCGTCATGGTAAAAGCAGATACAGCAACCCAGGACAGAGGGTTGATTTGATTATCTGTAGCATTGTCACCATGTCCAAAATACAGCATTATCTATTGGCCAGCTTTCTAGTGATGAAGATCTAGTTAAGTCAGTCTTTGGACTGGAGACATTAAATTAGTCCTGTCCCTAGACACATACTTGGGTTATAGTTGAGCCAGGGTAGGAGGATCCATATTACACTTACCCCTAATTGTATGGAGTAAAGGATAGAAAACTGGACTTGGGTTCAGTACTTAATAACTGTATGACCCTCATCAGGTGTCATTTCTCTTTGGACCTTTGTTTCCTCATCTATCCAATGAGATGACAGCAGTACCCACCCTTACAGGGTTGTTGTGAGGAACAAATGAAGCTGTGTATGTGAAACATTTTGCCAAGATTAAAATGCTGTAAATACCTGTGAACTAACCATTCTTACATTATTCTCAACTACTGGTTCCAATATATACTGTAGAGGTACTTCATTTGAAGTAAAAGTTTTTAAAAGGTGCACCTTTTCCCCCATCGCCCATGTAATACCTTGGTCTCTGCTTTTAAGAAAATTATAATAATTGTAACTCTCACACACAGACATACGTGTCACTTTAAGATTTGCAAAATGCTTCGGGAACATTACCTCATTCAGTACCTACAAGACTACCATGAGATCAATCCTTAATATGCTATTTATATGTTATCCTCATTTTATATATGGGGAAACTGAGGTTGAGGTCACTTCCTTCATCACACAGCTGTTAAGTGGCAGGGCCAAAATTTGAACTTTGGGTCTTAGGACTCGAAATCCACCACTTCTTTAAAATGGCCATGCTTTTTCAGAATTATAGTATAAAGCTTTTTTTCTCCCCTGTGTCCACTGTAAACTCTTCTCCATTTATATGCATGTAGATTTGCAGTACACCCAATATTTTCAGACTGTTTCTTCCTAATTCTCACCAAAGAAGAGGGCCAACCCCAATCTTCAATCATACCATACACAGGAATGTACAAAAGCAAACTAATATAGTTGAGGAGTAAAAGTTGCCTCAGAGATTTTCGGATCTATGCACAGGTTAAAAGTTAAGGTTGAAGAGGAGGCAACACATGTATGAAAAATGAAACTGGGAGCAAGCTTATGTTCTAGCTGTCTCTTTATTCTGATTTATTGTGATTCCAATGGCGGGTGAGAGATTGCTTTCTTTTCTAGACAAGAGAGTTATCAGGACCAAAACCTTCCAGTAAGTCATTCAGAGGCTTTGAAGGCTACTTAAGAAAATATATTTAAGAAAAACTATATTAAGAAAACAGTTTATGAGGGAGACTGGTTTAACATTCTGATTCATATGTCATGTTGCACTATGATGGTTATGATCTGACTTGGCTCCTTTTTCTCATTTCTAAATAGTCACCAAGCCCAGTAACACCCAAGAGTATCCGGCCACCATACTGCGAGACTTTCTTCAAAACTCCTGGCAGCCTTGGAGAACCTGTGGCTTGGAGAAAAATTGAAGGGAGTCAAAGAAATTTAAGCTCTGCCCAGAGGAGACTACAGATATCCAGTGGCAGCACTGATTAACTGTAGCATGGCCAGGTGGAATGGGGAAACCCAACAGGGATCTTAACACCTGTTACAAGGGACATGCTAGTCCCTAATGGGCTGTTTATACTACAGAGCTTAAGAGTATCATTTCCCATTATCCTCCACTAGTTCTGTTAACTCTCCCTCCTTTCAAGTCATCCATATTCCTAGAATTAATTTTTTATTAATTGCTCATTTAACAGCCATGAGGTTTCAAACACTATGCAGAAGTGAAAGCATTAACTCACAGTTGTGGTTTCACCGTCTTCTTGCTCTTAAGTCATTTGAAGAGCCTACCAGAGTCTTGTGGTTTGGGAAAAGGTGAACTGTCTAGCACTTAACTAGGGTAATCATTCCTTACTTCACATAGACTCAACTTACCCTGAGTAAATCTGTGGTAAAACCAATTACTTTCTGCAATTAAAAAGGCAACTGCTCTCTGAGTCTCTGTCAGTTAAAGACAGCATCATCTACACATTCTATTTACTTATTTATTTTGTTCCTGAAATGGGACTTAGTGGGAAGAAAAAAAGTTTACAACTACAGAAAAACAGATTTTCTCAGGGCATGACTACTTGAATGTTAATACTATTTTCTCTGTAATTTGCCCTATACTTAAAAATCCTAATCACCTATGGATGAATGTATACATGTGAAAAAAAAAATGTTAAGACCAGAATAACTGTGAAGAACAACATGCTATAATGTATGTAGTATAAATGAATTGTACTAACATTATTTATGCAGGTAAGAAATGAGATGAATGATAGGAGGGCAATAGTGTCCAGGTCTCCAAGTGAAAAGTTAGTTTTTAGTGCTCTGTCTTCAGTTTCCTTGCCTCCTCCCACCCATGTCCCACCACCACATTCTTTTTCACACTGTGAAATTTAGTAAAACAGTTGGGTGCAAATTCTTTCTAGCGCTTTCTGTTTAGGTCAAATGATAAAGGTGGAGATTCTCCTTGTAGAGTGGGTCTGAGGGGAGGAAACTTGAGATGTTTTGCCAGGTATCTGAATTAGGAAAATGACTTAAGATGGAAAAATTAGTATAGGAAAAACCAGCACTCTTTTTTTGACTCATTTCTTTATTCTTGCAAGGGGTAAAGGAGAAAATGGGTACACTGTGATTAAGCACCTAAGAGTACTCAAACAAGGGCTGTTAGATATTCTGGAGGCATAAAAACGGTTAGTTCACAGGTATTGAATATATTGTCATAAACAGCAGTCCAAGTGCCTTTCTTCTGTGTCTCTCTGATCAACCACGTGACTTTGTGTTGTAACAAGTCCAAAGATACCCAGAATGGTGCTATTACTCCCAAATGTGCTGGTATTGATCTCATTCTCTCCTTAGAATAGATTTATCCTTTTTTCCCTACCATCTTATATTTAGAGTCCCCTAACTTGGACCCAGTAAAATGTTAGCTAAAAAAAAAAAAGGAATTAAAATATCAATTTAAGTGACTCTGGGAGTCTGATTAGCTTTTTATTAACCAATCCAGTTCAATAAGCATTTATTAAGCACCTGCCCTGTGCGAGGCACTGTGTTAGGTGCTAGAGATACAGAGACAAAAATCAAATAGTCCAAAAGAACTTACATTCTACTAATAAAACAGGAAAGTAATAATAATCTTAAAGCCTTCAAGGTAGGCGGCTTCATTAAATAAAAATGCCACTTTGTTTTCTAGACACTACACTTTTAAAGTTTACATTATTCTTTTTTCTTTTTTATTCCCTCTTCTGAATATCTCTTAGAAGATAAATAAATAGGAAGCAACAGTGTTGTTGCTGTATGAAAAGTGAGATGAACTATTAAGCCAACAGAGCCCAAGTGATTGAGAGAGAGAGAGAGAGCAATGTGGCATAGCAGACAGAGGGCTGACCTTGGAGCCAGGGTGTGTGACACCTGGGCAAGTCACTTCATTTCTCTATGCTCTAGACAGCTCTCTAAAATGACAAGTTACAGAGGTGTCAACCTGCCTTGGTAGAAGGAATTTCCTCCCCCAGCAGCTCCTTCTCAATGAAATCACAGGTTCAGTCCCAGCCCTATGAGTGATGGAGGGGAGAGATGAACCTGAGCTAATAGAGATAAATAATAATTTGACTTTATTAGAAAGATAATGTGATATACAGACTATAAATCTGTACAGGGTACAAGTTTGTTTTTATCATAGGCCAAGTATAAGATTTTCTCCCTAACATTTTCACTAAGATGGTTTATATTTTATATTAAAACTGTTTCCTTCTCTCTATTCTCCTAATCTTCCCACTCTACTTGAAAACTCATCACTTAATATATCTTTTCTTGATTTTTTTTCCTATCTCACTTTGTATCTCTTTCCTGCATGGTATGCCTCTAATCACAAGGGATACAACATGTAAGAAGGATGCCTGGACCTTGGGGGATCCCAAGAACCACCTATCCCATATCTCTTACTTCTGCAGGTCTGGTGATGGGATAGCCATACTTGACCTACTAAGACCAGAACATGATTCCTGAGGTATTCAACATAAGCTTCTAAATTTGTGGCCTTGATAAAAGAGACCACAAAGGTCTTCACTTTGGGGGACAGTGCCTCCAACAGAATACCTTTCAGTACTTGAGCTGCTGAATTCAATTTGGGGGAGGTTTTTTTTTTTTCAGTAGTGAAGAAGCAATGGCAATCTAGACTCTATCACTGTATAATGTAAAAGGAAAAAAAAAATGTCAGCAATGCTGCTAGGACAATGCAGTCTTTGTATTTGCACTGAGGAAGGTGCACACACGGCCCAGGGTTTGTGAAACCCTTCCATTCTGGTACAAGTGTTGGGGACATAACTTATATACTTGAATCTACCAACCAAGTTTACATTTCTCAATTTCTTTTTTAAAAGGTGCTATTTCTGTATTTAAAAGAGCTGTATTTTTTTCCCTCCATGTAAAGCTGCTTGCTGTTTATATTATTGCACTGGCTAGTTTTCTGTAGTTATTGATGTTATTGCTGCTTGTAGCTTTCTTCATATCATTTCTCCCTTTCCTTCCTTCTCCTTAGCTATGTTCTCTAAACTGTCTGCATATTTTATTTACTATAAGCACACTGATTTTTTTTAATTCTTCTAGAAAAATATTCAACTTTGTGAAATAGCAATAAAAAAATTTGAAGTACAAAGTGGTTTGTTAGTGGGTGTTTATTTTTGTTGGATGTTTTGTTTTGTTTTTCCTAATATGATGGAAAAGTGGTTACCATTCCCTTTCATGTATTCAGATCTTATTGTTCTGTGGTAAAATAAGACGACTTTAATTAGACCCCAGGTCTTACATTATAATAAGATCCTGCTCTGCCACCTTAAGTAATTCACTTCAACCAGCTGCCCCTTCATTTCCTTATCTGTAAAATAAGGGGGTTGAATGAGATCACTAACTCTTAAGCATACTAATAGTTCTCTGTAAGTATGTTGATTTTTTTTAATCTTTTTTTTTTTTTGCTCTTTCTTTAGCTCTTCCAGGGATTCTTGTTGGACTTGTGTCCAGTCTTCATTTTTCTTCAAGATTTTGCTTGTATATATTTTCATGTCTTCTGAGTTCATATCTTGATCTTCACTATCACCATCGTAGCTTTTAATGATCAGGTTCTTTTTCCACTGTTTGCCCATTTTTTCCAATCCTTTTTTTTTTTTACTTTGAACTTTGTGTTAAAGTTGATTTCTGCTCACCTGAGGGGTGGGAAGTCACTGTCCCAAGCTTCAGATTTATTCATGCTGCTATTTTCAGAGGGAATCTGCAAGTTTTTGGTCCTTCCAAAGTGGTGTGATCTGGAGAGATGTGTGGTCACCTCACTTTTGATCTGGGCTCTGGTCTTTACCCAGGAAGGGCCTATGTTCCCAACTACAAGCATTCCTCTGCAACCCAGAACTAGATATTAAGACACTGGAGTTGCCAAATGGGGCCCATTCCTGTGCCTAATGCTAGCACAGGGGTCTCCTTTAATCTCCTAGTGCCAACATGTCCAGTACACTTACTGAGCAGTCAGAACTCCATACATTCCTGCCACCATCACTTCCTCCAAGGCTTGGAGCTGGTGTTAGCCCTTGGGCACTCCAGGCCAACCCCCACCTCAGTGTCACTGACCTCTCCCTCTGATCTCCTAAATTGTCCTGGTTTGGAAAAACCTCTTGCCCTGACCTTTTGTTGGTTATGCTGCTTTAGAATTCAATTTTAAAGTTGTTTAGAGGAGAATTAGGGGAGAATTTGGCTTGAATGATCCTTTTACCTTTACTCAAGTACTTGTAAAAGATCTATGACTTCATAGCTGCATGACCTTCTACAGTCACTTCTATTGATTTTGAATCCTGTTGAGTTTTTTGTTTGGGCTGGACGTGTAATTTGACTGGGATGGAGACCTCCAGATGAGAAGATTCCTCCATCAATGCATTTACAACTTAGAGAGTTAATTGACTGGGACACTGAGAGACAGAACTTGAATGTCTTGAATCAAGTCATCTCAGAAGTTAGCTAGGAGGGTCCTGGAGGAACACCAAGTCCACCAAAGACAGAGAACCTCATAGTTGGCCAGTCAGCAACCTTTTTGACCAATGCAACCTATATTTATTTTTAGAAGAATTAAAATATTCTTAAAATGCTTCCAACTATGTCTTAAAACACCTTATTGTTCCTTTAGTCTAATTGTCATAGAGAATAGTTATCCAAAGGAAAAAAGCAAGACCACTAAGGACTGGGAACAAAACTTCAAACAAGGCATACTCTAAAAGAAATGCTTCACAAACAGTAGTTTTCACTCTTACTGGAATTTCCTAGAATAACTTAGAGAGTTATGGGTTAAAGCCCATGACCGTTGCTCGATAAATACTTGATTGATTGGGGAACAAAGAGAAGAGGGAAAGAAAAAGGGAAGAACAGAACCAGAAACAGCAGCCAAGGAGTGTAATTAAGCAGTGAGCTGCAAAGGTAGCTGCTGCCTTTACATCAAGCAAGGGCTGCACCTTAGGGACCAGTGGTGGAATTCAAGTGGCTTGTCTTCAAGACAAGTTGCCCATCAGCGAAAGTGGAAATGGAAGGAAATTTAGGGCCTATCTGGTCTAATCATTTCATTTTGTAGATGAGAAAACTAAAGCCCAGGAAGACCACTTAAAGTGACTTGCCCAAAGTCAAATGAGTGGTGAGCAACAAAGGTGAAATTTGAACCATGGTTCAAACCATTGATTAGGGAACCCAAATGCTTTCTAACCCTCCAAAAAATTCAATGAGCTGCCATGGCCAAAAGATGAGAGGAGAAAGTGAAACAGACCTTGCATGCACTGGATAAGCTCCCTGTGGCAAATTTCCCTACACAGGTGTGGGTGGGTTTTGGTCTACAACATTGGAGGGAATCACATTGATTAGATATATGAGTCTTTGATTATGTATTAGTGGAAAGGGCAGTCAGGTTTCACAGTGGACAGAGCCTGGAGTCGGGAAGATTATCTTCCTGAGTTCAAATCAGATTTCAGACACTTACAAGCTATGTGACCCAGGTAAAGTCACTTAACCCTGACTGCCTCAGTTTCCCCATCTGTAAAATAAGCTGGAGAAAAAAATGGCAAGCCTCTTCAGTATCTTTGCCAAGAAAATCCCATGGTGGGGGCGGGGGGAGGACAAAGAGTCAGACATGACTGAAAACAACTGAACAACAATGGCCAAAAGAATTTGCCAACCAGTGTTGCCAATTTGCCAATACTCTGTACTTTGCAAGGTACACAGTCAATTACTGAATTCAGACTAGATGCCTTCCCAACGTTAAAGGACCTGGCAGAGCAGGCTGAATTTCAACATAAACAGAAAAAAAAAAGGTATAAAGAAAGGCTTGTTCTTTCTGGCAGGAAATTTGGAACTATGCCCCAAAGGTCACTAAACTGAACCTTTACCCTTTGACCCAGTTATATATGGGGCATCATGGTAGCTCAGTGGGTAGACTGCTAGTCTTGAGTCAGGAAACCTGAGTTCAAATGTGACCTCAGCCACTTACTGTGTGAGCAAGTCACTTAACCTCTGCCTCAAATTTCTTCAACTATAAAATGGGGATAATAACAGCACCCACCTCCCAGGGTTGTTATGAAGATAAAATGAGGTTATATTGATAAAGTACTTAGTACAGTGCCTAAAACATAGTAGGTGCTTAAGAAATATTTGCTTCCTTTTTTTCTTCCTATATCACTAGAAGACCTATGTCGCCAAAGAGATCAAATACATATGTGCAAAAATGTTTATAGCAGTTCTTTATAATAGGTAAAAACTGGAAACTAAGGCAGTGACCACCTACTAAGGAATAGTTCAACAAATTGTGATGTATGAATGTAGTGGAATAGTATTATGCCATAAGAAATGATGAAAATTTCAAAGAAAACTGGTACCTTTATGAAATTATGCAGAGCAAAATGGATAGAAGTAGAACAGTTTACAAGATGATAATGTTATTTTTAAAAACTTTAGAGTTCTGATTAAAGTGATGATAAGTCACATATTCAAAGGACTAAAGATGAAAAACGCTCAGAATTGCGTTGAATTTCAAATGGAGAATAAGATATATACATTTTGGATAGGTGACATGGTGGATAAAGTGCTGGGCCTTGAGTCGAGAAGACGTGTTTTCCTGAGTTTAAATCTGGCCTCAGACACATACTAGCTGTGTGACTCTGGGCAAGTCACTTAACCCTGTTTGCTTCAGTTTCATCTGTAAAATGAGCTGGAGAAGGAAATAGAAAACTAGCATCTTGGGGCGGCCAGGTGGCGCGATGAATAGAGCACAGGCCCTGGAGTCAGGAGGACCTGAGTTCAAATCTGACCTCAGATACTTAACACAAAAAAAACTAGCTGTGTGACCTTGGGCAAGTCACTTAACCCCAATTGCCCTCCAAAAAGCAAAAAAATTAAAATTAAATTAAAAAAAAAACTAGCATCTTTACCAAGAAACTCCAAGAGTCAGACATGGGGACTGAAGCAACTCAACAACAAAATTAGAAAACATATTCATTTTGAATTTCATGTATTTTCCCAATCATCAAACTGGGAGGAAGCTCGGTATAAAAGACAGAGACTCAAGAAGGGCTCCTGACCCTGAAGCCAGGAAGACCTAGATTCAAATCCTTATGACATATGTAGGTATTAAAGACCAATTTTGAATATGTGACTTTGAACCCATCAACAAGGGTCAAAATCTCTTAGCATTCATAGAACACTTTGAGGGTTGAAGAGTGCCTTACACATATTTTATCAGTTGATTTTCAGGACCCTGTGGGGTATGTGCTACTATTATCTACATTTTACATACAGGTGAAGAAGCTAAGGCTAGGGGTTTAGTGACCTGCCCAAGACCATACAGCTTGGAAATGTCCCAGGCAAGATCTGAATTAGTCAGTCAATAAGCATTTATTAACCACCTACTATATGACAAATACTGTCCTAAAAACAGGCAAAAGCCAGTCCCTGCCTAAGTATTCCTTACTCCAAGTCCTATACTCTACCTCCTTTGTCACTTTATCCCTTGGAGAGGAAAATACCATATTTGGAATCAGAAGGTAATTCTACAAATGATGCTAGGTTAACTAAGTGTCTCTGGGCTCCAATTACCTCATCTTTAAAATGGCGGCAGGAGAAGGCACACTAGATGGCTTCTGAGGCCCATTATAGCTCTAAATCTTTGGTTTCATGTAACAGAAGACCCCATCTACCAAGAGTGGGGAACCTGCGGCCTCAAGGCTACATGTGACCTTCTAGATCTTCAAGTGCAGCCCTTTGAATGAATCCAAACTTCACAGGATTTGATCAGTCACGGGGCTGCACTTGAGAACTCAGAGGATCACATGTAGCCTCAAGACCACAGGTTCCCCACCACTGCACCATTTTCACATGCCTCTCCTACCCTTCTAGTTGAAGATTCCAACATTAGACACATGATGGCAGCAATGTCTAATAACAAGCATGGCAAGAAAGCTGCCGTTGCATTTCAAATTCTAGATTTCAGCAACAATCAATATGTTAAATGGAAAGGTTGCATTTCACTTGCATTTGAAAATGTAAATTGTGGATATCTATTCATTACTGAATTTCATGTATTTTAACAAATTGAGAGACAGCATGTTACAGTGGACAGAGAACCAGGAAAGGGTCCCTTACCTAGAAGCCAAGATCTGACAAAATCTGGCTTTGTGACTCTGGGCAAACTAAATATTACAATGCCCTAGGTCAGAGGTGTCCAACACATGAGGGAACCCAACACCCTTGATTATCCAAAACAGATTAAAATATCATTGGGAAATATTTAACAAAATAAATTTAAAAATACAATAGAATATAGATCATAATAATATGTAGTTTTCTAAGTCAATATGCAGTCTGAAGGGATCCTTATGTATGGTTTTGCGACTGCCCCTATTCCTATTTGAATTTGATTCTGCCCTAGGCACTGTGTAAGATTATAAATTGCAGGGAATGTACAGATCTGCATTGGTAGGCATTTCTTTACCTTGAAATTCCTTTCACCAATGAAATCAGAGGTCTAGTCCCTATCCTTAGGAAACAAATGAACATGCTTGTTATATGAATCTAGGAGCTATTTAAATCTCTCTTTGCCCACCTGTCACAGAGCTAGATATTTTCCTTGACTCACACATCACCATCCCTAGCCCCACTCACATACCTCATTATCAGCTCTGACTGCACTTTGGTTGCTAAGCAACCAAAATAGCATTGTTGGGCATGAACATTAGCCATTAGCTGCCCTCTTTTTCTTTAATGAGACCATGGCTGTAGCCCAAATTACCTTTTTTCACATAGAGAGCTAAAGACTTATCTCCTTAGTGAAATGAATCATATCTTTGATTTGCTAATGAAGATAAAGGAAGCCTGGTTTGGGCTAAATAACAGATGGGCATATTTCTCAAGCATTTTAATTAAATAGTACCTACTCTTGTTTAAAATTCATCTGTTGGAATCACCATTTTTGTTTTATTCTTAAAAAGGGATTTCTTTATCTGAGACGTAGTATATATATAAAGAGAGAGAAAGAGTAAATGGGTAAGCTCTCTATGAATGCTTAGATGTAGAAAAAAATAATTCAGGCTTTAGGTTGAAGGTCTTAAATATGGAAGTAATATGATATGGATGCTGATTTTGGAGTTAGAGGCTGTTGGTTCAGCAACCAACTCTGACAATTACCAGTGTGACTCTGAATGGGTCACTTTGTAAGTCTTGGGTCTCACTCTTCTCATGTGTGAAATGAAGGGACTGACTCCAGATGACCTCTTCACTCCCTTCCAACTTAGTGATGTTGGGTTTATGTGTATGCTTGTATAATCTGCACAGGTGGGAGTTTAGTCAGTCAATAAACATTTGTTTAAGTGCCTTTTGTGTTAAGTTCCAAATCTCAATTGAAATGAGCATTCTACAGGGACATCATAGATTTGCTGCCGGAAGAGAGCTGAGAAATCATCCTGACAATCATTTTTCAAAGTATGGTCTAGGGACTCCTGAAGGTCCCAAGACTCTTAGGGGATGTGTGAGGTCAAAACTATTTTCATAATAATTCTTTTTTTTTTAATGCTTTATTAACTTCTGATTTACATCGTTCATTTCCACCAGATTTTGAGCTACAAATTTTCTCCCCGTTTTTCCCCCACCCATCCCCCCAAAACAGCAGTCCCACAGGATATCCCCACCTCTGATCTGCTCTCTCCCATATTTTCTCCCATACCCATTTCAACTTTTCCAGTAGGGCATGGTGGATCTCTATATTTCCCAATTATATGTAAAACAATATTGATAATAGTATATATATATTTAAACATTTGATTTTAAAACTTTGAATTCCAGATTCATTCCCTTCCTCCCTTATCACCCACTCTTACTGGGAAGATAAGCAGTTCAGTATAGGTTG
>NW_027185877.1:7033718-7056646 GCF_028583685.1 Petaurus breviceps papuanus
CCCCCCTCACATCCTCTCCCCCCCCTATTCTCCTGGAGGGTGAGATCCCCTATTTAGTGTGTATTTCCCTCCCTCCTCAAGCCAGATTCAATAGGAATAAGGTTGACCCATTCCCTTTTGCCTTCCTATTCTTCCCCCCCATTGTAACCATTTTCCCTTGCCTCTTCTGTATGAGATAGTTGCCCCACTCTGTCTCTCCCCATCTCCTCTCATTATATCCCTCTCACCTCTTAATTTCACCTTTTAAGTATCATCCCTTCCTGTTAAATTGGTCCCGTGCCCTCTATCTATGTATACCTGTAAACATATATACACACATTCACATATGTATTCAGATGCCTGCATACCCTCATATAAAGACATACATTTATATATATATATATATTTCTAATCCCTTCAACTACTGAGAAAAGTTTCATAAGTTACAATTATTGTTTTTCCATGTAGGAATGTTAATAGTTCAACTTTGGCCAAGTGGCTCAGCAAGCAAGAGCACCGGCCTCGGTGCCGGGACGACCCAGATCAAATCCGGGCCCAGACACCCAGCACCACACCCAGAAACAACAACTGGCCATGCAACCCCGAGCAAGCCACTCAACCCCAATTGCTTAAAAAAAAAAATAGTTCAACTTTGATAAGTTCCTTATGATTTCTTTTCCCTGTTTACCTTCTCATGCTTCTCTTGCTTCTTGTATCTGAATGTCAAATTTTCTATTCAGCTCTGTTTTTTTCAGCAAGAATGCTTGAAAGTCCTGTATTCCACTGAATGACTATATTTTCCCCTGAAACAGGATACTCAGTTTTGCTGGGTAGGTGACTCTTGGTTTTAATCCCAGCTCCCTTGACCTCCGGAATATCACATTCCAGGCCCTTCGATCCCTCAGTGTAGAAGCTGCCAGATCCTGGGTTATCCTGATTGTGTTTCCACAATATTCAAATTGTTTCTTCCTGGCTGCTTGTAATATTCTCTCCTTTATCTGGGAATTCTGGAACCTGGCTATAATATTCCTAGGAGTTTTCTTTTTGGGATCTTTTTCAGGAGGTGATCGGTGGATTCTTTCAACCTCTATTTTGCCCTCTCGTTCTAAAACATCAGGACAGTTTTCTTTGAGAACTTCCTGGAGGATGCTTTCCAGGCTCTTACTTTGGTCATGGCTCTCAGGCAGTCCAATAATTTTTAAATTATCTCTCCTGGATCTATTTTCCAGGTCAGTGGTTTTTCCCATGAGATATTTCACATTGCCTTCTATTCTTTCATTTGTTTGGATCTGTTTAACAGCATCTTGATTTCTCATAAAGTCATTAGCTTCCATTTGCTCCAATCTAATTCTGAAGCAATGATTCTCCTCAGTGAGCTTTTGAGATTCTTTTTCCATCTGTCAAATTCGACTTTTTAAGGCATTCTTCTCCTCATTGCCTTTCTGAGCCTCCTTTGCCATTTGAGTCAGTCTGTTTTTTAAGGTATTATTTTCTTCAGTCAGGCTGTTGACTCTCATTTCATAATTTTCTTGCATTGTTCTCATTTCTCTTCCCAATTTTTCCTCCACTTCTCTTATCTGCTTCTTAAGGTCCTCTATGGCCTGTAACCAGCTTGTATTTTCCTTTGAAGCTTTTGGTGCAGGAGTTCTGACTTCACTGATTTCCTCCTGTTCCATGCCTTGCTCCTTCTTATCCCCAAAATAGGAGTATAATGTTGGAATCTTCTGTCTGCTTTGTTTCCTTTGCCTGCTCATTTTGCCACTCAATGATTTGACTTTTGGGCTTTTTGCCACAGTAGGACTCTGCCACCAGACAGGGGAGTTTTCGTCCCAAACGCTGGGGTTTTCTCAGCTGCCGGAGGTATTAGATGGGTGCCCTCTCTGAGGTCTCCACACGCTCTGGCAAGCTGGACACACACCCCAGGACCTCCACCCTAGACTGCAATCCAGATCCAAGCAGGTTAAAGCAAGAGCGATGACCCCTCAGACTGGTGCTTGGTCCCCCTACACTCTGCAGGCCAGGAGCTGAAGCCTCCACGTGGCACTGGCAGGCTGTGCCCGAGTCTCAGCGGTTTCTTGCCCCGGGGGTAAAAGCCACGCACTCCCACTTACTGGGTCCCAAAGTCCAGAATGCACTGGCCTCTCACCTTGTCCTTCGCATCTATGTGTTGATAAATCTGGAAACGGCCACAGATGCTGCTGATCTGGAGTCCCTCTGGCTGGCGGCTGGTCAGGCCCGCCCTGGGGCTAAAGCCTCGGCATAGGGCTGGGCTCGGCTCCCAGAGCGCTGCGCTGGCCAATTCCTGCCAGCCTGCTGGGCTGTTCTCAGCGGGAGGTTAGCTTCTCTGTGTCATTTTGTGGGTTCTGCAGCTCCAAAGTTTGTTTAGAGTCCCCTTTTTACATGGATTGGGGAGGGTGGAAGCCGGAGCTGCGGGAGGGTCGTGCTTCTACTCCGCCATCTTGGCTCCGCCCCCCTTTCATAATAATTCTAATATGGTAAATATTAAAGTATGTAATCCACATAAACAAATGCTCAGGGTGGGGAGGGAGTTCAGAAGGGAGGGTGTTCTCAATAATCTTTAAGACAATAAATGGATCCTGAGACCAAAATGTTTGAGAAACACTGATCTAGGCTAATGCCTAAACTGAGGTCTTCACAACATGGCCCCTATCTTTCTACCCTCATTACATTATTACTCCCCTTCCCTTACTTTACAATCCAAACAAACCATCCTCTCTATTCTTCATACACCATCTCCTGTCTCTGGGCATTTGAAATGTCCTTCTCCCATTACTAGAATGTGGTCCCTCCTCACCTCAACCTCAGAAGATCCTTCTCTTTCTTCAAGATCCAGCTCCAGCACAACCATCTGCATAAGGTCCTGGCTTTAGTTAGTACCTTCCCTCCCTAAATACCTGGTGTTATTTTGTATTTATTCTCTTCATGTTTGTTCTGTCCCTCTTGAAAGAACTTAAGCTTCTCAGGAGTGGAGTTTGCTTCATTCTATATTTGTATCCTCAGCAGCTGGCACAAGGCCAAGTACATGGGAGTTACTCAACAAATGGATGGTGCCTGATGGATGGATTGATGGATTTGATTATTGATTATTTGATATCCACTATCCCACACTCCCATTTTACAGATGAAAAAACAAGATCAGAGAAGTTAAGAGACTGCCCAAGGAATACTCAGCTTGCATCAAAGCTGTATCAGAATTGTATCAGGTTGTATCAGTACTTTGCTATTTCCTACTTTCAGCTTCAGTATACAGAATACAGCTACATAATAACCAATTAAAAACATCATGGAATAGGCTTGGATGAAAAAATGGGAACTGACCCACCATCCTTAGTTTGGCAGTCATACCTAATTTGAACCTCTTCTGATATGTCTACAGGAGGTATGGCAAACATCACAAATCAGAGGAGTAAATTGTAACCCCAGAAAGACCAAAGAAAGAGGGAAAAATCGTATAGTACATAAAAAATGTTTCTAGCCATTCTCTTTGTGGTGACAAAGAACTAGAAAGCAGGGGAGTGTCCATTAATTTGGAAATAGTTGAACAGATTATAATATATGAATATAATGGACTATTATTGTGTGATAAGAAATAAGGGAGGGAATGGTTTCAGAGGAACCTGGCAGACTTGTATGAACTGGTGAAGAGTGAAATTAGCACAATTCTGAAAACCAACATTGCAAAAATGAGCAATTTTGAAAGATTTAAGAACTATGATTTCAAAAGACAGAGAATGTTATGCACCTCCTAAAAGAGAAGTGGTGGACTAAATATGTAGAATGAGACACCTTTTTAAAATGATCAATATAGGTATTTGTCATGCTTAAATATATGCATGTGCACATAAAATACACACGTTTTCATTGACATGTATGTCTATAGAGACATAGACATATTTGTAGGTATGTGTGTATTGTACATGTGTTTGTTTTTCTTTTTTCCCCCATAGGAAGTGGGAAAGAAAACAAATGCTTATTCATTGAAAAATGAAATAAAAATATAGTTTGAAAAAATCACTATAGTAGCAAGTTCTGGAAGGACATAGGCTTCTCCCTGCATCCTCTTCTCTTGTTCCATTCACTTCAAAGGCAATTACAATCAGGAATCCAAAGGGGAGACTCAAAGAGATTCAGGGAACTTCCAAATTAACTGGTTATCATTGGCACAATACGGTCAATTTCCTTAAGTTCTCATTGCATCTTGGTTTCTGTTACTTAGATCTAAAGCATGGCTTGAAGGGAATCCGTGTCCTTCATATAATTTAGTAGCATTGTGGCATGGAAAGGGGGTGACATTTGGGGGAATGAGGCAGCAGCAGCTACAGGTCTGAACAGTGGCTGGATGCTGCATTAGTGAGGGGTACAGCATTTGCTCAGTGGTTGCTGGTATTCATTATGTGGTCACACAAGCTGACACAAGCAGAAAGTTAGATTTTTAATAACTTTTTCATTTCCAGAAGAGACCTTTTAAAACACTTCCCCTCTTCAGAGAGTTACCGCAAGACAAGCTTGTGCTTTAAAAATCACCCAGTTTAAGCTGGGAGAAGAAAGAGCTTTTCTTTCTTTTTTTTAGACAGAAACCATATGGAATTTCCACTATCTCATAGTGCACAAATGACTTTGCCTGATTTTCTTGAAACTTTACCCTCTGCATTCCAAGCTGAACAAAGACTTGAAGATGAGTAGGGAGCTGGCACTGATATTACACCAGCAAGAATATTTTATTGGGAAACTTGCCTGAGAGGAAATGGGACAACAATGATGAAAGCCAGAGGGCTTGATCCATGAAGCTCTGACCTCAGCTTTCTCAATAGGCACAAAGGTTATATAAGCCTCATGTATGTGGATTCAGACATGTACCTCTCAGGAGACATAAACACTTTTCCTTTTCCTAATCCAACAATTCTCCCTTCTTGTCCTTAAATGAGATGACTAGGGAAGGAGCTCTGATTTCATCAGCATGGAGGGGACACCCATCATGGAAAATGTCTCCTCACAGATAACAGAATTGCAAAATTGGAAGGGACCTCTGAGACTGACTAGTTCAAAATCCATACCCCAAAAGGAATATTTATTGTAACAAGGAGTTATGCTGTTATGAAGAGAATAAGAGTGAGCTATGTCTATAGACCTCCAAGAAGGAACCTACCACCTCCACAACAATTCATTCCACTCTAGACAGCTCTAATTGTTAGAAAGCTTTTTTGTGGGGGGGAGGTTTCTCCCAGATATTAAGCCTAAAATTTGGCTGAATAATTTCTGCCCACAGCTCTTCCCTCTGCCCTATGAAGGTAAACAGAACTGTTCTAATCTTCATTCCACAAGACAGCCTTTCAAGTACTTGAACATAAGACATAGGAAAATGAATGGGGCATCTAGAAGTTAAGCAATATGTGTCAAAGACAGGATCTGAGGCTAGATTTTCCTCCCTCCAAACCCATTATTTTGCACACTACCTCCAGGCTGCCTCTAGCGATATGATATTTAAAATGTCTGGGTACTATTAATGGGTAGTGGTGGGTTGTATGCAGACGACAGTGTAAAAGAGTCAAAGTTGGTTTTGAGTGCCCCATCTCTCCCAGGTATCTTCATGCTGGTCCTGCTGTAGTAGTCCTCTACACATCCCTAGTCTTCCCAAGCTGTACCCCAAACGCTGAACTTTGATTGTATTCCCCCATTAAAACAGTGTTTTGCTAGCAAACAAACCAATCTGAAGAACCTATTCAAGCTATCCATGAAGATGTGTTTAAACTTCTGGTCAGGAGGGTAGTGGGAAAGGCTGTAGAGAAGAGACCCATTCTCCCAAGTCAATTGAACAAACATTTATTAAGCGCTGACTGTGTGTCAGGTGCTCTCACGTATTCTCAGTAAACACCTGAAAAGGACACAAGATGTAACAATGATAAAGACAAAAGGAAAACAGAAGTAAATTCCTCCATCTAAGCCAGAATTGCAAGCCAAACGCCAGCAGAGTGCAGGGAAGGGGTTCCACCAGAGATATCAGTGTAAGCTAAGAGGTCTAAAGACTCAGCGTACTGGGAGAGGGGTCCATCAGGGAAACCTGAGCCAGATCCAGTCAATAGGCCTGATGTCAGATCCCAGCTTTTGTATTCTCATAATAGAAATAGGAGATAGAACCAGATTCCATAGGTCACTGTGAAGGGAACCAAGTCCAGGTTGTAGACTCCTCAGAGTACTGGAAGACCAGCCAAGAGACAAGACCAACTCAATGACTGGGTGACCACGAAGAGTGCCTGAAACCAGAGAGATGGCTTGTCATCCACTGAGATGTGTCAGGACTACAGCAAGAATAAAACCAGCTTCTAATTGAGGATTGTACAACAAGGAGAAAATCAATAAGCATTTATTAAGTACTTACTATATGCCAAACAGAGATGAACTGAGGCCAGTATCCACACTGGACCACCAAAAAATTTAGAAAGGAGCCAGGGATTGAGGCAGAGGATAGATACTTAGTAACAGCACAGCCCCAACCAAAATGATAGCAATAACATCCACCCTACAGACCACAGGACCAACCAGGGCCTAGCCAAAACAACACAACACGAGTGTCAAAATGGAACTGGGCCAAATATGAAATCTCAATCCAAGAACTGAGGCTGAAAATGTGAGTAAAGAAAGGGAAAAAAAAAATAACAACAAATGAAGAAATACTGTAGGTTCAGAGAAGCTCAGTAGGAAAAACCCAATCTATATTCTTCAAGGGGTCCTCTCAAGAGGCTTGCCATCTTCTAGGGTTGAAAGTTCATTCATTCAACATAATTTCTACTCCAAAAGAAACGATATCCATTTAAGGACAAAAATCAAAGCATACACTTGCACAAACAACTACTGTGGACTTGGCACTCTAGAAGCATAAATTAGTCAAGTTGCTCAAATAGCAAAGAAATCATTCAGAGCAAAGCATCTAGATTTCCTTTTCAAGTTAAAATGTCACCTTGTACATGAAATCCTTCTTGATCCTCCCAGGTGTTAGGGCTCTTCTCCTGCCCTCCCCCAAATTATTTTGTATTTATTCTTTGTATATACTGACTGATCTGTTTACATAGTATTTCCTCCAAGTGGAATATAAGCTCCCTGAGGACAGAGACTATTAGTCTTTGTATGAAAGCACCTAGAATAGTACCTAGCACAGAATAGTTATTTAATAAATGTGAATTGAATTACACTGAATTGAATTGAAATTTGAGGTACCAACATCTATAGAATAATGCCCCCTGGAAAATTTAAAAAAAAACAACAGTGTTCTTTGTCTCCAAAATTCTGCCTCAAGAGGTTCTGCATTTCATTGTCTTCTACTACCAACAGGAATTCTGATCAGTCCCCTTTACTCCATATCTAGACAATCAGAAAATGTCCCTTCAGGGGTAGCCAGGTAATGCAGTGAGTGGGAGCACTGGCCCCAGGGTCAGGATGACCTGGGGATTGAATCCGGGCTCAGACACTTAGCACTACACCCAGAAATAACTGGCCGTGTAACCTTGAGCAAGTTACTTAACCCCGATTGCTTTAAAAAAAAAAAAAAAGTCCCTCTCATAATCAAATTAGATGAGTAAAACTGATTTTCTTAAAGCATCAATAACACATTAAAGGTAAGAGTCATTGTTGTTGTTGTTGAATCATTCAGTTGGGTCCAACTCTTTGTGACTCTGTGGACCATATCTCTCCTGTACTGTCCCATAGGGTTTTCTGGGTAAAGATACTGAAGTGGTTTGCCATTTTCTTCTGCAGTGGATTAAGTCAAGGGGAATAGTAAGGAAAGAGTTAACACACAACAAAATGTGGGGTCTAGTAGGCTTTCCACAATTTTCCTGTTTTCTCTGTCTACCACCTCTTCTACATATATACCTGCTTGGTTGTCAATCCTAATTTAAAATACCCCTCCTTCCAAATGCAGTTGGAATAACCCCTTTCAATGGAGTTATTTTAACATTAGGGATGGGGGAGGCTTTTTGTTTTTCTAATCATCCTTAAGCCTAAGAAGATACTAAAATCTTGTACTTCTTGCCAAGGGTAAAGTAACTAGAATCCCATTTTTCTCTTTTGTGCTTAGTCTCAGGGGTCATATTGGTGGCCCAAGTTCATGAAAAGCTTGTCTAAAACCCCTCCCTTAGCTACATTGGCATCTCTGTCATAACTACTTGACAATTTCAGTGTTTCCTGGAGTAACTTCAACATTACTTTTATTACTAAACATCAAAATTAACATCCTTTTTAACAGTACCAGTTAACACTTTAACTCCATCTGTTCTGGAGTTGCTTCACTTAGGTAAATTTCCTTGTTTCCTTTATGCTTTTTATTTAAAGACAGAAGTCAGAAGAAGGATGGGATTGAGTTAAACATCTGGACTTTGATCCACCCTTGGCACATTCATCTACAAAATTTTTACCCCTACCTAGAAATGAACAATGACCCAGCTTGAGTTTGAAAGCAATCAGGAGCAAAGTTAAAAGAAACTTAGCATGTCTCCTCTTTCCTTTAGCAATTCCTCAGTGCTTAAGAGGCAAGATAACTATAAATGAGCGGCTGTCTGTGTTTATGAAAGATAAATATAGAGAGGAAGATGATTTGTAAGCAATTGAAAAATGTTTACTTTTTAGCATTTCCTTTCCTTTCAAATTTCAAATCTGAAGCTTAAGCACATTTGTTCAGGAGGAAATAGGAACAGGTGGCTCCTACCCTTAATTCCTCACTGGTGTCTTTTCCACCAAGGGTTAGTCTGGTACACCAGCCTCTGAGATATTAAGGGGCAGCAGAAGTAAAATGAATTGGGCCCAAGATTTCTCTCTAGTAACTTCGATGTCTCATAGGAAAAGAAAATGTTTATTTCCATCACTATTCTTAAATTATCCTATAAAAAAACAATTTTATGGTACAATAAAACATATTTACTCAAATGGTTCAAAATTAAAAGAAAAGGAACTGAGAAAAGAATAATTACAAAGTAGGTAGCACAGAACTTGGTTTTGGAAGAAATAAACTTATAATGAATTCTTTAACAAAAATTGAGCTCATGATCCATGAGCTAAAGAAAGAAGTTAAAATTTTCCAATTAAATTTATTACACATTCAAAAACATTACAAGCTATCTTAGATATAAGATTTAAGAGAATGGGAAATAGATAATAGTGACATTTCATGTAATATAATGCCAAGGAAGGCAACTTCCCAAGGTTCAGAATACCAGCATAGGTGCTCTCCATTTTATTCAGTAACAAACCCAGAACAGAGAAGATCAAAACATGACATCATTCAAAATACAGCATTTATTAAGCTGATTAAATAATCTCCAAGCACTACCCCACCCCAGGACCTTCCAATCATTCAATCAATTACAAAGTCTCTGTTCTAAATACTTCTCCACCCCTAGGCTATACCTTCATTTGGTCCACCACAAAGCCCCTCTTCTCAAATGGAGATTAGTTTCCAAACATAAGGTCAAAAGTTCCCCACCCCTGGATCACAATTGAATCTACCCCAGAGTTACATCAAGTTTAAACACAGCACTTAATACCCAAATGGAGATCTTTTCTTCATCTTGACAGGAGGCAAGTTCTCAGCAATCTTAGTTCCTGGGGAGACAAGGCTTAGCAAGGCCATAAGATACATTGCCAGTCCCTTCATGAATTCATCCTCTGTCTGTAGAACAGTCCTAGAACCCCTGAACACATCAGCAAAACCCTCTCCCAGGATTTCTGTAAACATACAACCAGAAAATCCTTCTTCAGGGCTTCCAAACCAACAGAAAGGTTCCCAGACCCCTGCAACAACAGCACTGTCCTTCACCAGTGGACAGTATTCACTCTGTCTGCAGGACAGTCTCCAGACCCCTGCAACAACAGCACTGTCCCTCACCAGTGGACAGTATTCACTCTCTGTCTGCAGGACAGTCTCGGGGCTTCTTAGCGAACAGCCAGGTTCCAGGACTTCTTCAACAAAAGGACTGTCTTTCACCAGTGGACAAAGCTGGCAAAACAACATCAAAACAGACAGACAAAGTACCAGCAAAACAGCCATGTCTCCTCAGTTCTTGGCAGCTCAGGGGGCAGGTCTCAAAAGTCCAGGGCAATTCAAAGCGGCCACCAGCAATTCTCTTAGTCTCTCTCTCTCTCTCCACGAGGTGCTGCTTCCAAAAAAATCTTCCGCCTCTCTCTTGTCTCTCCAAATCTATGTCACCAGCTCCTCCCAGTTCAGGACTTTCTTTTCATGTCAACAAGTCCATCCCACAGGTGGGATTAACAAGCTCTGGGTTTTAACACAATCAATTTGAAAACCAAGCCAATACAGGGGAATCTTTAATTGCCATTACTATCACATTTCATCAAAATCATAATAACTATATAGGGTTTTAATTTTTTTCAATCTTCTCATGACAACCTGTTCAGATAGGTAATATAATAATTATTATCCCCATTTTACAGAAGAGGAACTGAGACTAAGTGACTTAACTTTCCTGTGACCATATGGCTAGTAATTTTCTCAGGGAGGATTCATATCTAGGTCTCCCACCTTTGAATCAAACTCTTTTTGTACAACACCATGCTGCCCATATTTTGTTGCTGTTGTTGTTGTTGTTTAATGCCTTAAATATAGAGAGGCAGCTTAGCACAGTGAACAGAGAGCTGGCTTCAGCATCAGGAAGACTTGGGTTCAAGTTCTCCCTTTAATACATGTGTGACCTTGGGCAAATCACTTAACTTCAGTGCCTCAGGCAACTTTTTAAGACTGGTATATGTATTGATATGCATTGACAGAGGGAGTTTCTTCATGAGGACTTCCCTAGATTAATGAAGTCACAAATGGAGATGTTAGCTAGGGATCCAGTGCATAAGTAGAGACAACAAGGTATAGTAGGAACAGTCCTGGAAGTAAAGGCAGCTAGGTGGCATAATAGATAGAGCACTTGGCCTAGGGTCAAGAAGATCTGAGTTCAAATTTGGCCTCACTTACTAGCTGTGTGACCCTAGGCCAGTCACTTAAACTCAGTCTGCCTCAGTTTCCTCAACTGCAAAATGGAGATAATAATAGCACCTACCTCCGAGGGTTGTTATGAAGATCAATTGTGATAATATTTGTTAAGTGTTTTGTAAATATTACTGAACTACTTGTTGTTGAGTTGTTTCATTTGTGTCCGACTCTCCATGACCCTATTTGGGGTTTTCTTGGCAAAGAGTGATTTGCCATGACTTTCTCAAACTCATTAGGCAGACAAGGAAAGTGAGGCAAAACAGGGTTAAGTAACTTGCTCAGGGTGACACATCTAGTAAGCATCTGAAGTCAGATTTAAATTCAGGTCCTCCTGAATCCAGCCTATTGACCTCCTAGCTGTTCCTCATACTCAATAAACATTTCCTCTATCCAAAACTCCATCTAGCTTGTCATCTCTAGCTTGATTTCTTGGCATGTCTGTGGATTCTTCCTATTAAATGCCAGTGTCTGTCTGTCTCTTTCTTTTCTCTTCTCTTTTCTCTCCTCCTCCTCCTCCTCCTTCTTCTTCTCTCTCTCTCTCTCTCTCTCTCTCTCTCTCTCTCTCTCTCTCTCTCCCATTCTCTTCCTCCTCTTTCTCTTTTTTCTTTGTCTCTCTCTCTCTCAATTCCACAATTGATTATTTCATGTTACCTGAAGTCATAGTTTGTTCCCCCAAGACACAGATACACACAAACACACACACACACATACACACCCTAAATGGCCTTATTTCATGTCCCATGCTTTGGATGCTCTCCCTCTTGACCTCTACTATGTTGAATCTCTAGCCTCCTTGAAGATTCAGCTTAAGTGCCCCCTCCTACAAAGGGCCTTTCCTAGTCTCCCAGTTCATCAGTACTTTCCTTTTTTGAGAACCAACTCCAGTCATCCTAATATATATCTTGCCACTGGATCCAGATGGCTCCAGAGGAGAAAGTGAGGCCAGATGGTGATTTTGCCCTTACTTAAATTCAATTCACTTGTATGTCATGGCATCACCTCCCTGATGTGATGATCCTCTTAGAGAAAAAAGGACAAATAACTTTCCTTTTTAAGGTTGCCTTCTGTCTATTTTGTATTTGTCTTATCTGTACCAACTTATGTATCAGTTGCCTTCCCCCATTTGAATGTGAGCTCCTTGAGGGCAAAGAATGCTTTTGCCTTTTTTCCTCCTCCTCCTTCTTTTGCTTTTCTTTGCTTTAGAGAATCTAGCACATGGTTAGCCCTTGACTGACTGACTGAGCGGTTTCTTTTCTATCCTAAGGGCAAGGAAGAGTCACTGAATACTTCTAAGTATAGCATTTGATAAATATGTAATTGGTGGATTAATTGATGTCCTGATTAATGCCAACTATATTTCTGCTACTTCTAGCAAAGGGTGTCATTGATACATCTATTCTTTAAAGAAGATATTCATATACCTAGAAAGGCAATTTAATTTCATTCCAAATCACAGCATAATTTCACCTCTCTTTACTTTATTTACATATAATATCTTTACTTACATTTTACATAAAATGACTTTGCTTCAACACTTTGAAAACCTGTAATTGTATGGGTATGGATATACCCTCTGCAGACACAGATGGCATGTCCTCTATAACTCAGTATTTCCAAGACCAAAAAAATTCATCACTCAATGGCCACTATGGTAATGAACTTCCCTGGACTTGGGCTGGTTGTTGGACAATAGACACAGTCCATCAACAGGCCATCAACTTGAAGGAGCTGTCATATTTGAGAAGCAGCACAGCATCTCCACACCACAAGGAGGCCATAAGGGGAGGGAAAAAAAGAACTTTTTTTTTTGAAAATCAGTATCACCATTTGAAATAAGGAATGCCCTGAAAATCCTTGCCTCCTTGCAAAAGTACTCCCAGTGTAGGACAAAGGATTCTTTTCTCTTAGTGTCATGCAGATTTTTTTTCTTAATTTTCTTCACCAGCATATTCTCAAAGCTTTGTAATCCACTCTTCTTAAACTAAGGCCAGGTAGAAAGCCTTGGGAATACAATAAATTACATTTAAAGTTAACTTTTATCTGAACAAGATTTTCTGCTAGCATCTAAGGCCTTCTGATTTATCCATAAGCAACAATCATTTTCCCTTGCCATTTGCAAGGCCAGATTTTCATTATGGATACCAGCCAAAGTGATTTTTTTTTTTTGCAACTTGCCCATAATTACTTAGGGTCAAATAGACAGGAGTGTGCCAACAAACCAGTTGGTTGATCATCCAGCCATATGACTGGAAGGCCATTTGCCCTTCCACACCAACTTGTTTTGTGAAATCCCTGCTATGCCCTATTTAAAAATGAGTTGAGCAAACAGGCAAGCTTTCCAACTAGTTGATATTAACCCAGTGAATGAATTAACACTTAACTAGTTTGGCCAGGTAGGTTGTACTATGTGGCCAGGAGGTGTCTTAGATGTGTAGCTATTAGACCTCAAAACTTTCCCATAGGGAATAATTTAGACTGTTAGACCCTTCATAACTAAATGACAAAAATTTCTGTGGAGCTTCAGTTGACTTTTCCAGTTCACTCCCAAGTCAGGGGTAGGAGACAGAACCCAGACAAGCAGGCTTGCCCCTGATCTGGCCCATAGAAGTGCAATTATTTGCCAAAATGAGAAAGTCCTAATAAGGCCAAGTCAATCTACCTTTGGCAGGAGATGGAACTATTCTTGGCATTTCAAAAAGCTTTAGTTAACAAGTCCCTGCTGCTCAGCTGGTGCCCCTTGCAAACACAGATCCACCTCCCCAGTTGCCAGCAACCCACTGGCTTCCATCTTGTTTCTCCCCATCTAGACCTGAAATTCCTAGAGCCAATTTCGATTGTATACCCTCTGATGAGTCCATCTGCTCCCCATTTGCTCTGCTCACATCTCTGCCTATCATCTCCAAGTTGGTTTCTAAATATGATTCTTGGTTCTACTTCTTATTGGTTATAATATAGGAAAATGGTTACTTCTCACTAGCCCATGACTTCAGCTCCACAGCTCCATCTTCTGGCTGATTTTTGTATCACCAGAAGCCGCCTCCCTAGCTTACCCCCACTTTTGCCTTTCAGTTGTGGAATAGGTTAGTCTTTCAAGGATTCAATTACATGGGGGAGTAGGAGAGTACTAGAATCACAGGATTATTACGTATTAAGAACAAGAAGGAACTTTAGAAGCCATCAAGCCCAACACTCTCATTCTGCAGTGACAGATAGGTTAAGTGACTTGGCTTAGAGTCAGACATATGTCTGATGCAGGATTTAAACCAAGGTCTTCCTGACTCAAAGTTCAACCCCCTACCCACTATGCTACATTTGCTCAGGCAGGGCAGAAAGAGGTCTGATGGGTTTGGAGGGATCATAGCTTTAGAAATAGAAGAGACTTCAGAAGCCATTCTTCTCCTATTTTACAGATGAAGCAAGTGAGACCCAGGAAAGTGAAGAGACATGTCCAAGATCACCTGGGTAACAAATATTAGAAGGATTATTCAAACTCTGATGCTGACTCCAGAATAAATCCTCTAATCCTAGAGAATAATAGTAACTTCTCCCTACCCCTAGAACCTAGAAGACTTCTCTGTAGTTTTTTGCTAGCCTTCATGGGATCAGGTTACTCTGCATCCCATCATATCCTGCCAGGATGATGCAAATGATATACAATATGGTTTGACAGATTTACAATTTGTACCATGTGAGATAAAAGGTAGACTGGAGCAACTATTTGGGAATCTAAGAAAAAGACAATGTTCTTCTCTATCCCATAGGTTAAATTGATAGTCAGCTTTTGATCCTGATAAATTTTTTGCACAAAATAGGAAGAGAGAAGGATAAATTGTAGTTAGCCACTCTCTACTGAGCTGAATGATTTATTATATATGCTGTCACAGTGCTCCTCTAATTATGACCTGGATTTTTATTGCTATGGCCCCCAAAGCTTCTGCATTCTTCTACAAACATACAGATACACTCAATCAATCCATAGAGCCATGTCATTTTCTTCTGGGGTCCATTTGCAAAATATCTATGCCCTTCCTACAATCACACTGATACATTTGGTTAATCCATATGCCTGTGGGTTTGTCTCTTTCTTCGGTGTTGCTCACTTCTAACAGAATCTTGGTCATTGTTTGAGAGAAAATCAAAAAGTTGGGAAGGTATCAAGAGATAATTCCCTGGAAGAACACTACCCAGTTTTAGTTCTAGTCTAGGAATCCACTCAGTAATGAGTAAAAATACTCATGTGCTTCCTATTCCATACCAAAGAACAGTATGACCTTAGTAGGGAATGTTAGCCTGAATGCTGCCCTAATGTGCCTCTGAGTTTCTAGCTAAGTTTTATTCCTAAAGGAAGTCCAACTGAGTCTGTGCCTACATTCTCCCCACATGCTTAGTATTTTTCTCAGTTCATACTACAATCTTATCTCATCATTTTGTCTAATCTTACCCTTTCCCCTTCACTCCCTACCTTGTACTTAACTTACATTTGTACATGTTATATTCTGGCCCTGCAGAATGAAAAATCTTTGAGAATAGGACCCTAGTTTTTTTTTTCTTTTTGTCTCTGGAGCCTTGCACACAGTCTGTTTAATGTTGGTTGAATCAAATTATTGAATAACAGAAAAGAATTCTTTAGACAAAAAAGATGAAATGAGCATAAATAGATAAGAGGACCAGCCTAGGAATTAGGAAAGCTTGGGTCCAAATCCAGCCTCTGATAAATTCTAGTTGTTTGGTAGCAAATCATCACACAATCTCTCAGTGCCCCAAGTAACCCCCTAAGGCCATAAATTACAGGTAAGCTGGGGGAGGAAGAGAGGGCTCTTTACACAGATGAAATCGCAGGTCTAGATTCCCTCCAAATTTGGAGCTCTCAAATAAGCTGACTGAGTGAATAGCACCAGAACAATCCAGTTCCCACATAGATACTCCAGGAAAGATAAAAGAGAGTTGGACTGAATAATGATAAAGAATTTTTTTTTTATGTAGAACTATAGAAATAAAGAAACTATAGAACCTTCATTCATCCTAGGTTAGAAAAGGGGAATACTCAGAAGCTTGTAATGACTAAAGATAGGGATAGTCTGGGGAAGGCAGGCATGGAACTGGAAAGCTTTCCAGCTCTTACACCCTCAAAGAGCTCCAGCGATAAAGACCCAAGGCAGTCAAAAACATCCCAAAGGCAGGGAACAGAGAACTAGAAGACCAGAGAATTCCAATGAAGAGAGACCAGGACAATTAAGCACCCAGAGCTCTGACCTAGATCTTGAGGACTGAGAGCAGCAGTGATTAGTAGTAGATCAATCCACAGGCTTTAGGGTCTCTGAAAGTTTGTAGCAACAGATCTGAACAGATCTGAGGGCTTTAATGAGCTCAACATTTGTACCACAGCCTGGTCCTGACCCCACCCACTCTCCCTTAAAAAAAAAAAAAAAACACCATAGTAAAGAAATTTTATGGATTCAAGGATGTCCAGGACATAAGTCTAGAGGAAGAGAATAAATAATTCCATAGTGATTTTGGACTGAACCTCAAAAAAAGGTATGACTTGCCCATAAGGTCCTATTATAATAGCTAGAAGAGATGAAACAGGAGATATAAATGAAATGAGAGCTCTAGAGAAATATGGGAGAATAAACAGCTTAGTAAAGGAGGAGGAGGAAAAGTGAAATGTAACAGACTCCCTGAAAATTAAAACAAAATCAAAAGGTTGAAAAATGGGATAAAATATAAGGCATCTCTTTTCAAAAACAACTGGTCCTCTTGGAGGGAGCGGAAAGGGAAGTTTGTTTTGCCAAAAAAAGAGATGATGAATAGTTAAGAGCACAGAGCATATTTAATTAATATTTTAATATATTTTCCAGTTACCAATTTCCATATGCATAGACCTAAATCAAATGAAATCTAATCAATAGGAAACTGGCTTCCATTATGCTAGGCTTGAATACTAAAATGCCTCCAGTTAATCAAATATCCAAAATGATTAAGTACACCTCTACCACATGGAGAAAGCTAAGCAGGCTGTACCAGATTAGGCTCATCATCATAAAAAATTGAGTGAACACTCACCAGTTTGACTTGGGTTCTCCCAAATCCCCAGAGATTCTTTAATTATAAGCAGTTTTGACTTGGGTTAAATTGAAAGAAAAAAAATAGCAAAAGAAACAACCTTTCCCCTTAGTTCTTTATAAATTAAATAAGGCTATTTATTACCATGAAGAGAGGAGGCAGCATGATTTGTTGACTATTTGCCTAATACTTTATAATTTTTTTTAAAAAAGGTCAAGCAAGATGAAATTGCAGCAGCTAGTCATTGATTTATAGTTTACAATAATGGGGAGAGGGGGCCTTTTACCCAGGAAAATCAGCTTGATTTAGCAGAAGAAACTATCATCCAACAAAGGGCATGGACCACTCAAAGGGCACAACCACAATGGGATCATAGATAACACACAGAACTAACAATTCTAGACACAGATATAGACATAGGGACATCGAATTGTAGGATTAGAAGAGACTTTACTTAGTCCAACTCTGACAGATGGCAGATGTCTTCTATTGATCCATTAAAGAGCTCGTTCAAATAAGGTATTTTACATCTTTGAAATCAGCCGTTCAAATTAACAAAGGCCCCTGAGAGGAAAGGAACTATATTAAGCCAAATTAGAGTTGTAGAGGCCAGGAAAATGCTGGAGGGTGAAGAGAGAATAATCCTATGAACAATTATCTACCTTGTGCTCAGAACTGGAAAGAAAAGGGATTAGACTTTTTTTCCCCTCCTTTTTTTTCCCATTTATTTCTGGGCCAAATAGAAGTAAGATTATAGAAGACAATGAATGTTCATTTAAAATGGAAAATGAAACAACAACACTGCCATTAGACCTATACTCAGACTGTCATCAGATACATTTCTAACACACCTGGTCTATAATCTACCATGTAACCCCATTCTCATTTGGTGAGGATTTATGAATTCATTGGGATTGGCAGGTCATTGGTGAAGAAACACACTCCTCTAGGATACAGTAATTCATTTCAGAGAGTGGTCCAGGGCACAGAGAAGTTGGGACATGCTTAGTGTCTCTCAGTAGCAAACTCAGGACCTGAATGGAGATCTGCCTCTGAGGTCAACTCTCTATCCATTACCTCACAGCCTCTCTATACAGAAACTACACTTAAATAAAAACACAGAAATGAACTGGGCTCGACATGTAGCTTTAATATTTGGGGGAGGGGGATGGGAAGCCCTTTCACTCAATATAGGTCACGCATGCCAGATACAGTGCTGGGCACTAAGACATTTACCTTAGGATTAAATTAATAAAGGGCAGTTAGTGGGTATAATAGATAGAGCCCTGGACCTGAAAACAGAAAGATTTGTCTTCCTGAATTCAAATTTGACTGAAGACACTTTTTAGATGTGTGACCCTGGGCAAGTCACTTAACCCTGTTTGCCTCAGTTTCCTCATTTGTAAAACAAGATGGAGAAGGAAATGGCAAACCACTCCAGTATCTGTGCCAAGAAAACCTCAAATAGGGTCACAAAGAATCAGACATGACTAAAAAACAACTGAACTAAATATATTGATAAATATATAGTTTACATTCCAACAGTCCAAAAGATGATGAAGTGGAGGGAGTCCTCTGATCCCCTGTTAGACAGATAGGTAAAATATGTTCTTTTAAGTAACCCTCTAAACGAGGGGGAAATCTAAGTATTCCCATTTTACAGATTAATTATTAAGTTTATTAAGCACTTAAAGGTGTCAAGCACTCTGCTAAGTACTTAGGGATATAAAAAGCAAAGACAGTCCTTGTCTTCAAGGAACTTACAGGCTAAGGAGGGGAGAGAGCATATTACAGAAATCAGAAGATATAAGATAAATGAGGAGGAAATGGAACCCACTGCTGTTGCCTCACTGGAATGCCCTCCTGGAGGAGGTGGTTTTTGAGCTGAGTTTTAAAGGAAGCAGCGATGAGAAAACTGAACACTAGAAAAGTGAAGTGATCTGTCCAAGGTCATATGACTAGGAATTCCAAACCCAGCACCTCTGACCCCCAAACTATTGCTCTTCCTGCTGTCCCACTCTATCAGGGAGCATGGGAAGAGCTTATAAGTTATTTTATGAGCTGAGAGTCTTTTTGAAGTTATCTAGGAGGTTGTTTTAAATTTGTAGTCTGGACCCACATGCAAACATGTTTATATTAGAGTCTTCTGGTTACAGAATCACACAAAATACACACAGTAATCCAAGCACAAACACTATGTGTGAAATTCCAAATGCCTTACAAGATGTGGTCTCTGGCTTATGGAACTGGTTTTCAAGCAGAAAACATTCAAAGTCACAGACCCTAAGAGGCAGGAAGGACCTGAGAGGTCCATCTAACAGGGGACTGAGAATCCCCTCTATAACACACACAAATGCCCCGCCGATCTTTACTTATAGACTTCTCATGAGAGGGAACTCATCTACCTCCTGAAGTAGCCCATTACATTCAGGGATATCTTGAATTGTTGGTTTAACAATTAGAACTCCTGCTGGGTCCAAGAGGCTGGGCCACTGTACCAATTCCCTCTGCACCATGGGTCCTATTTGCTCTGGACCCATACACTTGGTCTAGACAGGGTTTAGTCCTGGGGCAGCCTCACCTCTAAGGAGAGGAGGTAAACTCCTTTTCTTATATTTGTTCTTTTTACAATCCCACCCAGAGACTCAGGGGGAAAATGCTTAAAGCTTATGTCTGGCTCTTATTTAGGGTCTCCTAAAAATTGGGAGTAGATATATTTTCTATATAAATAATATATAAATCAAATACAGGACAATTATTTATTTCCTCTACATGAAAGATCCTCAAGTGCATATTGGCAAAGATTTAAAACAGGATTATGTGTTTTATAATTACTGTTAAACTCAGCATTTTTGACAGAAACTTAGAGAAGCAGGAATAAAAATGAATGAATGGATGAAAAGGAATTTTTTAAGTGATTACTATATGCCAGGAAGTATGTTAAGCACCAGGGATACATATATCAAAGTAAGATGATCCCTGTCCTCAAGAAATTTGCATTCTAATAAGAGGAAAAATATTTCTAGAAGGTCTAATGTTGTTGCCATGGGGGTCCTCCTAAAGTGAAGTGGACCCCAGCTGAGGACCCAGGATCTCAGACTTTTTACAACTCCCAGAGTCACCTCCAAGCCCAGACACATCTATCTCAAGATCAATATTTGGTCACCTGTGATCAGGCAAATAAATATAAAGTAGAAGAGGCAGCCATAGCCTATGTGAGCCCTGGCTCTAGCTACTAGGTAGTACACATTGACCTTGTTGCTGGGGTAGGGAAAGGATATCAGCCCCACCTCCAGCAAGAGGATCAAAGGGCCTTTACACACCTGACAGAAAGATGAAGGAGGGAGGAAGGGAAGAAGAGAAAAAGAGGAAGGAAGAAGGGAGAGACATGGTGGGAAGGAGGGACAGAAAGAGAGAGTAAGGGAGAGGGAGAAAGAGGGAGGAAGAGAAAGAGAGAGATGGGGAGAGAGAGAGAAAGAGTAGAGAAAGAAAGATTAAGGAGGGACAGAAGAGAGGGGGGGAGAAAGAGAGAGGGAGAGAGAGATGGGGAGAGAAGAGAAAAAGAAAGAATAGAGAAAGAAAGATTAAGGGAGGAGGGAAGAAAGAGGGGGGAGAAAGAGAGGGAGAGAAAAAGAAGGAAAGAGAGAGATTAAGAGACAGAAAGGGAGACAGACACAAGAGAAAATAAGAAAGGCCTACGCAATCCTGTTATATTGGGAAACTTTTCCTTACATAAAACTTTGACTTCACACTTCAACTTCCTCCTTTGGTGCCAAGCAGAATTAGCCTAATCCCTTTTCCATATGAGAGTCCTGTACCTCCTCTTAACTCCCTTCAATTTTCTTTTCCAAGACTAGTCCTCCAGAGGGGTTGATCTCAAGCCCTCTCCTGGAATATGCTCCCCTTGAGCCTCTGTTCCACACTAAACTTGGCACTGGAGATACACGGACAAGAAACAGTCCTGCCCTTGAGAGGTTCACACTATAGCTAGGGTGGGGAAGGAGGGTCATATAAGCATATGCCAAATAGACACAAAGTAGATAAAAGATCGTTTTGAGGGGGGGTGTTAGCGGCTGAGGGGGATCAGGAAAGGCTTGCTTTCTGTAGAAGATGGTGCTTGCACTGAGTCTTGAAGAAAACTATAAGGGAAAGGAAGGAGAGAGTATATTCTGGGGTATAGTCAATGCAAAGGCATGGTGATGGGGAAGGATAGTGCCCTATATAGTCAGTTTGATTTAACCATAGTGTGTATGAAGGGGAGTGATGTGTAATAAGGCTGAAAAGGTGGGTTTGGTCTAAGGACTTTAAATGTCCAACAGAGGAGTTTATAGCTGACCTTTATGAGGTAATAGGGAGCCAACGGAGTTTAAAAGGAAGAATAACATAGTCAGAGCTATGCTTTAGCAAGATCACTTACTTTGGCAGCTGCCTAGAGGAGAGATTAGAGTAGAGGGAAACATGAATCAAGGAGGACAATTAAGAAGCAATAGCAATGGACCAGGCAGGAAGGAATGAGAGCCTGAACTAGGATGAGGGCTGTGTGAGCAGAAAGAAAGAGACATATCAAGAGATGTCGTAGGTAGAGAATGAGAAAAAAAAAAGATTTGGCAACTCTTTGAATGTGTGGGGTAAGGAACAGTAAGGATAACACTGAGTATGTGAACCTGGGTAATTGGAAGGAGAATGGTGCCTTCAATAGAAAGAGAGAAGTTTGGAAGAGGGGTGGATTTGGAGGGAAAGGTTCTGTTTTGGACAAGTTGGTTTTGAGATGGCTGTAACATTCAGTTCAGAATGTCCATGATATATGAAATTAGGGCTGATATGACCCCATGAGTCATCTACATAAAATGATAATTAACTACCATGTGAGCTGATGAGATCACCAAGAGAGAAGGTATAGAGAGACAAGAGGGCCAGGGCACACAGAGTTTCCTCACAGCTAGCAGAGTCTAATATAATATAGACCTAAAAGGATTAATAAGATACACGGGAGAAGAACCAAGACAGAAGGACAATATGTATCTCTGTTACTCCAAAATTCATTTTCGAATGCACTAGGGTTTGTTTGTTTGTTTTCAGAAAGTATAGCAGTCCAATTTCTCTTTTCCTTCTTAAGGAAATGCAAGTGAGGCAGCTAATGGTAAATTGGATACAGCACTGGGTCTGGTTTCAGGAAGACCTAAGTTCGAATTCAACCTTAGATGCTTCTGATCTCTGGGCATCATTTAAACCTCTGTCTGTTTCCACTTACTCAGCTATAAAATGTGGACAACAATAGCACCAGGATTCTTGTGAGAATCAAATGAGATAATATACGGTGCCTGGTATGTAATAGGTGTTTAATAAATGCTTGTTCCCTCCCCTCTTCGTTAAGAAATTCAAGTAGATAATAGAAAATGACCCACATGTACAAAAAACTTTTCTAGCAGCTCTTTCATGGTGGCCAAAAATTGGAAATTGAGAGAATGCCTATCAAATGGGGAATGGCTGAACGAGTTATGGTATATGAGAGTAATAGAATACTGTTGTGCTATAAGAGATGATGAGCAGGTGGGTTTCAGAAAAACCTGGAAAGACTTACATGAACTGATGCTGACTGAAGGGTGCAGAACCAGGAGAACATTGTACACAGTAACAGCAACATTGTGCGATGACCAACTTGGATAGACTTAGCTTTTCTCAGCAATACAATGATCTACCGTGTTTCCCCGATAATAAGACCTATCGCGAAAATAAGCCCTCCCCTTACTATGTAAGATTCCTCTAAAATAAGCCCTCCCCCGAAAATAAGCCCTATTGAGATTGCTACTGTAGTGAGCCTGGTGAAACGCATGCCGCCCTCCGAGCTGCATCCAATCAGAGCTGTAGCAGTGAGCGC
>NW_027185877.1:7057046-7113446 GCF_028583685.1 Petaurus breviceps papuanus
AATGTACCTTTATTCAATAAGCAAATCACTGGGGAAGAACAGGATGACGCGCTCACTGCTGCAGCTCTGATTGGATGCAGCTCAGAGCACGGCGTGCATTTCATGGGGGGGAAGGGGGGGGACGGGACGGTGCATACAGAGGGTACCGTAATCTAGTGTGTAGTGCAGGGGATCACCTTCACTACAGTAGCAATCTCAATAGGGCTTATTTTGGGGGGAGGGCTTATTTTAGAGGAATCTTACACAGTAAGGGGAGGGCTTATTTTCGGGATAGGTCTTATTATCGGGGAAAATGTAGCACCAATGCACCAGTCTTCTTTCTTCAACTAGACTGGGAATTCCTAAAGATCTATGTCTTACCCACCAGAGAATCTGGCAGGGTTCTGGGCACAAACATGACATACAAATAATCCTTTTATTGACTCAAATAAAATTCAGTCCCCCTCTTGGAATTCCTAACATCCTTCAAGGCTCAGCTCCAGCTCCATCTTGTATGCAAAGCCTTCTCTGATCCTTGCTCCTCCATTCAGATTGGAATGTTTGAGTTTCCCACTGATTATCTCGCATTTACTTATCTATTTTGGGGTTGTATAACTTGAGGAGAATATAAGCTCCTTGAGGACAGGAGCTGATTTCTGTCTTTGTACCCTTAAAACCAGCTCAATAACTGGCATATATTAGGCACTTAAATCTGCTGGTCTGCAAGCATGGTGCTAACAACTAGGTATACAAAGAAAGGCAAATCTGTTTGTTGAAATGAATTTTATTGAATTAATCAATGGTGGTTTTTAAAACTTTTATTAATCACATTAACTTTACACAAGAGGCAGTCTGGTGTGGCAGCTTAAAAGCTCATCTCAAGCCAGGAAAACCTCTCTTCAAATCCTGCTTCTGATATATACTGGCTATGTGATCCTGTACAAGTCACCTTAGGATTTGTGCTCTCAGTCAATGGTGTCAAACTCAAATAGAAATAGATCCCCAGCAGCCTATATTAACTTAGAAAACCATAAATCAACATTATCTATATTACATTAGGCAGCAAGGTGGCACAGTGGATAGGGCCCTGGTTGGGGGAAGGGGCTGTCAGAAAGACTCATCTTTCTGAGCTCAAATCTGGCTTCAGACACTTACTAGTTGTGTGACCCTGGGTAAGTCACTTAAACCTGTTTAGCTCAGTTTCCTTATCTGTGAAATGAACCGGAAAAGGAAATGGAGAACCACTCCAGTATCTTTCCCAGGAAAACCCCAAATGGGGTCACAAAGAGTCAGAGATGACTGAACAACAACACATATTTTTGGGGTTTTTTTATTAAACATTTCCCAATTATATTTCAATCTGCTGTTTCAGGGCAGCCTGTGGACCCAGAGTTCAACACTTCTGTATAGATTACACTCGAGAAGACTTACAAATCATTGTGCCACTTTCTTTTAAAATGGAAACTCATAGACAGCAAATGCTTTTAAACCTGCCCTTTGAGTCAGTGCTGACCAGCCAGCAATCACTGTAGCTATTTTCAAATTCTGCCCTCATGTTCACTGTAGGAAGTGCATTATAAACACATTAGTCTGAGATCAAGTCCAGTGTAATAAAGACAGTTACATATTAATTTCTATCAGCAGAAGTCAATTATACATAGCTCAGTTTGCCATTCATGGAAGGAAGATACTATGATGGTGCCATTTTCATCCTTGATTTACTGAGCATTTAACCCATATAAGACAACTCTGGTTTTATCCCATATGTATTGGCATAAGTGGTGTCTGTTGGCAGGTATTGACATTGGCAGTGCTATTAGTCACTAGGCATTTTCACCCTGGGACTAAAGGCAGATCACTTGAACCATAGAAAAAGAGCTTTGTTTGGGGAAAGAGTATGAATCCAGACCTCCTGTGTATTTTCTGATGAGGCCATCCCTAAAGTATGAGGTTTATGATGAGCCAGATGACCCATTCCCATCCTCACACTAGTGTCTAAAGACACTACAGTGTCAGATTCACATATCTTTCCTCAGATTGAGTCAGAGCACAAATTGCAAGCCATCTATTCTAACAGAAAGACAGAGAGACAGAGAGAGAAGCTATATCATCTATAAGGTTAGCCCCTGAACAAAGAAGCAAGGATCTTGTTAACCTAAGGACTTACAACTTGAGAGAGCTAATGAAAAGTGAATTGAAGTATCTCCAAGAACTGAAATAAATAGCTCCAACAAAATTTACATGTAATGTGCAGGGTTGCAGAGTCAGAAACTCATGGAATGTCAAGCTCTACTGACAGAGAGAGTGAAGGATCATGAACCAATGGGCTTCTGGGAAACAGGAGCACATGGAGTGAATTAATTAATATAAGAGATGGGGTTGGGATGGTTAGAAAACAGATTCCTGTTCTTTTTTTTTTAAATAGAGAGATGAGAAAAGTTGCTACAGATGTAGTATGTTGCATACACTTTCAGATGAAATCACTGTATTAGTTTTAATTACTGTTTTACTTTGTTACAAGAAACTTCTCAATGAGTAAGAGTAAGCTGTTAAGTATTTGTAATTTAAATACACACAAAAACATAGCAACAGAACTTTTAAAATATATTAAAAAGATTTTTAAGTATCTACCATGTGTTAAACACTGTAGATACAAATACAAACCCAAGACATATTTGCCCTCCAAAAGCTTACCTTTCAATAGGGCGACTTTTCAATAACACACTTAAGGCAGTGGTGGTCAGGGAAGGGTACTTTAATCTGGGAAGTCTCAGGGATGGTGACTGGAGTAATAGGGAAGCCATTTGTCAAACCCTTTCCACTAGCAATGACTGCAAAGCTTTAACATGGTGAAAAGGATGTGAGTGTCAGGACAAGTGCAGTTCAGGACAAATAGCAAGAAGGTGACTGGAATGGAATTTGGTCATAGCTGGGGCTGGCTAGCTCTAAGTGGGTCAAATGGTTCATTCACTAGGCAGAAGAGCTCAGGTCCCAGGAGCTATTCACTGGATATGAATCTGATCTTTACATGTAACACCACATTCCCAATCCCCACCAAATGGGAGCCCACAGTTGAGGTACTAGCTCTTCACACAATATAAATATTATAACTTGGCAGAAGCCAGTTCAAGGACTAGTGAAAGGTTGGATTCTACCATATACACATGATTAGAGGAAGCCTGGGAGAAAGGGGTGGGGGAGGTTACAGATCTTTAGGGATGACAACTATCAGTTGTCAGGATAAGAAATGATTCAGATAGAGCAAATCTCTGAAGTAAAAGAGGCAAGCCAGCTCAAGGGCCAGTGGGACCAAGTCAGTATAATGAGAAATGCAATCTATCAGAGCCCTGGGACTAAAGGCAGGTCACTTGAACCATAGAAAAAAGAGCTTTGTTTGGGGAAAGTTAGAGAACTCTATAAATGTTAGCTATTATTCCCTGTTTGAAATGCACCACTGACTTTGACGTCATTCATTTTCCTATACAATATAAAATCCAATAAATGACTTAATTCCTTGGAGACTCTAAGGAGACATTTTTCCTTATTTTTTTCTGACAAGTCTTTCATGGAAATACAAATGTCTCCAAGAACTGAAATAAATAGCTCCAACAATATATATCTAATGAGTTTTTTAAAAATCTATACTAGATATAAAGTGACACATCCAGATTTCAAATTGTTTTTAATTGATTGCTTTTCCCACTAGCATTTAAAATTCTGGATATGTAGTCAAGATTTAAAATGTTTTCAGTCTGAAGAGAATATCTATTTGCTCAAGTTTCAGTAGAAAATGATGACTGGATTTACAGTACAACGTTATTAATCATAGGGAAAACTCACAGATCAGCAGTTTTTACTATTCAGGATTAAGGCAATTGACCAAAGTTAAAAACAGTACTGCCAATTACTCTTTTCCATCTTTCAAAATGTAAATATTCCATTACCCATTCAGGTAGAGGTGCTATAGCTCAGCAAACAAATTGCCCAAGAATGAAACTCATTTATACAAACTCTATGACATTTGGGGCTTTTTTAAACCATGATTTGTAGAGGCCAAAAGGTCTGAGACAAGAAAAGACTTAAAAATCAGGATAAAGTGTGAGAGCTGTAGTCTGCTCAGTGCTGGGTCAAAGGTAAATGGTGATGACTGGTGACATGGACAGCTAGATAGTAGAGTGGATAGAATTCCAAGTTTGTAGTCCAGAAGGCTCATCAGATCTCTGGGCAAATCACTTTAACCCTGTTTACCTCAGTTCCCCATCTGTAAAAATGAGCCAGAGAAGGAAATAGCAAACTACTCTAGTATCTTTGCCAAATGGTACTGGACTCCAAATGGAGTCACAGAGAGTCAGACACAAATGAAACAACTAAACAACAACAATAATAACAGCTGAAGAGATGTTTGCCAAGACAAATGCACCAGTGGAGGAGATTAAAGAAATGGTAGTGAAGATCAGGATAGCTGCAGAGTATCCATGGAGGCAGAACAGAAGTGGTAACTAGTGAAAAGGCAATTCCTAATTCCTCCTACTGTGAGATACTGATTGGTCTTAAAACATGCTATTTGGCACATCTATTTGTTCAAATTTCTCTAGAAGCCAGATATCATCAATGGCCACTACTCCTGGAAATCCAACCTGCATAGCTATGTGCTTTCTAACAAAGAAATAGAAAGCAGAAAAGATAGCCAGAGACCCAGACTTAAGCTAGCCTGAGTCCTCCTGCTCTATGTGACTCTAGAAGAGTCAACATCCTGCCAGGGTAGAGAAGGGCCAGACCTCTCCTATCCCTCAAACTTGTATCATGACTCTTGGAGGGTAAAAGAAAGAGAGGCATCCAGAAATGAAGTCACTCCCTTAAATTATTTTTTTCAATTAACAAGCATAATTTTTCTTTTCTTCCCAGTTGAGAAAGAAAAAAAAACATCTTGTAACAAGTATTCCTTTTTCCCTAGCTGAGAAAGAAAAAACCTCTTGTAAGAAATATATAATCAAGCAAAACAAATTCCCACACTGGCCATATCCAAAAACATATATTTCATTCTGCATATTGAATCCATCACCCCTCTGTAAGGCACTGAGTAGCATTTTTTCATCAGCAATTCTCAGCATCATACTTCATAACCAAGTTTCTCCACAGTCATCTTTTAAAGTTGTTTGCTGTATAATGATGTTATTGTATAAATGAGACATTTGCTAGCTATGTGACACTGGACAAATCACTTCACCCTGTTTGCCTCAGTTTTCTCATCTGAAAAATGAGCTGGAAAAGGAAATGACAAAACTCTTCAGTATCTTTGCCAAGATAACCCCAAATAGGGTCACAAAGAGACTGATAAGACTGAACAATACCATGCTACTTCTTTGCTGCCCTGTAGTTTCAACCTCTAGTTCTATTTATTTCACTCTGCATTAGTGCAGCATACAATTCTTCTCAGGTTTCTATGAAATAAATCACCCTTTCAATCATTTCTCATGGCATGATAGTATTCTTGACATTCATATGTCACTTTTTGCTTAGTCCTTCCCTAATTGATGGTAATCACTCCCTGTTTAAAGATCCACTGAGACAATGACTCTTCCTACTCAGTAACCGGTAAGGGGATTGCTTTATCACCCCCAAAGAGCCTGAATCCTTCAACACTGAGTCATATAGAGCCAGCCAGAAACACTTAGAGATTGCATAATCCCTTTAATTGCTGAGCTAGCACTTGCAGACAGCCAGAGGCAGAAAGGGCAGCTCTACTCATGCCCTGTTATACTTCACATCTAAGGGACATTAAGTAGTTTCTCCCTTAATGAAGATGTATCCTAACAACATACTTCATTGTCAGAAATTTATATTAATACACATTGCCTGTCCTTGAAGGCCAAGTGCACTGAAACTATCACCTCTTTATTGCTGGAAGGTATGCCTTTCAATGCAACCTAAATTGGTGATTTTTTAAGCTGCCATTTCACACAGTTGAACCATATTAAATTTGCAGTTTACTTTAAAAAAAACCTTTTTCCCAAGTAAATTGCTACCTATCTAACCAAGCTTCCCATCTTATGCTTTTTGTGTGTGATTCTCATTCTTTTAAATGATTTTCCTGAGTTCACATAGCTTGTAAGTAGCAAAGATTAAACTGAAAACTACATCTTCCCTTTCTACTATATTATACCATTTAGCTAGGTGACACAGTGAATAGAGTGCTGGGACTGAAGTCAGGAAGACTCATCTTCCTGAGTTCAAGTCTGACCTCAGACATTTACTAGTTTTGTGACCCTGGATAAGTCACTTCACCCTGTTTGCCTCAGTTTCCTCATCTGAAAAATGAGATTGAGAAAGAAACAGCAAAACACTCCAATATCTTTGCCAAGAGAACCCTAAATGGGGTCACAAAGAGTCTGATATGACTGAATAACAATACTGTCCTACCGTGTTTCCCCGATAATAAGACCTATCCCGAAAATAAGCCCTCCCCTTCCTGTGTAAGATTCCTCTAAAAATAAGACCTCCCCCAAAAATAAGCCCTATTGAGATTGCTACTGTAGTGAAGGTGATTCCCTGTGCTACACACTACATTACGGTACCTTCTGTATGCACCGCCCCCCCCCGCCCCGGGTGAAACACACGCTGCGCTCCGAGCTGCATCCAATCAGAGCTGCAGCAGTGAGCGCGTCATCCTGTTCTTTATTGAATTCATTATTGAATAAAGATACATTTTTTTGTTCACATTTACCTGTTTATTAAAATTGCTGTCAATGTTCATTAAAATAAGCTCTCCCCTGAAAATAAGCCCTCTGGTGTTTTTCTGTCCAAAAAATTTATAAGACAGTGTCTTGTTATCGGGGAAACACGGTACTTCTTTGTTGCCCTGTATAATTTCAACCTCTAATAATGAAATTTCTAACCATGAAACTTGTCATTGGAATCCATACTCTTGATTTAAGAGAGAGGCACTATTGTACATAGCCTGTGGAAGCACTACAGGTACTACTGATCAATAACATGGTGTAAGGGTTATGGGATTTAAAGATCTCCCATGCCCCATGGACGTGCTGACATAGCAGAGCAAGAAAAAGTGAAAAGCCGAGCTAACGGTCCTGCGGTTGGCAGTTGGTGGCAGTTGCCTTTTTTTTTTTTCCAGTAAGGACCCCTGCTGAGCACTGCCAGGGGCCGGAGCTGCTGGGAGCGCGCTGGGTGGTTGCTGTGAGTGGGGAGAGGAGGACCTTTGCCTGAGGTAGCCTGTTCTGTTTTAAAGGCTTGAGAATGTGGGTGCTTTCTACTTTATCTACCTGTGCCAATATCATAACTACTCTGATGGCTTTCACTTTCTGGTTTTGGGACTCAGTCTTTTGGTATCTTAATAAATTTTCTAGTTTATTTCCCCAAATAGCAAACCTGATGTATTTTGTGATGGATAATTATATCAGCATATTTGTAATCTCTATAGGCATTGTGAATATGGCATTGCTGATACACATGGTAAATCCACATAAAAGAAATCATAAAGGCAGCATGGCTTAGTGGATAAAGATCAGGCCTGGTAGACAGGGAGACCTAGGTTCAGGGTCCACCTCTCACCAGCCCCCAAAGTTCCTAGAGGTTTCACTTCAAGCAGAAAATACAGCCAGACTTCAAAATGTTAACAGCCAGACACACTTCAAAATTAGTTATGCAACATTTGCAGTGACCCACTTTGCTTGCTCTTGGGAGCTTAACCTTTCAGGGTCACATCCCCAAAGAACACATTAACTTAACTGAGAGCTGAACAGAATCAATGCAAAAAAATATGAAGGAATTTATGGATTTATCCTGAGTGTAAGGTACTTGGCTTTTTATGTACTGGTAGCCTGAGGAACTTAGAAAAATGCTTACTTTTATGCTTAATTCTATGAAAAATAGATTTGTTTCAAAACGCTCCATTCTCCTTGAAAAAATAACAAAATCCAAGTAGAGGATATTCATTTTCATGAGGTAATGAACTTTTTGTTGTTATACAGTCATTTCAGCTGTGTCCAACTCTTTGTGAGCCCATTCAAGTTTTTCTTGGCAAAGATACTGGAGTGATTTGTCATTTTCTTCTCCAGCTCATTTGACAGATAAGGAAACAGGCAAACAGGATTAAGTGACTTGCCCAGGGTCACACAACTAGTAAGTGTGTAAGACTGAATTTGAACTCAGTCTCCTTGACTCTAGGCCCATGTTTCTATCCACTATGCCACCTAGTTGCCCCCATAATACATATGGAGAAATTTTTTTGAGTTTTGATCTTTTATTCATAGAAATTAAGTATAAATGACTATTAAACAAATTCAAGTGGTTTGCTAATATCAAATGTTTTCATTAAAAATATGTTTAAAAAAAAGATTGTGATAACAGACACATGTAAAATGAATTTACCCTTTCAGATCTCCCATAGTTGATGTCAAAACCTGACTGAATTGGAAGTAGCTCTACACTGATGAATGTACACTCTCATTGGAGCCTTCTGTGAAATTTCCAAATGTTTAAAACATTTTAACAAAAAGAGAAAAAAAAACTACTTTCTTATTTTTACCTGGAAATATCTGTATAAGCATCTTTTCTAGTCTTATGTAAGAAGTCAAAAAAGTCATTTCAAATTCAAGGTGTTAAAATTTCATTTAGAATATAGTTAAACTTTAGGACACCTTATGTAGTATTTAGCAGGAACTGAACAAATAGTAGCTGAACCCTCATTTATTCAATAGTTGTATGTTGAGTCCCTACTATGTGCAAGGCATTGTTCTGTGATATCCATTTATTTACCGTGTTTCCCCGATAACAAGACACTGTCTTATTATTTTTTTGGACAGAAAAACACCAGGGGGCTTATTTTCAGGGGAGGGCTTATTTTAATGAACATTGACAGCAATTTTAATAAACAGGTAAATGTGAACAAAAAAATGTACCTTTATTCAATAATGAATTCAATAAAGAACAGGATGACACGCTCACTGCTGCAGCTCTGATTGGATGCAGCTCGGAGCGCAGAGTGCGTTTCACCCGGGGGGGGGCGTGGAGGGGAGGACGGTGCATACAGAGGGTACCGTAATGTAGTGTGTAGCGCAGTAGCAATCTCAATAGGGCTTATTTTCGGGGGAGGGCTTATTTTAGAGGAATCTTACACAGTAAGGGGAGGGCTTATTTTTGGGATAGGTCTTATTATCGGGGAAACACGGTACCTCTATAAAGGAGATTTGATCTCCTCTCCCCTGTATGTAATCACAGATAATGAGATAGTAATATGTTTAAAAGATGTCTTAACAAGGCATGACACCTTATTATCCTTTTCCTCTGTAAGCCTGTCTCCCAGGTAGAAACCGTTGATAGTTTTAGCCATTGAAAGCCATCCAGGGCAGTGACCACTTGTCACAGGATCAAGATCAGTGCCTTGGGGATTTAATCAGAGGGAAATGTTCACAATCCCTAATGAGATATCAGTGTTAACAATTTGTTAATAAATATAAACATCTGTGTTTATAACCTGTATCTATAGTAATGAAACTGAAGGAAGAAGACCAAATTCCCTGTCCCTTACCCCTCTTGGAGAGTAAACCTACTCACTCTGGAATGAGGTAGAACTTCACACCAATTTCTTTTGAAGGTGCTCTACCTGGAATATACATGAATTATATATGTCAATTACCAGTTTATGTCAGTTTATCTCCAGGCAGAGACTAGTAGTGAACACAGTTTATGCAGACTCCCCATGATGTCCCCTCCCTCCAAGCTTATTGATTTCAGGCAGCATAAGTGGAGAAAGAGCTGAGTTTGGAGTAAGGAAGACTTAGATTCAAATCTTGCCACAATAATGTCATTTAAGTTCTCTGTATCTATAACAACACTTTGGGATAGAAACACTGATTTAGAGATGGAAGGATTCTTAAAGGTTAACTAATCCAATGCCCTCATTTTCCAAATAAGAAAACTGAAGCCCAGATATGCACATCGCTTGCCCAATTTCACACAGGTGATAAATAGCACAGCTGCTATTTGAACCCAGGTTCTCCAACTCCAAACCCAGAAATCTTTATACTATTAGGCAGCTAAGTGGTTTTTGTGGATAGACTGCTGGACTTGAAGTCAGGATGACCAGTTCAAATCTTGCCTAGGTATGTGACCCTGGCCAAGTCACTTAAATCACTGTAAACCTGTTTCGTTATCTGTAAAATAGGAATACTAATAGTAATTTTCACATAGAGTTGTGAGGATTAACTGAGATAAAATCCATGAAGCACTTTGTTGTTGTTCATTTTTGTCTGACTCTTTATGACCCCATTCTGGGTTTTCTTGGCAAAGATACTGGAGTGGTCCAGCTCATTTTACAGATGAGGAAAATGAGGCAAACAGGGTTACATGACTTGCCCAGGGTCACACAGCTAGTGTCAGAGGCCAGATTTGAACTCCTGGAGTCTTTCTGACATGCCCTGGAACTCTATCCACAGCACCACCTAGCTGATCCCATAAAGCATTTACAAACCTTAAAATTATATGTAAATATTAGCTATTATTACATTAAGCCACTGAAATAAAAGGTGGAAATTCTCTCAGCTAAAAAAAATCTTATATTCTATCATTTGTATGTGAAAGCAATAGAAGCCAGATTTGAACTCAGGAAAATGATTCTTCCTGACTCCAGCCCTAGCACTCTGTCCACTGAACCATCTAGCTGCATGAAAGCAATATGAAACAGCACTATAAAAAAGTCAATAAACTGATAGACCAATGACTTTAAACCAACTCATTCTGAATTATATCCTTCAAGTAACTACCACAAAGGGCCTATTAAAGAAAATGCTATTCACCTCCAGAGAAAGAAGTATATGGAAGCATGTATTGTATGGTTACACACACATCAAATTTTGACTTTCTCTGGTGTTGTAACACCATGCACGAGCAGCTTTCCAGAAGAATGATACTGTGAACTGCTTTTAAGGTTCTGATTCCACAGTATAGTGAACACTGTATTTATTCCATAACAAATCAAAGCAAAACATTCACAGAAAATCAAGGTACAGTTTTCACAATATTACAACTTATCACAGAAAATCAGTATTCCCAATAGCTTATCATTAAAATGGCCATATAGTTTCCACCATAGTGGCTACAAAGTTATGAACAAAGAACAATCATCTCAAAATACAATAGTCAAAGTCTTCCACTCATGGGGCACACTAAGTTAACTCAATCAGTCACTTATTCAGCAATCAATTACTAAGTATCATTAATCACTAAATACAATCATTAGAAAATACACAAACCCTCCACTCCTAGGTTACTAGTAAACTACAATTTCATCATTACTCAGTACTTAACACAAACACTAGCCATGTGACCTTGGGCAAGTCACTTAACCCCAATTGCCCTCCAAAAAGCAAAAAACAAAAACAAAAAAACTAATATATCATCATATTATCTGCAAAAAGAGAGAATTTTATTTCCTCATTGCCTATTCTGGGTCCTTCAATGTCTTTTTCTTCTCTTTGTGCTATTTCTAGCATTTCTAGTACAATATTGAATAATATTGGTGATAAAGAAACATCTTTGCTTCACTCTGATCTTGTTAGGGAGACTGCTAGCTTAATCCCATTACAAATAATGTTTTCAAGTGGTTTTGGCTAGATGCTTCTAGTCATTCTAAGGGAAAATTCATTTATACCTATGTTTTCAAGTGTTTTTAGTAGGAATGAGTGTCATATTTTATCAAAAGCTTTTTCTGCAGCTATTAATATAAAATGAATTTTGTTTCTTTTGTTATTGATATAATCAATTATGTTAATAATTTTCCTTATATTGAACCAGTCATGCATTCTTGGTATAAATCCCAGTTGGTCACAATGTATAATCTTTGTGATATATTGTTGTAGTCTTCTAGCTAGTATTTTATTTAGGATTTTTGCATCCATATTCATTAGTGAAATTGATCTATAATTCTTTCTCTATAATTTTTGCTCTTCCTCATTTAGGTATCAACACCATATTTGTTTCATAAAAGGAGTTTGGTAGGATTCCTTTGACTATTACTCCAAATAATTTTTTTAATATTGGAATTAGCTGATCTTTAAATGTTTGGCAGAACTCATTTGTAAATCCATCTGGTCCTGATGTTTTTTTCCCCTTAAGAAACTTATTTATGGCCTATTCAATTTCCTTTTCTAAAAATGAGTTTATTTGGACATTTACTTTCTCTTCTGTTTATCTGGGCAGTTTATACTTTTGTAAGTATTCTTCCATTTCATTTAAGTTGTTAAATTTATTGGCCACATAATTGGCCAAATTAACTCCAAATAATTGCTTTAATTTCATCTTCATTAATTGTATATTCACCCTATTAGTTTTTATACTACTGATTTGGTTTGCTTATCTCTATTTTTTAATCATATTAACCAATGGTTAACCACATTGGTTAATCATGTTAACCAGTTAGTTAACTATTTTATTGACTTTTTCATAAAACCAACTCCTAATTTTATTTATTAATTGAATGGTTTTCTTACATTCAATTTTATTAATCTCACTTTTAGTTTTCAGGATTTCAATTTGGTGTTTAATTGTGGATTTTTAAACTGTTTTTTTTTCTAGGTATTTTTTCTTAATTGTTCACCCAATTCATTGATCTGCTCTTCATTTTATTGATGTAAACATTTAGAGATACAAATTTTCCTCTGATAACTGCTTTTGCTGCATCCCACAAATTTTGGTATGTTGCCTCATTATTATCATTCTCTTCAATAAAATTGTTTTTTCTATGGCTTGTTCTTTAACCCATTCATTCTTTAAGATTAGGTTGCTTACTCTCCACTTAATTTTTAATCTGTGTTTTCATGGTCCTTTTTAAAATATAATTTTTATTGCATTATGATTTTAAAAGGATGCATTTAATATTTTTCCTTTTTTGCATTTGACTAAAGTTTTATGCCCTAAAATATTGTCAGTTTTTGTAAAGGTGAAATATCCCACTTAGAAGAAGATAAATTTCCTTCTATTCCATTCAATTCTCTCCAAATTTCTTTCATATCTGGCTTATCTAAGATTCTATTTATCTTCTTGACTTCTTTCTTAATTATTTTTTTGGTTTGCTATATCTAATTGAGATGGGGAAGTTGAAGTACCCCACAATTATTATAGTTTTATGATTTATTTCCACCTATAATTCATTTACCTTTTCCCTTATAGATTTGGATGTTATAGCATTTGGTACAAATATGTTTAGTATTGATATTACTTTGTTATCTATGGTACCTTTTAACGTAATGTAATTTCCCTGCTTATCTCTTTGAATTAAATCTATTTGACCTTTAATTTTGTCTGAGATTATGATTGCTACCCTGGCTTTTTTATATCAGCTAAATTATAATAAATTCTATTCTAGCTCATTATTTTTATCATATTGCATCTCTAATTTTTAAATGTTTCTTATAAACAACATAGTTTTGATCTAGTTTTTGATCCTTTTTGCTATCTATTCCATTTTTTGAGTAAGTCCATCACATTCACATTCAAAGTTGTAATTACTAGTTGTGTATTTCACTCTATACTATTTTTCCCCAGTTTTTATCCTTCTCTCTTTTTTTAACCCTATCTCTCTCCATAAATCTAATTTACTTCTGACCACTGCCTCCCTAATCAGCACACCCTTCTAAAAGTCCTTCCCTTATTCCGTCCCCTTGTCCTCCTACTTCCCTGTAAATTAAGATTTTTATAATCTACTAAATGCATAAATTATTCCCTCCCCAGTTCTGATGAAAATAAGGTTCCCACCCTCCACCATCTTCTTCTTTCCACTGTAACCATTCTTCTATTCATACCTCTTTTCTATAAGATAATTTGTTCCATTTTACCTCTATGTAGCCAATTTTATTTTTTAGAACTCTAATCATAATCAGTTCAACCCCGGACTTCTACCTAGTAATGATAACATTCTTAAGAGTCACAAATAACATTTCCCCCTATAAGAAGTCGACAGTTTAACCTTACTAAATCCCTTACAATTAGTCTTTCAAGCTTACCTTCTTATGTTTCTCCTGATTCTTCCAAGTCAAATTTTTCTGTTCAGTTCTGCTCTTTTCCTCAAGAATACCTGAAAGTCCTTTAATTATATATATATATATATATATATTATATATATACATTTATTTATTTGTTTGTTTGTTTATTCCCCTTGTAAGTTTACTCTTAACTTTGCTGGGTAGGTTATTTTTGGTTGCAAACCAAACTCCTTTGCTTTTCAGTATATATATATTCCATATCCTTTGGTAGAAGATGCTAACTCTTGTGTTATCCTGATTGTAACTGCACAATATTTAAATTTTTTTTTCCTATTTGGAACATTTTCTTTTTAACCTGGGAGCTTTGAAATTTAGCTATAATATTTCTGTGAGCTTTCCTTTTGAAATCCCTTTCAGAGGGTGATTGGTGTTTTTTTTTTATTTCTATTTTCCCCTCTATTTCTAGAACTTCAAGGCAATTCTCCTTAATAATTTCATGACATATAATGTCTATACTCTTTTTTAAAATCATAACTTTCAGGAAGTCTAGCAATTCTTATATTATCTCTCCTTGAGCTGTTTTCCAGGTCAGTTGTTTTTCTAATGAGATTTTTCACATTCTTTTCTATTGTTTCACTCTTTTGATTTTGTTTTATTATGTCTTAGTATTTTATATAGGCATTAGCTTCCCCTTGCCCAATTCTAATTTTTCAGGAGTTATTTTCTTTTATAAGTTTGCATTTCTTCTTCCAATCCATTGATTTTTCTCTTCATAATTTTCTTGATGTTCCTGCATTACTCTAATTTTTTCCCCTTATTTTACCTCAACTTCTCTTATCTGAATTTTAAAGTCTTTTTTCGGTTCTTCCAAGAACCCTTTTTGGACTTATGACAATTTTATGTTTTCCTCTGAAGCTTTATAAGTAGCTGTTTTGACTTCATTGTCTTCTTCTGTACATAAGTCCTGATCTTCTCTATCACCATAGTAGGTATGCTTGGTCATGTTCTTTCTCAGTATTTTACTTATTTTTAATGTTCTATTTTTTGACTATTAACCTTATGTTAGGGCAGGGTTCTTCTCCCAGGGGTACTGGAGCCGTCTGAGGCTTCAGGTTTTTTGTGCTGTTGTTTTCTGGGTTCTATCTGAGGCCTTTTGACATTTTGGTTTTTCCAATGTTCTAGAATCCCGGGCCAGGAGTAGTCACTGCTCTTCGGCTTTTTGTATTGGTCCATGAGTGACCCTCTCTACCAGTAAGGCCCCTCACACCCCCAGCACCTCTGCCAACATTCTTACTCCTTGCCGTCCCTCAGGCAGCTCTGCCGTGAAACCATAACCAGGATCTCTGCTCTCCTTCCAGCGCACGCAGACTGCAAGGGCCCTGCCGTCCTTCAGCGACCACTCTCAGACAAGAGCTTGACCCTCCTCACCTGCAGCCACATCCTGCGACCACGCCTGCGCCTGCGCCTGCGCCCTGCATCCTGCGCCAGCTTCAGGGCCGCACTATCTTACCCTTCTGCTGGACGCAAGACCCCCACACCGTTGCCTACCGGACTTGCTGTTTGTTGATTCAGTGTACCCTGGGGTGTTTACATTGGAAGGTCAGAGCTTTGTTGATGTCCTCCCACATTGGCTTAAGCTGGACAACTGCTTTACTCCAACTTTTAATTATTTTTGCCACTCTAAAATTCACTTTGAGGCATCATTTTAAGTTAAGGAGAGCCAAGTAATTTCTGCCATCTTCCCACAATTCCTCACATTGGTATCTTCATGATGAGATCTTTCCCTGCAATGTTAGGAACTGGAAGTTCATTGCCCTCTCTCCTATAAGGACTGAGTTTAGCTTTCATATGAAGAATCCCAAGGGAAAAAAAGCTGTTATCACCTCCATCAGAGAGCCTTTGATCGTCACTGGCAAGAATAACCTAAGACCTTCCTCCAGACTCTGACCAGGTAATTTTAGAAGCAGAATTCACAGAGGAAGACTCATGCCCCTATTAATTAGTAACTACCCTGTATAATTATGTCGTTTCAATGGATTCTCACTTTGTTTTGCTTTCTCCCCCAAATCCATTCAAGGACGTGTCTTCTCAGTGTCCCTAGTTATAACTTCCTATAGAAATGCCCACCTGGGCTGAAAAAGTCCCATGGTATCTAATATAATAAATAAAATCCTCCCCATTGCCCTTGTTAACATATCCGAGGGAACATACAGAATACACGATTCAAATCCCTCTCCACGAAGTATGGTACTCAAAGCTCTAGGAAACAGAGGTAAGAAAAACACTTCATCCTCACCCCCATCTCTGTCATAGAACACAGAAGGAGGCAGCATTCCAAACACATAGGAGAAGTGGGATTTTTCCTATACAGAAGGAGAAACCTGGGAAGTCACATTGGGAGCTGCCATGCCACCAACACATGAACATAGATTTGGAAGACTGCAGAAGCCCCTCCTATCTCCAGCACTACTGAGACCTTGGTCCTCTGTACCAAATAATTTTACTAAATTTTATGTAAGACTTTTGAGTGGGTTTCCCTCTTTTCCTTTCAGGATACAGATATTGAGTTACCACATAATCTTATTTGGACAGCTTTTGAAGACCACCAAATGTATACAGTGAATGGGATAGGAAAAATTGATTGTTTCATCATTTTAAAACTAGAGTAGAGAAGGAGAGAAAGAGACAGAGACAGAAGCAGAGAGATACAGACACAAAAAGAGACACAAGACAGATAGTGTAATAGTGAGTGACACTACTTCATGACCTCACCTATTTTAATTTTATTTTTAAAAATTTTAAGATTGAAATAATGGTCATATTTTAAGGGTTTGCAAAGCACTTTACACATATTATCTCATTTGATTCTTACAACAACCCTGGAATGTATAGGTACTTCTATTACTCCCATTTTACAGATGAGAAAACTAAAGATAAGAGAGTGAGCGAAGGAGAAGGGAAGGGAATAAGCATTTATATAGAGCCTACTATGTACCAGTACTGTACCAAATGCTTTATAAATATTCTCATTTAATCTTCACAACAACCCTAACAGGTAGATGCTATTATTATTCCCATTTTACAGGGGGCAGGAGGGCAGGTAGGAACAGAAGTTACGAGATTTGTCAAGGGTCACATGGAAAATGAGGCATGATTCAAACCCAGGTGCTTCTGAATCGAAGCCAATGCTCTATAGAATGTACCGCCTAATATCCGTTGCTTTTTCCTGCCTTCTGTTGCACTGATGCCATTTCCCTTACCTGAAATCTATTCCTTCTCCTCTTAATCTAATTACAACTGATCCTTCAAGGTTTAGCTCTTCTAGAAAGCCTGTCCAGGCCTATTCTGTAAACTATGGTGTCCTCTTCTAATAAACTCATATCATTTATAATCTATTGTTCTACCAATCTCACATAGGTGTAATGAGGAAATAATTTTTTAAAAACTTGAAGTGCCTTGCAAATATAAACTATTCAGAACCAGGAAAACAACATATGCAATAACTACAGCAAGGTAAGCAGAAAGAATAGAAAAACAGAATTATATAATTATGGTAAGTGAGTTTAACCCAGGAGAGCAGATTAAAAATTATACCTTCCTATCCTCTTGAGAGAGGTGGGGGACTATGGGTATAGAATATCACATGCACTATTAGATCCAACTGATATGTTGGTTGGCTTTTTTCTACTCTTTTTCTTTTGTATTCCCTGTTATATGGGTAGGGAAGGCGGGGGGGAGATTAGAAATTAAGGTAATATAAAAGATAACAATAAGTAGGATTAAAAAAAATATCATCCCTCATTTAGTAATTTGAATCCATCACTATATTTTGATATTTGCACTATTATTTAACTCTCATCTAGTTATTTAACTTTTGGGATGTCTATACTTTGTTTACCCAATTTGACGCTAAACTCCTGTGCTATGAATTCCATAGTGCCCTGGATTCTTAGCCAAAATTCATTTTGATTTGAATGTACAGAAGCAGCATCTCTTCTTCCCAGACCCATCCCTAACATCTTATTTCTCCTGGAAATCAGAGCACTATAATGAGCTGATCAAAGGTTGACTGGGGTAAGGAAAGCCCTGTGCTCCTACGTGCTTTTGCTTATGAGGAAGTTGGAATCTTTCCCCCACTATTGTAAATAACCCACAAGATGGGATGGCTTCACTGCTATGGATCGGGGATGATGCTAAGTGCTTTTTTGACAAATATTATCTCATCTGATCCTTGCAACAATCCTGAGAGGTTAATGCTTTTATAATCCTCATGGTATTTTCTTATATGAGAGGCTGGGAGAATTCTCACTTTAACCTGATGATTCTCTATACCAAGCTGGAAAATGAGTCAAGAGTTATAGCACTTAAAAGCTAGAAAGAACCTTAAAATACTTTAGTCCAATCTCTTGGTTTATAGATGAGGAAAATGAGAACCAAAGAAATGAGGTTTACATTTCTTCTAGCCCAGAAGAAATTTCTTTCCACTTTCCACAGTAGAATTCTCTTTTCATGGGGACTGCAGATTTAGAGCTGGAAAGTGCCTTAGAAATCATAGAATATGGGGTGGCTAGATGGAGCAGTAAATAGAGCACCAGCCCTGGAGTCAGGCGGACCTGAGTTCAAATCCAGCCTCAGACACTTAACACTTACTAGCCATGTGACCTTGGGCAAGTCACTTAACCCCAATTGCCCTGCCCTCCCCCCCAAAAAAGGCAGAAATCATAGAATACAATTCCCTCCTCATTTTACAAATCAGGAAACAAGCACAGTGAGGTTAAATGGATTTCCCAGGGTCAAATAACTAGTGGCTGAGTAAGGATTTGATGAGGTCTTCCTGACTCCAAGCCTAATGCTCTATCTACTATGTCATGCTGAGTTTCTAGTCATGAAAGATTTTCATGGGAAAGATCTCAAGAAGCATTTATATAAGCAGAAGGTCTTTCACTATTTAAAGTAAAATGAGAAAGACTAAACTTATTTTATTTTAATAATCACTTTGTGTGTTTCTTTCCAGTTTTCCTTAGATATTAAATTGAAGGTTGATAATTTTAGGTCAATTAAAATATTCTTCAAGTGACAGATTTAGCTAGCACTCACACTTCTTGGCTCCCAAGAAAAATTACCAGCTGGTATATTGTCTTAACTAATTACTTCAGTTATTTAAGCAAATGAAGTCATCACTAAAATTGTACGATTGGGGCTATTTTGAAGATTTACTGAAGGAATGAAGTAATAGCTGGTAATCAAAAGCAAAGTGTATAGAGGTGAATGATGTTTGCATGGTCTGGAGAAGTGAGCCCATAAAGCAACAGGGCCTGAAGGCAGTGATTACAGGCTGTATTATTTATTGAATGAATATATAATATAGGAAATGTGGATAGGAAATAAAAGAACATGTGATACTCATGCTTAAATCAACCTTGTAACTGAGATGTCTGAATTTATATTATTCTTCCAATTTACCATCAAACACTTTTAGAAATACCTTTTAAAAAAAATTCTCCTATGACATATTGTTTCCTTTGCAGTAGAATTTAACTTTTTAAATAACAATATTAACTGTCATTTTTACAGCATAGTAAGATGTGCAAAGCACTTCATTTTAATGAACCCTTTTAAAGCTTTGTGGTGACCCTGTAAGGTATTATTTGATTTTATTAGTATTATTTTATAGAAAAGAAACTTAGGTACACAGGGGTTAAGTGGATTGTTCACAGTCACATAGCTTGTAAGGACCTGAGGCAAAATTTGAACCCAGAGCTGCCTGACTCCATTGGCAGGAATCTCACCATGAAACTATATATTGCCTCTCAGCAATAGCCAGATGGTCAGAAGTTATTTATTCACATAATGAACTCTGTGGATAACCAAACTAGTAAATTATTCAGAACAATGTATAGCTTTTTCTTTTTCAAATGAAACTGGGTTAGGGTGTTTGTTTTTTGGGTTGGTTTGAGGGTTGTTGTTTTTTGGGGTGGGAATTGGCTCCTTAATTCCATTCAATAAATGTTTATTAAGCTCCTACTATGTGCAAAGGACTATGCTACCTGTGTGACCTTAGGTGGTCCCTACCATTTCTGAGCCTGTTTCTTTTTTTCTCTCTTCCTTTTTGATTTTATAGTTTACGTCATTTCCACAAAATTTACAAATTTTCTACCCATTTTCCCCCTACCCACCACCCCAAAACAGCAATCCCACTGAATATCCTCTCCCCCAATCTGCTCTTTCCCATATCTTCCTCCATTCCCCTCCAACTTTCCAGTAGGGTATGGTGGATCTCTATGTCCCAGTACCTGTATATATTATTTCCCAGTTACATGTAAAATAATATTAATAATAGTGTATATATATATTTATATATTTTTTGTAAACATTTGATTTTAAAACTTTGAATTCCAGATTCTTTCCCTTCCTCCCTCGTCACTGACCCTTACTGGGAAGATAAGCAATTCAGTATAGGTTGTACATGTGTAGCTATGCAAAACATTTCCATAATGGATATATTGTGAAAGACTGACTAAATTTCTTTCCATCCTATCCCACCCCCAACTTGTTCTATTCTCCACTTTGATCCTGTCCCTTACTTTGATCCTGTCCCTTTTCAAAAGTGGGTGCTTCCTACTTCCCTCCCCCTGGGCCTGCCCTCTCTTCCATCATCCCCTTCTCCAGTACTCTCCTGTAGGGTAAGATACCCTATTTCCTGTGTATGTCATTCCCTTCCTAAGCCAAATTCAATGAGAATAAGGTTAACTCATTCCCTTTTGCCTTCCTGTTCTTCCCCTCCATTGTAACAGTTTTCCCTTGCCTCTTCTATGTGAGATAATTAACCCTATTCTGTCTCTCCCCATCTACTCTCATTATATTCCTCTCTCATCTCTTAATTTCACCTTGTAAGTATCATCCCATTAAACTGGTCCTGTGGCCTCTATCGATGTATACCTGTACGTATATATATATACACACACACACATTCACATATGTATTCATATGCCCATATACCCTCCTATGTAGACATATATATCCTATATAGACATATATGAGACATATATATGTGTATATATGTATATATATACACACATTTCTATTCCCTTCAACTATTCTCATACTGAGAAAAGTTTCATAAGTAACAATTATCGTTTTTCCACGTAAGGATGTAAATAGTTTAACTTTCATAAGTTCCTTTTTCTTTTTTTTCCATGTTTACCTTCTCATGCTTGTCTTGCTTCTTGTATCTGAATCTCAAACTTTCTATTCAACTCTGATTTTTTCATCAAGAATGCTTGAAAGTCCTCTATTCCACTAAATGACCATATTTCCCCATGAAACATGATACTCAGTTTTGCTGGGTAGGTGATTCTTGGTTTTAATCCCAGTACCTTTGACCTCCAGAATATCATACTCCAAGCCCTTCTATCCCTCAGTGTAGAAGCTGCCAGATCCTGTGTTATCCTGATTGTGTTTCCACAATATTCAAATTGTTTCTTCTTGGCTGCTTGTAATATTTTCTCTTTCATCTGGGAATTCCAGAACCTGGCTATAATATTCCTAGGAGTTTTCTTTTGAGGATCTTTTTCAAGAGGTGATAAATGGATTCTTTCAGCCTCTATTTTGCCCTCCGGTTCTAAAACATCAGGGCAATTTTCCTTGAGAATTTCTGAAAGGATGATTTCTAGGTTCTTTTTTTGATCATGGCTTTCAGGTAGTCCAATAATTTTTAAATTATCTCTCCTGGATCTATTTTCCAGGTCAGTGGTTTTCCCAATGAGATATTTCATATTGCCTTCTATTTTTTATTTGTTTGGATCTGTTTAACAGCATCTTGATTTCTCATAAAGTCACTAGCTTCCATTTGCTCCAATCTAATTCTGAAGGAATGATTCTCCTCAGTGAGCTTTTGAGATTCTTTTTCCATCTGGCAAATTCAGCTTTTTTAAGGCATTCTTCTCCTCATTGGCTTTTTTGAGTCTTTTTTGCCATTTGAGTTATTCTATTTTTAAGGTGTATTTTCTTCAGTCAGGTTGTTGACTCTGATTTCATAATTTTCTTGCATCGTTCTCATTTCTCTTCCCAATTTTCCCTCCATTTCTCTTATTTGGTTTTCAAAATCCTCTGGCCTGTAACCAGCTCATATTTTTCTTGGAAGCTTTTGGTGCAGGAGTTCTTACTTCTCTGTCTTCCTCCTGTTCCATGATTTGATCCTTTTTTCCCCAAAATAGGAGTCTAATGTTGGATTACTCTGCTTGCTTTGCTTCCTTTGCTTGCTCATCTTGCCACTCAATTACTTGACTTTTGAGCTTTTTGCCACAGTAGAACTCTGCTACCAGAGGAGGGAGCTTTGTCCCAAATCGCTGGAGTTTTCTCAGCTGCCAAAGGTATTAGTTGGGTGCCCTCTCTGAAGCCTCCACATGCTCTGGCAAACTGGTCATGCACCCCAGGACTTCCACTCTAAATGGTGATCCAGATCCCAGCAGTTTAAAGCAAGAGTGATTACCCCTCATACTGGTTTCTTGGTCCTCCTACAATTTGCAGTCCAGGAGCTCTGAAGCAGTCATGTGATGGCATGGACTTGGCTCCCAGCATGCTGCGCTGGCCCCTTCCTGCCAGCCTGCTGAGCTGTCTTCAGTGGAAAGTTAGCTTCTTTCTATCATTTTGTGGGTTCTGTAGCTCTAAAGTTTGTTTAGAGTTATTTTTTTTACATGAATGGGAAGAGGTAGAAGTGGGAGCCATGCAGAAGTCCTGTTTCTACTCTATCATCTTGACTCTGCCCCCCTCTGAGCCTCAAGTTTCTTTATTTTAAAAAATGAAATTGGAGTGGCTAGGTGGCTCAGTGAATAGAGCACTGGCCTTGGAGTCAGGAGGACCTGAGTTCAAATCCAACCTCAGACACTTAACACTTACTAGCCATATGACTTTGAGCAATTCAATTAACCCCAAATGCCCTGCCTTCCCCCTCCAAAAAGAAAACAAAGAATGGGGCATTTGGGGTGGCTATGTGGCACAGTGAATAGAGCAATGGCCCTTGAGTCAGGAGGACCTGAGTTCAAATCCAGCCTCAGACACTTAATACTTACTAGCAATGTGACCTAGGTCAAGTCACTTAACCCCAATTGCCCTAACCTCTCCCTTCCAAAAAAAAAAAATTAAAAGAAATTAACTATATCCCTGATGGTACTTTTCTGAAAAAAAGGCTTTGAAAATATAGGCAGTTCTTTCACAATGTCTTTCATATGTTTTTTCATGATTGAACATTTATAACCTATATCAAATTGCTTACTATTTCAGGAAGGGGTGTTGAGAGAGGGAAAAAGAAAATTTAGAACTAAAATTTTTTTAAATGAATGTTCAAATTTGTCTTTACATGTAACTGGGGAAAATAAATTAAAAAATAAAAGGATAGGCAACTAGGTGGCACAGGGGATTTACCAGAAATGAGGAAGGCTCAAATTCAAATATTGACCTCAGACACTTAATAGTTTTGTGGTCCTAAGAAAGGCACTTTACCTCTCTCCCAGCTTCAGTTTCCTCATGAGTGAAATGGAAATAATAATAACCTCTACCTCTTAGGGTCATTGTGAGGATCAAGGTATTTGTAAAGAACTCTAAAAACCTTAAAGTGCCATGTAAGTGTTAGATTAAAGCAATTTATAAATGTTAGTTATTATTCTTGGTTTTCTGAATCTGAGATTAATTAGGCTATGCCTCTGATGTTTCAAAAATATCATCAATAGCACTAGCTTAAACACTCACACACATGTGCTGCCTCTGCCTATGATAAAAGAGAATCTGCAGGACCCTGATCTTCCATGGGAAAGGAAAGCATCAGTGGGAAAAATAGGAGGGTAAATATAGGGAAGACCACTAGGTAGTGCAGTGGTCAGTGTTGAATCTGGAGTCAAGACCGGACTTCAAATTCTGTATCAGATACTGTGTGACCCTGAGAAAGTCACTTAACCTCTCTCAGACTCAGTTTCCTCATCTGCAAAATGGGGATAATAATAGCAGCTACTTAACAGTGTTAATGTAAGGATAAAAGGAAATAATATGTATTTGTTCAGTTGTGTTGTGACTCTTTGTGACCCCATGGTCCATACTGTCCTTAGGGTTTTCTTGGCAAAAATACAGGAGTAGATTGCCACTTTCTTCTCCAGTAGATTAAGGCAAAGGCTAGGTGACTTATGCAAGGTCACACAGCTAGTAAATGTTTGAGACTGGATTTGAACTCAGGTCTTCCTGACTCCAGGCCCAGCACTGAGCCACCTAGCTCCTAGCTTTGTAAACCTAAAATGTTATATAAATTCTTATTGTTATTATCATTAGGACAATTATTTTTATTATTATCAGAATAATTACTGATGCCCCCATGAAACTACCTGTAGAGATAACATGGAAAGGCAAAGTTCCCATGAAGATCTTTAGATCATACACATGGTGTTCACTCTGTGGAAAGTGCAATACAGTTGCCTCTTAAGTTTATATAGGTTTGGGGTTTTTAAGTCTCTACAGCTTTCTATCACCAATAAGGTTTAAAACAGAGGTTCCTAAACTTATTTGGCCTACCACCCCCTTTTAAAAAAAATTTTAAATTACTTAGCGCCTCCCTGAAAACCTACTTTCTTTAACCATAACAGTTTTTTTTATTTGCATCATTTAAAAAATATTAAATACTTTTAAAATAATGTATCTTAAATTTAATAATTTATTGTAAATGTATGAGGTTTTTCCTGCATTGAAGAAGAATCCTAGAATTCATAGTTTTTGTTCAATAAAAAAGGAAAAGAGAAGAAATTTACATTTTATTGGGGGTATTCCAGTTCCCTGTTAGTTTAGTTTCAATATTAGACTAAACAAGACAATCATAAGTCATTCTATGGTGATTTGCTTAACCATAACAAGAGAAAAACAATCAACAAGAATAGACATTGAGGACAACTTTAGGTGAGGGAAGCTTCAACAAGCCTTTGAGAAGCCTCATGGTTGCCATGTTCTTAGGTCATGAGCAAGTGATATCTTTAATGCTCTAAGCCAGACAAGTCTAGAAAAAAGGTCTCAATACCTTTTAAGGCAAAACCAGCATAACTTGCACGGGGGAGAGGGGTAAAGATGTATTGTTCCTACCACAAGGGGAGATATGCCATGTTAAAAGAAAAATTCTTTGTCTGACTGTTGCCCTGATTAACAAGGCAAAACTCAGGAAAAGGAGAATTAAAAGGAGTTTATTAAAATATATCACAGTGGCAACATGTTGATGGATTTATCACTAGAGATCAGCAAGGGATTCAAGATGAAGTCAGCTTTTACTGATAACCTTCCTAATGAGATAAAAAACAGTTTGGGTAGGTCCACTTGAGGCAAAGGGAATGGGCCATTGCATCTCAGCTCCTCCCCAGTTGCCTTATGTGAGGGCTAACAGGTAGGATATGACCTGTTACATGATGTGTATAGCAGGTAATACAAAAGCTGAGGACTAAACGATAACTCCCCCAATACTGATTGACAAGCAGGATTGGAAACAATGGTCCCCTGAGTCAAGCATAACTTTTGATAGCTGTATATACAAATAAAAGTAACACAAGGAAAATTAAAGTAGGCCTAGCACAAACAACTATGTTAGTAGTTAGGGAAGCCTTTATGAAAGTGGTAGTGCCTAAAATGAGTCTTGAAGAAAGACAAGAATTATGAGGATTCTGAGAAATGGAAGTGAGAACAGAAGGCATTCCAAATCATCCACTTAGTATCAGGAATAGAAAAAACAAATAAATCCATTTTTTATCAGTCTGTAGGAAGCTAATTCAAAATCTTTCCCTACAATAAGCTAGGCTTATTCTTCTATTCTTTACTTGCTTTCCTAATTCATGATTTTTGCCTTTCTGTATAGGTCTTACTTGCTTACATGATTTTATGTTTTAACCTACCTACTCTTTCATCTCCACATCTCCTTTCACTTAGTAACATTTTAACTATGGATTTTAACTCTCATTGTAATCATCATCCACACCTCCAGGTAACATTTAAAACCCTTCACAAATTGGCTCCAACCTATCTTTCCTGTCTTATTATATGTGGTTCCCTCTTATACATTCAGTAATCTATCCAAACTGGTCTTCTTGATCTTCACACACAGGATTTCCCGTCTCATCTCCAGCCTTTTGCCCAGGTTATTGCCCATGCCTGGATTGCACCTTAGAATCTTTAGGTCAATTAGAACCTCTAGTTTCCTTCAGTACTCATTGTACATGAGGCCATTTACTACATGAGGCTTTTACTGCATGAGAACCTGGTAGAGCTTCCCCCAAAATTGTTGTTTTTGTTGTTTTTCATCCTATCGATTCTTTGTGACCCCATTTGGGGTTTTCTTGACAAAGATACTGAAATGATTTGCCATTTCCTTCTCTAGCTCATTTTAAAGATGAGGAAACTGAGGCAAACAAAATTACTAAGCACTCATGTATGTATGTATGTATTTATGTATGTGTGTATGTATATATGTATGTTATCTCCTTAATAGATTACAAACCCCATTAGGGCATAATCTGTTTCATTTTCATCCTTGGCCAGTACCACTAGTCCAAGATCTTGTTCTGTTAAAGATCCAACATAGTGTCTGGCACTTAGTAGGAGTTTAATAAATACTTGATGATTGACTAATCATACAAAAGGCTGAGGAACCTTCACAGAAGCAGCAATATCCAAGGGGGAGAGCATCACTAAACTTCAGAAAAATGTGCAAAACAGTTGTAATTAAGAATAAATTTATAATGTATAATTATTATAATTTATATTATATTTATAATGTATTATGTAATACTGTATTTTATTATGCATAGTATATTGTATTACATTAATATACAATAATGTATTGTGTATAATATATTAATATTACATATTAATATGTCTATATTAATGTAATGTATATTGTGTACTATAAATATAATATAAACATATTAGATGATAATTTAGATTTAGATTATCAACTCCTTGAAAGCAGGGCTGGCTTTTGCCTCTTTTTCTATTCTCTAGTCCTTAGCACAGTGCCTGGCACATAATAGGCAATTAATAAATATCGATTGATTGAATGATTGAATTCTATACTTACTATCTTTGCTAAGTGATTTAAGCCTGGTAGGAGTTAAGGTATGGAGCTCTTTAATCTCTTACATTGATGCTGCCTTTCATTAGAAGGTTTAACGAGTAGTTATGTTCATTAGCAAAGGTAATTCTAATTTAATTACTCTCCTAATTTTCTGTGTTCTCTCTTGTAGACATAAGCCCTTAGAAATTAATAATTTGTCTTGTAATTTATGTAAATCACCATAATCTGATTTGCCTTTAATTTTATGTGCAATAAGGGATCTAATTAGAAAATTACAATAATCTGGTCAGAGCCAGAACAGTCACAAAGCCATAACTTCATATACTTGGACCTTTAACAAAAGCTGGGGAAGAAGAAGTTCTTGAATAATTGTTAGACTAGGAAGCTGATGGGACTCTTTTCAGTTTATTTCATTTTTTCTCCAGGACATGATTTTGGAATAGTCTGGATCTTTAAAAGGTTAGTCACAGGCTACTTGGGGCTTGTAAAGCATCAGCACACTGTCCAACTGGCAAACCCATCCCACTATTGGGACAAGGGGAATATTGGTTGGACTCTACAAATTAAAATAAGATCAATGCAAAGGATCACAGAGGGATATTTTGAGACCAAAGAGGAACTATGAGAGGCACAGAGTTTTCCACTTAATTATTTTGCTTTTGTTCTGAGTATATTATTCACTAATATCATTGAATCTCCAACAATAAAAGACCATTTTTTAAAAAAACCTAAATTTAAAATAAGCCTGGGTGAATGAGTTTCAGGGAGCTGAACTATTTGTCCAACATGTTTAAAATTTTGAAGACAAAGGTGATGATTCCCCAGTGACCCAGTCTCACACTGTGGGCACATCTGCTCCCCTAATTTACAACACAGTAGAGAAAATTGATTGCAATTTGTTTTCTTTGAATGACACAAGAAATTTGCAAAGCAAAACACCTTCCAATAAACCTCCATTGTGAAAAAAGCAATCAACAAGTTCTTCCAATGAGAACTGATTATAATTTATATGAATATATTCTGTTTCAGCAGGGCCTTGGTTACACTATAGAGATGTCTGGGAAACTATTAGCAATCCATGACCTCACTGGACTAGAGGCAGCACCGTAGCATGGAAAGAGTAGAAGTTCTAAAGTCATATAGTTTGGATTCAAATCCCACCTCTGATAGTTATTACTTATATGAACTTGGACAAGTCACTTTAATTCCACAGGCCTTGGTTTCCTGTACTATAAAACAAACAAGTTGAACTAGATGGAGTTTGAAGGCAGCTAAGTGTAGAAGTAGATAGAGTGCCAGATGTGTAGTCAGGAAGACCTGAGTTCAAATTCAGACTTATATATGTCCTAGTTGTGTGTCCCTGAGCAAGTCACTTAACTTCTGTCTGACTCAGTTTCCTTATCTGGAAAATGAGGATAAATAGTACTTGCCTCCCAGGGTTGTTTTCAGAATTTATAAAACACTTTGTAAACCTTAAGGAATCATAAAAAGTGTTTTATTATTATTATTTCCAACACTAGATTTATAAACATTAATAGGATGATGTTAGAAGTGGGTCAGAGGAAATACAATTTCATTGTTCCCACCAGATATTTCAGATCAACTGATCGATGCTACTTTTCCAAAACATCTCATATAAACTAGAGTGCACAAATTCATTTTTCTCCTCTTGCCATCAATTTGGCATTAAAGGTTAATATTTAAGGTTACACTGAGGTAGCTAGATGGCATAGTAGATAGAGTACAGGATTTGAAGTCAAGAAGACCTGAGTTTGAATTATGCCTCAGACACTTGCCAACTGTATGACCTTAGGCAAGTAATTTAACCTCAGCCCCATTTTCCTCCTTGGGAATAATAAGAATGCCTAAGCCAAGTTATTATAAAAAAATTAGAATGACAAATGCTGGAGGGGATTGGAAAAACTGGAGTAAAAAGGTATTATAATGCATTATTTGTAGAGCTCTGAACTGGTCCAACCATTCTGGAAAGCAATTTGGAACTATGCCCCCCCCCCAAAAAAGCTATTAAACTTTGCATATCTTTTGATGCCACTACTAGGTCTGTGTCCCCAAAGAAATCAAAGAAAGAGAAAAAAGATGCACATGTACAAAAATATTTACAGCAGCTCTTTTGTAGTGGCAGATTTGGAAACTGAAGGAATGCCCATCAACTGAGGAATGACTGAATAACTTATGGTATTCAAATGTGGTAGAATACTATTATACTGTAAGAAATGCTGGAGGGAGGGGCAGCTAGGTAGCAGTGAACAGAGCACCAGCCCTGGAGTCAGGAGGACCTGAGTTCAAATCCCACCTCAGACACTTAACATAAAAACTAGCTGTGTGACCTCAGGCAAGTCACTCAACCCCAATTGCCCTGCCTTCCCCCCTCCAAAAAAAAAAAGCAAAAAACAAAAAACAAAAATGCTGGAGGGATTGGTTTCAGAAAAAACCTGGGAAGACTTGCATGATCTAAAGAAAAGAGAAATGTGGGGTGGCCAGGTGGTGCAGTGAATAGAGCACCAGCCATGGAGTCAGGAGGACCTGAGTTCAAATGTGGCCTCAGATACTTAACACAAAAATTAGCTGTGTGACCCTGGGCAAGTCACTTAACTCCAATTGCCCTGCAAAAAAAAAAAAAAGAAAGAAAGGAGAAGTGAGAAGACCCCAGTGAACATTTATACAATAACAACAATATCATAAAGATAATCCTCTTTGAAAGACTTAGGAACTCTAATCAACACAATAACCAATCACAATTCCAAAGGACTCTGCCTCCAGACAGAGACTTGACAGACTCAGAGTGCAGATGGAAGCCTATTTTTTTCTTTTTTCTCACTTTTTTTGGACAAGGATAATATGAGAATTTGTTTTGCATGACTTTTGTATTTGTAATGGTTTTTGTTTTTCTTGCCTTCTCCATGGGTGGGGGAGGAGAGAGGAAAAGAATTCAGAACTGAAAATTAAATAAAATAGAATTTTAAAAAATAATAGCACTTACCTCACAGGGATATTGTGAATATCAAAATGTGTTACTATATATAAAGTGTTTTGCAAATTTTAGAGTACTCTTTAAATTCCAGTTACTAATATTGAAGCATATAATTTTCACATTCTTCATATTTTTGTCTATCACTAAAACTCCTCCCCTCCCCATGTCATATGTTTTTAAACACTACATTAGAATTCTTCAGAGATATGTGAATGGTTTCTCATAGGTTACCTTTTGAGATCGTTTTCCTCTGTAGAGGAACTTTATGTAGAGATAACTTTATGATCTTCAAGTGGACATTTTGTCCACATTATTCTTATCACTTATCATGACCTCATTCTATACCATAAATAGTCTTAATGCAGTCAGTCCACAATTAAAGGGTAGGTTCTGTGAAGTTCTACCAGAGCAAAGAGGCCTTGAATATAGGACCAGTAATTGACTCTGTCTTCTTTCTGAGAACTAGACTATATAAACAAGAAAGTATTTATTAAGCAATTACTATATATTAGATTAGAATCCTAGGTGCTGGGAATACAAATACAAATGTAAAAATGTCTCTGCCCTCAAAGTACTTACAGTCTAGCTGTGAGAGACAGCATACACACATCCATGCACATATATACATATATATGTAGAACTAGAGCTATGATTATTGTTCATTTGTGTCCAACTCTTCATGACCCCATGGACCATACTTTCCATGGGCTTTTTTGGCAAAGATACAGGAGTAGTTTGCCATTTTCTTCTCCAGTTGATTAAGACAAACAGAGGTTTAGAGATTTGCCCAAGGTCACATGGCTAGTAAGTGTCTGAGACTGGATTTGAACTTGAGTCTTCTTGACTCTAGGCCCAGTGCTCTATCCACTGAGCCACCTAGTTGCCCAGAGATATGATTATCTTCCACAAATGTTGACCCCAGCAATTAGTACCCAGAATTGATTTGTTTATCTGTGCCATCAATTGATGTATGCTCAAAAATGCAAACTAACTTCAATGTTACCTAATAAAAACATAATTGATGTTATAAGTTAAATATTACAGTACATTTTAAAGTCAAATAGGTATTTCTCTTTTTTAAATATGTATTGCTTTGGATTATTTGTTCCATGGTTTCTCTTCATCAATATGGTTAATTGAGGATTGACTGTTTTAAGACTATCAATGATACAGAATGAGGTCGTGATAATTGACTAAGAATAATATGGACAAAATGTCCACTTGTCAAATTTGTTTTTGCATTGAGGAACTCTGGATCTGTACTAAAGCATACATGTAGGGTAAATCTTAAGTATTTGCCATATTGAGAAGAAGACAATTTAAGAGAGAGGCAGTCTGCAGCCTCAGGAAGACTTGGGCACAAGTGCTGTCTGACACATGCTGACTGTGTAATCCTAGGTGAGTAATAAACCACTTAGTGTTCCAAGCATCTCTCTGAGAGAGAAAGGTAGAGATAATACTTGCAAAGGAAAGATACACATCTGCATTGGTAGAGATCAGTTTACCTCTAGGAACTCTCTATATTGATGAAATCACAAGACATGTCATGATGAGCTAACTCAATGGGCTCTCCAAACAACTCTACAACTATACAATAGGTATCCTTTATCCACTTTATTTTTTCTTGTATAGATTGTTGGCAAAAATCCATTTTGACTCGATGGAAAGTTTGATGAGGCACTGTGAAATGGGTGCTAGAGTGCTGGACTTGTGGTCAGGAGGATGTGGGTTCAAATCCTACCTCAGACATTGACTGTGTGGCCTTGGGCTTGTCACATCACTTCTCTGGTTTTTAGTTTCCTCTTCTGGAGAATGACAGTGTTGGGCCCAAGGTACCAGTTCTGAATCTACCATACTGTGGTTAAAGGAGCAAGTAGGCTGTAAATATATGGTCAGTGTGTGAGTGGCATGAAAGTTATCAACCAGGAACTGTTACATCACAAAGGGAAGAAGGTTGGTCATTTGGCAAGAATGAAAGATAGGCAGCTAGTGGAGAGCCTGAGTCCTACTGGGACTCAAAAATGTTCAATAATAACTTTAAAACTATAAGGAAACCCTTTGGTGTATCAGATAGATATGTCATAAGGATATGTGACATGAAGAAGATACAAACATATATCACTGACAATACTGTACAAATATTTTTGTTTTATACATTTAAAAATATTTTTCTGAGAAAAGGGCCAAAGGCTTCACCAGTCTGCTAAAAGTGTCCATAACACAAAAACAGGTTAAGAACCCCTGACCTAGGAGGGCTAGGGTGGTGTTTATAAACATTTGAACAAAACAACTTTGTAAAGTCATGTGACATGGCTATTAATGGCAGTATTGTTCTTAGTTCAATTTTTAAAACCCCCTTGGAAAATATGTGTGGAGGGGAATTTGTTCCTAGCATTTATCAAGGCCCCTTTATAATTAGTCACAAATCATTGTTCCTTTGCTATTCATAATAAAAAGGCTATTCAGAGAAAGCCCTGGGATGATATTCATGTGGATGAATATAATATTCCACAAAAATTTTAAATTGCAAATAAAGAAAGGAGCTATTTGCGTGGAAAAGAGAAATAAATTACGGCCAGTTCTATTTTGTACCAAAGATGTCCTTTTCACTGAGGGATCCTGGGTAATATGTTGTAGGTGGGGCTCTTTCAAGCATGATAAAAATCCTCATGCAATACTTTCATTTCTGGAGCATCTGTAGTAATTATCTATCATTTTATTCCCTTGTAAATGAAAAATGAGAAAAAATCAAATTCTCACTCAAGATTCTAATGTATATACAATATAGGGATTTCATTTGCAATGAATACTGTTTCAACAATTAATGAATAACATGGATATAATCATACATATTTCATCTTCAAGTATTCATATAGCTCTTATAAATGTCCTTCCCATTAAGAAATATGATGTAGGGGAGGGCTAGCAGTTCTCCCTGGGTGGCACAGTGGATAAGTGCCAGGATTGGAGTCAGGAAGACCTGAGTTCAAATCCTGCCTCAGACTCTTACCAGCTATGTGACCCTGGGCAAGTGACGGAGAAAATATTGATCTATGTAGTAGAGAAAGTTTTCCCTTCTGGGAGTTCATATACTAATTAAATCTGAGGTCCAGCCTCTATCCCTATATGCATTTTCTTGAACATAGGTCATCATTAAATATTATGCATGTCAATAATATACCATATATAATATATTAATATTTAGCACATAGAGATAAATATAGCATATGCATATTGTAATTTGTCCATATTCCTCATTCTACAGTTGAGCAAACTGAGGGACAAGGAGGGTAAGTGATTTTCTAAACCTCACATCAGGATCATATTATCTAAGAGGCCCAATAAACACTGTGCCTGTGGTTTATAGAAAAAAATGACTATAGTGTTAAATTTTATTTGTATGCTAAAACCTATCACAAACTTCTCTTCTTAATATTCATTATATTAAGAATATAAAATGTAGATACCATGTACTACATTCTGCATATGATTTCTAAGATCGCTCCTGGCTCTAAATCTTAAGACCTTTTGATAGGAAATCTTCTGCCATAGTTGGTCTCTAGACTTTCTAGGACCCTAAAGATGGGAGAAGAGCTGTCTGATTGGTTTTTCCTTATTCTAGAAGAAATTATACTTCAATTATAGCTAGTTTTAGTTTTCACTTTTTATTAGCATCTCTTAAATTCATATGAGACAGCGTTTATAATTCATAAGAATTCAGGTTTATTGATAGAAAATAGCTTTTGCATTAAATATTACCCTGGGCTTGCTGCTTATCAATAACTGGAAGGGGGGTGAAATAGGCATTATCAAGAAACACCTTGCTTATTCTGTACCATTTTCTGAATTAGTAAAGTGTTACTCTAATGGATTCTGAAAGGCTATTTTGTCTAGATTCAGGAAAGCTGCCATATGTAGGCTTTCAGATAGGATTATAAAAAGAGAGGTCTATCTCAAGCTTTACCCAAATAAATATCCAGTAACATTCCACCTCTCTTCCTCCACCTCCTTCAAAAAAGAAGGCAGCAGTTAAGGGGTTTAGAAATTTAACAATTTTTCAGGATTTGTCATTTTTTTCCCTTTTGTTCCATGTAGAATTAAATTGTCTGTTGAATCAAAGCAGTCTTGAAGCAGTTTAACTCAATTTCTGTAGCAAATGACCCTTGATTTCCCTATGAGTCAAAAAGAAGTTCAGAACAATTTGAAAAGACATCAATATGCTTCTATGATAAATAATAGTAAATTTAATAAAAGTTTATTTTCTGAAAACACATTGTGCCTATTTCTGCCTTTAGAAATGTCTGCAATTTGATTAATATTGAAGAAGAAAGAAGAAGATGATGAAATCACAAGACATGTCCTGATAAAGAAAGAAGAAGAAAGCTTGGCTGGCAGTCTTGGTCATTTATCACTGCTTTACCAAAGTGAATTGTTGTTAGACAAAAATGAGTTCCTGTAGAAAATGGATAAAATTGCATGGGAAATTACTATGCTATGGAAATTAGATAAATTATTCCACATATGGTTTTACCAAAGTAAATAATCCCACCAAAGAATATAGTCAGTAATGGAACTCATTATTCTCCCAGTATGTGATAGTACATTTCATTTTTAAATCTAAGGAAAACTAGGAACCCTTAGCCAGAGAAAACAACATTATGTTTCTCTGTACAAATAAATATCTCATTATCAACCCAGCACGTATTATCTATAAGTCTCTTAACTTTCTATAAAAGTCCTATGTGGTAATACAAAAATAGGTGGATTTGAGTCAACAAAATTAAAGTTACTGAACAACAAAAAGAAATTAACAGATCCATAATAAAAAGGAAAGAAGTGGACAGGAAGAGGGAAGGGAGTAATTTCTGCTAAAAATCTCATGTCCAAACTCTGCATGGGATTGACAGAAGTTCCTCCAGTTGATAAGTGATCAAAGAATACAAATAAGTGATTCTCAAAAAAGGAAACATTAGCAATAGAAAAAAAAATTCAAACAGTCTAATAATTGTACAAATGAAGATTAAAACAAATCTGAAGTACCACATTATACCCATTAAATTGGCAAGGATAGTTTATAAAAATGAAATTCAATACTGGTAGGGATAATAATAATACAATAGTAATAACCTGCACCCTAAGGTTTGTGAAGCACTTTGCAAACATTATCTCATTTGATCCTCACAACAATCCTGGGAGGCAGGACCTATTATTACGTCCACTTTATAGATGAGGAAACTAAGGCAGATAGAGGCTAAGTGACTTGTCCACAATCACACAGCTAGTAAGTATGTGATGCAGGATTTAAATTCAGGTCTTCCTGCCCCAAGACCCATCAAAAAGACTCTATTATATGATTGGTGGAATTGTGCATTGGTGTAACCTTTTGGGTAAATGATGTGATATCATACAATAAGAGTCATAAAGCTGTTCATACTATTTTGTCCAGTAGGCCTATGATCCTGTAGTGATCCCTAAGGTTGATTTTGATAGGAAAAAAGCTGCATGTCTGTGTGTGTGTGTGATGTATGTGTGAAAATATTCATAGTAGCACTGTAATAACCCAAAACTAGAAATGACTCATGTTTGTTGTAATTTATCCTACACTCTTAAAGAGGATCAATGACATCAGGAAGGCAGTGTCTTGACTCCTGCATGAGCTGGATTTAAGTGAGGCAAAGCTGCATAAAGTCATCAGCCTCACTCTCTCCTCCAGAATCATTGGAGTTCAGTGACAAGAGTCAAGATACCTGATGATGGCCCAGAATTCAGTGAGTGACCTTGATCCTTTCAAATTAGGTCTTTCCCAGACCTTACTTTGTCTGAGGCAATGCCCATTCAATGACCTAGGGTTAGATAAGAACTGAGACAAAAGATAGCTTAGTTTACCATCACAAAAATATATATGTTTGCTGGAATTGTACATTGGTATAACCTTTGAGTAAGTGATGTGATATTATATAATAAGAGTTATAAAGCTGTTCATATTCCTTTGTCCAGTAAGCCTATGACCCTATAATGTCCCTATGGTTGATTTTGATAGGAAAAAAGACATATATATGAAAATATTCATAGCAGCACTGTAATAACCCAAAACTAGAAATGAGTTATAGAATATCACCTGGTCATAGGAAGTGACAAATATGAAGAATGCAAAGAAATATGGGGACACATATGATGTGATGCTGAGTATGCAGAGAGAAAAAAAGCAAAACCAAAACAACATATGTATCAACTATAACTATTTAAATAATAATGACAGAAAAAAGTCTGGGAAAAAATTCAAAAGAAGAAAAAGTTTCTTCAGGGGTCACAGAAACAAAGAGCATCATTTTGTTATGATCTTGCTAAGGTTAACATGCCCTTTTATGGGTTTACTTCTTTAAACGAACTATGAACATCAGAAATTTATGACCTCAGTGACAATCAAGTGCCTTGCTGGTATGTTTGAACAGTTGTCTTTGTTTATGGATCCAATACACTGGTGGGCCTATGATCTTATCAATGTGGGTCCTTTTTCTTTTTCTTCCTGTGTAATTCTTGCCCAAGTTTTCCTCAGATCCATCACAGAACATCCACCCAGTATCCTTCCTCCACGATAGTCTTTTTTGTTTTCCTTTTTGTGGCACCATTGGACCTTTGGCCTACCTACCTGCTTATTATCCCTTTCTTACTACATGACTGGTCTACATCCTTCTTTGCAGCAGGGGATTGGCACATGTATAAAGCACCTGAGATGCTTCTAAGAGGCTGGGGGGCCTACTTCAAGGAGGCTGGTGATGACATGTCATAGAAATAATTTGGGGAGACTTTGGAGCATGCATAGACATTCTGTAACTGGTTCCAGTCTATAGACCATGTGATTAGGTAAAGTATTTTTGATTGGTTGTATAAACAGAACTGGGAGTACGTTAGAAAGGTGCCCAACAGAGCCTGGACCAGTCTTTTCAGCTGATCTCTTTAGTGGATTTCTGCTCTTGGTTTGACTCCTTGGCAGATGGTGTATGGTGAGAGATAGTACTATAAGGTGAAGGACCTTGGGTCGTCTCCCCTCTAAAACCAACATATGGCCCCACGAATATAGTCATTGGTCCTTTGCCTCACTATTTGTTCTTTTGAGGTTAAAGAGAAATACAAGGTTGTGACCCTGAAGATTTCAAAAGGTCAAAAAAGCAGGTCTCTAGGAGTATAGAAGTCTGGGAATCCAAGAGTCAGAGTTCATGCCAGATTTTACAACCAGCCTAGAATGACCTAAAGAAAAGGAACTTTGGGAACTGGTTTAGTTATAGCTGAGATAAGGACTCATCAAGTAGTGATGTCACAATGCATTTGGACAGGAATTTGGTAGGACCAAGGCTATGTAGAAACTACATAGGTATTTATAACTATTAAATATCAAAAGCTAAGTGGCTATCTGGTTAAATGTAACTGGATGTGATAGTCGCTGACATCATACCTCAACTCCCGAGGGGAACCTCTAGAATCCTGAAGGGGTAATAATTCTGAAATGTTCAGTTCAGACCACACTTTCTATCTATGTATATATTCATCTCTCTCTCTCTCTCTTTCTCTCTCTCTCTCTCTCCATATATGTGTGTGTGTGTGTGTGTGTATGTATATATGTATGTATATTAAAGGGAAAATTCTCTAGAATTAATTTTTAAAAGTCTTGTACCTTCCTTTCCCTCCTCTTTTTAGAGGCATGAAACTATGGGTATAGAGAATTACATATAAAATCAAATTAATTAACAACTAATTAAATAAATTACCTATAAATATAAAATAAATAAATTATATATAAAATAAAAAATTGTATATGTGCTGCTTAGTGTAATGGGAATGGGAATTTGGAGATCTTCCCTGCCCCTTTATAGACCTAGAGGGAAATCTGAAGACCTCTCCTGCTTTGAAAGTAAACTCTGCCCCCTGATAGGCTGACTGTAATCACATAGAGCCTGTGATGGAGGGAATTTGCTAAAGGGGAGCAGAGCCCACAGGAAGCTTCCCTGATGTGAAGATAAACTCTGCCCACTAATAGGATGAAAGTAGTTACATGGAACCTGTGGTGGGAGGAGTTTGCTGAAGGGAAGCAGAGCCAACAGGAAGCTGGTCAGAGCTAGGGAGAGTGGGGGAGGGAGGATGCTCATTAAGGTGACAGAGAGGTTTGTGAGTAAATATTAATCTTGTATTGGTTTGTGGGAAGGCTGAAGGATGCTGTGGCTCTTAGCGTTATTATGGCTTCTAAATATCTTTGGCATTATGATGGAGTCAGCTTACTGGTTTTGGGACTGGGTTTTCTGGTGTCTAAATAAATGCTTCAATTCTACCCTCTATATGGAGAGTTTGGTACATTTTGTGATCCAAGGTCATGCTATACTTATAGTCATGGTCTTTATCATGATCGTGGGCACTGTAAATATTGCATTTCCACTACACTTAATTTTGCTTATTTTTTTAATCCTTTCTTATAAGGGATGGCTCTATGGAAAGCTTGGGGTGGGGGTGGGGAGGGAGAAAGGATATTTTGGGAAATATAAAAATCAAAGACATCAATAATTTGAAAAGCTTTGCTGTAAATCATCTCTATTTTTCTCAGGATGATGATGATAATGATGATATATGACATACACACAATATAATATGCATATATTTGGGGAGGCAATCAGAGTTAAGTGAATTTTCCAGGATCACACAGATAGTAAATGTCAAGGTCCTCCTGACTCCAGGGCTTATGCTTATCCACTGTGCCACCTAGCTGCCCCTGACATTTATATTATGCTTTAAAGTTTGCAAAGATTTTTGCTTACATTATCTCATGTAAGCCTCACAACAGTCCAGTGAGTTGGTTACTACAAATAGTATGCTTCCCATTTTACAATATGGAAGCAGAAGTTCTCAAGGGTGAAGTGTTTTGTTCCCTTACTTTCCCTTCAGCTCTGTTCTTCCTAATCCTGCCCATCCTTTAAGATCCAATTTCTATGTCATCTCCTTCTCTGAGCCCCACAGTCAAAAGCGATTTCTCTCTCCTCTGAGCTCAGAGTACTTTAATCAATTTTCAAGTTAATCAAATGTGATAAGATCTGTAAAGTGCTTAGCACAGTGCCTGGCACATAGTAGGCATTTAGGTACATGTTCTTTCCTGCTCCTTTGTATTTCTGTTATTGGACTTTGAACCTTGTCTCAGCTCCTCTAGGGCAGGGACAGTCTTGGGTTTTATATTTGTATGTCCCCAATACTTAATAAAAGGCATGTCACATTCTAAGTATTTAATAATTTATTTCTTCATTCATTCATTATAAACATTTGTTCATATTTGAATGAGAGGCATAGAGAATATATGACCTCACTACTAGGATTGCCATTTACAGATTTCTTTTTTTAGAGCATTTGACTTGGTTGATGAAAATGGAGTCTTGAAAGTTCTTTCTCCTTCAACAAAGTGTCTCTTACACTTATGCTAAAGTCATGCAAGACTATTATTATGCTAAAGAGAACCATGAGATAACTTTAAGTTTGGCTCAACACTGCCATGGATTTTGAGGCTTCCTTAAGTGTCCAATCTTTGCTGCTTCTCCTTCTACATATGCCTGTCCACCTCTCCTGCTTCCACACTGTCTGCTCCCAAAAAAGCTCTCTTTTGTCCCCCATGATGAAGCTTCCCAGGAGCCTCCTTCCCAATGTCAAAAGTCCTGTGAGCATTGCCAAGTACCAGCTGTGTATCCCTTGGCAGAACTTATTAAATTTGTCTTTGTTCTTTTTTACATTGGCCCTGGTACAGAATCTGGACCTCCCAGACAAGGCTGGGAATGAATATAAAAGACACCTGTTGATGAACCTATGGAAAACAATGAGGCTATTATGTATTGCTCTGTTACAGGGCTGGCTTACCTAGAAGATTATATTGAAATATAGCAATAGCTAGAGAAGGAGACATAAACAAGAACCCAAAAGATCAATGAAAATTTTTACATGAAAAGGGTTTTTTTTTTTAATTAGGAAAGGATCATACATTTAGAGTTGGAGTGGATATTAGAGGTCATTGAGTTCAACCCCTTCAATTTGAGGATGACGAAACTGAGGGCCAGAGTCTAAGTGACTGGCCCAACATCACAAAGCTAAATTTCTTAAGCAAAATCTAAGTCCAAAAAAGCTATCTATATAGAAAGATTTATGGGAGTCTGAATGCAGATTGAAGCAAACTACTTGCTCTCTCTCTTTTTTGTTTTGTTTTGTTCCTTTCTCAATGTTCATTCCATTGGTTATAATCTTTCTTCATAACTTGACTAATGTTTAATGTGAAGGTATTTGTAGAACCTATATTGGATTGTATGCCACAGTAGTTGGGGAGAGGGGAGGAGAGAAAGGGGAAGAAATTTTGGAACTCAAAACCTTGTGGAACTGAATGTTATAAACTAAAATGTTAAAAAAAAAAAATCTAAGCCCAGAACTTCTGACTCTAAGCCTAGTGTTTTATCCAATAAATGGAGTCTATATTATTAACATTCTCTCCATCACTTTCTTAAGTCTAGACAATCAACAAAATGACAAATCAAGCCCAGACTGATAGTTACCTGATTCCCAAGGTGCAAATGCTCACACTAAGAAACAGCTCTCCCAGGATGAGCTGGCTTTAGCACATAACTGACTCAAACAGGCATGTTAAAAAAGCAGACTATTCTCACAAATAAGCAACTTCTGGTGAACAATTTCTGGAGTCGAATTGATTTTTCTAGACCACTTAGCTATTTGTAAAGGCAATTCAGAAATTAAATCCTGTAGATGAGTGGACAAGAGAATGATACTTCATCTCTCCTATTCTATTCTATTTTCTCCTAGTTTATGATGTCAGTTTTAACCAAGGAGTACAAGTCCCTTGACCCTGTTTGCCTCAGTTTCCTCTTCTGTAAAATGAGCAGGAGGAAGAAATAGTAAACTACTCCAATATCTTGGTCAAGAAAATTCCAAATGGGGTCATGAAGAGTCAGACAGAAGTGAAAACAAGTCAAGAACAACAACAAAACTTAACAAAGCAAAATAGCACTAAGAGAACTAGATCTTGGCTGACTCCAGGTCATTTAACTGCTAGAGAATCATAGAGGATAAACTGATGCTTGGGCCTGCTTTGGGGGAGGTCCCTGAAGTCATATGAAGGTACCCAACCTTTTTTTCTCATCCAGCATTATTTCTGATGTGTTGTCTTTCCCCACTCAATTGTAAGCTCCTTGAGGGCAGAGACTGTCATTGTTTATACATATATATGTATGTGTATGTGTATACATGCAGATATAGAGTTTTTTATCCCCAGCACTGACTTAGCTCAGTGCCTGACACACAGAAGGTGCTTAATAAATGTTTATTGTCTATTGACAATGGGACTGAATGAGTTAGACCTGGATATAAGTCCTGAGGGCTGAGTCAAGAGAATTGAAGACGCTGAAAAAGGATTACATTTTGCCCAAATATTCACATCTTTGATTCCTCTTCTATGTCAAACTTCCCTACGTTTTGTTCTACTTCAGAAGCTACACTCCTCACCTTTGGCATCATCATCAGGCACAACATCTTCTTTTCCAGTCAGCCAGTCAAAAAACATTTATTAAGTGCCTACTTTGTGCCTTATTAAGGCACCATACTAAGTACTGAGAATACAAATATGAAAAAGATAGCCCCTGCTCTCAAAGAGTTTACAGTCTAAAGTGGGAAGACAACACACCAAAGGAAGCTGTAAAGTGAGAGGTCAGGAGTCCCCAGGAGTGGAGCCTGGTAGGAAATGAAGAGATGGCAATCCCAGACAACCGCAGGAAGCTCTGCTGAGCCCCTGAGGTTCTGATCATTTTCTCTTTGACTTACATATTCAAAAGCACCGGTGGCCTCATTGATTGTGAATGGCCTTGTCAACAATGCAGATCACGGCCTTCTCCAGCCAGAAACCAGAGTGGTGACCTTAGTCCCCCCTCCCTCCTGGCCCCACCGCCTTCACCACCTCTTCGACACTGTTCAGGATCCTGTCCTTTACCCAAAATGGAGACCAGTCAACGCTGCCCATTCTTGTCAAGAGTACCCCAAACCTTTCTCCAGAAGGCTAGCAAATCTCTGCTCTTCTACGCCCAGAATTGCCCCAAAATGATGGAAATTGGATCCAAAACTGCTTCTTGGACTGTGACCACTTCACCAACTCACTTCCAGCAAGTAAAAGAAACACCTCCAGCCAATGAGAAGGACAAAACTTCCAAAACTGTGGTCCAGCATGCTGACAATTCTCAGCAGATACCAGCTTCCTGCTGGCCATCCAGCCTCTGCCGCAAGCCAGGGAAGTGCCAGTAAATGCCCCTTCCTAGCGGCTCAGATGAACCAAAGAACCAGTAATGTCTTCCCGAAGGCCACTTTAGAGCTTCAAGAGGATGTGCAGGAAATGCAAGCTGTGAGGAAAGAGGTTGCTCAAACTCCAATTAATCCTACCGTGATTAATCTCAAGACTGGTAGAGAAGACCTGAATGATTTGCTAAAGAACTTTCAGGATCTCATGCAAAAGCAAAGACCAGAAAGGGTATCCCATCTCCTTCAGGACAACTTGACAAAATCTGTTTCCTCTTTTCAGTATGATCTTTTCTTTGAGAAAAAAATTGATGAGAAAAAAAGTGATCACACTTACCAAGTGTTTAAAACTGTGAACCGGAAGGCACACATATTCCCAATGGCAGATGACTACACGGATTCTCTTGTTACTAAAAAGCAGGTGTCTGTCTGGTGTAGCAATGACTACCTGGGAATGAGTCGCCATCCTCGGGTGTGCGGAGCAGTCATGGAAACATTGAAACAACATGGTGCTGGGGCAGGTGGTACTAGAAATATTTCTGGAACTAGTAAGTTTCATGTTGATCTGGAAGGAGAATTGGCTGACCTCCACCGGAAAGATGCAGCATTACTGTTTTCATCATGCTTTGTTGCTAATGACTCCACCCTCTTCACTTTGGCCAAGATGATGCCAGGCTGTGAAATTTATTCTGATTCTGGGAACCATGCCTCCATGATCCAAGGAATTCGTAATAGAGTGCCAAAGTATATATTTCGCCATAATGATGTAAACCACCTCAGAGAGCTGCTAAAGAAATCAGACCCGTCAGTCCCTAAGATTGTTGCATTTGAAACTGTTCATTCAATAGATGGAGCGGTATGCCCATTGGAAGGGCTGTGTGACATGGCCCATGAATATGGGGCAATTACCTTTGTGGATGAAGTCCATGCCGTGGGATTATATGGTGCTCGAGGAGGTGGGATAGGGGATCGTGATGGAATTATGTACAAAATGGACATTATTTCTGGAACCCTTGGCAAAGCCTTTAGTTGTGTTGGGGGCTACATCGCCAGCACAAGTTCTTTAATAGACACCGTGCGATCTTACGTCGCTGGCTTCATTTTCACAACTTCCCTGCCCCCAATGCTTCTGGCTAGCGCCCTCGAATCGGTCCGCAACTTAAAGAGTGCGGAAGGTCGAGCCCTTCGCCGGCAACACCAGCGCGATGTCAAACTTTTGAGGCAGATGCTAATGGACGCCGGGCTCCCCGTGGTTCACTGCCCCAGTCACATCATTCCAATCCGGGTGGCAGATGCTGCTAAAAATACAGAGATCTGTGACGAACTTATGAGCTAACATAACATCTAAGTCCAAGCCATCAACTACCCCACGGTCCCCCGGGGAGAACTGTGCCGCATTGCGCCAACCCCCCACCACACCCCACAGATGATGAACTATTTACAGGAGAATCTGCTGGATACTTGGAAATTTGTGGGGCTGGAATTGAAGCCTCACTCCTCGGCAGAGTGTAACTTCTGTAGGAGACCCCTGCATTTTGAAGTCATGAGCGAGAGAGAGAAAGCCTGCTTCCAGGGCATGAGCAAACTGGTTTCTGTCAGTGCCTGAATCCGACCTCCATATCTCAGCCTTATCTTCCCCAGTCTCCCGTGTTGTCTCTGTAGTCTTTATATATGAATTAACTTATCTTAAATTTTAATCCATAGTAGAAACATAGTTCTGAAAATAAATTCCTATTAAAGCAAAAAAAAAAAAAAAGCAATGCAGATCACACAACCCATCTAGATCAGAGCTTACTGTGGGACAAGACTCTTATCAGTGTCTTCACACAGATTCACCACAAGGGCACCCAATGCCATTCTTCCATTTCTTCTGATAGTTGTAAAGATTCCAGTGGAGAACATGAGTTGTCCAACTCTCCTCATTACTTTTCGAAAATTTTAGAACTCTTTTAATGAGCCTCAGTTTCTCCAAGAGACAAAGGATCATCTTTTTAATTCTACTAGCCTTGTCTTTCCTCTATTATAAGATAGTAAATCTAGAGATAGAGGACCATAGATTTAGAGCTGGAAAGGTCCTTAGATGATACTGAATCCAACTTCCTCATTTTCCAGATGAAAAAAAATGAGGCACAGAAAGGTTGTGACTTGACGATGATCAAACAGGAAATAAGTGTCTGAGGAGGGATGTGAACCCAGGTCTTCCTGCCTCCAAGTCTAGTATGCTACACAATACTGTCCTTCAACATACCCTTAGATTAGAATCTGTACCATATTCATCTTTGCATATTGGATATTTAATAAATGTTTGTTAAATTCAGATAAATTAAATTGGAGAAAACTAATAACTCCCACCAGGGTCTGACTAGGACCCAGGGACTGATTCACACATAAATTACAAAATCATCGGATCATAGATCTAGAATTAGAAAGGTCCTCAGAGGTCATCTAGTCCAATTTCATTTTTCAGATAAGGAAATTGAGGCTCACCCAAAGTCATACAAACAATGATGTAGGAGTTGAACCAGAATAAAAGTCAATGGCCCATCTATTGTATCATGTTTCCTTTCTTTTTTTTTTTTTTTTGACTGGCTGTGGGATCTGCTTTATTGGCTTGGGATCAGCCATCAGATGCAGTTTAAAAAAAAAATACAGAATGGACTTCAACTAGGACCAGGACAGCACCATGTGTTTTCCATTTCTGGAGGGTTCCTTGACCAGAGTCAATTGGTACAAAACACTGGGGTGGGGAGAGGGACGGGGTACAGAAATGAGGCAATCTGGTGTTGAGTTCAGTGGTAGCCGTCGGCAGAGGAGTTGACAGTGAACAGGTGGGCTGGCTTCAAGCTGTTTCCTTCTCATAGGTCCTAACGCTGACTGCACTGCCATGAGTTAGTGTCAGAATGAGCTTCCCATCCTGGAGCTCCCGAACAAGTGTGGTCTCCTGCCCATTTCACTTCTGGAGATGGACAAGTTTGCCTCCATCCAGTGTGACGAGAGACTTGACTTTCCTGTCATCGGCTGTTGTCTCATCAAACTCTACTCCGAGCTTGAAGATCTCAGTGTTCTTTTTTTTTTTTTAACTTTTTTTTTTTAAGCAATCAGGGTTAAGTAACTTGCTCAAGGCTACACGGCCAGTCATTTCTGGGTGTGGTGCTGAGCGTCTGAGCCCGGGATTCGATCTCCAGGTCGTCCCAACAACTCGCTGAGCCACCTGGCCGCCCCTAAGCAATTGGGGTTAAGTAACTTGCTCAAGGTTACACGGCCAGGTGTTTCTGGGTGGGTGCCAAGTGTCTGAGCCCGGGATTCGATCTCCAGGTCGTTCTGACACTGGAGCCGGTGCTCTTACTCTCTGTGCTATAAGGTTGACCCATTCCCTTTTGTCTTCCTATTTTTTTGTTTGTTATTTTTTTGGTTTTGCTTTTTGAAGGGCAATTGGGGTTAAGTGACTTGCCCAGGGTCACATGGCTAGTTTTTGTGTTAAGTGTATGAGGCTGGATTTGAACTCAGGTCCTCCTGACCCCGCAGCCGGTGCTCTATTCACTGCGCCACCTAGCCACCGCCAGATCTCAGTGTTCTTGAAAGTGCTCTGAGTCTTGATGGTGATGGTGTCCCCACTGACCTCGATGATGGTGGTGGGCTTGGTCATGCTGGCCACCTGCCTTGTGGCAAAGCCAACACCAATGGACTTCATGTAGTCATCGAAGTTCTTGCTGTCGACCACCTTCCAGGTGCCAGCGAAAGCATCTGCCATGGTGCTAGGCTAGAGGAGGAGAGGCTGGGCTGGGCTGGGGATGCACTTCGAGGTGCTGGGTCTGGATCCCTCATGTTTCCTTTCTTATAGAAGACTAACAACATAAAAAAAATCCCTGTTTGGTTTTCCACCTAGCCTATATTCTCATTCCAGGAGGCTAATTTTTGTAGCTATGACTTCAAAATAATTGATTCTTCATAGTTTCTCCAATCATGCCTAGAAAAAGAAATCCTCAAATCTACCAGTCCTGCAGCATTAGTACTTTGGAAAGCAAATAGACTGAGGGCAGAATGGATTTTTGACAGCTGTACTTCTGAACCCTCATCCAAGTACACTGAGTGATTTTCCTGCCTTCTAGAGTGCTCTGTAGAACAAGTTTCATGGGTCATTAGTCGGTTCAAGCATGGAGAAGCTTTAGTTCTCTGGGAAAAGACTTTTGGGTCACTGAGAGACATTTTACCAGCATCTAGATCAAAGTTTGAGGGACAGGAAAAATGAGCCAGGATGGTTTTCTCATTCCTCCACCTCTATTCTTGGTCCTTGGTCTTGGCCCGTGCAACCATATACAACCCATCCCCACATACACTTACACAGTCAGCTATTTGGTAGACTTTCTCCTCCTTTGTGTTTTTCCATTTGGGAATCTTATAAGGCAAAAGGAGAGGGGAAAAAAGGAAAGGACAAAGAGCCACCAAAGTCATTAGCTCATTTTATCATCATCTTCAGTTATATTCCTCCTCTGATCTTATACAAAACTATAAAGTTGGAAGACAATGCCCACACCATCTAGTCTAACATTAAGGTCAATTCAGTGATCTTTTATTTCACACTTACTGTGTCAGCAGATGAAGATAAAAAATGAAATAGCACCTTTCCTCAAAGAACTTAAATTCTATCAGAGGTAAGGGGGAAAATGAATACATAGGAAATTAAATACAAACTATACACAAGGTTATTTGGGGGAGGGGCACTAACAAAGGGAGGAAGTTGAGAATCAGGATAGTTTTCCTGTCAGAGGTGGCTCTTGGGCTAAGCTTTGAAAGCAGAAGTGAAGAGACACAGTTGACAAGAGAGTGCATTCCAGAAATGGGCAAGAGCTTTGCAAAGGCATGGAAATGGAATGTCATGTTCAGGCTAGTTTGACTGGAAAAGAATGAACTTCTATAATTCGGGAAAGTAGGCTGAAACCAGATTGTGAAGGGCTTTAAAGTCAAGCAAAGGATTTTGTATTTTATTCTAAAGTAAAGAGAGAGCCACTGTGAGATTCTTGAACTAGGGAGTGGCATGGTCAGAATTGTGTTTTAAGAATATATCAAGGGCAGCTAGGTGGTGCAGTGGATAGAGCACCAACCCTGGAGTCAGGAGGAATTGAGTTCCAATTCAGCCTCAGACACTTAATACTTGCTAGTTGTGTGGTAAGTCACTTAACCCCAATTCCCTCACCAAAAAAAGAGAATATATCAGTATATCAGTTTTACAACTATGTAGAGGACAGATTAGAGGAAAGAAGAGACTGGAGACAGAGAATCCAATTAGGAGGGCTCTCCTATTATATAATTATAATATCAAATCCAATAGTTTTTTCTCATTCATTTTTCCCAACTTCTATGTAGCACTGTTGAGCCCACCCTCTTTCCTGGACTTTTATGACACAGCTCTTTTCTGTTTTTTTTTCTTACCTGTATATTATAATTATATATGTACTAAATATATATGTATATAAATACTCCGTAGCATACATATGTGTATTGTGTTTATGTACATATAATACATGTGCATATATATGCATATACATGTGTGTATATAAAAATTTCTGGCAAGAGGAGGTGAACTAGGCTAGTAGCCATGTGAGTGAAGAGAAGGGAACAGATATGAGACACAGTATGGAGGTAGAATTAACAAGACTTGGCAGCAGATTGGATGTGAGGGAGAGAGAGAAGTTCAAGATGCTTCTAATTTTGCAGATCTGGAGAACTATAAGGACAGCAGTGGCCTCAGTAGAAACAGTAAAGTTAGGAAGAAGGGAAGGTTTGAGGGAAAAGATAATGGATTATGTTTTAGATATATTGAGTTTGAGCTGTGCCTAGAGGATATCCATTTTGAGATGCCCAATAAGCAGTTGGTGATACAGGACTGGAGATCAAGACAGAGACTGGGGTTGGATGTATAGATCCAGGAGTCATCTGCATAGAGATGATTTTGGAACACATGAGAACTGATAGGATCAAGAGAGGATAATAGATACCTTGAATACACTCATGCTTGGTCGTAGACCAGGGGGGTGGTCCTGAATAGGAAACTAAATGGGAGCAGCCAGATTGGTAAAAAGAAAGACAGAAAAGAGCTGTGTCATAAAAACCCAGGAAAGAGATGGTATCTAGGAGGAGAAGGAGGAGTCAACAATGCTACAAACAAATAGGGGAAAATGATGACTTAGGAAAAAAAAAACATTGGATTTGATAATTACTGTAATTAGATTTTTAATTATAATGGTCATAATTAGATCAGTGGTAATCTTGGAGAAAGCAATTCTAGTTCATTAATGAGATCAGGAGCTGCATGCCTAAAAAACATTCCCTTCTACAATATCTCCAACAAGTAAACACTCAGTCTTTCCTTGAAGGTCTTGAGTGATGGGGAAGTGACTCTGGGGAGCACTAATTGTTATGAGTTTTTCTTAACTATGCCCTCTAAGGAAGCACAGAAATATCTGAAATCTTCTTCAAGGGTCGAAGGCCCTTTAACAAATAACTATCGAAGATAATTATTATGTCATTCTCATTCCCTCATGTCTTTCTTTCAGGATTGAAATCCCCAAATTCTTCAATAGATCCTCATGTATTATTGATTCAAAGTCAATTGTCAACATGATTTCCCTCCTCTGGACATTCTCCAATTTATCAATGTCCTTTGTCAAAAAGCAACGCCCAGTAGGGAAAAAAAGAATCCAAGCATGGTCTAACTATGGCATTCAATGCCCTCCTTATTCTTGAATTCTTTGACCCTCAATGGAGTCTAAGATTGCCTTACATATTTTTGGCTATCTAAAAGTGGTGATGGCCTGCTTCTGGCAGTGTGTGAATAGAAAGTGAAATATTGATGAGTAAAGCTCATTATTCCCTTTTTGCTGGCTCATCATACTTGTGAGAACAGCCCCAATCATTCCCAGATCCTCCCTTCAGGTGTGGTTTTCTTTGTTGTCAAATGCTCCAATCCATTCCCTGACCACCAGGTCTCTAGCATACATATATCTCCTTGGCAAAGCTCCAGCTCCAGCTGCCAAACACTCTTGTGGTTCATATTGCAGTCTGCTAAAACCACAAAATTTTTTTTTCATGAGAAATATTGTCTAGCTATGCCTTCTCTACCTCTGTTATTAATCTCACTATCTTGCTAATAATCCACCCCTAAAAATGCAGTCATCTGTGATTCCTCAGTGCCCCAGTCCTTCACATTCAATTATTTCTAAGTCCTATTGATTCAACCCCTTCAATGTCATATTAATGATATTTATTTTATTTGAGCCTCACAACAACCCTGCAAGACAAATATTAAAGATACTATTATCTCCATTTTATGTCTGAGAAAACTGAGCCATGATTGCACACCTAATAAGTATTGGGGCAGGATTTGAACCTGCATCTTCATGACTCCAGATCTAGATCTCCATGTATTATATTCTATATGTATTATACACTGCTTCTGTATGAGACTGTCACTATAGTGTATAATGTGTGTGGACTATGAGAGCTTCCTATGGAGCCACATTGATCTTTTTAGCTCATTAGCATCATAGATTTAGAGTTGGGAGGGATTTGATTGGCCTTAAATCTAACTCCTTCATTTTAAAAATGAGGAAATTACAGGCCAGGCCAAGGACCAAATTGTACCAAATCACTCAGGCAGTAAGTGATAGGCTGGGGTTTGAACCCAGGTCCTCTGATTCTGAATCCCATGTCCTTTCCATTGTACTATACTGCCTACCTCCTTTTCTTGCTTGCTAGGATTATTCACAAATATACCAATTGAATTTCATTCTTGATAAACTCTGAGCTGTCCTGACAAATCACCTAACTTCTCAGCCTCCATTTCCTTATCTGTAAAATGGGGATAATAATAGCACCTACCTTATAGGCCTAGTGTGAGACTCAAATAAGACAAAATATGTCAAGCATTTTGCAAACCATAAAGCCAATGCTATACTGGTAAATGTTTTAACAACTGGTTCTCTGGAGAAAAAAAATATACACAATTTAGGTTTATGCTTCATTAGTAGTATTTTCTCCGTCACTTTCTTAAGTCTAGACAATCAAGAAAACAATAAATCAAGCCCTGATTTGTATCAATTTCTGAGTGATAAATGCTCACGCTGAAAATTTAGCGATTGGTTCTCAACACTCTCTTCTAGCTTTCTCTAACATATCCCTGAATAAAGTACTATATAAATGCTAGCTATTGTTATTACTAAATGTATTTCAGTGTTTTTCTATTAAACTTTTAAATAGAAATACCATTGAATAATACAAGACCCTGCAAGGCCTGGAAAACTAATTTTGTATCACTCAGTCTTTCTTTACAGCAGGAAATAATTGGACTCTTTCTTTATAACTCATGTGATATTCATGCCTGTTGGTTAGAACAGTTCTCAGCTTAGATTTGGCTAACATTTCTGGCTAATAAGAAATTCATATTTGACTTCAAGGCAAAGAAAAGAAAATCAAAATGCAAATCAAAATTGGGTGGAAACTATGCCTTTCAGAAAATAAAAAGAATTATTTGTACAACATCACAAGTCGGTTTCAAAAGAATGTGTGTAAATGCCTGAAATCTTTCAAATAAAGCATTTCCCCCAATAGATAAAACACTCCCTATGAACAAAAGGCCTTTTTAGTATGAAGACAAAGTGAACGTGGAAGTTAGATCTCTAGCTGAACAAAGAACACAGAAAATTCATGTTTCAAAACAGTTTTAATCAAGCTATCAACCTGAATTATAAATTCTGTGAGCATGAACAACATAGATTCCTAAGGTAAAAGCAGAAATTTAGAAAATAACACTCAGAAATCACAGAAGGAACTAGAAGATTGACCTTTGAGGGGGTTACAGTTAACCTTGTTATCTCAGTGATCTGGGCACAGTTTTAAGATCTCAACCTTAGTGTAGATGAGTGAGGGGGAACCTGCAGCCTTAAGGTCCTATTGCAGCCTTCTAGGTCCTTAAGTGTAGCCATTTGACTGAATCCAAATTTTATAGAACTAAAAATTTGATTCCCTGAACCTGGATGCTTTTTTATAGGAAAGTACTAAATGAAACAAAACAGAAAAAGAATCTTAATTCATGCAAAGTACAACTACCTGCTGTTTGCAGCTATGTAACCCAAACATGCCAAGTCTCGGCTCCTGTTTATCCCTGCCCTGCAGAAGATAAACTGGTCTGATAATTAGACAAAGTTGTGTAGTCCGAAAAGGCTGGATTCTGTCCTAACCTTCTCTTTCTTTTTTTTTTAATATCTTTTCCAATTACATGTAAAAATTTTAATTTTCAATTAAAAAAAAAATTTGAGTTCCAGATTCTTTCTCCTCTTTCCTCTCCTTGAGAAAGACAAGCAATTTGATATAGATTATACATGTGTAGTCATACAAAATATATTTCCATGTTAGCCATCTTGTGAAAGAAAGCCAGACACACACACACAAAAGAAAAATAAAGAATTTTTCAAAAAAAATTTAAAATTCAATCTGTATTTAGTCTCCATCAGTTCTCTCTCTGGAGATGGATAGCATTTTTCAACATAAGTGCTTCAGAATTGTATTGAATCATTGCATTGCTGAGAAAAGCCAAATCATTCACATGAACAGTATTACTGTTACTGTGTACAATGTTCTTTTGGTTCTGCTCACTTTCCTCTGCCTCAGTTCATATAAATCCTCTCAGATTTTTCTGAAACCATCCTGTGTAGCCTCCTCTTTTAAATAAACTTTTCTCCTCCTCTCCAGGCTTTTCTTTCTCTCCTGAGTCCAGGTCCTGAGTCCACCCCCAATTAAAACATGACAGGACCTGAGAAGAGCATACACTTACCAGTTTGTTGGCTGATTAAACTTTCACTGAAACTCAGTCCCAGATGATTATTGCCTCAAGCCAAGCATTTTCATTTCAAGGTTTTTCTCTCTAATTGTTCAATTTAGCTAATTGCCCAGTGCTTTTCAGTGATCTTAAGTTGTTTCATGGCAAAAAGTCTTTCTTAACATCCCAACTAGCTTTGTACCAGCGGAGGAGGCAGCAGTGGTGTCGGAAGAGGAGGAGGAGGAGGAGGATGAGGAGGAGAGGGGGAAGAAGGGGAGGGGGAGGAGGAGGAGGAAAAGTAGGAAAAGGAAGAGATTATTTGGCATAACATTCTGCTTGAAGTTTTTCCTAATCCTCTCATTTGCTAGGGCTCTATCTCACTAACTGCTTTGCATTTTAATTAACTTACATTTATTTGCATTTATTCTCTCTATTTTTAGTGTGTATATACATATATATGAATCCCAAAAGTTTTGGTATAGTTTTTATTAAATTATTTTAATAAATTAATTAAATAAATAAAAATTAATTAAATATTAAGCAATATTGGTACTATTAATAAATATTAAATCATAACTGTATTTTCTTAATTTTTGATGCCCCAAATCTTCATGTTTATGTATATATGCACATATATTATTGTATATACTTGTGTTCTAATTTAATAACAAGAATTATATCTATCTCTATATACATATATCGATATATGTGTTTGTGTATATATACGTATAGACATGTACCAATTATATACATATATACACATGTATGTATATGTCTAGGAACTCCCAAAAATGTGTGTATAGAAACAGGATCTCCCTGATAAAATGCTTTTTGAAAGGATTATACACACACACATTTATATACTTATATATAAGAATATATATATATATATACACATGTATACACACATATTTGTATTGTTATTGCCTTATTATTACCCCAGTGATTAGAATGAAGTTCCTTGTGAGTAGGGGTTATATTTGTATTTATTCCCAGGGCCTAGTATAGTGCCCGATACTTAATAAATATTTGCTAATTGATTGAGAACTTTATGGTTCACAAATTACTTTTCATGCATTATCCCATTTAAGACCCTTCCTATGAGGAAAGTACTACATGTGTTATGAGCCCCATTTTATAGATTAGGAAACTAAGGCTCACAGAGATTAATTTATTTGCCCATGGTCATACGGCTAATAAACTCCAGATATGTATTTTGAACTCAAGTCTCTTCTGATTGCAAATCCAGGACTCTTTCCACAATACTGTGTTGCAGTGGAATTAACAGCAGTAATATTTGAGACCTATATGGTAACTTAAAATTTGTAAAGCTTTTACATATATTATCTTGTATAATGTTCACAGTGACCTTGAGTTAAGTAGTACAGGTATTATCATCTCCATTTTATAGATGGGGAAACTGAGACTTGTAAAGCTTAAATGATTTGCCCAGCATCACACAACGGGTAAGTGTCAGAAATGGGCCAGATCTTGAACCCAGCTGTTTTTACCACACAACGCTGGCATATAGCAGGCATTCATAGGTTATAACATTTTATCAGTGCTGACTTGTGCACTAGAAGTGATGCCACAGATAACATCATCCATGGATATGAATGGAAAAGGAGATGGGGAGTGGCTATATAGTAAGAAAAGGAACAAGAGGTAGACTGCCCATGAACTGCCCTGTTCTCCATAAAATATGAAAAGGACCAGAGGAAGACCTCTAGAACCCAGGGGAGATTACCTATGCAGGACTGATGCAAGGATGCCCACAGGAATTGCATGGAAGTGGGGGTGGCTAGGTGGCACAGTAAATAGAGCACCTGCCCCGGAGTCAGGAGGTACTGAATTCAAATCCAGCCTCAGACACTTAATGCAAAAACTGGCTGTGTGACCTTGAGCAAGTCACTTAACCCCAATTGCCCTTCAAAAAAAAAGAATTGCATGGAATTAGCATTAATAGATGATACATTGGTGGAAGAATTGTCCATACTGTAAGGTCACAGATCCATTGAAGTAGCAAAGGGTGAAAGAAAGAAAGACCTTTGGAATAAGAGGCCCTCAGTTTAAATTCCTCCTCTCTTATTTCCTCTGTGATTTCAGGCAAGCCCCAATATTTATCTGGACCTCAGTTTCCTCAATGGTAAAATGAGGTTGGAATAGATGTCCTCTGGGGTCCTTTCAATTCTGTGATCACAGTTGAACTGTGGATTAAATTTTTCCCCCCATTGTATTGCCCTCCTTTCTTTGCAGAGGTGGTGAGTTCAGTGTGGAACATTGCAGACTTTCAGAATGGGTTGATATGATTTGTTTTTCTTTCTCTTTTTTGTATTACAAAGATGAATCTGTGAAGGGGAAGGGGAGGGAAATATTTGAAAATAAAAGTGATACAAAAGCAAAAGTTGTTAATTAATACATTTCTAAAAAATCATTTTTCCCTTCTTAAAAGGTTTCCCTCAATCAAGACAGTGGCGAGGTATTGTATAGAGACATATGTGAAATCATGCTGATCTTAAAGGTAAAACTAACTAGGTCCTAATAGGGTGACCTCAGTGGTGGTTAGCGATAGAGAAGTGGGAAGGGGAACACAGGAAAAATATAATAAATATTTGGGAACTTCCACCCCCAAAACTGGCTAACACTATAAATCAGACATAATTTATTGTTTTGTTGGTCATCTAGACTTAAGAAAGTGAAGGACAGAATATGAATCATACAGATTAAATTCAAAAGTCTGTTGAGAGTACTTTTCCCCCATTCCAGAGAGTCAGTTGTTAAATATTTACCAACAAATCCCCAATTACATGGCTTTGGTAGCAGAATGTTAGAGTGGAAGCAATGTTGGCATTGGAGTCAATGAACCTGGGTCCACATCTCAATTCCCATGTTTACTGTACCTCCTTGGAAAATAATTGACCTCGTTGGCTAGCCATGGTAAAATTGTTCTATAAACTTTAAAGCACTCAAGAAGTGTGAACCATTATTGTTATTATGCAAAATGAACTTCTAAAGTTAATTTTTTAAAAGGTGACCATCCTTATAAGGCAACATGAGAAGCACTGGGATATGACAGGTTTGTCAGAGTTAGGAAGATTTGGGACCTGTTCTGATTCTACCACATACTGACTATAGGACCCTGGGCAAGTGACTTAACCTCGGTGTTCCAGGCAACTCTCTAACATGTTTTTTCCCCAAGGCAGTCAGGGTCAAATGACTTGCCCAGAGTCACATAGCTAGTAAGTGCCTGAGGCTGGATTTGAACTCAGGTCCTGACTCCTGAACCTAGCTGTCCCCAAATTTAAGCAATTACTTAATATATTTGAGTCTTAGTTTTCTTCATCTACAGAACAGAATAAGAATACCACATAAAGTTCTTGTGGAGACAGCACATATGAAAGTGCTTCAGCAAAGTTCAAGGACTCACCAAAGCCCCGTAATTAGATATTAGAGTATTTGCTACAAAACTACGTCAAAAGAAATGGTTTCCCTGTAATTTGGGAAGGATTGTGTCATCTTGGTGGATTGCAGCCCTTTAGCAAGTTCCTATCTTCTTAAGCATTCCTTCAAGAGCTATCAGTCAATTACCCCAGAGCCAAGATACCGATAATTGCTAGGTTCCCCGTCTAAAGACTTCTCTAAACTGATAGCAGGCATGACAGACAGCTAATGACAGAGCAGAAGCTGACCAGCAGAATTTGGTATAAATAACATCTGGAAACCAAAATAAATACTGGGCTATTTTTAAAAAGTCACATTCATTTCAAAAGTACAAATAAGTAAATGCATTGAAATGTTCCTCTGAGCTGGAAGATAGATTCAATGACACTATTACCAGAAACATGATTAAAATGTTCTGTATTTTCAGAGCAGTCATTCAAAATGTCAGCTCTCCTTGTTTTCTCTGCCCTCTAAGCCTTCTCCACTGTTATACCCCTAAAAGGCAGTTGTGGATATTGTTGTGCTAAGTAAGATCAGAACCTTATGTCCTTCCCACCCACCCGATTCCTCCACCATCCTAATCCTTCCCCCAAGGCTTCTTTCTCTTGACTTCCTGTCACTACTTAGTACTGGTCTGAAGAGGGCCAATTAGAGAAATTCCAGACACAGAATGAGGGAGGGGGGAAGGAAAGAGACAGAGACAGTCAGAGACAGAGAGACAGAGAGACAGAGAGAGAGAGAGAGAGAGAGAGAGAGAGAGAGAGAGAGAGAGAGA
>NW_027185877.1:7113456-7143267 GCF_028583685.1 Petaurus breviceps papuanus
AGAGAGAGAGAGAGAGAGAGAGAGAGAGAGAGAGAGAGAGAGAGAGAGATTGTTTTTTGTTTAGTCATTTCAGTCCTGTGACACCAATTAGGGCTTTCTTGGTTGTAGCACTTTGCCAATTATTCCTTTTCTAGCTCATTTTACAGATGAGGAAACTGAGGCAAACAGGGTTGAGTGAGTTGTCCAGGGTCATTTCTCTGACCTCCACCACAGTCCTACTCCAGGGTCTTATCACTCAGTTATATATAAGATAAAAAGAGTTTTTTTTTAAAGCATTTGATTTATCCTTCTTAAGAAAACAATGGGACATGTGAGGTGTCACTAGAAAGTCATGTGATATTTGTTTGTGGTTTTTGTTTAGTTTTTAACAAATGTATAATGATTTACACATACAAATCTCAACAAAAAAAAAGCCAGGAAAGCATCTGGGGTTAGGGCTAAGATTGAGGCTGCTGATGGGAATCCGTCTGAGAAGCAAGTAAGTGCAAGCTAAAGAATTGGGGAGTTCAGGTTTTTATAGCTGGGATGCAGTGCAAGGAGCCTGCCACACCCAAGAAATAGACAAGCAAAAGTCAAATGGGCTGATTCCAAGCGTGATACCAAAGGGAGCAGGCCAAATAGAAGAGTGTAGCTAAAACTGAATAGTGTATAATAATGAACAAGTTTTATTCCGAGGAGGGGGAAAAAATCATACCTTCCTTGTAGAGGTGGGGGATGTGGATATGAGATGCTACATATGCTTTTGGGCTTGGTTTGAGGTATTGATAAATAGCTGCTTTTTCCTTTCTCTTTTTTATTCTTTATTACAAGGAACATGCGTGTGCGTGTGTGTGTATGTGTAACAATAAAATTGGGCAAAATTTGTACCTCTCTGGTTTTCAGTTTCCTCATTTGTAAAAATATTATTCATAGGTACCTAGATTTAGAACTAGAAGGAGAAGTTCCATAGCTACTTAGTTCAGCCCTCTCGTTATACAGATGAGGAAACTGAGGCTCAAGAGGTTATATGATTTGCTCAAGGTCACACAGGTAAGCAATTAGCAGAGTAAGATTCAACCCCAAGTCCTTTGGCACCAAATCCAGCACTCTTTCAATGTATGTAGTTTCTCATGTAAAAAAAGAGATAAGAATAATAATTCCCATGTATATAATGGTCTAAAAAATAATAATAAAAATAATTTTTTAAAAGGTAGAGATAGGGGCAGCTAGGTGGCACAGTGAAGAGAGTACCAGCCCTGGAGTCAGGAAGACCTGAGTTCAAAACTGGCCTCATACACTTAACACAAAAACTAGCTGTGTGAACTTGGACAAGTCACTTAACCCCAATTACCCTCCAAAAAACAAAAAAAAGAAGAAGAGATGAGGCAAAGTCTCTGTCCTTGAGGAGCTTACAGACTAGTGGGGGCAAGTCAGTTAATTTCTTTAAGCCTCAGTATTCTCATCTATAATATGGGGAAACTTCACAGGACTATTGTTGGAGGATCTTAGGAGATAGCATAAATGGAAATGCCTTAAAAATTGTCAAGTGCTATATAAAAGTGCTACATAAACCTAAATTTGGTTGACTCTAAACATTCCAAAACACTGCTGCTATTAATAGCATTGTCATTATTACTATTACTCTAACCTTTATATAAGGATGAGCTACAGCTATGCTTCGTAGGCACCAAATGAGTCACTGAAGGCTTTTTCTTGACTTCAAAAGATTTGAAGTTTTGAAAAAATACATATTTTTATTACAAAAATGTCTATCATAGACCTGTTAGGCAAAGAAAGAAAAACAGCCACAAGATTATTGAGAAATCCTGTTTTGTAAGTCTTCTCCTAAGCAAATCAGAATCTCTGAGCCTTTTACTCATAACAACATTGCGGGTAGGTGACTTTTTTTTTTTGCCTTTTGGAGGGCAATTGGGGTTAAGTAACTTGCCCAAGGTTACACGGCTAGTTTTTTGTGTGGGTGTTAAGTGTCTGAGGCCAGAACCAAACTCAGGTCCTCCTGACTCCTGGCTGAGGCTTTACTTACTGTGCCACCTAGCCGCCCCTAAGGTGACTTCTTATAACAAATACTCATGTGGCCCCCAGCTTTATTTCAAAGCAGTTGGTCTCCATTTATACATGTTCCTTTTGCAAATCTAGTAAAGGAATTTTGCTAAGAAGGAAATTTTTAAAAAGCAGAGCTGGGCAAACAAGGAGGAAGAACGTTGGAGATGCAGTGAATTTGGTGTTGTACACACTTGGCAAAACATGAAGCAATCAGGAATGCCTGTGTTGAGTCTGAAAGGTGCAATATATTTTAAAGTATCTCAATGAAATTATCTATTTTAGAGAGAAAGCATCTTGTTGGTCTCATGAGTCAGGAAAGCTTGGGTTGAAGTTCAACTACAGTGCATAGTGGCAATGTGACCCTGGGCAATTGCCTTAACCTCCCAGTGGTCCATGTAACTCTCTAAGATGGTAAGTGAAGTTATAGAGGAGGAGCTAGTAGCTTTATCTAAAAGTTAGCTATTATTATACTTAATTTGTTTTGTGTAAAGTGTGATTCATAGCCATTCCAGGAATTCTCTATAGAAATGAAATTGTAGATCTCCACTAAAGATATAAATTTACATTGGATAGATTTTGAATTTCATTTGGGATAAAAATGTAGTTTTGTTTATATATCGGTTCACTCCAATAGGATGTAATCTCTTTTTTTATCAAATGCTTTATTAATTTCTAGTTTACATTGTTCATTTCTGCAAGATTTTGATTTACAAATTTTCTCCCCGTTTTTCCCCGACCCACCACCCCAAAATAGCGATCCCACTGGATATCCCCTCCTCCAATCTGCTCTCTCCCATATATTCTCCCTTACCCCATTTCCTTACCTTACCTTTCCAGTAGGGCATGGTGGATCTCTATGCCCCAGTGACTGTATATCTTATTTCCCAGTTACATGTAAAATAATATTGATGATAGTATATATGTGTGTGTATTAAACATTTGATTTTAAAACTGTGAATTCCAGATTCATTCCCTTGTTACCCACCCTTACTGGGAAGATAAGCAATTCAATATAGGTTGTACATGTGTAGCTATACAAAACATTTCCATAGTAGATATATTGTAAAAGACAGATTATATTTCCCTCTCTCCTATCCCACTTCCCATTTGTTCTATTCTCTACTTTGATCCTGTCCCTTTTCAAAAGTAGGTGCTTCCAAATTCCCTCCCCTCGAGCCTTCCCTCCCTTCCATCATGCCCCCTCTCATCCCCTTCCCCCCTACTCTCCTGTAGAGTGAGATAAGTATGTATGTCATTCCCTCCCTAAGCCAAATTCAATGAGAATAAGGTTGACCCATTCCCTTTTGCCTTCCTGTTCTTCCCCTCCATTGTAACCATTTTCCTTTGCCTGTTCTATATGAGATAGTTTACTCCATTCTGTCTCTCCACATCTCCTCTCATTATATTCCTCTCTCACCTCTTAATTTCACCTTTTAAGTATTATCCCTTCCCATTAAACTGGTCCTGTGCCCTCTATGTATACCTGTACACATATATACACACATTCACATATGTATTCATATGCCCATATACCCTCCTGTATAGACATATATATGTGTGTGTGTGTGTATATATATATATATATGTATATATATACACATTTCTACTCCTTTCAATTATTCTCGTACTGAGAAAAGTTTCATAAGTTACAATTATCATTTTTCCATGTAGGAATGTAAATAGTTCAACTTTGATAAGTTTTGTGATTTCTTTTCCCTGTTTACCTTCTCATGCTTCTCTTGCTTCTTGTACCGCAATGTCAAATTTTCTATTCAACTCGGGTTTTTTCATTAAGAATGCTTGAAAGACCTCTATTCCACTAAATGACCATATTTTCCCCTGAAGCATGATAGTTTTGCTGGGTAGGTGATTCTTGATTTTAATCCCAACTCCATTGGCCTCTGGAATATCATATTCCAAAGCCTACAATCCCTCAGTGTAGAAGCTGCCAGATCCTGTGTTATCCTAATTGTGTTTCCACAATGTTGTTTCTTCTTGGCTGCTTGTAATACTTTCTCCTTGATCTGGGAATTCTGGAACCTGGCTATAATATTCCTAGGAGTTTTCTTTTTTGGATCTTTTTCAGGAGGTCATCGGTGGATTCTTTCACCCTCTATTTTGCCCTCTGGTTCTAAAACATCAGGACAATTTTTCTTGAGAATTTCTGGAAGGATGATTTCTAGGTTCTTTTTTTGGTCATGGCTTTCAAGGTAGTCCAATAATTTTTAAATTATCTCTCCTGGATCTATTTTCCAGGTCAGTGGCTTTCCCAATGAGATATTTCATATTTCCTTCTATTTTTTCATTTGTTTGGATCTATTTAATAGTATCTTGATTTCTCATAAAGTCACTAGCTTCCATTTGCTCCAATATAACTCTAAAGGAATTATTCTCTTCAGTGAGCTTTTGAGATTCTTTTTCCATCTGGCAAATTCAGCTTTTTAAGGCATTCTTCTCCTCATTGGCTTTTTGAGCCTCTTTTGCCATTTGAGTTAGTCCATTTTTTAAGGTGTTATTTTCTTCAGTCAGGTTGTTGACATTCATTTCATAATTTTCTTGTATTGTTCTCATTTCTCTTCCCAATTTTTCCTCCACTTCTCTTATTTGCTTTTCAAAATCCTTTTCAAACTCCTCTATGGCCTGTAACCAGCTCGTATTTTTTTGGAAACTTTTGGTGCAAGAGTTCTGACTTAGCTGTCTCCTCCTGTTCCATGCTTTTAGTCTAAAGCTGGGTTGCTCTGCTTGCTTTGTTTCCCTTGTTTGCACATGTTGCCACTCAATTACTTGATTTTAGGGCTTTTTGCCACAGTAGAACTCTGCTACCAGACAGGGGAGCTTTGTCCCAAATGCTGGGGTTTTCTCAGCTGTTGAAGATATTAGTTGGGTGCCCTCTCTGAAGCCTCCACATACTCTGGCAAACTGGCCACACACCCAGAACCTCCACCCTAGACTGCAATCCAGATCCAAGCAGGTTAAAGCAAGAGTGATTACCCCTCAGACTGGTTGCTTGGTCCCCCTACAGTCTTCAGGCCAGGAGCTGAAGCTGCCATGTGGAGGCAGCTGCACTGCTGGGGCACCTCAGTGGCTTCTCCCTCCAGGGTATAAAGGCCTACTGCTATCCCAACTACTGGATCCCAAAATCCACACTGCGCTGACCTCTCACTTTGTCCTTAACATCTATGGGTTGATAATTCTGTAAACCACCACAGCTGCTGGTTATCTGAAGTCCCTCTAGCCTGAGGCTGGTCAGGCCCACCCTGGGGCTAAAACCCTGGGCTCCTGCAGGGCTGGGGTGGGCTCCCAGAGAGCTGGGCTGGCTACTCCCTGCTGGCCTGCTGGGCTGTCCTCAGCGGGAGGTTAGCTTCTCTTTGTCATTTTGTGAGTTCTGTAGCTCCAAAGTTTGTTCAGAGTCACCTTTTACATGAATTGGAGGGCGTGGGAGCCAGAGCCCAGCAGAAGCCCTGTTTCTATTCCACCATCTTGACTCCAACCCCTAGGATGTAATTTCTTTGTGGGAAGAGAACATTTTGGCCTTCATATCCCCAGCGTTTAGCACTGTGCCTTGCACAAAGTAGGTGTTTCATAAATGCTTCCTGAGTTAAATTAAATAGCTATAGCTACAGCAAAAGCTACAGCTATTGTATCAAAGACATAGAGCTTCAAAGGACCCCAGAGTTCATTTAGGCCAATCCTCTTCTGTTAAAGATGGAGAAACTGAGGACAAGAGTGATTTAGTAACTTACCCAAGGTGACACAGGTAGTGGTGGAGCCTGGATTCCAATCCAGCATTTTAACTACTGTGACAAAATAGATCTGAAGCTGGAAGGGACCTCAAGAGGCCATCTAGATCAATCCCCTTATTTCAAAATGAGGAATTTCAGGCCAAGAGCGGTGATGTGACCACCCGAGGCCACACAGACAGGAAAAGGAGTCTGAGTGGAACATAGTCCTCAGACTCAGAGTCAACACCTACTTCTTGCCCCTATTTAATTTTTTTCCTCATAGCTCCTTGCTGTATGTGATGTGAAAATTTCAAGAGAAGTATTGTAGGATGTAAGGAATGCCTCAGACAGTCAACAAGCATTAAGTGTTTATTATGCGCTAAACCCTGGGAATATAAATACTATCATAAGCTAGCCCCTTCTTTCAAGGAGGTTACCATTTTTTTTTTTTGCTTTTTGGAGGGCAAATGGGGTTAAGTAACTTGCCCAAAGTCTCATGGCTAGTAACTGTGTCAAGTGTCGTATTTGAACTCAGGTCCTTCTGACTCCAGGGCCAGTGCTCTATTCACTGAGCCACCTAGCTGCCCCAAGGAGGTTACCTTCTAATGGGAAAGACAGCATATAAAAAGAAGATGAAATATAGCAGGGGAAGGTGGTATCTGACTCAGTGGTGGTAGAAGAACCTATGTGCTCTAGAGATTATACCTGGACCAGGGGCACGATGGAAAAGTCCATTCAAGTGTAGCCAGGTTGGAAATGAAGAGATGGTTGACCTGGACACCAATGAATATGGACACTCCTTCTGCCAAAAGCACATTGACAACTTTTATGTCACTTATAGTTTCAAAGATTGGCCTACATTGCTTGCAGGTTGTCATTTGTCCATTGCTAATATCTGTTAGAGGTGAGTTTGAACCCAGATCTCCCTGACTCCAATGTTGGCTTGCTCTCTACCATATTACATTAGCTAGTTTCCTAGCTGTTTAATATTACTAGGGAAAAAATATCAGAAAACATAGGAGATAGGGACTAGACATGTTTTTGTTGTCACTTTTCAGTTGTGTCCAATTCTTCATAATCTCATTTGTGGTTTTCTTAGCAAAAGATAGTGGAGTGGTTTGCCATTTCCTTCTCCAGTTCATTATATATATATATATACTCTATTTGCTGTGCCACCTAGCTGCCCTAAGGACTAGACACATGATTTCATTAATATAGGGAAGTTCCAGCTGAAGGAATTTCCTTTATCAGTGTAGATCAGCATCTTCTCTATAAATTATAATTTTAGAGAGCTGTCGCAAGACAGCCACGGAAGATGAAGTAACTTACTTCAGGTCACAGAACTAGTAGAAGACTGGTCTTCTCAGCTTCAAGACCAGCCCTCTACACATTAGGGCACATTGCCTCTCATCAGAATTACACATAGACAAAAACATATATATAGGAAAATCTCATAGTCACCAGTAGCCAGAAATCGCCAAACTAAGAATCTGAACCGTTGTTTATGTTATCTAAATATCAAGAGTTAGCCAAGAAAATGGAAAATCCATTTTTTAATATTTTGGTTAATTTTATATTATATAGTTTGGTTTAAATGATCAGAAATTATGTTAGTCACATAGCAAGGTAGAAGTTTAGGCTTATCTTGATGAGCCTTTAACTAAAGACAGTTTTCACAACTATGAAAAAAGACTTTGGTAAGGAATTAAATAGATGCAATTCCTTTACCATGTTGCTACCTTTGCCAAGACTGCTCAGTAGTATAATCATTAGAGTAGTTGTGAATGAACATGTTTCTTGTGGGGAGTGGCATTAAATCAGACATGTGATCTGACAGCAGATGAAAGCACATTAATTTGTTGTTTTGTTTGGCATTTAGTATTCCCATCTTTGTTATAAGAGTCCTTTCATGTGGTCATGGTACAGAGGAAAGTCACAATTTCACCATGTAATTTAATTATGCCAGTCCAATGATTTGTACTTTTAAACAGATGAGCTAAACTACTTCGTGGAGTAAATTGTGCTCTGAGGTCATAAAGGGAAAGAGGGTGAATATCTTGTTTCTTTTAAGCCATATGTAATTTCTTAAATGAAAAATAAATGTCCTTGGCTTAGATGGTTTAATTTACACCTAGAGGGGTAACAGAATACTTTGCTATTCTAATAAATCTATGATTATAAAATCACAAAATATGTAAATATAAAATCATGTGGATAATTCATCACTGGACAGATCACAACTCAGCGTGACTTCTCATCCCAGGCAATTCTTGGCCTTGCTATTATGTCTGTCCTTCATAGAGGATTGATCCAAATCACTGGGAACCTTTCTTTGTTTTTTTTTTCCAATTTAATATTTCATAGATTTAAGATTTGAATCTGAATTCTGCCCTCAGACACTTTCTAGCTGTATAACCCTGGTCAAGACACTTAACCTCTCTCAGCTTTAGTTTCCTATGATGTAAAAGTAATGATAATAGCACCAACTCCTTCCAGAGTTTTTGTGAGAATTGAATGATATAGGAGATGGGGGAGGGGGGGGACAGGGAGAAGAAAACAAGCATTTTTTAAGTACCAACTCTGTGCCAGGGATTGTACTAAAGCGCTTTACAAATATTATCTGATTTTGATATATCTAAAACACTTGTAAACCTTAAAGTGCTATATAAACATTTGCTTTATTATCATTCATAGTAGTACCCCTCTCCCATTGCGCAACTAGCCCCTTCCCTTTCTTGATTTTTTATGTAATTTCTCCAATGTTTATTCTCGTTGGCAGTATCTTTAAACCTACCATAAACCTTTCTATTGGTCTACCTGAAACTTTGATTCTTCTGAGGTTATTCCACTCCATGATTTTTATCTATATGGCATTTCCAGGACAATATTCATGTTAAAAAGATAAACTTTTGCTGCAACAAGCAGCTTGGCTTATTGAATGTGCCTCAGTTTTCCAGTATAAGCCATTGTGCTCTCCTATTCCTATTTAATGCTGAGATCCACTTCTTGTACAGTGTCTGACCAAGAGTGATGACGAACCAACTCAGTGGATTGCCTGTACTACATTTCGTAATCTGAGAAATATGCTTTTTTCATCCACTTAATTTTTTCCCTGTGTGACAGCATATTGCAAAGCAGAGGTATCAAACAGGTAATGCAGCTGGGAACACTCTGGAGTGCAGCCCAACTAGATTAAAATGCAATTGGTAAATACTTAACATAATAAATAAAAATACTATCAAACATAGACAACATTACATTTAAAAACTGCCAATGGATCCTTACAGTATGTTTTAGTAACTCCTGTTTCTTTTTGAGTTGGAAAACACCATTGCAGAGGAAATGTTGAAGAGGACCAATGACATCATGGGGTGATGTCTTGACTTGTGTATGAACTAGATTTAAGTGAGGCAGAGTTGTACAAAAATCATCAGCCTCGCTCTCTCTTCCTGAGTCATCCAAGTCCAGTGGCAGGACAAAAGTCAAGATGACTGTCAATGGCCTGGGATGCAGTGGATGGTCTTGACATCTTCAACACCCGATCAAGTTCTGAGCACTCCATAGCACCTGCTTCAGCCATTGGAACAAATTGTTCTCATCTTCCCATTCCACCAGGGGAAGTCTTCACATGCTTGGGGCAGACACCCCCCCCAACCCCATCCCACCAATAAGTTTGAGTTCTGGCAGTTACCCTCAACCTGGTTTATCTTGTCTGCCCAGATGGTTTTACCAGGGTGTGACCATTACACATGCTACAGTTTCTTAGAGCCACAGGTAAGAATTGAATGTGTGGGGTATTCTAGAAGGACTAATACCTCTGGTATGAGGGCTTGCTATCCACCTTTGGTGTCTACCTCTTACCCAATTCTATAGAGGAAATAATGTTGGCTTGGCATCATAAGACTGGTATTTGAATCCTAGCCCCACCACTTACTACCTGTGTGACCTTGGGAAAGTAATTTAACCTTCTTAGGCCTCAGTTTCCTTATCTGTAAATAAAAAAGACCAGATGACCTGTAAGGTCTCTTTTAGCTCTAAAAATTTATCTGGTGATTTTATGAATATCAATGGAGCTCATTGAGATAGTTCCATAGTGCCTGGGCTACCTGCAAACAGAAAACCTGGTGAACCTAATTATCAAAAGAAATCCCTCTTTTATTCATACCCTGTGCAAGAAAGACTCCATGGCACTGGCAAAACCTTTTATGGAGCATATCTCCCTGGTTTAAGTCTTGTCTAATGCAGACACTCAGTGACTTGTTGAACAAATTTGGTTGTGTACATGAATCTTGCATAATTATTACATATGCATGAGAAATACCTCATTGAAGAACAGTCTTTTTGTTCAGCATTTTGTTCTACCAAGCCAAATGGTTTTGTTGACATCAACAAGCAATAAACAAAATATGATATTTTGTTCTCTTCTCCTCTTGGTAAATTGTGTGACTTTGAAAATGTCGTCTGTTACAGAAGTTAGCTGTGAAAAGCTGCTTGATGACTTCTTCTGTTTTCATTAAGTCTTCAGCGAGCTGAGGACCATCCTCATAAATGTTTCAGAAAGATGGAAAAGTAGACGTATGGGTCAGTAGTTGATCGTGTCTTCTCAGTCCTCTTTTGGGGATAATAATTTTTTATAGTTTCTATTCTTTTAGAATCTTCTGCTCTTTGAGATATTTTGAAAATTGTTCTGAGTGCCTTTAAAATTGTGTCACCACATGTGTGGGTTTCTTCTGTGTGTATTTGTTCAGGTCCAGTGGCTATAACTGATTTCATCATCTTAATTGCCACTTATTGATCTGATCCATAGATCATAGATTTAGAAATGGCAGAACCCTTAAAGGTCACTGTAGTTCAACTAGGGCAGTAAACAGAACCAAGATTAATTCCAACTATCTCTGATTAAGCTCTGATTCCCAGTTCAGTACTTCATCCACCCTATACTCGATCCTAAGATAGTAGCTAGGGACAAAATGTGGTGACTCTATTATCCTCACTGATAAACATATTGTTATAGAAATTATGACCATTCTAATCATTTCATTCTGCTGACCCCCTCTAGACTTACAGATTTACAGCTAGAAGGGACACCAGAGGCAATCTAATCCTACCTTATCCTTTCTATCAGTCAACAAACATTTATTAAAGTCCAGTCATTTTAGTCACGTCTGATTCTTTGTGACTCCATTTGGGGTTTTCTTGGCAAATATACTGGAGTGGTTTGCCATTTCCTTCTCCAGCTCATTTTACAGATGAGGAAACTGAGGCAAACAGGGTTAAGTGACTTGGCCAAGGATCACACAGTAAGTGTCTGAGGCCAGATTTGAACTCAAAAGATGAGTCTTCCTGACTTCAGGCCTGGCACCCAATCCAGTTTACCACCTTATTGCCCTAAACATTTATTAAGCACTTCTTATATTCCAAGGGCCATGCTAAGTGCTAAGGACACAAAGAAAAGTCAAAGAGTCTCTGCGCTCAAAGAGCTCTCAGCCTTAGGGGGGAAGAAAAAATACAAACTACTACAAGCCAGCAAGCCATTACAGGATACCAAAGGGGAAATTCTTTAGAGTGGACTAACCAGCAGAGGGAAAGTGAGGCCCAGGAATGTTAATGAGGAGACTTGCCCAAGGTCATACAGGTAGGTAGTAAGCAATTGAGGAAGAATTTGAACCCAGGTCCTCTGACCTTAAATCCAGAGCTTTTTTCACTGTATTATGATGATCCTTCCAGTTTCATCTCCCAAAGCTTTTAGATGATCTGGCTTTTCTGGGTTTCATGCCACATGTTTTGCTTTTTTTCCTCAACTGCTTTTCTTGCTGGAGTGATTCAATTCATAATCTTCTATTATTCTTTTCCTTTCCACTTCATATAAGCAATGTTTTCACAACAGCAGAGGCACATGAGAATGAAATCGCCAGTAGGCAGAATAATATTATGGAAAGAACACTAAATTTAGAGTTGGGGATGTTGGCTTGAATGCCAGCTCTGGCCCTTATGACCCACTCGTGAGTCTTTGGGGTATTACATCTGGGCCTCAATTTTCTCATCTGTTACATGGGGGTTCTGGATTAAATACTCACTAAAGTCCTATTCAGCTCCAAAATCCTTAGTTCTTTAAGGGCAGTCATAGATTGAGATTATTAAATTCTCCAGAGCTCAACATAGTTATTTCTGCTTTTGCTTGTAAAGTAACTTTTCAAATCTATTCCCTGAAATGTTGTCTCCTTCCTCTCTTCCTATCCAGATCATATTACTCCATCAAGGTCTATTTATTTTTTAAGCTTTAAAAAATTGTGATTTATATCTTTCGTTATATCACATGTATTTCCCATTGTACTCTTCCTTCTACCATCTCCCAGATAAAATCCCAGAGAGATATCCTCTCCTCATAATAAAATCTTTCTTAAAGAAAAAAAAGGGAGAAAAAGTTCCTCAAAACTACCTAGCATATATTAAAAAAAAACCCTCTAATGTTGTTATATAGAGTTCAGTACTCATGTTCCCTCACCCCCTGCAAAGAAGCCAGGGAAATGCACTCTCATATTTCTTCTTTGGTGCCAAATTTGAGTATTAAAATTTTATAGCATTCAGTTTTGATTGTTTTATTGTTATTCTTTCTAGTTACATTGCTATAGTCACAATGTGTATTGTTGTCCTGGTTCTGCTCACTTAATTTTGCATCAGTTCATATAAATCTTCTTCTCTATTCATTATATTTGTCTATTCTTAAAGGATGGCAATATTCTATTACATTCTTGTTTAGCCATTCTCCAATCAGTAGCCATCTCCTTTCTTTCCCTGTCAAGGTTTCCTTTTTCAAGTTCCATCTCTTTTGCAATGTCCCCTCTGATAACCATAGCCAACACTGACCACATACCTTCCTCATCTCTCAGAGCATTTACTGTCTGTACCAAATGTTTTAACTGATCAATTCTCATTTCCAATCATTGATATTAGATGTAACACTTTATTATGTGCTCCCTTAAATTTCTCTATAATTGTTTCATGAATGTATTCTCATTTCCCACAGCTCCCAAAGAGTATAAATTGCTCAAGGACTAAAGGGTCATGCATCTTTTGTAACTCCACAATACCCAGCATAGCACTGAGTATGTCTTAGATCATAAGGTCATAGGATCATGGCCTTAAAGCTGGAAGGGATCCTTAAGGTCATCTAGTCCAATATCCTATTTTACAGATGAGGGAATGAATGACCAGGAAGGGAGTTTGACCTCCCCCAAATCATAAAAGCTATTCATAGTAACAGACCAGGAAACTCCTGACACAGCCTTCTTTTCTCCTATATGATGCTACTTCTAAATGTTTAATAAATAACTGGTAAATGAATTATTTATTATTGACCATTCAAGGGCTTACAAGTAAAAAAAGGATAAGATACACTTACGTCGTATTATCTGGTATAAACCATGATTAATAATTCATAAATTTTAAAGAGCAGCTAGGTGATACAGTGGATGGAGCACCAGTTCTGAAGTCAGGAAGACTTATCTTCCTGAGGTCAAACTGGCCTCAAACACTTACTAGCTGCATGACCCTGGGCAAGCTATATAGCCTTGTTTGCCTCAGTTTCTTTATTTGTAAAATGAGCTGGAGTAAAAAATGGCAAGCCATTCCAGTATCATTGACAAGAAAGACCCAAACAAGGTTTTTAGACATGACAGAAAATTATTGAACACTGGAAAAGTTGGAAGGGGTATGGGAGAAAATATGGGAGAGAGCAGATTGGAGGAGGTTAGGTTAGGTTAGTCCTGTGGGACTGCTATTTTGGGGTGGTAGATAGAGGGAAAATGGAGAGGAAATTTGTAACTCAAAATCTGGTGGAAATGAATGATGTAAATCAGAAGTTAATAAAGCATTTGAAAAATGAAAAAAAGAAAATTACTGAACGACAACAATTTTCAAAAAGAAAATACAGATAAAATCCCATTACAAAGATGGATTCTACATAACAGAAATTTCCCTATTTTTGGTTGGTGGCCCTGAACAGCTAGTACTTTATTGATTGGATTGCAATTATTTTTTTATCCCCAAAGAATAGCATAAAAATGCTTTATTTGGTCCCTATCCAGAAAATTATCATCCAAGAACATGATTGTATATTGTTGCATTTTAGAGGAAAGAAGAAAACCGAGTCAGAGTTGAACTCCGAAACAGTAATTTTCCTTTTCCTCAAGAAGAATATATTTCTCTCCATTGTCTGTATCCCATTAGATCCCTTCAGAAAAGTCCACCTAAACTCCAGTGTGACATTGTGGAAAGTCTTCTGAACTGGGAGTCATAGGAGCTTGGTTCAAATCTCAACTTTGCTATACAGCACTACTGTGTGACTTTGGCAAATCCCTAAACACCTCTGGGCTTCAATTTCCACAGCTATAAAACGAGGTGGTTGATCTACCAAGGTCCCTTACAGCTCTAAATCCTATGATCGGTAACCATTACCAAGAGATCCAATAAGTTAGTTTTTTATTCTTGTGTGATTCCTAGGAATGTATTCACCAAATTTCACCACAACAAACATTTGATATGTTCTGAGTTCTACAGGACATTATAATAGGATCATATCTGGGGAAACTGAGTATATTTACATATTCTCAGTAAGTGCAATAAATCCTCTATTTGGTGTTACTTTTAATTCTCTCAATCTTCCTTTCTTATTTCCACTTTCTTTTTTTTTTAAAGCAATTGGGTTTAAGTAACTTGATCAAGGTTACACAGCCAGTTATTTTGTGTGGGTGTTAAGAGGCTGGAACTGATCCCAGGTCTCCCAACTCCAGGGCCGATGCTCTTACTCACTGCGCCACCTTTCACTCTCTTTTTAAACACAGTGATACCTCCTATAGGTAATAAGACACTTTTCTAAAAAGTTGTGTATGCATTCAGTTTTTGTGATTAAGTGACACTGTAATCCAACATAGCAGATGGAACTGCTGTTTAAAAAGTCGTGATAAGGGCAGAGTCAAGATGGTGGAATAGAAACAGGACTTCCACGGGGCTCCAGCCACACCTCCTCCAATTTATGTAAAAGGTGACTCTGAACAAACTTTGGAGTTACAGAATCCACAAAATGACACAGAGAAGCTAACCTCCTGCTGAGGACAGCCTGGAAGGCCAGCAGGAAGTGGCCTACACAGAGATCTGGGAGCTCACCCCAGCCCCACCCAAGCCTGAGGTTTTAGCCTCAGGGCAGGGCTGACCAGCCTCAGGATGGAGGGACTTCAGATCACCAGCAGCTGTGGTGGTTTCCAGAATTATCAACCCACAGATGCTAAGGACAAAGTAAGAGGTCAGTGCAATGTGGACTTTGGGATCCAGTAGTTTGGGAATGTGGTCAGCCTTTGCCCCTAGGGCAAGAAGCCACTGAGGTGCCCTGGCAGTGCAGCCGCCACCACATGGCAGCTTCAGCTCCTGGCCTGAAGACTGTAGGGGGACCAAGCAACCAGTCTGAGGGGTAATCGCTCTTGCTTTAACCTGCTTGGATCTGGATTGTGGTCTAGGGTGGAGGTCCTGGGGTATGTGACCAGCTTACCAGAGTGTGGAGAGGCTTTAGAGAAGGCACCCAACTAATACCTTTGGCAGCTGAAAAAAACCCAGTGTTAAAAGCTCTCCTGTCTGGTATCAGAGTCCTACTGTGGCAAAAAGCCCAAAAGTCAAGTAATTGAGCGGCAACATAAGCAGGCAAAGGAAGCAAAGCAAATAGAGCAACCCAACTTTACACTCTTATTTTGGGGACAAAAAGGATCAAAGCATGGAACAGGAGGAAGAGAAAGAAGTCAGAACTCCTGCACCAAAAGCTTCTAAGAAAAATATGAGCTGGTTAAAGGCGATAGAGGACCTTAAGAAGGATTTTGAAAAGCAAATAAGAGAAGTGGAGGAAAAATTGGGAAGAGGAATGAGAACAATGCAAGAAAATTATGAAATGGGAGTCAACTACCTGACTGAAGAAAATAACACCTTAAAAAATAGACAAACTCAAATGGCAAAAGAGGCTCAAAAAGCCAATGAGGAGAAGAATGACTTAAAAAGCTGAATTTGCCAGATGGAAAAAGAATATCAAAAGCTCACTGAAGAGAATAATTCCTTTAGAATTAGATTGGAGCAAATGGAAGCTAGTGAGTTTATGAGAAGTCAAGATGCTGTTAAACAGATCCAAACGAATGAAAAAATAGAAGGCGATATGAAATATCTCATTGGGAAAGCCATTGACCTGGAAAATAGATCCAGGAGAAATAATTTAAAAATTATTGGACTACCTGAAAGCCATGACCAAAGTAAGAACCTAGAAATCATCCTCCAGGAAGTTCTCAAAGAAAACTGTCCTGATGTTTTAGTACCAAAGGGCAAAATAGAGGTTGAAAGAATCCACCGATCACCTCCTGAAAAAGATCCAAAAAAGAAAACTCCTAGGAATATTATAGCCAGGTTCCGGAAATCCCAGATTAAGGAGAAAATATTACAAGCAGCCAAGAAGAAACAATTTGAATATTGTGGAAATGCAATCAGGATAACACAGGATCTGGCAGCTTCTACACTGAGGGATCAAAGGGCTTGGAATATGATATTCCGGAGGTCAAAGGAGCTGGGATTAAAACCAAGAATCACCTACCCAGAAAAACTGAGTATCATGTTTCAGGGGAAAATATGGTGAGTCAGTGGAATAGAGGACTTTCAAGCATTCTTGATGAAAAAACCAGAGTTGAATAGAAAATTTGACATTGAGATACAAGAAGCAAGAGAAGCATGAGAAGGTAAACAGGGAAAAGAAATCATAAGGAACTTATCAAAGTTGAACTATTTACATCCCTACATGGAAAAATAATAATTGTAACTTATGAAAGTTTTCTCAGTATGAGAATAGTTGAGGGAATAGAAATGTGTATACACACACATACATATATATGTCTATGTAGTAGGGTATATGGGTACATGAATACATATGTGAATGTGTGTATATACATGTACAGGTATACATAGATAGAGAGCACAGGACCAGTTTAATGGGAAGGGATGATACTTAAAAGGTGAAATTGACAGGTGAGAGAGGAATATATTGAGAGGAGATTGGGAGAGACAGAATGGAGTAAACTATCTCATATAGAACAGGCAAAGGAAAATGGTTACAATGGAGGGGAAGAACAGGAAGTCAAAAGGGAATGGGTCAACCTTATTCTCATTGAATTTGGCTCAGGGAGGGAATGAAATACACACTAAAAAGGGTATCTCACCCTACAGGAGAGTAGGGGGGAAGGGGATGAGAGGGGAGATGATAGAAGTGAGGGCAAGCTGGCGGGGAGGGAAGTTGGAAGCACCCACTTTTAAAAAGGGACGGGATCAAAGTAGAGAATAGAATAAATGGGAGGTGGGATAGGAGGGAGGGAAATATAGTCAGACTTTTACAATATATCCACTATGGAAATGTTTTGCATAGCTACACATGTACAACCTATACTGAATTGCCTTATTTTCCCATTAAGGGTGGGTGACAAGAGAGGAAGGGAATGAATTCAAAGCTTTAAAATCAAATGTTTAAAATATATATGTGAAAGCAGCTCCTCACATCCATCAGATTGGAAAAGTTGGACATTTTCAGATTTTTCCTATATCATATAAATATAAATCAGTTATACTAATTTCCACCTTTTTTAATCCTTAAAATATTATTCATTATATGGGATATGTAGCAGAGAGGGAGGGGGATACTGAGAGAAATTATAGTGATATAAAATAAAACAAAATACAAGAATAAAAACTTATTTTAAAAAAAAACTTCCTGTTGAAAGTCTTAACAAGAAACTGAGTCATATGATGTTTTAGTTCCAACAGTGCTCTTCTGAACTAAAGTTGTAGCTAAGTGGTAAGCTTTTTTTTTAAGTTTTTCTATTAGCTTGGAGATTGTACTGGTTTGTAAAATCTGTGGTCCTCCCTCCTAAGAGAATCCAAAACAATGGTTCTCAAATTTTTTTGTTCTTAGGACCCCTTTATACTCTTAAAAGTTATGGAAGATCCTCCAAGGAGTTTTCTTTATATGAGTCATATTTACTGATACTATAAATTATAATAATTTAGTATTTATATGAAAAGCTCATGGCCCCCCCAGACCACACTTTGGGATCCACTGCTCCAAATCATCGATTGAATGGTAAATGTGACTTTCACCCAAGTGTCAGCAGATACAGTGGAAAGCAGATAGCATCATTCTTCGTGGAATTACACACATATGTACTAGGAAATTCATATATGAACTCCACTAAGAGTTTTGTTCCCAGTTCAGTAAGCTTAGCATGTTCAGCAGTGTGCGGTTTAAATATTCTGGCGTTGGGTCCCTTGAGAGTGGTAAGGTGTAGGCATAGACTTCTTGATGCCAGCCAAAGCTAAACTATCCCCAAGCAGTATACTTTAAGAGTCATCATCTTAGTCCAAATAGTTCCTGGCAGGAAATCTATGACCAATACTCCTTCCACATAATCTTAGCAACCATAAAAACTTTTGGTTTGGAGTAGGGTATACCTGTGCACACCTTGCAAAATGGTCAATCACCATGTGGTTTATGAGATAGGAAGTCAATGCTGACAAATTCCAAATTGCTGGTCCTTATATTCTCTAAATGTGTAGCATGAGTTAGTAGTGGTTTTCTTTGTACATGAAGACCTAGTCTCATGCTTGTGATATCTTCAGCCATCTTAGACCAGTAAGCCATTGATCTCTAGGGTTCTATCTTGACCCATCTGTCCAAAATCATCAGGTAAAGCTTGATGATCATAGAGTGGTATATGCTAAGTAGAATCAATGGCTTTCTGGTGGGCTCTGTGACAAGCTGATGCAGTACTCCATTATACAGCTCCAATTTGGTCCATTGCCTGAATAGTTAGGTGCTTTCATAAGACTGGAACTTTAGTCCTTTAGCAACACTGCCTCAACTCTTGACTCATCTCTTTTTGTTGTTGTTCATCAGTCATTTGCTCTCACTTCCAGTCACCTATATGCATTATAGATGCTACATGATATAGATTCTATAGCAACCGAGATGAAGGCTTGTTCAATTAAGTGACATTCACATACGTGACCATACTGCCATTTCCTTGTAACCTAGTTTCCTGCATGTTACATACAGTGTTCGTTCCTTCTTTAGGTATAATCACATTGCCTAAGATACAGAGCATCTGTTTCTACATTAGTCTTCCCTGGTCTGGTTAAGAGCTGGTTGTTAAGGGGTGGCTAGGTGGTACAGTGAATAAAGCACCAGTGCTGGAGTCAGGAGGACCTGAGTTCAAATGTGGCCTCAGTCACTTAACACAAAAACTAGCCATATGACCTTGGGCAAGCCACTTAACCTCAATTACCCTGCAAAAAAAAGAGAGAGAGAGAGCTGGTTGTTAAATTTTCAGTATAAGCATTTACATCTTGTATATTGGCAAATGCTCAAAATCAGGGCTTGAGTTATGATTTTGTTAATGTCTAGACTTTGAAAAGTGATGAAGAAGATGTTAAAATTTCTAATTAAACTTTATAATGTGTCTTGTGTCCTCCTTCTCCCTCCCCAGAGAATCAGTTGTCAAACACTTCCTAGCACACCCCTGCCTGTACTATATGCTGAAATAATAGTTTCTGGCAAAGAGCATTCAGTTCTCTATTGGTCACAATGTTAGTGAATTATTGTGTAAATATTGAGTGTCCTTCTCTCGTATGTAACCATTTTGAGGGCAGGGATTATTTAGTTCTTATCTTTGTATTTACAATGTCTCCTGTCTTATACATAGCAGGTTAGTCAGCCAGCAAACATTTGAGAGCCAGCAAAGTGAGTGCTCCTGCTTCTAATCATTACTCAACTCTACTTTCTAACAACCTGAGAACATATACTTTTATTTCAATATCATCATTTAAAAATAAAATGAAGTCATGTCTCATTTACTATAGTTACTGTAATGGGTTTAATTACATTGTCTTCTAATAAGATCAGGGTAATACTGGATTCTAATTTTTTATTCTTAAAATCTATTAAGAATGGCTACTTTTGGGTGGCCGGGTAGCACAGCGAGTAAGAGCACTGGCTCCAGTGTCGGGATGACCTGGGGATCGAATCCGGGTTCAGACACTTAGCACCCAACCAGACACTTAGCACCCACCCAGAAACACCTGGCTGTGTAACCTTGAGCAAGTTACTTAACCCCGATTGCTTAAAAAAAAAAAAAGTCTTTTGGGGCAGCCAGGTAGCACAGCGAGTAAGAGCACGTGGCTCCAGTGTTGAGAAGACCTGGAGATCGAATCCCGGGCTCAGACACTTAGCCAGAAACACCTGGCTGTGTAACCTTGAGCAAGTTACTTAACCCCAATTGCTTAGGGGCGGCCAGGTGGCTCAGTGAGGAAGAGCACCGGCTCCAGTGTCGGGATGGCCTGGATCAAATCCGGGCTCAGATACTCAGCACCACACCCAGAAATAACTGGCCGTTTAACCTTGAGCAAGTTACTTAACCCTGATTGCTTTAAAAAAAAAAAAAGAATGGCTACTTTTATAACTGGCTGTGTAACCTTGAGCAAGTTACTTAACACCAATTGCTTAGGGACAGTCAGGTGGCGCAGTGAGTAAGAGTGCCAGCCCCAGCATCAGTAGACCTGGGATTGGTTCTGGCCTCAGATACTTGGCACCCACACAAAAATAACTGGCCATGTAACCTTGAGCAAGTTACTTAATCCCGATTGCTTTAAAAAAATTAAAAAACAAAAACAATCGCTACTTTTTCACTATTCTCAGTGAATTCTGATTCTCACTGTTCATTCAGAGACTAACATAATTGGAAATTCCATTGGTATTGATATAGCTGAGTAATCAGCTTTTAAAAAAAAAAAAGCCCAGAACATTAATTTAACATATTTCCTCCCTATCCCTTTCCCCTCACCTCACAAAGTCCTTGTCAGAGACATGGAGTTGAATTACCATCTCCTGTGTCTGTAGTTTCAATATTACTTTTCATTACACTCTCCCCTGAATGTTGCCTTCAGCAAATACTGCATGGAAAGGAAAGGAATCTAGGACCCATTATGGTCCTCACCACAGAAGAGTCTTGGCAGGGATCCCTTCTTGGCACAAGAGTTATCCCAGAAAGATGTCTTACAAGTGCAGCTGGTGCCCCCTTGATGTGCTGTTGACTGGCAATTCAACCCATCTCACTATCTTCAGCAGAGATGAAGTCATGCTAGGCTCCATTAAATAGATCACAGTCAACCACAGTGTCTCAATAGAGACAATCCTCAGAGATACATCTTTCAATTTGTCCTCAATTGTTCAGATTCATGCATGTAAATACTCCAGGACTCGCCAATCCCTTTACATGAGAAGCTAACAAAAGCAGAGGCCTCTATCCAGCACAGTTCTATTTATTTCATGATGAACAAAAGGTAAGGAGGGGCCTTTTTGAAAATTCTGGGAGTTAGAAAAGGGAAAATATTGTGATGTGAACCAATCCTTAGGACTATGTTTGCATTCCTGAAGAAGTAGTAGTGAATTTTACTTTAGAAAACTTGACACCATTTACAAAATCCATATTTACAAAAGAAAAGTTAGTGATTTTTTGAGCTTTGGGGGTTTGGGTGTTTTTAGATTGGGTTGGCTGGTTTTGATGAGGGATGGCTCCCAATAGGTTCAGCAGGATCTCTGATCTTATCTAAGACCAGAAAGCCTTCGATTCAATCTTGAAAGAATTCAGTAGTTCCAAGCAGACTTGGAGTCAGAGTTATAAAAGTTTATTATATGCCTTACAGCAGGTAAGGATCCTTAGGGGACCTGCAACCTCAAAGGGGTAGAATTAAGATTTATATAGAATCATCCATAGCAGAACCTGTGCCAATTATGCTAACTAGGTCATTAAGGGTGGGATTAGTGAGGAGTTAAGGTGGGGACAATGTTTAAAGGAACATGCAATTTTAATGTAACTGTGAAGGCATATTGCCCATAATTCACTAGGAAAATGCCCAAGGGGGGGGCTACCTGGAGGTGTGGTTTTAGGCTTGAAATGTCACTGTCAGCTAGCAGTCAAGGGCTACTGAGAAGTGCCCAGTCTGCCACCTATCAGTGTCATGTTTGACAGGATTGATGTCTGGGAACCAAGGCTAAGGAGTTAACCCAGAGATAGGGTCCTGAAGGATTCATTGAGGCAGCCAAGGCAACGTAGAGATAGGGTCCCAAAGGATTAATGGGGGCAGCAGGACACTATACAAGGGGGAGATAATAGTTGCCTAAGCTGGAATGTTTATAGATACTTTAGTGAAAGATTCACAGGAATAGCTTGTTATTGTTCCAAGCTGAGATAGTTGTTGCTGGGCAGATTTATTGCTCTGAAGCTGGGGGAGGGGGAAGAAGGGGCAGAGGGAAAAAGGGGCAGAGTTAATCCTCTGAGGGGGGAGGGTAGTGTGATTTTACTGCACGGAAAGGAAAGGAATCAATTTTACAAATTGATGTTACAAAGTTTTACAGACTGATGTTACAAATATAGATCCCAAGCACCCCATCATTACTGATGTTACAAATTGATATTACAAATTGATTTTACAAACATAGATCCCAAGCACCCCATCAGTTTTACCCATAGTTAAAGTACATCAGCCACTTAGAAGCTTGACCCCAACAGCCATCAGTACAGAAGCTGTCAATTTGTTCCTCCTTAGGTAGTTTGTTGGCCCTCTGCTTCCTGTCAACTCACCATGTTGGTGCTGAAATTAATGTAGAAACCTGATTGGCTTTAACCCTACTGTAATTCAGAACTCCCAAGCTCAATCAACCTGCCAGCCTCAGCATCACTAGCAGCTGAGATTAATCATTTGAATTTTAAAAGTATTCTTCACTTTAAAAAAACTATCCACAACAGAATCCCTTTTTATGTTTTTATTTTTAAAAATTTATTGGTACCTTCATTTCTATATCAATTTCATTCCAAATATATCCCTACCAAGAGGCCCAGACAATGATGTGGGGGTGGTGAGGCCTGATCAACTTGGGGCCATTGCCAGGACTATCACTGCAGGGCTGGGATCAGATGGAGCTGGGTAAGAGTCAAATGCAGGGCCCCTGGCACTGGCAGCAGCTACTCCTGGGACTACCAAGCCACAGCCTGGAAATTAAAAATCACCTCTCTGAACTTCCAGGGACCAGGATGGCAGAGTCAACCCCTGCTGCTCCAATCCCCCCATCCCCAAACACAATAATTATTGCCCCAGAGCAAAACTTTAAACCATAAAGGCTTGGGAACCCTAGAAGAAGGGTGTGGCTAAGGCCCTGCCTCAAAATGGGTTAAAAAAAAAACAGACTACAAAGACAGAGACTCTAGAATACTATTACTGTGAGAGGGAGGAACCAAATTCAGAAGGAGACAGTATTGACTCCACACTCACAGCTAGAAGCCGTAACAGGGAATTGGTCTCAAGCACAGAAAGCATTCTTAGATGAGCTCATAAAGAACTTTCAAAACCAAATTAGAAAGGTAGAAGATAAAATGACTAATTCTTTTAAAATGAAAATTGCAAAATTAGAAAAACATTACAATGAAGAAAACATCCTTAAAAAGAAAAATGTATGAACTAAAAATGAAATTTGAACATATGAAAAAGGAGCTTCAAAAGCTAACCAAGGAAAATAATTCGCTAAAAATTAGAATCAACCAAATTGAAGCGAATGACTCTGTGAGGAACCAAGACTCAGTCAAATAAAACATCAAGAATGAAAAATTAGAAAAAGAGGTAAAATATCTCAATGGAAAAATAACTGACCTGGAAAATAGATCCAGGAAAGATAATCTGAGAATTATAGGCCTACCAGAAAATCATGATGAAAAAATGATCCTGGACAACATCTTCCAAGAGCTCATCAAGGAAAACTGCCCTGACATCCTAGAACCAGAGGGTAAAATAGAAATCAAGAGAATACACCAGACATCTCCTGAAAGAGATCCCAAATTGAAAAGTCCTCGAAATGTTTTGGCCAAATTCCAGAACTATCAGGTAAAAGAGAAAACACTACAAGCAGCCAGAAAGAAACAATTCAAATATCATGGAACTACAGTGAGGATCGCACAGGATCTGGCAGCTTCTACACTGAAAGATCAGAGGAACTGGAATATGATTTTTCACAAGGCAAAAGAGCCCGGGTTATAACCAAGGATCACCTCTCCAGTGAAACTGAACATATTCTTCCAGGCAAGGAGATGGTCATTCAATGATATAATGGACTTCCAGAACTTCCTGATGAAAAAACCAGAGCTCAATGGAAAATTCAGCCTCCAATTACAAGACTCAAGAGAGACATAGAAAGATAAATAGGGAAAACACACACACACACACACACACACACATCCTGTTATTTAATAAGACCAAACTATTTACATCCCTATGTGGGAAGCTAATACCTGTCCTATACCTATGGCAAAATCTAAAAGGGATATAGATAAGTAGAGGGTGTGGGTATAAATTACACAAAATGATGATAAAAAAAAAAAGCTGTGTGACCTTGGGCAAGTCACTTAACCCCAATTGACCTCCAAAAAGCAAAAAAAAAAAAAACCAACTCATACAGAATTAAATAAACAGAACCATGAGAATAATATGCACAATAAACACAATAATGAAGTCAAAGTAACTGTGACTATGATGAACAATCTTGACCCCAGAAACTACATAATGAAACATCTTCTCCAATATTCTCAGTAGACAGGCAGAGACTTTGGAAAAAAAATATTGCAGACACTGTACAGGTTGGATGACATGGTTATTGAGGTCCCTTCCAACTCAGAAATTCTATGATATTTTGCCAAACGTGTCCAGAAGAGATTACTTCTAGGAACTTGTCGTGGTATCAGAAGCTTTCTATCATAACTAAGGATATAGTAGAGCCAGCTTGCACTGGGTGGTGAGAACCAACTGTTAGGTTTTCAGGGTGAGCATAGAAATTAGCAAACCCTACAAATCAGGGCTTACTTCATTGTTTTGGTGACTTTCTAGAATTCAAGTCCTATCGAAAATGTTAATAATATAGATCCAATTTAAAAGTGTCAAGCATACACCCCTCTCCTCCCTATCATTCACCAATCCCCCCTCCCAATCTGGCTGTTAAACAATTACTAGCACACTCCTGAAAAAGAACAGATTTCTGTGATGTACTTGACCAGTAGGACATAAGAGTAATGTCATAATAAGTGGATAATAGGTTTGATCAAGTTTATGAAGAAAACAATGATACTGTGAATTGGTTCTGCAAATAACTGTCACAGAGGCTGTCATTACTGTTAGTCTTTCAGTATTTTGTGGATGAGTAAATTCAGAAGTATGTTCACTGTCTACCACCTGGATCACAATCCTCCCATAAGTCAGGACTGTGGTTCTCCAACTTGTGCACTGTAGCATACCCTGGTGTGCCATGAGTTTTGCTAAATGTGCCAAGAAATTTGTTATCTTATTTGGATACATCCTGACTCTCCTGGAGTATTGCCAACTGAACCATTTGGTACACTGCGATTCTTCAGGGCAAAGAATGCTATTCCACAAGCAAAGCCAGTTTGAGAACCACTGATTTAGGAGACAGTTTTTGTGAGCTGCTATGGCAGAAAAAAATAAACAACTTACATTCAACCTAGTGAAGTGCTTTTCTAAACATAGCTAAGCTGGTCCTAAGAACATATACAGAGTATCTATCAATATGTCATATAAATGTTACTACTGTTTATAAGCTGTGGATAATAGCAATCACTTTCCTATGTCTACTCTAAGTAGATAATTCTCAGATCTATTTGCCCAATCCAAACCTCTCTCCTGCCCTCCATTCTCTCATCCCCAATTGCCTAAAGGACTTCTTAAACTGGATGTCCTCTAGACATCACACACTCAACATGTCCAAAAGCTGAACTCATTATCTTTCCCTCCTGAGACCCTCCTCTCTTTGTAACTTCCCCATTAGGAGGTACAATGAATAGAGGACTGACACTAGAATAAAGAAGACTTGAGTTCAAATGTGACCTCTGACACTTACTACCTATGTGAACTTGGGCAAATCACCTAATCTGAGGGTGGGGAACCTGAGGCCTTGAGGCCACATGTGACCCTCTAGGTCCTCAAGTCCGCTCCTAACGTGATCTGTCTGCCTTAGAATCCTCACCTGTAAAATGGGGATAATGAGAGTGCCTACCGCCCAGGGTGGTTATGAGGAGTTAGCATGGTGCCTGGTACATATCAGGAGCTATATAAATGCTCTCCTTATTATTATTGGTATTCTCTCAATAATCCTGGTTTGCAACCCAAGTGTCATCCTTGGCATCTCACTCCCTCTCACCTCTAATCTCTTGTCAACTCTAGTTTTTTCTACCTTTGCCATATCTCTCATCTATGCCCTTCTTTCCTCTGCCCCTGCTACCACCATAGTACAGGTCCTCATCATCTCATGCCTGGATTACTGAAACGGCTTGCTGGTAGATCTCCAGTGCTTCAGATCTCTCCATACTCTTCCGATCCATCCCCTGTTTGACTGTCAAACTGATCTTCCTAAAGTGAAGGTCTAACCTAGTCACATGGCTTTTTTTTTTTTAAGGCAATTGGGGTTAAGTAACTTGTTCAAAGTTACATAGCCAGTTATTTTTTGTGTGAGTGCCAAGTATCTGTGGCTGGAACGGATCCCGGGTCTCCCAACGCCGGGGACGGTGCTCTTACTCACTGCACCACCTGACCACCCCTGTCACATGGCTTCACCCCCCCTTTAAAAAGTATTTTATTTTTCCCCATTACATGTAAAGATAGTTTTCATCATTCATTTTTATAAGATTTTCAGTTCCAAATTTTCCTCCCTACTCCCCAAGACAGTATGCAATCTGATACAGGTTATACATGTACAATCATGTTGAATACATTTTCACATTAGTAAAGTTGTGAAAGAAGAATCAGAAAGAACAAAAGGGGAAAACCACAAGAAAGAAAAGAGAAAAAAAGTCAAACTGCTATGCTTCGATGTACATTCAGATATACTCCATAGCTCTTTCTCTGGCTGTAGACAGCATTTTCCATCATGAGTCTCTTGGTATTGTCTTAGATCCTTGTAGGACTGAGAATAGCTCAGTCTATCAAAGTTGGTTATCATGCAATGTGGCTGTTACTGTGTTCAGTGTTCTGCTGGTTCTGCTCACTTCACTCCACATCAATTCAGTCACATGGCTTTTCAGTAAACTTCAGTGGTTCCCTATTACCTATAGGATAAAACATCAAAACCTCCACTTGACTCTTAAAGCCCTTAGAAGCTAGACTCTGCATACCTTTCCAGTCTTCTTACATCTCACTCCTCTCCATTCTATACTCTCTAGTGACTCTGACTTCTTTACTGTCCCTCACACACAACACTCCATTTCCTGACAATTTTCTTTCCTCATCCCCCTCTTCCTCATACGTGTAAGGGTTCTTAGGCTTGTTCTTTTTTAAAAAATAAATTTTTGAGGCAATTGGGGTTAAGTGACATACCCAGGTCACACAGCTAGTTTGGGGTTGTTGTTTTTTTTTGAGGCAATTGGGGTTGAGCCTCTTTCTTTAAAAAAATTGATGTTTTGTTTTTACATTACTAATATTTACATATTACTCTTTCCCAGAGAGGTCTCCTAACAAAGTAAAACAAATAATACAACAACCACATCTGAAAGTACATGAGAATCTCCACAGTTATAACATTCTCCCTCATCTATATTTTAAAAAATGAACAGAAATCTATTATCTCTCTCACCCCATTGAGAAAAAGAAAAGAAAAATTAATTTCTTATAACAAATATGCATAGCCAAGCAAAACAAATTCCCTCAATGACTGGCAAAGATATATCTCATTCTGTACCCTAAGTCAATCACTTATCTGTAATGGATAGTACATTTCCTCATCTGTCCTCTGATTCTGGGCATTTTAATTGGCTATCCCCCACTCCTGCAATTCTCTCCTCACCTCTGATTCCTAGATTTCCTGGTTTCTTTCAAACCTCAGCAAAATTCCAAAAATTTTCCAAGAAGCCTTTCCCACTCCTTCATGTTAATGTCTTCCCTCTGTTGATTATCTCCAATTAATCCTGCATATATCTTGTTTGTACACAGTGGTTTCTATGCTGCCTTCCCCATTAGAGCAGGAGCCTCTGGAGATCGGTGATTGTCTTGTGCCTTTGGTTGTATCCTGAGCAATTAGTACAATGCCGGATCCACAGTAGGAGCTTAATAAATGCTTATTGACTGACTGACGCTATTTTGCACAGTCTACGATTTCAGGCATGTATAACTTTTTATTTACCTAAGCTTTTATCCATGATAGTAAAATGGAAGCTCATGTCTCTGTGTGGGCTCTGTGTGACTTCCTTGATGAAATATTAGTAGCTGATATTCCCCTGGTGAACTTAAGGTTTACAAAGAACTTTCCTAGCACTGACCCCAGGAGGTAGTGAGTAGAAGAAACTTAGTTGCCAAGTCTTGTCAAGTCTACTACCTTTTTCCTGTCAACATTTCCACCACCCCAGTTCAATGTCTCCTCATCCTTTGCTGAAGCTATTCCAAATAGCCTCCTATAATTGTTTTCACACCTTCTAGTTTCTCTTCTCTTTAATTCATCCTCCACAGAGCTGCCTAAAATCATTGTAAGGTACAGGCCCAACTACATCATTCTGCTTAGTTGTGTTCCATGATTCCACATAGCTTCTAGGATAAAATATAAAGTCAACAAACAACAGCTGCTGTGCCCTGAATAACGCAAGCAAAATCCAATGGACCTTTTATCAAACGCCATGTTGGTCGGTAAAGCCACATGGTGGGGCTGAGCAGTACCACCCCACATCCCAGGTACAGGTACAGGTACAGCAACAGCAACAGCAACAGCCCCCATCTCAGGTAAAACCTCAGCTTATAAAGGGAGTCCACATGGCCAACAGTTAGGTTTTACGTAAGCAGAAACTTACAGAGGCCAAAACAGTGATTGGTCAGTACACACCTTGAAATTCCCGCACCTGACCCAGAAGCCTGCCCACCTCTGTGCAGGTGAGCTGACTGGGAAAGGGCAGAGACCCAGCAAGTCTGCTCCCTTCCCTGAGGTAGGGGGATGGAGAAAACCAGGTACAACATAACCATTCACTAAGAACTTAATGTACACTCTGTGAGTAGTACTGGCTGCCCCACTGGGGACCCAACTGTCCTGTTCCAGTTGGGTAGCACAGCTCCTCCTTCCCTTCCTTCCTTCTTCATCCTTTCCTTTCTTTGTCTTTCCTCTTTCCTCTCCCTCGGTCCACATAGGGTATCTACCCTTCCTTTTGGGTGCTCAGCTCAAAGTAATGTAAATTTTGATAACTGAAACCTGGAAAGATATCTTGGGATTTATGGACTAGATTTTTTAAGGACTACTACTTAAACCTAATTCACTCTAGCTCTCATTGATTGGTCAACAATGGGTCCCAGCCCAAGCCTCACATAGTGGTCATTGTTTGGGCCTGGATGGCTCAGAGTGAATGTAAATAGCAATTGTTTCTGTTTTGGCCAGAAACTCTTAGGATCTTTTCCTCCTAGACTGATTTTTTTTTTGACTAGGTAAAAAAGGCCATTCTTTGTCTCATTTTCTAATGTAGCCTTAATCATTGAACAGGCATTGTTCCATCAAACTGAGTTCTAAGGGAAAGACCTTAGCTTTAAAAGGCCAAGGTCTCCCACTGCATCCTGGGACATCTCCAGTCATCCTGATCTATATCTGGCCACTGGACCCAGATGGTTCTGGAGAAGAAAGGTTGGTGACTTTGCACAGCTCTCCCTTACTTAAATCCAATTCACTTTCAAGTCATGACTTCACCTTCCTGGTGCCATGGTCATCTTTGAGAATAAAGAGCAAACAATATACATACTCTTCCAGGCGACTAGGTGACACAGTGAATAGAGCACTGGCCCTGGAGTCAAGAGGACCTGATTTCAAATCCAGCCTCTTTTGACACTTAACACTTACTAGCCGTGTGACCTTCAACAAGTCACTTAACCCCAATTGCCCCTCCAAAAAAAACCCCAATAT
>NW_027185877.1:7143667-7147529 GCF_028583685.1 Petaurus breviceps papuanus
GAGGAAAGAGAATCTTTAGCACCTGAAATAGTTTTTAAAATCTGATGCATTCAGAAACAAGAACTTTGATAAAACCTTGGCATAACTGAGTTCTAAGTGTCCACTAGAATGAAAGCTTTATTTTGGTAAGGCATTTATTTCACAGATATTTCTGTAATTGGATAAGGCTATGAGGAGAACAGCCTAAAGTTACACTAGGTACCTGGGATCTGAACATAGGTTTTTCTCAGTCTAGATCCATACATGAACCACAGCCACCCCAGACCTATCAATGGCCTCCCCCCTACATTCTGTCTCCTCCCTTACCCCTCCTCCAGTCTGACCTGGTGTAATGCGAATGTAAATTTTAAAGATCTTCCCTGCCCCTAGGCTAAAGTGCACCAGAAGCCTGGGGAGGCTTGTTTTTCAGTAGATACTTCTTGATTGGCCAGTGGGTCAATAAGGTTGTTACATTCTCTGAGCCAGGAGAAGGCTATATAAGCCCTGATGTGTAGCTTTGTTTTGGGACTCACTTTGAGAAGTATTCTGTGATTTGATCTGAATTCTGGGAAGCCGTTGTTGAGAGTCCCCCGGCTTTGAAAAACCCAGAATGTGGAAACCCAGATGTTGACTGGGTATGGATGTAATGGTTGGACAGTTTGGAAATCTGTCTACTTGATGTTTCTGTCTTGATAATTATGTCTGTATACTTTGAGATTCAGGATGCTGACCTTTTCTCCTGAATAAGGTAAATGATATACGTCTGACTGATTAAAGTAAGCTTGTTAACCCATTTTGAGTTGCTTTCCTTTAGCAAAGCAGATCCAAGAACCTGTGGTAGCTGCAAACCCTGAGGACGCTTGGGGTGCTTGCTGCTACAAAATGTAATGTAATATCAAGCAAAGGCAACTTCCCAGGTTCAAAATACCAGCATAGGTGCTCTCTATTTTATTCAGTGACAAACCAAGAACAGAGAAGATCAAAACATGACATCATTCAAAATACAGCATTTACTAAGTGTGATTAAATAATCTCCAAGTACTACCCCACCCCAGGATCTTCCAATCATTCAATCAATTACAAAGTCTCTGTTCCAAATACTTCTCCACCCCTAGGCTATACCTTAATTAAGTCCACCACAAAGCCCCTCTTCTCAAATGGAGATTAGTTTCCAAACATAAGTAAAATACATTCATTTGCTCAACCATAGAACACAAAAAGGTCAAAAGTTCCCCACCCCTGGATCACAATTGAATCTACCCCAGAGTTACATCAAGTTTAAACACAGCACTTAATACCCAAATGGAGGTCTTTTCTTCATCTTGACACGAGGCAAGTTCTCAGCAATCTTAGTTCCTGGAGAGACAAGGCTTAGCAAGGCCATAAGATACATTGCCAGTCCCTTCATGAATTTATCCTCTGTCTGTAGAACAGTCCTAGAACCCCTGAACACATTAGCAAAGCCCTCTCCCAGGATTTCTGTAAACATACAACAAGAAAATCCTTCTTCAGGGCTTCTGAACCAACAGAAAGGCTCCCAGACCCCTGCAACAACAGCACTGTCCTTCACCAGTGGACAGTATTCATTCTGTCTGCCGGACAGTCTCCAGACCCCTGCAACAACAGTACTGTCCCTCACCAGTGGACAGTATTCACTCTCTGTCTGCAGGACAGTCTCAGGCCTTCTTAACCAAATGCCAGGTTCCAGGACTTCTTCAACAGGACAGTCTTTCACCAGTGGACAAATCTGGCAAAATAACATCAAAACAGACAGACAAAGTACCAGCAAAACAGCCATGTCTCCTCAGTCCTTGGCAGCTCAGGGGGCAGGTCTCAAAAGTCCAGGGCAATTCAAAGCGGCCACCAGCAATCTCTTAGTCTCTCTCTCTCCACGAGGTGCTGCTTCCAAAAAGAACTTCCGCCTCTCTCTTGTCTCTCCAAATCTACATCACCAGCTCCTCCCACTTCAGGACTTTCTTTTCACATCAACAAGCCCATCCCACAGGTGGGATTAACAAACTCTGGGTTTTAATACAATCAATTTGAAAACCAAGCCAATACAGGGGAATCTTTAATTGCCATTACTATCACACCTGGTGTCCTGGAAAGGGCTTCAAAGTTCAAATTTTTGCTCTGACACTTTTATGTAACCTCAGGCAGGTTCATTTCACCTTTCTATGACTCTATTTCCTCATCTGTCAAAAGAAGAGGTTGGAAAAGATGACCTTTAGGGTCCTATTCAGATGAGGATCTATGATTCTAGGGTTTGAGTAAGTTAGCCAAATTTGGTCAGACTATACGACCTTGGGTAAGTTACTTAACCTCAGTGTTTCTTCACTGTGAGAACAATAACAATTAACATTATCTAGCAAGGTTATAGGCAGAACTAGGAGCAGAAGAGAAGAGAGAAGGGAGTAGAAGGGAGTTTGGGAAGCAGGGTAAATGGCTGTCTAACCTGGTGGAAAGTGAAGTCTCATACTTCCTTCCCTTCTCTTTCCCATGCCCCCTTAACCTGCTTCTTCATCCTCTCTTAGGCTGCATCCTGGGAATGCACCAAAGGAGTGCTTCTCTAGGATGGCAAAACCCCCATGAAGCAAAGCTTTAGTGGCAACACCCTAGTTACAGCTCTGTACAGGGCTGTTGTGGGATCAAATGAAATAACTTATATAAAGGGCTTTGTAAGTACAGTATTATGATTCTACCTCCTTGAATTCCCTGATGGTAACCTGAACTTCCTCCCTCCCAGCATTGCTGTTTCTTGGCTGGAGGAAGTTCTTTTTGATGGAGGGGAAATACAGCACTCCCAGACTAAAGAAGTTTGATAATGTCATATATTTAGTCTAGAATCAAAATGTTTCTCTTCAAGAACATGAGGTTGTGGATTCCCAGAAGCTGGAAAACAGACCTAAAATATTTGGTTTGTGAGGAAAACCAAACACATTTTTTCTCAATGAAGTTTCCCCCGTGGGAGAAGGTGGGAGGGGAGGGGGGCGGGGAAGACTAATCTTGCTTGCTTTTAATGTGACTTTGGTTCTAGCTTTCTATTATTAAGGCCTTCCAGACTACATCGGTCTCTTCAGAAATGTGAGCTGCTGATCGTGGGTGTTGGGGGCTGTTGCTGCCGTGTAGGGATCTTTTGGTTTTGTTGATCTTGTCCGCCACCCCCCCCCCCCCCCGGCCGCATTGGGATGGGGTGGTGTGTGTCTAAGGAAGTGAGGCTTTTGTTTGTCTTTGTTTTGTTTCCCAGTTCACAATCATTTCTCGCCACTCCACTCATCCCGTGCATGGGGGTGGGGGCCTGGGAGGGAATCGGAAGGCCTTGGCAAGCATCCATGCATGGATGCATGTCTAACGTGGGAAGATGTCTCCTGTTTGACATCAGCCTAACTGCAGGCTCGGACCCCGGGAGACGGGTTTGGTCGAATGAAAGCTCCACCACAGTTGCAGAAGAGTGGGGGAGGCGTGGAGGGAATCGGGTCCTTTGTTTCACTGTCACGGTGTTGCCACCAAAGTCAGTGGGTGCCAGGGGGCTGGGGAATCCCCAAGCTCCTCCTGCCCCCGGTTCCTTAGTAGCAATCCGTAGCGGGATGTCGGGTGTCTAGTATCTGGGGTCCGGGGGTGTGCACAGAGGTGGCGGGACACCTCAGCAGGGTACTGCGGCAGGAGGGAGGGAGGCAGTGGGGGGGGGGCGCAGGAGGTGGGGACGGGCCTCCGCTCGGAGCTCCGCCCCATCTTTAGGCTAGCCTTTAAAAACGTAGCAGCCAGCTCAACCCGCTAGCTCCCCTGCTTGGCTTTCCTACAGCCCTTGGGAGTGTAGCTGGTTCCTGCTCCGACCCAACAGGCTCTGGACCCGGGGCTCCCGCCTGCGCCTGGAGTAAGTGGT
>NW_027185877.1:7147539-7157531 GCF_028583685.1 Petaurus breviceps papuanus
TCCGCCCCCACCCCCCAATTCGAGCTTAGACTTTCCTAGCTTCATTTCTGTCTCCCCATCCCCCCCCCCCACCTGCCCGTGGCATCTCGCGCTCCCAGCAGAGCCATGATTGCCCTATGGACCAAGGTTGGGAACTCTTGGTTTTGTCTTAGGGAGGATCTGAGGAGTGCATTTGTACCGGGTAGGGTGGTGAGACGGAACGGGGATTGGGGGGAGGAGAAAGGACTAAAGCGTCGGGTTATCGTGCTGCTAATCCTCCTTGCTGGGAGAATTTAGGAAATTTTCCTGGGCTTCCCGCCCCCCCCACCCCCCGCTTCCATTCTCGGCGCCAGATTCCCAGTTTCTCCTGGTGTCTCCGCCCCCCCTTCCCCAAAGAAACCCTGTAGATGCTGAGTCTTTCTGAGATGATAATGGTCGTGGCTGAGGCCTGGCTCGGTGGAATGGGACCTCTTTCCTCCTTTTCTAGGCTCAGATGCGCTGTGAATGCGGGGGGAGGGGAGAACTGTGCTGGAACTATTTAATTAGGCTGTTGTGGAATTTTTTTAGATGCCTCGGGGTCTTGGTAACAGTGCTGAATTCCAGACTGTATGGTTGGGTGATTTTTCTACCACAGGTACTTCGAATAAGGGCTATTAGATCCCGAGCTTCTGACAGTTCAGAAAGTAATTGTGATAAAGTAGAAAGAAGTGGCTTTTTCCCTCCATGATCTTGCTGAGACGTGGGACTGCTATTATAATTCTAAGACCTAATTTATGGAATGAATGAATTTTCTTCCTTCTTCACAATGTGGCCAGAGCGCTGGATTTGGACTCTGAAAACCTGGCTCTACAGCTAGTTAGCTGGGTGACCTTGGACTTCGGATTTTACAGTTTACATCAATGAGCCTCAGTTTTCTCATCTGTAAAAACGAAAATGATGATAGCATCACCTCACACAGTTGCTGTGATGATGTTTCTAAGTACTTTGTAATCAATCTAGGGTTTGGGGAATGAATATTATTCCATCCCCCCACCTGTCTATTACTTAGTAGATAAATCCTAGGAAAATTGCCTAAGACTCAATGAGGTTGAGTCAGTTGGTCTAGGATCTCACAACTAGGAAGTATCAGGAACTAGATTTGAACTCAAGTTTTTCCTGACTCTGACTAGCTCTTATCTACTCAGCCTTTAATATTATTATTTAACTGATTTTATTTGGAGCTTATCAATGGAAAACATTTTCATTTTTCAGAGTGATAAGCATTTAATGTTGAAAAACCAGATTGTGTGTGTGTGTGTGTATGTGAGAGAGAGAGAGAGAATTACAAAGAGGAAAGAGAATCTTTAGCACCTGAAATAGTTTTTAAAATCTGATGTATTCAGAAACAAGAACTTTGATAAAACCTTGGCATAACTGAGTTCTAAGTGTCCATATAGTCATTTGGTGAAAGGGTTTTCTTAAACTAAGTCACAGAATTGCAGACCAAGGTACAACCTCTAAGGTAGAAGCATGAATTCACTTCAGGAGGCTGTCTATTTGGGATTATGGATTTCAATTGTACTTAATTTGACTTGTAGTGAGTGCTTATTAACTGACTGATCCTACCCTGCTGTTTTTTACACTTGATTACTTAACCTTCCAAAACAAGCTATTTTTACTAGCAGATAGAGTAAGCTTCTTGTTGGATTTCTTAAAAAGGGAATGTTGATTGAAGTTAGGTCCTAATGAAAACTCAAAAACAAATTGATTTCTAGGAGATTACATGGCATCCTACAGCAGCAAAGATAGGTACTTTCCAACAGGAAGCCAGATAGTGATTTGAATTGTACTTTCCCCAAACACCATCCTACCCCACCCAATCCAACAAGTTTGGTTCTCTGCCAGATTTGGCCTGTGATACAAGGCAGAGGGCTTCTGTGGGCCCCCATCAGCCCCAGGGAAGATCTGTTTAGTATCACCTGGATCCAATTCCCAATAACTTGAAGTCATTTCCCTCACTCTTCAGGGGATTCCTGGGATTTGGGGGAGGGCTGGGACTGACAAAGTATCCCAGGACCTTGCTTAAAGCATGCTTGCACTTCCTGGGAAACCTTTAGGGATGAACTAGACCATCTGAGGATAGTGTCCTATGTAAACCCGAATCTGGCATGTCTGAAACACATTATGTGTAGTAGATGGAATTCTGAACTTAGAGTAAGGAAGATAGAATCTTACCTCTGGTCCTTACTAGCTATGTGAGTCTAGGCAAGTTACTTAACATCTCTGGGCCTGAATAGCCTTACCTGGAAGGTAATCAGTTTCAAGCTGCTCAGGTTTTCCAGTCCAACTCCCTTATGTTACCATTGAGGAAACGGACCTGCAGAGGTTAAGCCAGTTGCCCAAGGTCACATAGAAAGCAAGAACCAGAACTGACAATGGAATCCAGGGACTGTATTTCCAAATGCAGCCTTATTTCCACAGCACCAGAGTTTGATCTTGTGTCTATCCTAACAGCCAAAGCAATGAACTTAGAAAATTAGTCATTTTCACAAGCATTTCCTGGGTACCCACTTTGGAAGTGGGCACCATGATTATAGAAGAGACAAAAAAGAATCAGTATTGAAAGAGCAACAAACACATAATAGGATTCTTATAGAGTGCTAGATGCTTAAAAGTCATCTACTCCAATCCCCTATTTTTATATATGAGAAAACAGGCCTAGAGATGTTAAGTGACTTCAAATCTCAGACAAAATTCTGCCTTCTGAAAGAAACCTTTCCTGGTCCTTCTTAATATTAGCTGTTGTTGAATCATTTCTGCCTCTTTGTGGCCCCATTTGGGGTTTTCTTGGCAAAGATACTGGATGGTTTGCCATTTCCTTCTCCAGTTCATTTTACAGATGAGAAAACTGAGGCAGACAGGGTTAAGTGACTTGGCCTGGGGTCACATAGCAAGTAAGTATCTGAGATCTGATTTTAACTCGGGGAATCTTCTGACTCCAGGCCCAGCACTGTATCTACTGTACCACCTAGGTGCCCTCCCACTCTAAGGTGTAGCACCTTACCTCTAAGATATCTCCAATTTATCCTGGATAGATTTTGTTCATATGTAGTTGTTTGCATGTTGTCTCCCACATTAGAATGTAAACTCCGTGAGGGCAAGAGCTACTTTTATCTTTCTTTGTATCCCTGGTTCTTGGTACAGTGCCTGGCATATAGCAGGCACTTAATAAATGCTTCTTGACTTAACTTCGGGTCACAGAAATACAAAGTTAAAAGAAGAGGATTTGAATCTGAGCCCTCTGATTCCAAATCCAGCCCATTTTTCCACTGTACCATGATGAATTGAGACAAATGAAGCCATATGTACAAAATACATAGCAGAATTCTCTATGCCACTAGCTTTCAGCAGCTAGTACCTAGTTTGGAATTAGGCTTTAGAGTCTGATTTGATCCAAAGTGTATAGCCAAATCACCTAACGAACTGTGATCTGACAGTGTTTGGCTGTGCCATAAATTGCAGTGCAGAGGAAGAAAAGGACTGGAGAGAGGAAAGAAGGAAGGATTGGAGGGAGGAAAGAAAGGATTAGAGAGAGGAAAGAAGGGACAGCTAGGTGGCACAGTGACTAGAGCACCGGCCCTGGAGTCAGGAGGATCTGAGTTCGAATGTGACCTCAGACACATAACCCTTACTAGTTGTGTGACCTTGGGCAAGTCACTTAACCTCAATTACCTTGCTTTTCCCCTCAAAAAAAGAGCTAAAAAAAAAGGAGGCAGCTAGGTGGCTGGAGCAGCAAACACCCCAGCGTCCCCAGGGTGGCTGCCAACACAGGTTCTTAGATCTGCTTTGTTAAAGGAAAGCAACTCAAAATGGGTTAACAAGCTTACTTTAATCAGTCAAATATTTATCATTTACCTAGTTCAGGGGAAAAAGGTCAGTACCCCAGACTTCAAAGTATACAGACAGAATTATCAAGACAGAGAAACAGATCAAGTAGACAGGTTTCCAAACTGTCCAACCATTACATCCATACCATATCAACATCTGGGTTTTTCAAAGCCAGGGGGCTCTCAACAACGGCTTCCTAGAGTCTCATCTGATCAAATCACAAAACACTTCTCAAAGTGAGCCCCAAAACAAAGCTTCAAATCAGAGTTTATATAGCCTGTTCCTGGCTCAGAGAATGTATCAACCTTCTGGACCCACAGACCAATCAAAAAGTATCTACTGAAAAACTGGCCTCCCACCCCAGGCTCCAGGTGCACTTTAGCCTAGGGGCAGGGAAGATCTTCAAAATTTACATTCCCATTACAGTGGCTGAACTGGTCCTGGAGTCAGTGTACCTGAGTTCAAATGCAGCCTCAGATGCTTGATACACTTACTAGCTGTGTGACCTTAGGCAGGTCACTTAATCCCAACTGCCTTGCCTTCCTCCCTGCCCAAAAAAAAAAATCTGAAAGAGGAAAGAAGGAAGGGAGGATTGAAAGGAGTAAGGAAGGATTGGAGGGAGAGAGGAAAAGATTTGAGGGAGGGATGAAGGAAGGATTGAAAGGATGAAGGATTGGAGGGAAGAAAGAAGAAAGGATGGATGGTTTGGAGGGAAGGCAGAAAGGGAGGGAAGATAATTTGTTACATATCTACTATGTGCTACACTGTTCAAAGTGCTTTTTTTCATTTGATGTTCACAACAACTCTGGGAAGTACTTGGTATTATTATTCCCATTTTATTTATTTTGAGGAAACTGAAGTAGGCAGAGGTTAAGGGATTTGCCCAGGGTCATACAGTTAGTAACTAACTGTCTGTGGCTAAATCTGAACTCAGGTTTTCCTGCCTATATGAGGAGACATTGGAATGGGTTGGGGTTAATCCTAGAAAAAGGTGAGGTGAGCTCTCTTTTGGAGGGATGTTCCGTTTGGGTTAGCAGAGAGGAGGAAAGGCATTTCTCCACTTGAAGAGTGTTTTAGGCAGTGCAGTGATTGGGCTCTGTATACTGTGTTGATATGCATTGGGGTCGAAGAAGTGAAACAAAGTAAATTCCCTATGCTCTCCAAAAGCTTGGAATCTGCTTGGTGTGGGGGAATATTACAAGTAATGTAAGTAAAATGTAAACTCTTTGAGGGTAGGGAGTATTTGTTTGGTTTTTGTCTCTGTACATAGAATGATTTTTAAAATGGTTATAATATAAGTACTTAAAGAGGAGTCCAAACAGAGTAATATTAGCATTCAAGAAAAGATCACTAATACATGCCTACAAGGGATTGGAGCTAGGAGTTCTAAGGGGCATAATTGGAGGGGCAGGGATGAGATGAGGCAATACAGAGGATGGTCTGGTTTGACTGGAGTACAGAGTACCTGAAGGGCACTGATGTGCATGATATAGCTGGAAAGGGAGGTTGGAGCCAATCTTGGAGATTTAGCCAGACTTAGCCATGGCAGGGTGAGGGTTTGGGTGACTGAGAGAATGGGGCTGCCATTAAATTAAATGGGGATGTTTGGGGGAACAGCAGTTTTTAGAAGATGATAATTTCTGTTTTGGCCATCTCGAGTCTGAGGCAATGACTACTGAGAAGCCAGGCAATCAGTTAGAAATGTCTCACTTAGAGCCCTAGGGAGAGGTTAGGGCTGGAGGTTTAGACATAGTCTGCAAAGAGGTGAGAATTGAAGCCATGAGAGTGGATGAGGTCATCAAGTGAGGGGGTCTAGAGAAAAAGGAGACAATTGTTGGGGTTCTATCCTAACACTTGGGTTTTTCCTGAAAAAGCCCAGATCATTGGGCAGAAGCCAGGATAGTAGAGTTCACCTGTTCCCTACCCTAGTTAAAAAATTTGGAGGCACCTGAAGCCAAGAATTAGCCTAGAGGTGTTGGGTGGGGTTGGAAAAAGGCAAGAAGGACTGATCAGTAAATGGCTTTCTAAGGGGCAGCCTCTGTTTAGAAGAGTGAGGCAGGTAGATGAAGAACCTTGCTAAGCTTGAAAATCTAGTTCCAGTCTCAACTGCTAAATTAAGTATTTGCTTTTTTTTCCCCTTCCCCATAATAACATCTAGAGATGGAAGTTTAAGCAGGTAGTGGGGAAGAGGAGTCTTCTTTGGGTATTTGTAGAACAAGTTTAATTTAAACTTTATTTTTCAATTAACAAGCTTTTTCTCCCTCCCTCCAGCCCCACTCCCCCAATTTGAAATAAAAATAAAACCCTTGGAAGAAATATTTAGCACTAAGCAAAACAAATTCACACATTGGCCCCATCCAAAACTGTATATTTTATTCTGGATCTTGAATCCAGCCCCTCTGACCAGAGGTAGGTACCCTAGAACAAATTTGATTTCAAAGCGATGTTAAAATGATTCTTTGAGGTCTAGAGTATGTGGCAACTCTAACGATTTTATTCTTCAAATAATCTCTAACTTCCAGATTCCACTCTAGGGGAACCTCCAGAAGGCTTCCCCCGACCCTTTCTCCAATTGTTATAGCCCTCTTTCCCAAATCCTGAAATTACATGGTGCTTATTTTGCATACATTATGTAATACCTTCTTTGTATACCTGTTCTTTTCCCTTCCAGTAGGAGAAACCTTCCTGAGAGCAAAAATTATTTTGCTTTTTTCCTCTCTAACACCTAGCACAGAGTAGGTAGTTAGGTGCTTTTTTAGTGAACAAATGGAACTCTTTTGAAAGAAGGGGTCCAAATATTATATATACTATTATGAAAAGGAAAAGAATGGAACAAGCATTCATTAAGTGTGACTTGCCCAAGGTCATCACACAACTAGTAAGTGCATGAGACTGAATTTGAATTCAGGTCGCCCTGACTCCAGGCCTGTTTCCCTTATCCACTACCGTGTTTCCCCGATAATAAGACACTGTCTTATTATTATTTTTTTTTTTTGGAAAGAAAAACACCAGAGGGCTTATTTTCAGGGGAGGGCTTATGTTGTCCTGCCTCAGCTCTCCTCCTCGGCACTGCTCTCAATGGGGCCAGCAAGCAAATCACTGGGGAAGAACAGGATGACGCGCTCACTGCTGAAGTTCTGTTTGGATGTGGAGTGTGTTTCACAGGGGGGGAGGCGGTGCATACAGAGGGTACCTTAATGTAGCATGTAGCGCAGGGGATGATCATCTTCACTACAGTAGCAATCTCAATAGGGCTTATTTTCGGGATAGGTCTTATTATTGGGGAAACACGGTATGTAACTAGCTACCTACAGTATCAATGTGTGTTGGTTTCATTGTTAAAGAGATTTTTTTTCTTTAAAAAAAAAGTCATAAAAAATAAAATAATAATAAAAATAAAGTCATAAGGTATGATTTCCTTGTTAGGGGTGGGAAATAAAGATTAAAAAACAAGAGGAGAAGAAGAATTTTTTTTGCTTAAAAAATGAAGAGCTTGAATATAAGATATATTAACAAGTTCATCCTGTCAAGGTTACAAAGAAATACTAAAACCTTATCTTGTTGAGAAAAAAGAACAGCTTCCAGAGGGGCAGCTAGGTGGCACAGTGAATAGAGCACCAGCCCTGGAGACAGGAGAACCTGAGTTCAAATTCAACCTCAGACACTTGACACATTTACTAGCCGTATGACTTTGGGCAAGTCACTTAACCCCAATTGCCCTCCAAAAAGCAAAAACAAAAAACAGCTTCCAGAAACATTTGGTGTTTAGTCTGTAAGCTTGATCCACTCCAGAAAATAATTTATCATCACCCCAGTGGTTAATCTGAAAGAGTGGCAAATGTACTGTTGAACTTAGTAGATGTGGGTCCCTTAGATCTTAAATCACATCAGTGATTTCAGCCTAAGTATATATGTGGTAGGTGGTGATTTGGCACTTCACAGCTGACTTTTGTAACATTCTGGCTGATGTAACATTCTGGTAACCTTGACATTAGGGAAGTCAGATTCAAGCTTTATAATTCATAGAAAATTTCTCTGCCTCCCACAAGTCTTTGGGCCTTTCTTCCCTTGAATTCTGGGTGGATTCTAAGCAAACCCATACTGGTTAAATACACATGGGTGTTCAGAAATAAATTAAGCCTTTTAAAACTTCATGACTTATTATGGTGACAGATTCCCCCAACAAAATTGGCAGTTCTAGACATTGAAAACAAAAGGCCAGGCCCATAAAGTGGAAACATTCTTGTACTTGGGTTACTTTCTGAGATGCATATAAAGTGAGCTTTTATTTCTTTCTTTGCCATTCTGTAAATTAATGCACAAGGATTTGAGAAAGGAATTTGGGCCAGATTTGTTGAGTGAGAATCCGTTTTTGCCATGATTGATGTCAGCTGCGGTGGGGTAGCAAGGCCAGACACTTGTATGAAAAATGGAATCTTGACTTTTGTACTGTGGAGCAAGGCCAAGAATGCCAGAGAAATGGCAGATGGGTATACTGGCTGTTACCAAGTCCAAAGGGTCCAGAGTGCTGAACTTCATACATTGTTTGATTGACTTTGTGCCATACGAGGAAAAAATGGCCATGTTTTTCATGTGGATTAAAATAAAATCCCATTAAAGTTCATTTGAATTTGGGACTCACCAGCCAGGTCTTTTTTTTTTTTTTAACTTTTATCAAGGTTTTTATTTGCTAGGGGACACTGTGGAATATAAACATGGATGTCCTCAGAAGGCCTGGGGTTTACTATTTATTAGCTTTGTGACCTTGGGTCAATAACCTGAGATGGGAGGCAGCAAGATGCAATGAAAAAAATGTTGAATTTGCACTCAGAGGATCCACCTGGTTTAAAATCCTTTCTCTGTTATATATTAGCATATAAGACCTTGAGCAAATCACACCCTGGTCTAGACTTTGGTTTTCACAACCTAAAATAAGGGTATTGGATTAGATCAGTGGTTCCCAAACTGTTTGACCTCAAGATCCCTTTACACTCTTAAATACATTATTTTTGTTTTGTTTTGTTTTGTTTTGTTTTTGAGGGGAGAAGGAAGGCAATTGGAGTTGTGACTTGCCCAAGGTCACACAGCTAGTGCCTATCAAGTGTCTGAAGCCAGATTTGAACTCAGGTCCTCATGACTCCAGGGCTGGTGCTCTATTCACTATGCTACCTAATTGTATTAGAAATTAAAACACCTTAGTATTATTATGGGGGCAACTAGGTGGCACAGTAGATAGAGCACTGGTCCTAGAGTCAAGAGAACCTGAGTTCAAATCTGGCCTCAGACACTTACTAGCTGTGCAACCCTGGACAAGTCACTTAACTCTGTTTGCCTCAGTTTCCCCCTATAAAAAATGGCCTGGAGAAAGAATTGGTAAACCACTTCTGTATTTTTACCAAGAAAACTCAAAATAGGGTCACAAAGAGTTGGACACAACTGAGAAATGCCTAAACAAAACTTACTCTTCTTCCTTCTTGTTTGGCAGCCAGGTGGCACAGTGGATAGGTCACTGGGCCTGGAGTCAGGGAGACCTGAATTAAAATTTGACCTCAGACACTTATCAGCTGTGTGACTCCGGGCAAGTCATTTAATCCTTTTTGCCTCAGTTTCCTCATCTGTAAAATGAGCTGGAGAAGGAAATAGCATCCAGCATCATTGTCAAGAATACCCCAAATGGGGTCACAAAGAATCAGACATGACTGAAATACAACTAAACATCATTATCGAACAACTCTTGAAGAACTCATAATATCTCATCTGTATAATGAGACTTGAATTTGATAACCTCTAAAGTTCCTTCTAGCACTAAATCTGTGATTCTGGGATTATATATTTACCTTTTGTTTTGTAATACTAAGGAAAAACAGTGTGCTGTAAGTGGATGGAAGGCCAGTATTGAAGGCAGAAAGACTTGGATTTAAGTGTTGACTCTAAGACATACTAGCCTGTATGACCTTGGGGACAGAGCACGGAATCTTTAGGGTCCTTAAGCAAATCTAAGAGTCCTTGTTACAAAGAGTAGCCAGTCTGCACTGGTGGAAAGTAATTTTTACATTAGAGTTGCCCATACTGAGGAAATAACAGATCAAACAGATACCACACACACACACACACACACACACACACACACACACACACACACACAC
>NW_027185877.1:7157541-7195016 GCF_028583685.1 Petaurus breviceps papuanus
CACACACACACACACACACACACACACACACACACACACACACACACACACATTTTTCAATGGCTGTCTCATAGAAGAGCTGAAGTGCTCTTCTTCCTAAGCTCCCTGTCCTAGATTCCCTGAATTTTTCCTCAGTTAAAATCCCACCTTATTCATGAAACCTCGGTTAGCTTTTCTTACTGCTGTGGTGCTTTCCTTTGAGATCAGTTATCTCAGTGTTGCTCTTGTTTGTGTACAGTTGTTTGCAGGCGATCACTCCCATTAGAATGCAAGTTCCTTAAAAGCAGGAACTGGTTTTACCTCACTTTGTGTCCCCAGGGCCCAGCATGGTGCCTGATTTAAGTAAGTAAGTGCTTAATCAATGCTTGTTGAGTGACTGACTAGTGGGAAAAATAATGAATTTGCAGTCAAAGCATGTGGGTTTGACTCCTAGCTTAGCTCCATGGTGACCTTGGCCAAAGGGAAGGTGTATGGGACAGTGGAAGGAACAATGACTGTGTTATCATCCCTGAACTTCATCTGAAAAAAGTGTGGAATTTAGACTAGATGGCCTCTGAGGTCCCTTCTAGCAGTAGGACATGATCATGAATAATTTCATTATCTGGGAATAACATCTCTAGGAGAGGAGCTAAATGATCCCCTGAGATGTTCTTTCCAACTCTAATCTCAATGATCAAACAAACCCCAAATCAGTGCTTTTTGTTCATTGGCTAATCTGATCAGGTCTTACTCTGTGAAAGTCTAACTACTTATTTGATGTATGCTTTAGAAGTGGGGTGTTGTATAAAAAAAAAACCTCAAATCATTTTCTGTGATAATGACAGTAATTTAAAAAAATAAAACAGCTTGTAAGGTTTGCAAAATCCTTTATAATTATTATATTATGCTCACAGCAACTTTGGGAAGTGTAGGTAATATTATCCTCATTTATAGACGAAGAAACTGAGACAAACAGAAATGACTTGCCCGTGGTCACATATCTGGTAAGTGTCAGAGGCTAAATTTAAACTCAGGTCTTCCTGACTTTAGGATTCCTTCCTGACTCTCTCCATTGCACCCGGGACACCTTTGGCATTCTTTCAAGGCTCTCTCTGCTGAGAGTAGCCTGGGTAAGCATATAAAACTTTGGAAGCCACTCTGAATTGTTGGTATTTTTCATACATTTCCAAGAGTGCCTTTTCTACAAGTGTTTTGAATGTATATACCTATTCACCTGAAGTTTTACCTACTGAATGAATTTCAGGAATCCTAGCTATTGTTGGCAGAGCTCAGTCGGCCAAAGGGTGTTCAAGGGTGGGGGGTGACCTTGAAGCCTTGAGTACTGAACACCTGATTACAACCATGGATTATGCACCTAACTAAATAGCTGTAGTGTTCCCAGTGCTGGCTGAAAAGCTCAAGCATTATTTGTATCTTGCCATTTACAATAAGGATCAAGTTTCATTCCAAGTTTCAACAATATGGCACCTGTCTTATGGGAAAAGTAGTACTGAAAGAATAAATAAAACTTTCAGATTTAACTTCATGTTTTCAGACATTAGTATATTATTGCTTATGTAACAATGGAATGATAGCTATTTCTGAATCCTGAAAATCACCTGTTTGGTCCTGCTTCTTGTACTAAAGTTACTCATGAATAAGTATGAAAAATACCTAGGAATGTACACCATTGGTGAGTATCACACCAAGCTGAATTGTTTAAGCAGCAAGGGAATGTTGTAATCCGAACTCAACTTCCTGGACTAATTTGATGATCCTTCCCCAGGAGAAGCCTGACCTTAAAGCTAATACATACCATTATGTGTTGCAAGAATGGCTATAGATCATGCTGAGTTCATCTTAGTCAAAATAGTGGGGCTGAAGTTCACTCACTACATTATCTGGGATAGAAGACTCTTCTTTCCATTTCTGTTAGGAGCACTGATATCTGATAAAGTCCCACCTAGTAAAAGAGCTGTTAAGTCTCATTAAAGCTGGGGGTCTATGAAATTTATACATATGTCTCTAAGTGTACACACATACACACACAATATTATATTTCAATGTAATTGGTTTCCTTTGTAACCCTACATTTTTATTTTATGCATTTAAAAGTATTATTCTCAGAAAAAGGTCCATAGCCTTCACCAGGCTGCCAAAGGGGAAATGACAGGAAAAGGTTAAGAAGTCTGCGACTTATGGTCCCTTTTTCTGTAGTGATGAAGCAGCCTTTTAAATTGATGCCTTAACAATTAGGTCTTTGTGAGCACCTGCTGGTCATGCAATCAATCAACAAACAACAATCAGTCATTTATTAATCACTTACTGTATTCCAAGCACTGAGGATACCAAGAAAGACCAGAACAAGTTCCCTGCCCTCAAGGAGCTCATATTTTAATAGGATAGGCAACATGCAAATGGCTATATAGGTACAGGATATATCTTGTAAAGGCGAAGCAATCTCTGAGGGAAGTCACTATTGGTGTGATGGTGGTTGGGGGGAAGAAGGGACTAAGAAGGACCTCTTAAAGATGGTGGGATTTGAGTTGAGTCTTGAAGTAATGCCAAAGGCAAATATGTCAAGCAGATAGTTAAACAATCAAACAAACAAAAGCCTGGCTTCTTTTCTTTTTACTGTACTGGGGCTGATTTCTAAGGGGGATTGGCTTTCCGTTTTGTTTTCAAGAACAGATTGTTGTGCTTATATGCAAGAACAACTTAGTGTATTATCTAAGATGTATGTGTCTGTATGTTTGGATGCTGATTGCTAAGAAGTAGAGCCTTTTTATTCTGCCAGAGCAGACATGTGGGAAGGGAGGATCATGAATGTTGACTCATGCAAAGATAGCTAAGGATCTGGGCTTCCAGCCCCCTAGTGACTTCAGTCGTTTGCTCAAGGACCATCCTGACCTGCTCACAAAATGGTTTATGATGCTATGAAGTGAATTCTGGACTTTGTGCACTGATACTGACAGGCCTTAGAAAAGGGACAAAGCCCTACTGTTGGCGCCATTTGTTGACTTCTACCCAGGAAAAATACCCCAGATTAGTGAAGCAGAGAAACTTAAATTATCTCCATCTGGACGGGTGTTTATTGTAGTTATAGTAAAACCTTTGTGCATGCAAATGGACTAGTCACAGCGCTAACCACTGATGATACAATTACTTAAATCTTGAGCTAACAAATAGAAACCATGCTTTTGAAGGACAGTGTGATGGTCTCTGTTTCCCCTACAAAGTATGTCGTAGCATTTTTCCACTAAATGGTATGAATCTGGCTCTGTTATAAGTGATTAAACCTAACCCAAAACTCTTTCCCTCAACAAGCCCACTGATTCTCAAGTTTTAGCTTGAGGGCTGGATGGGTGGATGGCCCCTGCTCCAACATGCCCTGCCCCCCACCTTCCTTGGCCAGACATGAATTCCTGGGGAGCTGTTGGAGTTTTGTGCCTGGAGGCCTGGACTATTCCACTGAACAAAATGGAGAAATAGTCTTGTATAACTAACCAAAGTCCTCTGAAATGACCTGGTAGCCTAGGGTGAGAAAAGAGGTGATTATTTGGAAGGGTGGTAAGACTTTCTAAATGAAGTGAAATCTCTAGTTATATCCTATTATTTGAGGTTACTGTTACATTTCTTCACTTTAATTAATGCCTGACTCCCAAGATATTACAGAGATGTTGTTTTTTTTCTCTCTCTAGTCAAAATGCCCAACTGGGGAGGTGGTAATAAATGTGGGGCCTGTGGAAGGACTGTGTATCATGCTGAAGAGGTGCAGTGTGATGGAAGAAGCTTTCACAGATGTTGTTTTCTGTGCAGTAAGTAACCTTTCCCAATTGTGGCCTTATCTGTTAGGAGTCCAATGGTATAGAGATTAGAGTGTGAAGGATCTGAGGTCAGGTCTTCCTGACTTTGAATCCTACCTCAGCTCAGATCCTACCTTCTTCAGGAGGCCTTTCCCATCCTGCCTTCTCTCTGAAATGCCCCTTCCATTTATTTATTCTCTGTACATCACACACACACACACACACACACACACATATTCACACACTCACACGCACATGGATTATACAGCACACAAAGCCAAAGATGCTTTCATCCCTTGAGATTACAGTGTTTAGGTATTTCTGTAAATTCTGCCAGACATGGGGATTGGAGTTGTTAATGGTAAGTACCAGGCTTCCTTAACTCCTCAGACCAATTCAATAAACCATATGACTCTACTTCATGCAACTCACCAGGCTAAGCACAGGAAGAGATGGAGAGATAAGGGACACAGGTGTTCTTTTCCCTGGGAAGGCCAGTCTAGTATGGGCTATGGCACACAGGCAGGCAAGTTCAAGAGAAGGGCTGGCCTGAGGATTTCATCAGTGTAGGGAGCTTCTGGTGAGGACTTCTACCAATGGAGGGTGGCACCTTCTCTGTAACTTGGAGTCTTAGAGCATCAAGAAGAGAATTGACCTATTCAGGCTTACACAGCTGTCTTGTGTCAGAGTCACATGGGCATGTGTCAGAGACAGGACTGGAATTCAAGTCTTCCTGGGATCAATGCCAGCTTTCTCCCCACTATTTATTCTATGCTGACTCTCAGTAACACATAGGCTATTTAAAATAACAGATATTTATGAACAGACTGTACAATAATTATTCTGAAGATTGCAAAGATTAAATGAGAGAAACAGAAGACTAGACATTCACTTTTCATTCACTCTCTGGCTGTCCCTCATTCCGGGAATGTTCTCTCTTCTCTGTTTCAACTACTGACCTCTCTGACTTTCTTTAAGTCCCAACTAAAAACCCACCTTCTAACAGGAAGCCAACCTGTCTTAATTCCAGTGCCTTCCCTTTGTTAATTACTTCCTCTTAATCCTGTATATAGCTTGTTTTGTATAAATTTGTATGTTGTCTTTCTGCCAGACTGTAAGTTCCTTGAGGACAGGGACTGTCTTCTGCTACATTTTGTATCTCCAGCACTTAATGAAGTGCCTGGCACATAGTAGGTATTTAAGAAATGTTTATTGCTTGATTGATAGGCAGTATAGGGTGAGTAGAGAACTAGCTTTGGAGTCAAAAAGACCTGGGTTCAGGTCTTGCCTCTGACTCATATGTATGGGACCATAGATTAGTTCCTTACCTTCTTAGTAACCCTAAACAAGCTACTAAGAATATGTTCCCAGAAAAGGTGCCAATCTGAAGTGTATAGAGGTGATTTTCCCACCAGGAGTTCACCATAGGTCCCAGGGATAAAAATTTCAATTAATTCTTGTAGCGGCAAGCACCCCAGTGTCCCCAGGGTGCCCGCTCACACAGGTTCCTGGATCTGCTTTGTTAAAGGAAAGCAACTCAAAATGGGTTAACAAACTTACTTTAATCAGTCAGACATATATCGTTTACCTTGTTCAGGAGAAAAGGTCAGCACCCCGAACTTCAAAGTATACAGGCATAATTATCAAGACAGAAACATCAAGTAGACAAGATTTCCAAACTGTCCAACCATTACATCCATACCCAGTCAACATCTGGGTTTTTCAAAGCCGGGGGGGGGGGGGGGGCGGGGCTCTGGACCACAGCTTTTCACAATACAGATCAAATCACAGAACACTTCTCAAAGTGAGCCCCCTAAAACAAAGCCTCACATCAGGGCTTATATAGCCTTCTCCTGGCTCAGAGAATGTAACAACCTTATTGACCCACTAGCCAATCAAAAAGTATCTACTGAAAAACAAGCCTCCCTCCCCAGGTTTCTGGTGCACTTAGCCTAGGGGCAGGGAAGATCTTCCAAATTTGCATTCCCATTACAATTCTAACTTTCAATTAAATAGTAATTTTACTACATTTTTAAAGGGGAGAAAAACAAATGTCTCATTTGTTTAAAATAAAGTTTTAAATTCCCCAAGTCAGTAAAGATTTGATCAATTTCAAGGATCTTTTTCTTTAGTAAAGAAAAAATGCACTTATTCTAGGAAAAGACAGCAAATATATATGAGACATTTTCCACAACAAAGGACTGAAACCAAGATTTAACTGGTTTCTTCAACCTCATGCTTCTTAAGCTACTCTTTAAAAGGCTTATAGTACTCTCCCTGAGCTGGCCCAGCTCACAAGATTGTCTGGAAGCTTTTCCAGATTCACCACGTTGGACACAATAAGATTGAATGCCCTAGTCTTACAGAAAACCCTCACTTCTGTCCATTTGTCTGTCATACCTGCAAGTTCTCTCCACAGATTAGATTTAGCTATCCTTTTGAAAGAAAAAATTAAAGGATTTCTTAAATACGTATTATGTGTGATGAACTAGAAACACAAAGATAAGACAAGATAACAGTCCTATTCTCAAGAGGTTATAATGAGATAATAGCTTAGTGGGTAGTGAGCTGGCCTCAAAGCCAGGAAAACCAGCATTCCAGTCCTTCTTTCAAATATTCCTCCTCCTCCTCCTCTTTCTCTTTCTTCTCCTCGACCTTCTCCTTCTACAGCTTTTTTGGTTGTGTCTGACCCTTTATAACTTCATGGTTTTTTCCATAGGGTTTTCTTGGCAAAGATATTAGAGTGGTTTATCATGTCCTTCTCCAGCTCGTTTTACCAGATAAGGAAATTGAGGCATACAGAAGCTAAGTGACTTGCCTAGGGTCACACAGCTAGTAAGTTAGCTGTCACACCACCTAGCGAGCTGCCTTTAATAATAATAGTTAGGGGCAGCTAGGTGGCACCGTGAATAGAGCACTGGCCCTGGAATCAGGAGGACCTGAGTTAAAATCTGATCTCAGACACTATCCAATACATACTAGCTGTGTGATCACAGGCAAGTCACTTAACCCCAATTGCCTTGTCTTCCCCCCCTCCAAAAAAAAATAATAATAATAGTGAGCATTCATAGGCAGCTTTAAGGCTTGCAAAGCACTTTGCAAATATTATCTCATTTGATCCTCCCAACAACCCTGGGGATTATCCACATTTTCCATATGAGGGAACTGAGGCAGAAAGCTAACTTGCTTTATGGGTCACATAGCTTGGAAATGTCTGAGGTCAGGTTTGGTGTCAGGGCTTCCCAATTCCAGGTCCAGTGCTCTCTCTCTGTCCTCTGGCCACCTAGGTGATTGAGCTGTCCCTAGCTGACAGAGTAAAAGCCACCATAGGATTATATACTCCCTTAGACCTAGAAAGGATCTGGTCTAACCCTCTCATTTTATAGATAAGGAAACACTGAGACCCAGAAAAGATAAGTGACTTACCCAGAATCAGGATAGCAAATAATGGGCTAGGATTCGAACAGAGGACTTCTGAATCAAAAATCAAATGTTCTTCCCACTGTACTGCACAGGCCTTCCATGGCCATGGATGGAGGCCTGATACCTGGTTTCAAATCCTGTCTCTAACAGATATTTACTAGAGGACAATGGGCAGGGTTCAACTTCTCAGAGTACCTGGGCAGCTCTGAGACTTTTAAGTTGTATTTGAACTCAATGTAGATCTGTGTGGTGGGAGGGAGGGATTTTCCATAATCGGAATGCCCTACACTGATGACATCACTAGACTGGACCAAAATGAAAAGCTCAGCTTTCTAAAAGACATAGCTATTCTTTAGAAACTATTTTTAACCAGTAATTTGTGCAGCCTGAGATAGGCTATACAGCCTCATCCCTAATGTTATCATATCGATTCAGTTCAGTAAACACTGTGTCAGCCATTGAACTTTAAGGCAACATTGTTTATTTTAAACCCTGAATCAGGTTTGTTTGGTTTTTTCCTGTTCTTGGGCAGTTACCATATTTCATTTTATACATGGGTCACCTGTTTGGAAGTGATATGCTTTTATCTAATGTACAGATGGCCAAAGAACGGAGAACACCATGTAATTCTTCCAACAAAATAATTTCTAAACTCGTTAGCCTGCATATTATGGAAGCTGCCCATCTACTGTAATTTAATTTCAACTCCATCAGGATGGGTCATGGGTAGAAGCATCTTTGCTGCTAAATAAATATTTTGGTCACTAAGAGATTTTTCTGCTGCTCTGTTGTGGCCCCAGTGAGTTCCTAGTACCTCTTTCTCAAACTCAGTTTAAGCTTTAGAAAATGTAATAATAGTGGGAGAAAGACATTCTGATTATAGATGGCTGTGGCAAAGAACCAATCAGAGCAGTTGTTCTCCTGTGCTACTACAAGAAATTGAATATAGACCTTTAAGCTAAGAGGGAGACTAGTAGAAGGAACCTTAGAGACCAGCTTGTCCAAGCCCCTCATTGTATAGATAAGAAAAAGGCCCAGAGACATGAAGTCACATAGCTGGTGAGTGGTAGAAGTCAAATGTGGATTGTGGTCTCCCAGATGTCAGCTGGGGACTCATTCCGATTGACAGTTTGCAGACCTAGAATTATAATCAGTGCTGGTGGAAGCTGGAAGGGAGGCAAAAGGGGATTTTTTTTTCCAGATTCTAAGACAGTGGAATTCTAATTTTAGTAACGGTTTTGGGAAGAGGTATGACTGGTTAGTGGGTAGAGAAAGCTCTTGATCCTTTTGGTTCATGCCAAGCTGTGACTTTACCACTCATAAGTATTATTATTGTAAAAGTCAGTGTGCTGAAATGAATTGTAATTACGGAGATTTTAGTTGAAGTTTTACCCCGAAGATATATTATAACTGTGTGCCTCTGGCAAGTCACTTAGCCATTCAGATACCCCCAAACAATACTTTAACCAAGGGGAATGGTTGAGCTTTAAACAACAAGAAAAATTTTGACAACTTCAATTTCAATATCTTTGGTTTCCTTTGTAATCCTTTATATTTTATTTCATGTATTTAAAAACATTACTTTGAGAAGGTGAAGGTGTCAAAGGCTTCACCCAAGGGGTCCAGGACAAAAAAAAAGGTTAAGAACCCCTGCTCCAAGTTATAAAGACTGGTCTGCCCAAGGGAAACACTTCATCAAGAGTTTCCTATACTGATAGAGGGCTTTAAATCCTAGGTCTACACACACACACACACACACACACACACACACACACACACACACACACTAACTGAACTTCATATGGCACTTTAAGATTTGCAAAGCTTTTTGCATTCATTATCTCACTTGATTCTCACAACAGTACTGTGGAGAGGAGGTATTTTTGTTATCCCCATTTTAGAGGTAAGACAGTTGAGGTTCACAGCAGTTAAGTGGTTTGTCCATAGTAATAAAGCTAGCATCCTGTCTGAGGCAGGATTCAAACCCAGGTCTCTCCTCCCTCTAGGTGCAATACATCTTCCACTAGGAAGCTTGTGGGATGAGGGTATAGAAGAGTGAGAAGCAATCACATTATGTGGAGGCAGGCTATGTTTCTAACTATTAAATATCTTGGAACTCCAAAATTGCTAGGTTGGGTTAAAACCTATGGTTATTCCAAGCGAACTCTGAATTTCCATGATTTAATATCAAATGCCCCAAAACCTCTGAATAGAATAGAGCCCTCTCTTTATTTCTAAGGCTAAATGTAATGTCCCAGTTCTACTACTGTTCTCTGGCTTTGGGACAGCATACAATGAATGAATGAGCAGCATGATGGGAAGAGTGCCTTTTGACATTTGTAGCTAATTGTGTATACTGTCATTGTTCTAAGAAAAATGAGCCCCTGTGGGACATTTTTTCAAGTCTCATTTTTTTCCTCTCCAGTGGTTTGCAGGAAAAATTTAGACAGCACAACTGTGGCAATTCATGATGATGAAGTCTACTGCAAATCCTGCTATGGAAAGAAGTATGGACCCAAAGGGTATGGCTATGGCCAAGGAGCAGGCACGCTTAACATGGACAGAGGAGAGAGACTGGGCATCAAGCCTGAGAAGTAAGTGGAAAGTTGTGTTGTCTTCAGAAACAGATTCAGAAAATGGATGGTCAATGAATAAGCATCTAAGAGTTTCACACATATTTTCAAAACATCTATATTTGTTAGTTATTTGTAGTTAACCTCTTTAGGCATTCAATCAGAAGGATTTATTAAATGCTTACTTTTGTGCCAGGTACTGTGTTAGGCACTAGGAATACAAAGAAAAAAGCAAAATCAGCCTCTGCCCTCAAGGAACTTGTATTCTAATTATACAAGATGAATTCTAGGTAGTTTTGAAAGGAATTGCATTAGGACCTGGGGGAAATCAGGGGAAGATTCATGTAGATGGTAACACCTTAGATGGGTCTTAAAGGGGAACTAGGGATTCCAGGAGGTGGAGATGGGGGTGGGGAGAGCATTCCAAACTTGGGTAACCACCAATGTAAATGCAAAGAGATGAGAGATGGGGGGAATAGCAAGTAGGCTAGCATGGCTATTGTTACAGTGTACATGTTGTTGTTCAGTCATTTCAGTCATGTCTGACTCTTCATGACTCCATTTGAGGTTTTCTTGGCAAAGACAATGGAGTGGTTTGCCATTTCCTTCTCCTTTGCATTTTACAGGTAAGGAAACTATGGCAAAAAAGGTTTGCAACTTTATGGTACCTGGATCCTTTTCTGCTTTTATAACCTAGTCATTCCATCTCTTTGCTAAGTTTTCATTTTCCTTTTGATGCAGATTATATCTGCCTCTATAAATTCAATTTGCCTCTCAGTTGGTTGAATTCTGGCCTTATTCTCAGAGATATTACCCATCTCTTTATTTAAAACAAGACCAAAAAACCCCCCCTTCACAGGAAAGGGTTGACTCTTTTTTGACCTAAAGCAACTAAGGCCTACCACAGTCTGGCCCTTCCTAGCTTATCTAACCAAAGCCAACTCCTCCCTTAGATGGAACTTTTGTTTTAGTTAGACCTGTCTTCCAAACACCTTCCTCTCTTCCTTTTCTCCCTTTCCTCTCCTAAAGAGACACAGCTCGACCATCTCTTAACACTCTTCCTACTCAAGACTTTCCTCTCCCAGGAACTTTTCCTGAAAGTTCCCCAGGTCACATTGAATTCTTCCTTTTCCCTAGGTTTCAGCAACATTTCTTGGCATCTTCCTCCAATACCCCTCATTCCTGGATTTGGCCATTATCATTGTTATTACACAACTGTTAAGCATGGCCTAAAAGGCCCAGTAGGGTAGGGACCATGTCTTCCCCTTCTTTTGGGTTCTCTTTCTTTGTTTAGGCCTGTGCTTTTTTCTTAATTTAATAATTTTTTATTTTTATTAATTTGTTTGTTTACTTTTAGTTTACAGGATTCAGTTCCACAATTCCTTGAGTTTCACATTTTGTCCCCCTCCCTCCCCTCTCCCCCATGGCGGCATATAGTCAAGTATAGGTTCTGTAAATACTTTTACATTATACATTAGTCATGTTATAAAGACGGATTGTATCAGATGGAATGAAAAATGGTAAAGAGGACATAAAACCAAACAAGAAAAGGAAAAAGATCAGGTATTTTGCTTCCATCTGGATATAAACTCAGTTCTTTCTAGTTCTTTTGCTGGATGCACACATTTCTCTCCATCATGAGTCTTTTGGGATTGACTTATATCACTGCATTGCTGAGAAGAGTCCAGTCTATCAAAGTTGGTCATCACACATAAGTTGTGTCTGTAATTGTGTACAAATTTCTCCTGGTTCTACTCTTCTCACTCAGCATCAGTTCATATAAGCCTCTCCAGGTAAATATGAAGTCCATCTGCTCCTCGTTTCTTATTGAACAATAGTATTCCATAACATGCATATACCACAACTTGTTCAGCCATTCCCCAATTGATGGGCACCCCCTTAATTACCAATTCTTTGCCACCACAAAAAGAGCTGCTATAAACATTTTTGTACATGTGGGTCTCCCTCCCACTTCTATGATCTCTTTGGGATATAACCCTAGGAGTGGTATCGCTGGGTCAAAGGATATAAAATTATTTATAGCCCTTTGGGCATAATTCCAGATTGCTCTCCAGAAAGGCTGGATCAGTTCACAACTCCACCATAGGCTTGTGCTTCTTAAACAGTGGATCTCAAACCCATATGGGATTGCAAAATATTTGGCAACAGTAAAAGGTCTCTGAATAGGCAATGACCAAAAATTAATTAAAAATCAAACACATAATGAATTTGAGATGTTTCTGGCAGGACTTGCCAGTGTTGTATCATGCAACTTCATTGTAGCCTTGGTTCTGAACACAAAGCATTCGCATTTTGTACTGTGCATGCCCTCAGGCCACACAGTGCTGAAATATGGAAAAGGGGTAAGTGGAAAAAATTCAAGAAGCCCTGGTCTAGACTATTCCGATGCTATTTGGATTGTTTGTTTAATTCTTCACTCACAACAAAAACCAAACCCTACATTTTCACTCAAACTTGTTAGTGACTTACTAGTGGTGGTAAAAACACTGTTACTCTTCAAGGCTTTTTACTCCACCAGGCAGATTACTACCAATCCAGCCCTGCCTATCCTTTGCAGCTCTTTATTCTGAACTAAAAACAAAAACAAAACAAAAAACCCAAATCAAACAAGCATTTCCATATACTGGTGGTACAGGAGGGGATCATATGTGAAGCTGGGAATCTCTTACATAGAGCCAGGACAATGTTCTAAGTTATTTTTGTTGCTGTTTCTGTTGCTTGGATTTCATCAGTATGGGGGAGCTCCAAGATGTGGAAAATCTTTCTGCCAGTGCATAACTTGAACAAATTATATTTTCTAAGAGAATTTGCTGGGATATCCAGAGCTTTTACATAAGGAAAATAGGCATGAGAATTGTATAGATCATATAAATTGTAAAGATTTGTAGAATTGTAAAGATCATAATCTTTGTCTAATTTAAAACGAGGTAGTTAACTTATCTTTTGGCTACTAAATTAAAAAAACATTTGCTTGGAAATATATTATGTTCTAAACTCATTTTAATCAAGCTGCTTAGCATACTTTCAAAGGAATAGGAATCCTTAAACTTCAAGAACAATAGACTTAGATTTTTTTTCTTTGAACCTCTAATAAATAGTCTCCCCCCAACTGTGTCCCCTTTATTTGCATTCCCCACATATGGTGGATTCTATTTTTGTTTACTCTAAGGAAATGCTTTTTTTCCTTTTTTTTACAAGTGTAAGAAGTTTCCTGAGTGGCTTAAATTTGCTTTCATTGTTTGTAGCAATTGTTTGTAGATCCTTTTTTTAATGCCCATTTCATTTGTTAGGTGATCCAGTGTAAAAAAATATTTACAAATAAAACACAAGTTAAGGTACTGTCTTAGTTGGTACAAAGGTGACAAACAATGCAATGATGCCTTCTTGAACCAGTTGTTTTGTTTCTAAAACTGTCAGCGGAACTGCTCAAATTGATATGGACTCCTCCTTATCCTTCCTTTGAAAGTTGGAAGTTACTTGTAAGTAAGTGTGCCCAGGATATACAAGGTTACTTTTGCAACAAGCTTAAAAAAAAGGTATTGTCATTGGCCTTGGACTCTGAAGCCTGGCGCTAGTTTATGGAACACACTGACTTTTAAGGTTTAAATAACAGATTTCTTTGTTTATATTTTCTACAGATATCTTAACTAATTTTTTTTTTATTTTAATGTCACTTCTTAACTTCCCTTTTGTTGTCATTCACTCATTTCCAGAGTGTCTGACTCTTTGTGACTCCATTTGGGGTTTTCTGGGCTTGGAGTAGTTTACCATTTCCTTTTGCAGCTCGTTTTACAGATGAGGAAACTGAGGCAAAGACAGTAAAGTGGCTTGCCTATCTAGTGAGTAAGTGCCTGCGGCCAGATCTGAACTCAAGAAGATGAGTAGGCCAGGCACTCTTTCCACCATGCCATCTCTAGCTGGCCCTTATCAACTTCAACAAAACCCTCAGCATGTAGAAGCATGGTTAAGCAAAACAAGCCAATATATATGTTGGTCATGTCTGACAGGGTTTGTGACACACCCACAGTCTTCCACCTCTTACCAAGAAGTGGGAGGCAAGGCTTTCCTCATCAGTCCTTTAAAAGAATCACAGTCAAGATGGCTGAGTAGAAGCACGACCTTCCCGCGGCTCTGGCTTCCACGTTCCCCAATCCATGTAAAAAGGGGACTCTAAACAAACTTTGGAGCTGCAGAACCCACAAAATGACACAGAGAAGCTAACCTCCCACTAAGGACAGCCCAGCAGGCTGGCAGGAATCGGCCAGCGCAGCATTCTGGGAGCCGAGCCCAGCCCCACGCCAAGGCTTTAGCTCCAGGGCAGGCCTGACCAGCCTCCAGCCAGAGGGACTCCAGATCAGCAGCAGCTATGGCCATTTCCAGATTTATCAACACATAGATGTGAAGGACAAAGTGAGAGGTCAGTGCAGTCTGGACTTTGGGACCCAGTAAGTGGGAGTGCATGGCTTTTGCCCCCCGGGGTGAGAAGCCGCTGAGATGCCAGCACAGCCAGCCAGTGCCATGTGGCAGCTTCAGCTCCTAGCCTGCAGAGTATAGGGGGACCAAGAACCAGTCTGAGGGGTAATTGCTCTTGCTTTAACCTTCTTGGATCTGGATTGCAGTCTAGGGTGGAGGTCCTGGAGTGTGTGTCCCGCTTCCCAGAACGTGTGGAGACCCATCTAATACCTTCGGCAGCTGAGAAAACCCCAGCATTTGGGACGAAAGCTTCCCTGTCTGGTGGCAGAGTCCTACTGTGGCAAAAAGCCCAGGGGTCAAGTGACTGAGGGGTGACATGACCAGGCAAAGGAAACAAAGCAGACAGAAGATTCCAACATTAGACTCCTATTTTGGGGACAAAAAGGAGCAAAGCATGGAAGAGGAGGAAAACAGTGAAGTCAGAACTCCTGCACCAAAAGCTTCAAAGGAAAATACAAGCTGGTTACCGGCCATAGAGGACCTTAAGAAGCAGATAAGAGAAGTGGAGGAAAAATTGGGAAGAGAAATGAGAACAAGGCAAGAAAATTATGAGATGAGAGTCAATAGCCTGACTGAGGAAAATAATACCTTAAAAAACAGACAGACTCAAATGCCAAAGGAGGCTCAAAAAGGCAATGAGGAGAAGAATGCCTTAAAAAGCCAAATTTGCCAGATGGAAAAAGAATCTCAAAAGCTCAACAAGGAGAATCATTGCTTCAGAATTAGACTGGAGCAAATGGAAGCTAATGACTTTATGAGAAACCAAGATGCTGTTAAACAGATCCAAACAAATGAAAGAATAGAAGGCAATGTGAAATATCTCATGGGAAAACCACTGACCTGGAAAATAGATCCAGGAGAGATAATTTAAAAATTATCGGACTACCTGAAGGCCATGATCAAAGTAAGAACCTAGAAATCATCCTCCAGGAAGTTCTCAAAGAAAACTGCCCTGATGTTTTAGAAGCAGAGGGCAAAATAGAGGTTGAAAGAATCCACTGATCACCTCCTGAAAAAGATCCCAAAAAGAAAACTCCTAGGAATATTATAGCCAGGTTCCAGAATTCCCAGATTAAGGAGAGATTATTACAAGCAGCCAGGAAGAAATAATTTGAATATTGTGGAAACACAATCAGGATAACCCAGAATCTGGCAGTTTCTGCACTGAGGGATCGAAGGGCTTGGAACATGATATTCCAGAGGTCAAAGGAGCTGGGATTAAAATAAGAGTCACCTACCCAGCAAAACTAAGTATCATGTTTCAGGGGAAAATATGGTCATTCAGTGGAATAGAAGACTTTCAAGCATTCTTGCTGAAAAAAAACAGAGTTGAATAGAAAATTTGACATTGAGATACAAGAAGCAAGAGAAGCATGAGAAGGTAAACAGGGAAAAGAAATCATAAGGAACTTATCAAAGTTGAACTATTAACATTCCTACATGGAAAAACAATAATTGTAACTTATGAAACTTTTCTCAGTAGTTGAAGGGATTAGAAATATATATACACACACACGTATATATATGAGGGTATATGGGCATATGAATACATATGTGACTGTGTGTATATATGTTTACAGGTATACATAGATAGAGGGCACAGGACCAATTTAACAGGAAAGGATGATACTCAAAAGGTGAAATTAAGAGGTGAGAGGAATATAATGAGAAGAGACGGGGAGAGACAGATTGGGGTAAACTATCTCATACAGAAGAGGCAAGGGAAAATGGTTACAATGGAGGGGAAGAATAGGAAGGCAAAAGGGAATGGGTCAACCTTATTCCCATTGAATTTGGCTTGAGGAGGAAATGAAATACACACTAAATAGGGTATCTCACCCTCCAGGAGAGTAGGGGGGGGGAAGGGAATGAGAGGGGAGGATGATGGAAGGGAAGGCAGGCTGGGGGGAGGGAAGTTGGAAGCACCCACTTTTGAAAAGGGATGGGATCAAAGTAGAGAATATAACAAGTTGGAGGGAGGGAAATATAGTCAGTCTTTTACAATATATCTACTATGTTATTGTTTTGCATTAGCCACACATGTACAACCTATACTGAACTGCTTATCTTCCCAGTAAGGGTGGGTGACAAGGAAGGAAGGGAATGAATCTGGAATTGAAAGTTTTAAAATAAATATTCAAATATATATGTATATACATGTGTATATATACATATATGTACTATTATTAATACCATCTTACATGTAATTGGAAAATAAGATATACAGGCACTGAGGCATAGAGATCCACTGGAAAAGTCGAAAGGGATATGGGAGAAAATATGGGAGAGAGCAGATTGGAGGAGGGGATATCTTGTGGGACTGCTATTTTGGGGTGGTGGGTAGGGGAAAAACGGGGAGAAAATTTGTAACTCAAAATCTGGTGGAAACGAACGTAAATCAGAAGTTAATAAAGCATTTAAAAACAAAAGAATCACAGCCAGTCATTGCATTGATTAGAATTCTGAAATCTTTCACTGTTGTTTTCTTTTACATTACTTTAGTTATTGTATAAGTTATCTTATTCCTGTGTATGTACTTTATTCTGCATTAGTTTATTGAAATCTTTCCAAGTTTCTCTGAATTTTTCACATTCATTATTTCTTAAAGCATGGTAATATTTTCTGATAATCGTACACTACAATTTGTTTAGCCATTTCCCAACTAATGGGCACCCACTTTCCTCCCAGTTCTTTGCTGCCATGTAAAGTACTGTTATAAATATTTTTGTATATGTAGGACCTTTCCTTTTGCCTTTGACTTTGGAGGTATGTACTTTATAGTGATATCAATGGCTCAGAGAGTAGGCACTATTTGAAAGACTTGGCTACTCTGATAAATACAATGATCCAAGACAATTCCAAAAGACTCATGATGAAAAAATGCTATCCACCTCCAGAGAGAGAACTGATGGGCTCTCAGTGCAAATTGAAGTATAAATTTTGCCTTTTTTTTTGCTTTTTTGCAATATGACTGATATAGAAATATGTTTTGCATGATTTATCCTGTCTAGTTGATATCATATTGTTTGCCTTAGTGGGTGGGGGAGGGGTGGTAGGGAGGGAGAAAATCTGGACCTCAAAATTTAAAAAGAAAGGAATGTTTAAAAAAAAAGTAATAAATTAAGGAGGGGGGAAAGAGTAAGGTACAATTTATGGCTTTCTAGTGTATTTACAAGATGTTTTTCAGATTTCCTGCTGATTTTATATCAGTTTACAGAATGTCCTATAAAACTAGCTTTCTATTCTTCCAGTTTGGTGGACTTGAAGATCATAATGCTATGCTAGAATGATGGCACAATCGATAAAGTGTCAGACCTGGAGGCAGGAAGATCTGAGTTCAAATGTGACATCAAACACTTACTACCTGTGTAACCCTGGGCAAGTCACTTACCCCTGTTTGTCTCAGTTTCCTCATCTGTAAAATGAGTGGGAGAAGGAAATGGCAAACTACTCCAGTATCTCTGCCAAGAAAACCCCAAATGGAGTCTTAGAGTCAGACGTGAGCGAAACAACCAAACAACATAACCCATAATTGGATATTTTCCATTAATTAGGCTTTTAGTGTACTCTTTTTAAAAAAATACAGTTTTATTCTTATCTTTTTGTTTTTACATTAACTACACTTTGCAACATATCCCCTCCTAAAGATCCATCCTTTACAACAGAGAATTGATTTAAAAAAAGAAAACTATAGTTCAGCAAAACCAGCACATTAAACTAAACCATCTGGCATTATAGGCAGAGTTCTGCATCTATGGTCTTTCTCTTTTGCTGAGAAGGCAAGGGAGTGCCTGCTCATATTTCTTCATTGGTACCAAACTTGGATGTTATTACTTCACAGTATTTAGTTTCTATTATTTTGCTATTGTTTTAAATTTCCATTTATATTATCGTAGTGATTATGAATATTTTCCAAGTTCTGCCTATTTCACTTTGCATGAGTTCAGATCTTACTGCAATTTTGTCTTTCTATACTTTTTTGTGTTGATCATAATTATTGTGTCTTGCAGCATAGTAATATTCCATCCCATTCATGTACCACAATTTATTTAGCCATTCCCCAATCAAAGAACATCTAATTTATTTCAGTTCTAAACTACTACAAAAAAATGCTATATAAATTTTGGAGTACATAAAGCCCTTCTTTTTGTCATTGATTTCCTTGGGGTATCTGCCTAGCAATGAAATATTTGAGTCAAAGTGTAATAACACTTTAATCACTTTCTTTGCATGGTTCTTACAGTACCTTTTGGGAAATCTGACCTGATTTTTTCTCTCTCTCATCTCCTGTAAGTGTGCAACCTCACAGACCTACAACAAATCCAAATACTTCCAAATTTGCTCAGAAATTTGGAGGAGCTGAGAAGTGTTCCAGGTGTGGTGATTCAGTGTATGCTGCAGAGAAAGTGATAGGAGCAGGAAAGGTAAGATGCTCTCTGTCGAATTCACCTACTTTTTCTGTGCAAATTTTGAACATGTTAATTTGAGATGCTAGTGGGATATCTGGAAATTTCTTCTAGGTCAACCTCAGACACTTACTAGCTGAGTGACCCTGGGCAAGTCACTTAACCCAAATTGGAAGGGAGGAAGGGAGAGAGGGAGAGAAAGGGAGAGAGAAAGAAAGGTTTCCCTTAGATAGTTGGAGATGCATCATCATCATCATGATTCATTTATTAAATTGTATTCTTATAACTCATTTATATAGCACTTTAAGGTTTGCAAACTGATTTACATATATTATCTCATTTGAGCCTCACAACAACCTTGTGCAATCAGTGCTATTATTTTCCCCATTTTGCAGATGAAGCAGCTGAGGCTGAGAAAACTAAAATTACTTAGTCACATAGCTAAAAAAGTATCTAAGGTAGACTGGAATTAAGTCGTCTTGACCCCAAGACCTACACTCTGAGATGTCACCTAGCTGCCTTTTGGAATTTGGGAAAATCGAATTCATTGAAACAGTGTGATAGATCACTAAGGGATACTGTGGGGAGAGAAGAGGATAGAGCAAAGTATAATAATTTGAACTGGAATAAAGTTCATTTATACTTGAACAAAGTATAATCATTTAATCACTTCATTCAATCATCCTTAAGGAGGCTTGCCTCCTTTAAGGGTCACAAAATACAATAGTCAAAGTTCTCCACTCATGGAGTACACAAAATTGCAATATTAGTCACTACTCAGCACTCTGTTAAGGGGTAGGGTAAAATACACAGGCCATCCACCCCTCAGTCACAAATAAGTCACAGTCTTCTCAGGCAGTATACAGTATCCAAGTAAAGTCTTCTTTCAGCTTGACGTGGGATAGTCTCTCAGATTCCCTGGATCCCCTTCCGTGGTCCCAGCTCCTACCTGGATTCACCAAACTGTCACCTGGGTTCAAAGGCAGACAGCTCCCAGTTGCTTGTCCAGCTCTCTGTGCTGTTCCTGCTGCATTCTTGAAGCTCACAGTGTCCAGTCCGCCTTAAATCCTTCACAGTCTCCGTTCCTGGGAAGTCAGGGCTTAACAAAGTCACCAGTCATACTTCCTTACTCTTTGGCAGCTCCCAGGAGAAGCGGGTAGCTCCCCAGCAGAAGCTCCAGCTAATTCCCAGAATCAAAATCATTCTCTCCAGCCTGGGCCTTTCCTCTTCAGCCTCCTCGGCAGCAGCTGCTTCTGCCTCCACAAAGCTGATGCCAAGGAGTTCTGACTCTCCCTCTCTGGGGCTTTTCCTTATATATAATATTACTCCTCCCTTTTCAGCCCCTTCCTGTTACATCAGCGACAGGAGTTCATACCTTCTGTTTCTTTATCAGAGGCTTAATTTGAACTAGGTGCTAAGTACCTTTTGGTTTAGCAATACAAAAGGAACTTCAAATTACATCACTATTACTGTTGTCAGAAGAGGTGGGAAAAGGATGGGATGAGAATAATGTCATGGAAACCCAGGGAGGAGGGAATATCTAGGATTGGTATTCTTAACATAGGGTCAAATTTGTTGTTGTTTTTTAGATGTTGATAACTACATTTCACTATAATTGGTTTCCTTTATAATCCCATGCATTTTTATCTTAAGTATTTAAACAACATTATTCTGAGACAAAGAGCATAGGCTTCATCCAGTTGCCACAGTGGTTCAAGCGACATACACACACATACACATACACAGACACACACACACACACACAGAGTTAACCTCTGGATGGCATAATTGATGAAGTCAGAAATTGTAGAGAGGAGGAAGACTGAGAAGAAGTAACTGGATTTAATAGTAGGAGAATTGTCCCAGCAAAGTATTGGCCAGATTAAAAAACAGGCCTGTACAACATATGGCCCCCAGGCCACCACAAGCAAGTCTAGAGGCTGTATGTTGTGCAGGCCTGTTCAGAAGGGTTGAGAATTGATTCAGGTGCAAGAAAAGAACTCTAGGGATTCAGCAGTGAAAGAGGAGGAGAAGGTTATGCGGAGAGCTTAAGGGGATGACAGAGTCAGTTATAGTTAGAGGGAGAAATCTTAGGTAAGAGAGTAGCAGTGAGCAACTGGTCAAGCTCCCACATGATAAAGAAGGGCTTGCTTTGACCAACCCTAAGGTTGACCTTGGCAAAGCATCTCTCCTTCAGAGACCTGGAGCAGAGGAAGAAAGGGATAGCATCAATCTGCTTCAGTTTAGACCTTTTACCACTACAGATCCATTTCTTGTAATTCATATTTATATTTTTTAATGTATTTAAAATTGTTACATTTCCATTTGATCCTCATAACCACCTGCGAAATAAATAGTCCACATATTATCATGCCCATTTTATGGATGTGGAAAATGATTTGAGGCTCCATGACTTCCCACAAGTCACAGTATTGGCAGAGCTGGTGTCTGACCCTGAAGTCTTCTCTCACAAAATGTATGGTTATATCCAGTACTGCAAGCTTCTTACATTAGTAACTACCTTTTATTGTTTTTTTTCTAGCCTTGGCACAAAAATTGTTTCCGATGTGCCAAGTGTGGAAAGAGCCTTGAGTCAACAACTCTGACAGAGAAGGAAGGGGAAATCTATTGCAAAGGTAAAAAGACTGAACAGACTACTTAACCACTTGCTTAATTACTGTTACTCAGTTAGATAAATACCCCACACAGGTTTTCTCTGTAACTGAAAATTTATGGGATCGTTTGTCTACTAGAATGCAGTGGAAAAATGAACCTGGCCTCAGTACTTCCAGATATGATAATTCATAAATGGTTAGGGGATGACATTTTGAGAATGTGGGGTAGGTTACATAATCAGTCTATGAAAACACCCAAAGAGCCTTGTGGTAGATAACCTAATCTACATCAAGATAGCTGTTCTTTCCTATTTCAAGTTTTAAACAGTTTGAATATGTGTGTGTGTGTGTGTGTGTAATGATATATTATATGTGTAATTATATATAAAATTATGTATTGTATGCTATAATTATGCATATAATTACATTGTGTAATTGTATTTTTATATAATTATGTTATATATGTATTATATTCCCATATATACAAGTGTATCTATATACATATGCACATGTACACATACATATATACATGCATATGTACACACCCGCAACACACACGTGTGTAAATTCTGCTTTACCTGTCATATTCCTCAATGCCAGAAGTGAAATGCTATTATACACATATTGACTTGTTTGGGGATAAACATTTACTGCATTGTATATTTTATGGTCTTGGATATGTTAGGCACATTAAGCATAACATCTTGGAATTCTTATGTCATTTGTAATAATTATATAATTTGGTCTTGGGGTGGGGAGGTTGAACAACTCAAAAAAACCAACCCTAACAAAGCTTGCTGGATTTATGCATAGTTACCATGTCTGTCATAGGTTGCTATGCAAAGAACTTTGGACCCAAGGGTTTTGGGTATGGCCAGGGAGCAGGAGCCCTCGTCCATGCACAGTAAAGGCGGAGACATCTAAGACGGTGAGAATCCCAGCTCCACGCACTGAGACTTTGTATCAAGGCACAGAGAATCTCTTAATAGTAAACTACTGTGAAAACTATACCAACAATACCAACATATGTGTACTGTTTGTTATTGTGTATTTGGAGACACTAACTAATGTAGGAAGGAAGCATTGCTTTGCATCTGCTTTAGTATGTATTTACTCTGATTTTAACTACATAGTGTTTGATTAGCTTTTTTTTTTTTAAAGAACCTTTGCTCTTTAAATAAAGTTTCTTACCGCTTCTGATCTTCAGTTGTATTTTTCCAAAAAGTCTTGCTACAATTCTCGGGGGGAAATGGCAACTGTCCCCACCCCATTATCAAAATGAATCCAGTAGGCATGATGACTTTTATGATTCTGAAGATCATAGAATTTAAAGCTAGAAAGGAAATTTAAAGGTCATCTTAGTCTAGGGGTTCTTAGATTTCAAGGGTCCCATGATCTTGGATGGGAGAGGCAACGTGTACACATACAAGTTTATACAAAGCAAGGTAACTCTTGAAGGGAAAGCAGTAGCAATGGGGCAAATGAGGAAAAAAAAACCTGCAGAAGGTGGCAGCTGAGCTGAGTCCTGAAGGAAGACAGAGATTCTAAGATGTGAGGAGAGCAATTCAAGGACAGAAGACAGTAGAAAGGCACAGAGATGGGAGATAGAGCCTTGTGTTAGGAACACAAGTGGGACAGAATGGCTAAACCAAAGATTTCTTAGAAGGAAGGGATTGATGTGTAAGAAGAAAGGAAGGGGTAAGGAGGATGGTGACATTCAACATAATAACTGGGACTAGGAATGAGATTTGGGGAAAAGATAATTCTGTTTGGACAAGTTGAGTTTGAGGTCTTGAAATGACATCTAGTTCAATGTGTCCAATAGTAAATTGGTAATGTGAGAATTGAGTCTGTAGAGAAAGCCAGGTTTTATAGATATGGGAGTCCTCTGCAAAGGACGTTGAATTTGTGATAGCTGATGAGATTGCCAAGGGAAAGAATAGAGAAAGAAAAGGTCCAAGGCTGTTTTTAGGTAGACCCACATTTACTGAGTGTGCCTGGATGACAATCCAGCAAAGACTGAAAGGTTGTCAGACAAGTTGGAGGAGAACCAAAAGGCCAGGTCAATGAAAACCCTGAGAGAGTATCGAGGATGCGGAAATCAACAGCGTGAAATGTGGCAGAGAAGGAAGAGGACTGAAGAAAGGTCACTAAATCTGGCTGTTGACACCATTGATAAGTCTGGAAAAAAAACAGTTTTCAGTTAAATATTTTGATTTTGAGGATAGAAGATTCCAAGGGGTTTAGAAGAGAATAAGAGGAGAGGGAATGTAGGGACTGACTGGATGCTTTCCCCATTATGAGTTTGCCAGAGTAAAAATGATAGCTAGTGGGATTGGTAGGATTTTATGAGTTAAGGTTAAGGGGACGGGCGTTTTTAAGGCAGTGTAGGTAGGGCAAGACTTGAATATTGGGAGCAATCCACTAGAGAAGACAGAAGGGGATGAGATTAAGGGTATGTGTAAGGGGTTGATTTTATTGAGGACCATCTCCACATAGAGATTAGAGGAGATGATGTCAGAGGGATTTGAGAGGATACAAAGAGAGGAGGGAGCTCACAGTAACAGCTTTTTAAGAAGAGACAAAATCTTCAGATGACAAGGTGCGGGAGAGGGTTGCATTGGAGGCTAAAGGAAAGGAGTTTTAGATAACCTCTATCTGTGGTGAGTGGGCTAGAGAATCACTTAGGGAAGGGGTAGAATTGTCTTGCTATGACGAGGGTACAGATAGAAGTTTGTAGTGGACCTAGTCACTTCCTTCAGTTGCTTCCAGCAACATTTGTAGTAAAGGATGCAGGTGATGGTATCATACAGGATTGGGGTTTGGTCACCCTCTAAGACAACTCAGGAGCAAGGGAATCAAGAGCAGATGATGGAACTGAACTGGTTCACTAAGAGGTTAAGACTGGGAAGAGGAATATGGCCAGAGCAGAGGTAGATAACCAAAGGGGCTATCCTGAGGGGTAGAGAGCCTGGAGGTTATACTGATGAAGAACAGGGATAGTAAGGCAGAGAGAGAATGAAAGAAAGATAAATTTGGAAATAAAATACTTGTGGGCAATAGTATACATTTCATGGGAAGTTTCTTAGAGCTGAATCTGCCTACCAAAAGTTAGCAGGTGAGGGAATTGAGGAAATTGACAGCAAATGGAAGTGGAGAATTTAGTGAGATCACACTGACTCCATCTTGTCACTCAATTCCCTTTCTATGCAATTTTGGGTCTAGTCCAATTTTTGTCTTGTGAGAAAACTTTAGTTGTGGGAATTGGGAGAAAACCTTATTGCATTGTTTGAAGCCAGCCCCTCATGGTTGGAAAGCTAGACCACCTCTACCTGCTGCTTTAGAGACCTTTGTTGGTGGATTTGCCTGTGTCAGGTCTCTCCCTACTCTGATACATTTTTCATTAAGTCACCAGTGATTTTCTTCAAACACAGGTCTGATCATGTCACTTGCAAATGCTTTGTTTGGCATTCAAAGTCCTTCATAACCTATTCTCTTCCTCTTTCCAATCTTCTTACACTTTTTAAACCTTGCATTCTCAAGGTATACTCTTTGATCCAGTGACACTGGCCTTCTGGTTGGTCAAGACACTCCATTTCTTGGCTCTGGGCATTCTCTCTGGCTGTCCCCCATGCTTGGAATGGTTTTCCTCCTCCACTCCAAATACTGACCTTGCTACCTTCCTTTAGGTCCCAACTAAAATACCACCTTCTACAGGAATCCTTCCTCAACCCTTTAACTCTAGCATCTTCCCTCTATTATGTCCTATATATCTTGTATACAGTTTATATGACATCATACAAAATTCCTTGGCAGTGGGGACTTTTTTCTTTTTTTGTATCCCCAGGGCCTGGCACACTGAAATACTTGCTGGTATTTTCTTCCAAACTGAAAACGTTCCTAGTTCTCCCTTCATTAACAAGCTTTGCTTGGCTACCTACCATATAAGGGTTAAGATAGTACTTTTACTGTTTTTACCAGGTTCCTACTGACTCAAGATGCCTTTTTTTTGGGGGGGGGGGGGAGAAAAGTGTATACTTTCCCAAGAAACAGAGTTTAAGTGTTTATCACATCTGGAAAAAGCTATGTATTGAACCAGAGCTTAATTACTGAGACTTAATTTGGAAAGTCAAGGGCCTGCAATGGGCCATGGTAAGGAACACAATGATTCCATGGATGGTAACAGCAATACAAAATTCCTCTTTTAAAAACTTATTCTCAGCTTCATAAATACATGAAGATGAGAATTTCATATATTGGTTCTTTTTTTTGGAGAGGGGAAGGCAGGGCAATTGGGGTTAAGTGACTTGCCCAAGGTCACACAGCTAGTAAGTGTGTCAAGTGTCTGAGGTCGGATTTGAACTCAGGTCCTTCTGACTCCGGGGCCAGTGCTCTTATTTACTGTGCCACCTAGCCACCCCATACTGGTCCTTTTTTAAAAGATCCATCTTTCACTCTGCTTGGCCAAAGAAACCATACTGAATGGGGAGAGGGGGAAGGAGGAGGGATAATGAAATCACAAAGCAATCATATATTTAATAGTCAATATTTATTTTGATTAATAATTTACAAAAATCTGACAGATTTAATTTATGTAAGGAGAGCTAATTTATTAAACATTTTACAGGGTTTTTGTTCCACAATGTAACACAATAAGATCCTGACAGTAGTAAAATAATACTTGGCACAGTTATAAATAAACAAAATATAAAACCAAAATATCCATAGCTAAGATGTAGTGATGCAGTATTGTGCACGTTAGTATTTCAAATTAACTTGAGTGGGCACAAGAACATAAAAACCTTCAAAGAAATGATACACATTCAGGGCTGAGACTGACTAAATTCCTACTTACTTAAAATGTGTCCAATGCAGCTGATCTGAACTATTCTTGGTTGGATCAACTTCACACAAAATTTTTGAAGTGGGTTCCCTACAAATAAGGCCCCTAAAATCATAAGGACGGTACACTGCTGCATAGTTGGCTGCTGGCCTTCTGACCATTTCAGGATTAGAGATCTCACTTTACTGTGAGATCAAAGATAAATATCAGCATTTGCCCTAAATCCAAAATATTTTTCTAAGTACTTGTGAATTTAATGGACATTTCTATTATTCTGAAAGACAAGCTCATCTAGTCTTTTTATGTTTTTTAAACATATAGAAAGAATATTGTACCACAGAGAAAGACCATGGTAACAATACTCATCCAAATTTGGTCAAACCACTTACATTTATACATTGTTTCTCAACCATTGATAAAAATGTAAAAATTGCAACTGAGTCGTTATGTGAATTGACTCAAAATATAAAAAGTTAAAATAATAAATTCTAGCATTTTATAAATAACTTTAGAATTAAAAAAATTATCTGAGGTTTTCCCCCAATGAATAATTAAAAATAGCAGAGACATTTTAAAAATTCACCAGTTGTTTGACCTTCTATGACAAAATGGCACTGTTGCCACCTCTCTACACATCTCTTCCCTTTCTAAAAATAAAATATAGATGTGAATTTTCCAATATTAAAACTTTCAGGTTTTAAGGTTTCATTTTTGCTGTGTGTCTTTTGATAAAAGAAATAGCTAGAGAAAAAAAATGGTACTTGCAAATACTGAACATTAACTATTTACAATTTCACTGCTCCTCTTACTAAGGCAAGGGGCGGGAATACCACTAGATTGCTTTAATACCTGCAATTTCTGTATTACAGGAAACGCTAATTTTACCAAGCATAAGACATGCAGTGAATTTGTGGGGTATAATGCCTATTCACAGCAATACTGAACATTACTAGAAGCTCATTAGTTATTTTCCTATTCTTTTTGGTTGGATAAAATGAAATGAGCAATTTTAAATATACTACCACACACACTCACAAAGAGAAAACTATATGATAAATTATCTATATACAGATACACATTCTTTACATGGGTCTAGGATCTGTTATCAGCCTCCCCTCCCTCCCACCCCTCCCCGTTTCTTCTCACAGGTTTCTCGAACCACTAGTTTGCTACAGCACTTAAGAGGACTCAACTAGTCTCTGTAAACAATAGTTAAGAAAGCAGTGAATTAAAGTTCACCATGAGTATAATGAAATGCTGTAACCAAAAATGATCAGTGCATCACATCAAACAGTAAAAAGCCTTTCTGAAATTCTTTCAGATAGCTTAAAAATATTCAATTTGTGAACATTTAGCTAAATTCCACTTGCCATTAAGCCATCGTTATCAGAATGAACCATTAGGTTTTCTGTTATTCTGTAGGGATCATCTCCTTTTTGCTGAATTTCATTATTATGCCTACAATTTATATTGCAACATGGAACTGAAAGGAAAGAAAGTAATTTCTTTAGGTCACTGAGCTTTTTCACTCACTTCTTTTGATTCTACTTATGTGGTTTTCCTTTAAAATGTCACCTTTCCTTTGTTTTGGGTTTGGTTTTTTTTGGTGTGTGTGTGTGTGTGTGTGTGTGTGTGTGTGTTTGTATTTGGATTATTTCAGTGTTCAGCTAAAATAATTTTTAAAACTTGCTATGATATTCAACATATCAAATTAAATTCCAATTTATTGTTCACTGGATCATATCTTCTAACATATACATTCAGAGGTGTATCATGCACTGTGTAAAAGGGCTTTTAAGCTTAAACAAAGGAAACTGACTTATTGTATTCATGCAAGGTATTATCAGACCACACAACCTCAGAAAAAAGTGTTTACAATTATTTCACTGTACTATAAATAGATAAGCTTTATATCAGCTGATAGGAATAAATCATATGCAGCACATTTCTTGTGAACATTATTTTCCTGTGCCATTCATTCTTCAATAGCAGTCTTACAGTGGATCCCAAATACAACAACATGATTTTCATCAGTCTTAAAATGTACATTTTTTTCAATGTACATGATACTCAAGTGAATTAAGACCCCAGCCACTAGAACTAAATGCAATGTTATTAACATCAACTTGCATCATCAAACACAGTATTTTACTACAAATCTTAACCTCACTTGAATCAAGTATTTCTGATCTGTGTAGCATCTGCCAACTTTTAAATCAAGTGGTGCTTCTTGTGCAGAGGATTACAAGAATGAAAACCAAAAAGGTGAGGCCACAGTGAAATCCCACATGAAGACGAGACCTGTCCTGCTGATGGTCTTTCTCCTCCTTTTTCAGCAGCGGCAGAGTGTTCTGTCCACGCTTGCTTTTATTAATAAAGCGAACGAAGAGAAGGTGCTGTAAGATTCGGGTTAGCCCTACACAGAGCATGCTATTGTTCAAAGGTTGTGGATTCGAGTGAGAGAAACAGACAGACACGATTTCCAGGCGTCGCTCAAAGAAGACTCCCTCACAGGATAAAGGGGGCGCTACACAAGTTGGTAGCCAGATCCTGAAATTTGGTCGTACTCTATCGTATACTGTCTAGTCCAGTCCACAATGACAGGACGAAAGAGGCCACAGCATCGAAATTCAAAGAAGTCTATAACGTTTCTTAGACATCCATGGCTGGGAAATAAAAGCATAAAATGTCCATTAGTGCAATGCTTCACTGCAGGACCTCAAAGAACCTCCCTACCTATTGTTAAGCATCTTTTGCAGCCTTTAAGATGGCTAGTGTCAGATGAAATGGAACACCGGATAATTATAATGACTAAGTATGGGCCCAAAGAAGAGACAAACTGGGGGAAGAAAGGGAGGAGAGATAAATACTAGGGAAGGGCAACATGGCATAAACTACCAGATTTGGGTGTTATGTTGTTCAACAGTTTTGCTGAACTACTTTCTCTTTTTTTCTCTATCTTGACACACTTCCTAGCTGTGTGACCTTGGGCAAGTCACTTAACCCCAATTGCCCTGCCTTCCCCTCTCAAAAAAAAAAAATCAATTTTTAAAATGCATATTGCATTGTGGCTATTAAAACAAATGTCCTTACTCTCAACAGCTAGTGATGGTAACTATTCAAAGACAGATTATATTGGTGAAAAAGAACTCCTTTAGGTAAGTAAGATTTTCAGACAAGTCTTTTAGTTACTCCCAAAATGGAAGGCATGTCGCTACATACTGTTCTGGGAGGCAATGGGGTACAATGGAAAGGGCACTTGGATTTATGACCAGAAGCTCTAGGTCGGAGCCCTCTTCTGCATGTGTGACATTGAACAAGTCATGTAAATTAAGTCTCAATTTCCTTAACTGTAAAAAAGAAATTTTGTTTTTACCAGCTATCCCACAAGAGATAACGTATGGTTTATAAAGGGCTTTATAACCATCAACTATCATGTAACTGTAAAGTTATTATTCTCCTTTTTCCTTCTTTTTTTGGGGATGTAGTGTTTCAGAAAGCAACCAGTAAACTGGGTCAACCAAAACAGACAATCTGTTGTTACACTGTTAAATGTTTTTTGTTGTTCAGTTGTTTCAATTGTATACAACTCCATGACCTCATTTGTGGTTTTCTTGGCAAAGCTACAAAAATGGTTTGCCATTTCCTTCTCCAGCTCATTTTAAAGATGAGGAAACTAAGGCAAATAGGGTTAAGGGACTTGCCCAGGGTCACACAGCTAGTAAGTGCCTGAGACCATATTTGAACTCAGGTCTTCCTGATTCCAGGCCCAGCACTCTATCCACTGAGCCACCTATAGCTGCTAAATGTTACCTGACTGCTATTCACAAGGACAAAACCAATTTACAACGAGTAAGTCTTGTCTACTCAATCATGCAGAAAATTCAATTTTATCATTTTTCTTAGTTTTACAAGTTTAATAGGTATATAACAATGCCATAAACAGTTTTAATATCAATTTCTTTATTAGGCTGTGTCAAATGCTATTTCAAAAACAGCTGCATAGCAGCTTTCCCATGTTACTGAATGATTGGTCTGGAAAAAAAAAATCCCGATATAAGTTTCTTTAAAACTTAGGTAAACTGTGTAAGACAGAATATGCAAAAACATGTATCTGGCAGATAGTTAAAAAATAACAATGAAAATAAACAAGCAGCAAGAGGTACAAGAACACGAAGTTCAAGTTCCCAATTACAACTGCAAAAGAGGTTGTTTTATTTGCACAATCAATTCTCCCCAGGAGAGAAGTGTTATCCTTTTTCTGTTTTCCTTTCTTTCTTAGGTCTGCTAGCTTTTAGTCTTTGTTTAAAGGAAGACACAGATAGGAATGTAACAAAGCAGACCTAAATGCAAAGAGCCCAGGGACATAATGGAAGTCATTCACTTTCAGACACCAAAATATGTCACTGAAAGGATCATAGAACTGGAATTTACTTCTGCCATCAGGCACCATTAAATTAAATAAAATTAATTCTGAGGGAAAATTTACCCAGAATACTAGCAGTATTTCAGCAAGAAATTTTAGACTAAAATAGCATGCGCAAAAAGTATTACCAAGGAAAAGCAAATTTCAAGTTTTACAATTTATAACCCTGCTTCAGACATAAATTCCTAGATGTTAAATTATCTGAAGTAGCTATAGGAAATCTGCTAAACAGTCAAAAGAGCTTTACAAATATCTAGCAAAATAAAGGAAAACATATAAAAAACATTAATATTTACTTACTTGAATGGGCTTTCAATAGATGTTGTTGTAACTTTAAAGTGCTTATACCTTCTGGCATTCATCCTTTCATTTGTAGTAATACCTAAACATGATATCTATGAAAAAGAAAAAAGTGAATTATTAATTGCATTTCTTAAGTATTTAATTAATAAGGAGGAGGCAATCGATCAGATGCAGGAGATACAGAAGCTAAACAGTCTAACCTCAAGGAGCTTACACCCTACACAAAGAAACTTAAGACAGGATGAACATTTAGAGACGTGGGGAGATGATCTGGGTCGCACTCTACTGGGAAAGTTTGGGAGAGAAGAATATCAAGTGGACATTTAGAGTGGTTCTCCTTTGCAAAGAGAAGGGCAACCTTTTTATTAGAGACTGAGGAGAAAGAAGGAAAGAGCTGGGAGCATAATATGGGGTTTTGAAATGAAGAGTAAGGGAAAAGAGAGAACTCATGTCAAAGGACCTACGTATAGAAGTAATGTAGTCAAATCTGTGCTTTAAGAATGTAATTTTAGCGGCTAAGTAGAAGGACTGGACTTGAGAGATGGAGAATGAGTAGAAAGTACTTTAATAGAGTAATATCCAAAATGATAAAAATTAATGGGGAAAAAAACTATTTAAATTTATTTGCTTTTGGTTGTCCTATAAAGTCTCTTCTAGCTCCAAATCTACGTTCCTATATATCACGATAAAATCATGACTGATCACAATAAAATCCTGGTTGATTTGGATTAAAACAGTTATTTAGATAAGAGGAAAATGATACAGTGGAGCAGGTGGCCTGGCTTTGGAGAACCCTTATTCTCCTACTTCTCACCTATGTGATCTTGGGCAAGTTATATTACGTCTTTGACTTTATATATAAAACGAGGGGAGCTAGACTAGATGACCCCCAAAGTCCTCAAACTCTTAATCTAAAATTCTATGTTCCCACTGAGTTCCTTCCCTCAGCTTTTTACATCTCCACTGGCTGTGTTGGTGCCATGTAGACACAACCTATGGGTGTCAAACTTTGAGATTTCTCACTCAATTAGAATCCTATTTCAAGAAAATAATCTAAGGGGCAGAGCCAAGATGGTAGAGTAAAAGCAGGAACTTGTCAGAACTGACGCACCAACCACCTCCAATACCTGTAAAATATGGCTCTAAACAAATTTTAGAGCTACAGAACCCACAAAGTGACAGAGAAACAAATCTCCCACTGAAGGCAGCCTGGCAGGCCGACAGGAAGGGTCTATCGCATGGAGCTGGGAGCTAAGCACAGACCTGCATGAGCCTGCTGTCCCAGAGCGAGGGTGGCCCCAACCAGCAGCACAGACTGGCTGGAGCTGACTTCAGGAGTGAATCACCAGCAGCTGTGGCAGTTTCCAGACTTCTCAACCCCAAAGAGAAAGTAAAAGATCAGTAGGGAACTCTGTTGGAACTGGGTAGAGAATAGCATGATCTGGCCCCTGCCCCTGGGGTGAAAGGTGGTGAAGGCACAGCAGCTGCAGTTGCTGCTATGTGGCTGCCTCCTGATCTCCTGGCCTTCAGATTGTAGGGGGATCAAGTGACCATTCAAAGAGTAATCGTTCTTGTTTTGACCTGCTTGGATCTGAGTTGTTATCTTGGGCAATACTCCTGGGGTGAGGAACACCAGTGTGCCAGAGCTCGTGTTGGCTGTAGAGATGGCGCCCTCCTCAGACCTCCGACAACATTTGCAAAAACCCCAGCAATCTGGGCCACAGCTCTCTCCACTATGGAAGCAGAGTTCTACCATGGCAAAGAACTCAAAAGTCAAGTAATTGGTTGTCAAGATGAGCAAGCAGAGGAAGTGCAATCAGATCATAAAATCTTTTTTGGGGACAAAAAAAGATCAAAACATGGAACCAAAAGAAGACAACAAAGTCAAAACTGCATCAAAAACTTCCAAGAAAAATATGAATTGGTTACACACCATAGAGAGCTCAAGAAGGATTCTGAAAATCAAGTAAGAGACGTGGAGGAAAAACTGGGAAGAGAAATGAGAATGATGCAAGAAAATCATTAAAAGTGAGTAAAAAACCTGCTAAAGGAGACCCCAAAAAATACTGAAGAAAATTACACCTTAAAAAGCAGACTAACTCAAATGGCAAGAGAGGCCCAAAAAGCCAATGAGAAGACTGTCTTAAAACTGAACTGGCCAGATGGAAAAGGAATTTCAAAAGCTCACTGAAGAGAATAATTCCATCAAAATTAGACTGGAGCAAATGGAAGCTAATGACTTCATGAGAAATCAAGATACTATAAAACAGATCCAAACAAATGAAAAAATAAAAGACAATGTGAAATATCTCATTTGAAAAACCACTGACCTGGAAAACAGATCCAGGAGAGATAATTAAAAAATTATCGGATCACCTGAAAGCCATGATCAAAAAAAGAGCCTAGAAATCATCCTTCAAGAAATTCTCAAGGAAAATTGCCCTGATATTCTAGAACCAGAGGGCAAAATAGAAACTGAAAGAGTTAACTGATCACTTCTTGAAAAAGATCCCAAAAAGAAAACTCCTAGGAATATCATAGCCAAATTCTAGAGCTCCTAGGTCAAGGAGAATATATTACAAGTTGTCAGGAAGAAACAATTTGAGTATTGTGGAAACACAATAAGGATAACACAAGATCTAGCAGCTTCTACATTAAGGGTTTGAAGGGCTTGGAATATGATATTCCAAAAGGAGCTAGGATTAAATCACCTACCCAGCAAAACTCAGTATAATACTGCAGGGGAAAATATGGCTATTCAATGAAATAGAGGACTTTCAAGTATTCTTGATGAAAAAACCAGAGCTGAACAGAAAACTTGACTTTCAAATACATGAAGCAAGAGAAGCATGAGAAGGTAAACAGGAAAAAGAAATCAAAGGAACTTATTAAAGTTGAACTATTTATATTCCTACATTGAAAAACAATAACTATAACTCATGAGACTTTTCTTAGTATGAGGATAAATAAAGGGAATATATATGTGTGTGTATATATACATACACATACATATGTACGTATGTGAGGGTATATGTGTGTATAAATACATATTTGCATGTGTGTATATGTGTGTACACGTATACCTAGACAGAGGGCACAGGATCAGCTGAACAGGAAGGGATGATATATAAAAAATAAAATTAAGAAGTGAGAGAGGAATATAATGGGAGAAGGAGAAAGGGAGTGACAGAATTGGGTAAATTATCTCATATAAAAGAGTCGAGAGAAAACTGTTACAATGGAAGGGAAGAGCAAGGAGGTGAAAGGGAAGGGGTCAACCTTACTCTCATTGAATTTGGCTTAAGGAGGGAATAACATACACACTCAACTGGGTATCTTACCCTACAGGAAAGTGGGAGGAAGGGGATAAGAGAGGGGATGATAAAAGGAAGGGTAGATTGGGGGAGAGAGTAGTTAGAAGCAAACACTTTTGAAAAGGGACAGGGTCAAAGCAGAAAATAGAATAAGTGGGGGGCAGGATAGGATGGAGGGAAATACAGTTAGTCTTTCACAATATAACTACTATGGAAACGTTTTGCATAATTACACATGTAAAATCTATATGGAACTGCTTGTCTTCCCAGTGGGGGTGGGTGAGGAGGGAAGAAGGGAAAGAATCTGGAAATCAAAGTTTTAAAAGCAAATGGTAAAAAAAAAATTTAATTGTTTTTTACATGCAACTGGGAAATAATCAGGCACTGGGGTATAGAAATCCCTCTTGCCCTACTAGAAAGTTAGGGGAAGATGGGAGAGGATATAAGAGAGAGCAGATTGGGGGAAGGGATATTCAATTGGCTCGCTATCTTGGGGTGGGAGGGTAGGGGAAAGATGGGGAGAAAATTTGTAACTCAAAATCTCATGGAAATGAATGCTGAAAACTAAAAATAAATAAAAGATTGAAAAAAAAAAGAAAAAAGAAAATAATCTAGTTAGTCAAGCAATAGGCATAGTAAACCCAGCAATTCATATCTGAATCTATATAATTACTACCCAGGACAATGTTAAAGTCCATTTTGTTCATTAATTTATTTGAACATTTATTAAGCACCTATTTTGTAAGTAACACACAATATAAGAGGGAGAAAAAATAAATTTCTTGCCTTTAAAGGTTAGTAGGAAAACAAATTCTGTGAGATAAAAAGGAACTTAAAAAGATGAGAGATCATGGGAGACAGTTAATGGTATCTTCTTGAGTCAAAGAGGCAAGAAGAAAGTTAAGCATTTATACCTGTACAGAAATTTTTCAAATTAAAACTATTTACAGAAGTTTGTCTATCTAGTCATTTTTAATAATGAAACTTCCCATTCCACTGAATGTGATGTTAACCTACATTTAAATAATACAGATTTTGCTACCATCTCAAATTACATTTGGAGATTAATGATTCTTAACTACTAGTGACTGAATAAAATAAATGCAATATAAAGTAAGTAATATTAAAAATACAAATAATCCAACTTCATCGTTTTTCCTCAAATGGATTCAAAAGAATCAGATAGGCAAATAAATGTGTTTCTTTCTAAATACAATTTAAAAACATTAACCTGTGGCATTATTAAAAGAAAAAGAAAATGAGGCTGATCCATGGGGAGAGGGGGTTCAGGATAAGGATGGGAAGAGGAGTTTAAGTCTATTAAGAAACATGGCAGAGAAGCAAACATAATGTGGAATGAGTGATGAATAATGAAGTCAGAAGATCTTGGTTCGAATTCTGGCTCGGACACTCAGCAGTTTCATTGTATTGACCAGCCATTTAATCTCTTTAAGATTCAGTTTCCTTATGTGTAACCACTGGGGCAGCAATATAGATGGACTTCCTGGTCTATCAAAATGTGAATTACTGATAAGATGAACAGGTTTGCTTTCCTATTTGTATCCCTAACCCTAATGGAATGCTTTGCAAATGCTACCCGTGTTTCCCCGATAATAAGACCTATCCCAAAAATAAGCCCTCCCCTTACTGTGTAAGATTCCTCTAAAATAAGCCCTCCCCCGAAAATAAGCCCTATTGAGATTGCTACTGTAGTGAAGGTGATCCCCTGCGCTACATGCTACATTACGGTACCGCACCGTCCCCTCCCCCCCCCGTGAAGCGCACGCCGCGCTCTGAGCTGCATCCAATCAGAGCTGCAGCAGTGAGTGTGTCATCCTGTTCTTCCCCAGTGATTTGCTTATTGAATAAAGGTACATTTTTTTGTTCACATTTATCTGTTTATTAAAATTGCTGTCAATGTTCATTAAAATAAGCCCTCCCCTGAAAATAAGCCCTCTGGTGTTTTTCTGTCCAAAAAAATTAATAAGACAGTGTCTTATTATCGGGGAAACACGGTAAGCACTTAATAAATGTGCATTCCTTCATTCATTCCTCACTCAAATGATGGTTGTAAGAAAAAGATTTTGTAAATCAGAAGTATATAACAATCTTAAAGAATTTTCAAGCAGCATAGCATGGAATCACAATGAATGGCTTTCTCGTACCTGATACATCTGACACATGAGTAATACAGCTACCCACATGAAGTGAAAAATACTGTTCAGGAACATCCAAAACATCCAAGGTGAACATGTGGCAATCTGAGTGATGTAGGTCCAAAATCCATCCTTTGTGTAAGTAGTTTCACAGTGGATGCCCCAATCTGTAACCAAAGCAGAAGCAGAAGTTGCGAGGCATCATTCTGAAGATACTATTACGGTTTTTTAATTGAAATTTTTTCGTAAACAATGTATGTATCTATTACTAATAAAAACAGTTCTGATATATTCATGGAAAAGTATTAAAACTATAACTAGAGATGAGGAGCCATTTAAAGTTAGTCCTTTTAGTCATGCAATGATAGTTCTGATCTGAGCTGCATACATGCAATGCTTGGGAAAAGTTTGTAATTGTTTTATTTCTATCACCAAAAGATGTTTCAGGCTTGTCTAGGAGCCTGTTAGCTCATTATACAGAAGAGCAGAAAAACTTTCATTTGCTCATTATGGTAGCCACTTCTGAGTAAAGCTTTTACAACTTCTTGGACTACATACTGGGACTGTGTCTATCTAGAAGATGCTACTTACTTGCTGGGGGGGAGGGGGGAGGTGGGGGAAAAATGAGAAAATTGTCTTGCACAGATTTTTTCAAACCTTTCCATGCCAGCTGCTGTCAAACTTTGATATCTACCACTGTAAAGTATCATAACTGACTTCTTCATTTAAGCCTCTTTCAAATGATTTTCAGAAGGCAATGACCCATCCTTCTGACATTTCCTTTATGATATCGCAACTGTTATCAGATGAATTAAAACTGATGCTAAAAAATACCCATGCTTCATTTTCAAGAACATTCAAGGATTTATAAATATACTGCTCACATCTGTAATGGGAATGCAAATTTGGAAGATCTTCCCTGCCCCTAGGCTAAAGTGCACCTGAAGCATGGGGTGGGAGGCTTGTTTTTCAGTAGCTACTTCTTGATTGGCCAGTGGGTCAATAAAGTTGTTACATTCTCTGAGCCAGGAGAAGGCTATATAAGCCCTGATGTGAGGCTTTGTTTTGGGGGCTCACTTTGAGCAGTGTTCTGTGATTTGATATGGATTCTGGGAAGCCGTTGTCTGGAGCCCCCCA
>NW_027185877.1:7195416-7277951 GCF_028583685.1 Petaurus breviceps papuanus
GTTGATTTGGTATGGATGTAATGGCTGGACAGTTTGGAAAGCTGTCTACTTGATCTGTTTCTGTCTTGATAATTCTGCCTGTATACTTTGAAGTTCGGGGTGCTGACCTTTTTCCCCTGAACAAGGTAAACGATACATGTCTGACTGATTAAAGTAAGCTTGTTAACCCATTTTGAGTTGCTTTCCTTTAACAAAGCAGATCTAAGGACCTGTGTTGGCTGCAAACCCTGAGGACGCTTAGGGTGCTTGCTGCTACAACATCCTATCTCAGCAAAATACTTTTTACAATACAGATAACGAAAAATGTCAGAAATCTATCTAGAAGTTTTTCTAAATTCTGTCAGATCAATTTTATTGATATCTTTGGCTGTTATTTCCAAATATATTCTTCTCCCCACCCAATAAATTACTATTTGTAAAACATGGGAGACAGGAGGTGTTCACAAAAATCAACCAGATTATCAACCGTATCTAACAACATTTATGATAGTCCATGCCCATGGAGGGAGATGCATTTTTTCAACTCTTCTCTGGGACTAAACTTAGTCATAATTACATTAGAAAGGTAGTTCTACTTCCTTTAAAAAAAAGTAACTGGTCAGTTTTTTGTTGCTTTAGTAAAGACCATGCAATACAAATTATATTGTTCATTTCATGATTTCTGAGGCTTTAAAAAATATAAAATATACTGGGGCAGCTAGGAGGCACAGTGAATAGAGCACCAGCCTTGGAGTCAGGAGGACCTGAGTTCAAATCCGGCCTCAAACACTTGACACGCTTACTAGCTGTGTGACTTTGGGCAAGTCACTTAACCCCAATTGCCCTCCAAAAAGCAAAAAAATTAAAGTTTATATATATGTGTGTGTGTGTGTATACACACGTGCACACACACACACATACATCACATAAGTTTTTTTGTTGTTGTTTTATTTTTTTGCTTTTTGGAGGGGGAAAGGCAAGGCAGTTGGGGTTAAGTGACTTGCCCAAAGTCATACAGCTAGTAAGTGTGTCAAGTGTCTGAGGCTGGATTTGAACTCAGGTCCTCCTGACTCCAAGGCTGGTGCTCTATTCACTGTGCCACCTAGCTGCCCCTAAACTTTATTTTATTTATGCCATTTTGAAACCTTCAAAAAAATATGGTGCATAAATATTAGCAATGAACATATAGCTTAATCATATGGACATACAATCTAATAGTACCTAAGCAAGTACTTGGAAATTTAACTTTAAAGAAAGACAATATTTATACTCACAAGAAATACAACCATAAATCATCCAGCAGATCATAAAGAGCAAGAAGAACAAATAGCCCATGAAGTAGCGATGGTTGCCTGCTCCTAGGGAGTAACACAGAAGTAATCAATTTCTACCCCACAGACAAAATTCAAACATCAACCAAGAGATGGATAAGTTTTTTTGGCATGTAATACAAAATGGAGATGGTGCAGAACAACCACCACAATTGTTATAATAATATTTTTGAAAATATGATCTGAAGCAATAAGAAATCTTTATTATTACATATGAAAATATACTATCACATTCACAGTGGAAACATATTCCTAATGAAGAAAAAACACTCTAAAGATTCTCTTATTCTTTGGGGAAGGGGGAGAGAGGTAAATTACTTAACACTATTTAAATAGACATTCTTTAATCAATTTTTCAAAAGCTTCTCTTTCCATTTCTGCACCTTTCTTGAATACCATGTTTCCTACATTGCCATCAGTTTTCTTTTTCATTTGCTTTCTCTCTGCTATGTTACCCTCTTCTGGTGGTCATCTCTCCTGACAATACTTGATCAATCTTCCTCCACTTTAACTGTTTGACATACTGGAGATGTAAGAAATTTATTTCTTTTACTCTTTTCTTTTTCCAAAACTATTACTTTCAATAAACACTATATTTTCATTCTCTGTAATTTCATTATTAGGTTATAGTATAAAATAATGAGAATTCAGACATCATATGGGGGTATAGCAATGTTCGAATTCTCCCCCAAATCAAGACTCTTCTTGAACAATGACTTTTCAGTCTCTCTCTCAACCTGATGAATTATCTCTCAACTAAGATGCCTTAGGTAAGAAAACCAGGAAAAGGGAATGTACATGGCTGGGAGAAGGGAGGGGACAGTGAATAAGTGCAGGGCTCAGCAACTCAGTTTATCTGTTAATAAAGGGGGGAAGGGGACCTGGAGTAAATGATCTCCAGGAAACTTGGGTAGTTCCTATTCTAATATTTCCCTTCCAACGCTCATTGAATTAAAATGGGCAACATAGTAAAACAATTACCAACATGCTTACCTACACAATTACCCACCCAAGGGCAATGATGATCAAATTTTGCTATACATCGATTGCATACACCACAATGTTTGGACCTCACTGGCTTCCGTATCTGTTAAAAGGTATATTTTAAAGTAGAATTACAAGCCCCGTAGTTAAGAAAAAGGAAAAGCTAAACAACTTATTTTATTTACTCTGAAAAAATACAAATACAAAAAAAATTAATTTTATGACTGTCTCTGGTGCCAAAATTTTTGGCTAATAAAAACAGAAGAAAATCATTATAAATTGGTATCACAAAATTCTAATTTCACCAAACCAAGATAAAAAAAGATAATGTCAGCTAAGGACATCAGGTCCCAACTCATCTAAATTTTTTATCTCCCCTAGAACCTGGCACAGTGCTCTGAACACAGTTGTTGAATTGAAGGGAAACTGTTTGCCACTCTATTTGATTTACTACAATTTATCCACATCTTTCAACTTCTGAAAAATAAAAACATATCAAATTTGTGAACTGTTTCTTGATTAAAGTTAGCAATGAAATTTTCACTTTTTTCAGAGGGCACATTAATTTACACTTTAATAAAAATGAAGGGGGAAAAACTATGAGACATAAAAAAAGAATTTGAGTCCAAATCACTAAAAATGTAAACATCTTCTCTAAAGAAACAAAAATGTTTTACGTTTCAGTTTCTTGTTATTTGCCCTCTCAAGACCTGAGCTTAAGAAGCACCATTTCTCCTGCAGAAGTTCCCAAATACCTAATGAAGGAAGTAGAGGAAAAATGCTCAGGTTTTAGAGAAACTTCAAACATTACTGAGTTATGGAAAAAAATTTAAAACCTGGACTCAGATCTCAATAGGCAAGGAAAGAAAATGTTCCATTATTTAGTAAACTCTCTTTAATATTTGAAACTATATGAAGCTGAGAGTACTCCTAAGAACACTGGCAATAAGAAGCCATCACAAATAACAATGTTAAAGAATGTACGTGAGTCATTCATGTTCTGAAAAGGCTCATCTCTGGCAGTATCAATACTTATGACAATGTTTACTCCCAATGTATGCCAGAAACAAATTTTATTTATGATGCTTCTCACTAATGTTTGATAAGAAGTACTGATAAGACACCATTAATTTGAATGCGGTTTCAAAATTATTTTGCTGTGGCAAGAATGAATGAAGTAGGCAGTCTGTGGAGTAGCACTGCCAAGTGAATTAGTGGACTAAGTAAGTAAGTTTGAGATCCACTGCACTGAGTTACAGTTTCAAGTAGTAGGGAAACCTAAGTTTAACCATCCATAGAAGACTGTTAACTACTATGAGTAAAGTATAACATAAAAAATAAAAAACAAAAAACAAGCAAAAGAACCTTAGTAAATTCCAAAGAATGTGTTTTTCCTCTCAAGGAAGTGCTCTATGGCAAAAATTGGATATAAGAATATAAATATATAAAATAGATAAATTAAAATCTACTTTTAAAAAAATCCAATGAAGGATTTTTTGGTTCCTAAACTATGATTTTTTTTTTTTTAATACAAAACCTTGTTATAAATACTTTTCAGGAAAACTTTTTGTCTTTTAAAGTCTATAGAAATTTCTGGGCACCCACAGAAGACAGGTACCATGCTAGGTATTGTGGGGGAGATGATGAGGAAAACACCTTCTCTGTCCTTTTTCTTTACTCTAGAAAAATACAAATATGAAAAAAAAAATTATCTTTATGACTATGTCTCTAATGCCAAGATTTTTAGCTGACAGAACAAAAAAGAACATTGTAAATTTGTAACACAAAATTGCAATTTCCCAAAATTTTTTTTAAAGCTAAAAATATTAATAAGCTAAAAGGATAAGACCTATGCACAAATAACCATGACACCAGTGAGACAAAAAGTGCCACAGAAGAATTACAAATGAAATGTCATGGGCGTCCAAAGAAAGGAATGGTCTAGATGGGGAGAGTTCTCAGGGGAACTTTCTTGAAAGAGGTGATGTTTGAAAGAGAAGGCTTTCAATGAGTTCACTGACTGGTACATAACCTATTAAAGACAATGGGTTCATACTATTTAATGACCAACAAAAAGTCTCATTCTTGCCACTAAATATATATGCATTTTAAAAAAGGTATTCATGGTGAAATATGTATAAATAATTTGTTCACCATATGGGAACTGTGTTGGCAACATGTTCTTGGTTTTGTGGACAGAACAATACTTCCACTGAAAAGCAGCCCAACAAAGGCTGGTTGTAAATGCTGAGGAAAAGAGGATAATCTTTTAAATTGTAGTCTTTGTTAAATGTACAGTCAGAGAGGAAATGAGCATGTCTACAAAAACCTTTTGTAAAGCATGTCTGGAAATACGAAAGAATCTTGTCAACAACATAAATTTTACATAAAAATTGAAGGTATTTTCAGATTAATGCACAGAACCAACAGACTAGTTGAGTTGTACATATTTTAAATACAAATTATGATGGGATAAGAATCAAATAGTTAAAATATGAGAAAATAATACTACCATTTAAAAAGCTACTTGTATAGCTTAGCCAAATTAATACAGATAAACAATAACATATTTTCTCATATTTATACTAAGGAACCAAACTGGATGAAGTGAACAGCTTAACCACACGTGGGTTCTGGATGGTGATTTATATTAAAGACAGAATAATGATGGAAAATGCATTGAGTAGTTAAAGCAAATGCCCTCCAAATCTAATCCATTCTGGGAAAATGTTATTGCTAAAGTTATTCATTCAATCTGTGGTTTATTTACCACTGGGCTTGAAAAAGAAATAGTATGTTAAAAAAAATACTTTTTCTCAAATCTGATTTAAAAATGCTTTTACATTCATCATACTCTGCTACATTTTAGATAAAAAAGAGAGAGAATACTACCAAACAGGTACTGCAGAATATACTGAGGTCCAGACTTCCTGTCTCTGCAAGTTCAACTATTGTCTTTAGATGGAGAAAAGGAAAAAAAAGGGAAAAGATTAACATTATATGTAAACAGGGTACAATAAAAAAAGAATACTTTTATGTACTTATGTACTCTTTATGTCAAAAAGAATACTTTCCTTTCTATTTACTTTATTAAAATCCTCCAAAGTTGACTTCTTGGCTCCCTGAACCAAATCAAACATTTAAAAGAACATAAAAACATAACACGCATAATAAATCTGCAAAATGTGCCACCAAGGTTTCATTTGCTCTGTGAAGCTCTTGGGCAATTGTTGCTCAAGCGTTTCAATGAAGCTCAGATGATTTACGGGAGGCCAAGGTTGCAGGTTCTATTACCATAAATACCAGCTTATTGTTTTTTTGGCCACTTATTTCAGCCCTGTATGTGATTAACCAGTTTACAAATGTGAGAAAATAGATTAGCACAAACTGATCTCAGTCCTCCTCCTTTGGAAACTACTCCCACTCTATCCTGTACTTAATGAGTTTGCGTGTTGTGTCTCTTAAGAATAGGGACGATTTTTTGCCTTTCTTTGTGTCCTCAGCACATTAGCAGGTGCTTACTAAATGTTAGCCGATTGATGGGTCAACAGTAATTAGTTATAGGCAGCCTGGTGGGGTGGAGAGCTGCCCTCAGAGCCACGGAGAACCAGTTCAAGTGCCACTTCTGACATTCTATGAAGGACATTTAGCCTTTAAGTGCTCCAGGCAACTTTCTAAGATCCCAAGTTGTACAAAAGGTGCCAACCTGTACTGCCAGGGGGAGTTTTTTTATCTGGGTGGTCCTTATACCAATGAAATGACAAAGTCAGTCTCTATTCACTAATAATACCATTCATGTAGTGATTTACAGTTTTCAAAGTGGTTTCATGAATATTATCTCAATTATAAATTAAAACAAAAGATTTAGTCACACACACACACTTATCTAGTGTGATATATATTTCCACTGCTCTGGAATCAGTTACCATATTTCATATAATTAAACCTCAAAATAGTGCCAATCTGAATATATGTGACCACTTCAGAGATGGATTTAAAAGCTACAGATGGGTTGTCATCTATACCACTGCATGAAGTACTCATGTCAGCAAGTAACTGCAAATGCCAGCTTCAATAAATTATATATGTATATCCACACATAGTATGTAGATGAACATACATGTACATATATACATGTATGTGTGTTACAGCTTTAAAGTTTAGAAAATGTGAAACAAAGCAACAGGATGAGAAACAGCTCAGCAAGACGAAGGAAAAATAGGATTTTGCTATATTTGGAGGCCAAATTAACAGAGTAAAGAGGATTTATCATGCAGACCATAGAAAAGCAAGCACAATGTGTTCATCTGGTCTTTCTCAACTTGAAGACTCTCTTAGTCATGGGAACCCACTACTTCCTTAGGCATTCATCTCCCCTTTCAGAATTTTTATCATCTTTCTAATGTTCGTGAAGTTTTCTTTATATTGAACCAAAATCTATTAGCACTGTAGTTTACAAATCACTGTTCCCAGTTCTACCCTCTGAACCCAAAAAATAATTCTAATTCCACTGTCATATATGTGACAGTTCTTCAAAGAATGCAGGACTGCTATGACATCCTCTTTAAAAGCTTATTCCCAATTCTTTCATGGCATGGTTTTCAGTCCTCTCTGTTTTCAAGCTGCACTACAATCTGTCAAAGTCCTTCCTTAAATAATGGCCCTCTGCACTAAAACCAATAGCCCATATGTGTGCTAACCAGGACAGAACAGGCAAGACCCCAGTGCCCTTTGTCCTGATCTCCACACACACCTCTAATAGTCCAGTCTAAAGCCAGCATTTTTACCTGCCACATGACACTGCAGATGCTTTTTGAGAGTGAAGTGTGTAGAGCCTCATATCCCCATTCTGGATGTGTAAACTGCCTCCATCAAGGTAGACCACAACTCATCTGCAATGTTTAGTCTTGGAAAGACATATAAGGCACTGAGATACTAAGGGACTCACATAGTTACACAACTTTAACTGATCAGAGGCAGAACCTGAATCCAGGTCTTCCTGATTCCAAAGCTAAGCCTGTACAAATGATATAACCCTGACCCTAAAAACTGTATTATAAAACTTAATAATCAAAGCTATGTTATTGGTTGAAAATATAAAACTAGATCATTGGAACAGACTTTTAAGACTCAGAAATACTAAAAATATTAGTCCAATGTTTGATAAAATGAAGAACACAAATTACTACAAGAAGGACTTCCTACTGGATAAAACTGCTAGAAAAACTAGAAACCAATTTGGCAGAAATTAAGTTTTAGATTAGTATCTTAAATCAACTGCCACAATAACCTCCAAATGGATATAAAATATAAAAGGACATAAAAATATCAAGATGAAAATGAAAGGAAGTAATTTTCACAATTATGGCCAGCAGGAAGATTCTTAATCATTTAAGTCAGGGACAGAGGAAGAACTTGTACATGAACAAATCAAAGCACCTATAGTAAGAGAAACTGTAAAGTGGGACAAAAATCTATTCTTTTACTATTTCGGATAAGATCAAAAGATCTAGTGGTAAAAGAAGACGAACAATTTTCAAAAGAAGAATTATAAACTAACAATGACCATATGAAATAACGTTCCAAATAACTGAAAACTACAGAAAAGAAAATTCAAACAACTCTGAGGCTCAACTTTACACCCAACAAAATGGTAATGATAAAAGAAAGAGTCAATGTTAGAGAAGCTGTGGGAAGATAGTTAATGTACGGCTGGTGAAGTGAGTATCTATTTGGAATTATGACAGCAAAATGGACTAAACTGTTTATACTCTTTGCTCCAATGATCCTACTACCATGCATACACCCTAAGGTCAAAAAAAATAAGAAAGGCACCATGTTTACCAAAACACTCATGATAACATTTTGTGGTAGCAAAAATGTAGAAATAATGGGAGTACTATCAATTGGATAATAGTATATGAGTGTAATTTGTTGAATATTATTGTTCCCTAAGGAATTCAGACAAAAATGGGAAGACTTTTATGAAATAATACAGAGAGAATTAAGCAGAATCAGGGAGACCAATATACACAATAACATAAATGAAAACAACGAAACATAAATCAACTAGAATTAATTGTAATGACTAATCTTGGCTCTGAAGAACAGATGATGAAACACCATCTTTGCAAAAAGAAGACTCTGGATGTGGAATGCTGCACATGCTAAGAATTCTAGTTGTTTTTTGAAGTTTCTTCTCTGAAAGTTTTAACTTCCAAAAACACAGTTAAGTACCCAGAATCAAGGGTCTGGGCTATTCAAATGGATGTTAGAAAGTCAGTGTTCTAAGGCTCGTAAATTTTATTCAAAGAACAGCCATTAAGCTCTTCATTCAATGTCCATTTTACCCAAACTATAACAAGTTTAGTTTATCTGGTTTCCCAGTCCACATTAGATTAAAAGCAGAAAACTAGAAAGCAGGAGAGAAGTATGGATTGCTAGAGAAGAATAAACCAGCAGCAGTAAAAAGTGAAAGCTGGGGACGGCCAGGTGGCACAGTGAGTAAGAGCACCTGCCCCAGCGTCGAGAGACCTGGGATCAGTTCCGGCCTCAGATGCTCGGCACCCACACAAAAATAACTGGCCGTATAACCTTGAGCAAGTTATTTAACCCCAACTGCTTAAAAAAAAAAGTGAAAGCTGACTGTGAGAAAGAAAGCATAAAATTCAAACAAAGCAAAAGAAAATACTCAAAATGCCTAACAGACTAGGTTCACTGTTAGGCCAAACAGCCCCATGTGGTTCAGCAGCCTCTAAGGGTATTACTATATTACAGCAAAATGCAATACTGATCTGGATTATACTTAAATAATCAAGAAAAGGAAGTAAACAAACTTCTTATTAAATTTATTTTAAATGTTGTACCTCCTTTGGACCACTCCACCATTTGTACTTACACAAGTTTTATACAACACACCCAGATGATATCTGTTACCTTGGCTTCTAAGGATAACCCTATGTGTGGGACTGTACTTGATCTTAGCCAAAAGGTCAAAAGGTGATATTATACTACTATAGTATATAATAATATTAGCAGCAGCAGCAGTAGTAGATATACTATTGATCATGTACATCTACTTAATCAAGCAACAGATATTAAGCAGCTTTTGGCTAAGGAATTTACTAAAGCATGGTATAGTGAGAAATGGTAGCAATAAAACATTCCCCCAATATATATCAGAGGTACAAGGATATGACTTTTCTGGGATTTATGTGCCAGACAAGTTGGACCTCCATTATTATGACCTCTATGGAGACAGCCCAGAAGCCATATGCCTCTTTTCCCACTGTTTGTCAGTTTGGTATTCTGGAGCAATGGGTGTTAAGTAAGAAGCTGGCAAAGTGTACAGGGTATTTTTATATCAGAAACTTATCTCTTTTCTCTAAAGTTAACCTCTGCACAAGTTATGTTTTATAAAAAAAGTAAGCATAGTTATTATTCTGGAAAGCAACCCCTATGGAAATGAAGGCTGTTGACTCAACTACCCCTGTGGATGCTACAGCCACCATCTAAGACTCAAAATGAAATTTCTCGTCACCATCAATCTTTTGCGTAGGGGAGTAGTGAAAAGGGGGGGGGGGGGAGAGAAGAGAAGGGGGGGGGGAAGGACAGAGAGGGAAAAAGAGGAAAGAGAGGGAGGGAGATAGAGTTAAGGGAAAAGAAGGAAGAAGAGGGAATAATAGGGAGGGAGGGGGAGGAGATGGAAGGTAGGAGAGGGAGCCTCCAAATGGAGACATGAAGTAGAGAGTCTGAGACAGAGCTTAACTAGGATGGTGTCTGTGAGTAGAGATGAGGAATGAATGCATGCATGAATGAATACATAGATCAAGGAGGGAAGCATTTATTAGGCACTTATAATAGTCCTTAGGAAGCAGTGGCAAAGCTGATGGTAATGTCTCTTCTTTAATATCATTTTTTTTTTGAGGGGGGGAAGGCAATGCAATTGGGGTTAAGTGATTTGCCCAAGTTCACACAGCTAGTTAAGTGTCAAGTGTCTAAGACCAGATTTGAACTCAGTTCCTCCTGACTCCCGGGCCGGTGTTCTATTCACTTCACCACCCTTTAATATCATGCATAAGATGACATCAGTTTCTGATGGCTAATGGCCTCCTACCTGGGTCTCTCATCATAGTCTCTCTGCTCCATCGTTGACACACCAAAGTGATCTTTCTAATACACAAATCAAACCATGTCACTTCTCTACACAATCAACTCCAGTGGCTCTCTATTACATCTAAGATCAAATCTAAACCCTTCAGTTACACATTTAAAGTCCTTTATAATCTAGCCCCAACCTATCTTTCCAGGCTTATCATACATTATAAGTGTATAATACTCATATTTCATGTATGCCATGGCCCAAAAAAGGAGGCAGAATTTCTCACTATTCCTCACATATGACATTCCATCTCCTCCCTCCAAGCTTTTATACTGGCTATCTCTGACACTTTGAATTCCTTCCTTCCTTGATACCCCATTTAGGATCTCAAACTTGTTGCAAGGCTCACCCTGGGGGCCACCTTCTACATGAAACTTTTCTTCATTCCTCCAGTTGTTTTCTGTCCAATGTTATCACATGTTTATTTTGGTATATACCTATCTACATCCAAGTTGTCTTTCCAAAGTTGAGTTACGTAGGCCGCTCAATGGCAAAGACTATTTCTTTTGTGTTTTTATCCTGTGCCAACGCATAAAAGTAGGCACTTTGGGTGAATAGAGCACTGGCCCTAGAGTCAGGAGGACATGAGATAAAATCCAGCCTCAGACACTTAACACTAACCGTGTGACCTTGGGCATGTCACTTAACTCCAACTGCCCTGCCTTCCCCCCTCCAAAAAAAATAAAGTAGGCAATTCAAAAATGTTTGACTGATTACAAGTGGACTTTTAATGAGTAGCCATTTTACTAATAATGAATTTTATTTCTATTATACATCATTTCTATCATTTATTAAAAAAGGAAAACTCTTATGTTGGCAGAAATTTTGGTGAAAATATTATTGATCCCCAATTGCCCTCCAAAGAGCAAAAAAATAAAAATATATAATTGATGGGGAAAAAATTCCACAAAACCAGTAGCCAGGGGAAAAAAGGCTTTTAAAAATCTTTTCTTCTTAACATTAAAATGTATGTATATATGTTACAATTTTGTACATGTGACAATAAAATGTCATGTCCTTAACTTTGAGTCATTAATAGTGACTTTAATTCTGGTCTCATTAAAAAAAAAAATGATCACATTTACTGCTTATCCAAAGTATATAAATCCACAGATTCATTACTGTTTAAAGTAACATTATGATAAGCATATAGTACAAGCAGATTCCCATCTATTGGAGAATGGCTAAACAAATTATGGTAGATGACTTTAAAAGAACAGTACTGTACTTTAACAAATGATAAATATGAAAAATACCAAGAATCAAGAGAAGATGTATAGAAGCTGATACAAAATTAAGCAGAACCAGAGAAACAAGAGGCACACTGTTAACAATGTAAAGAAAAAGTACAAAATAATTTAATGATCAAGCATAGTTCCAAAGAAAGGACAAGATGTGCCTCCCTCCCTTCTTTGAGGGGGTGGGGGTCATGGGTGTAGAACACCTAATATACTATTGCTACAGTTGACAAGGTAGTTGTTTTTATTGAACTTCCCCCTTTTTCTCTTTGTTTCTAATTCTCTGTTATAGAGGAGAGTTCTCTGAGGAGGTGAAAGTGGAAGAATACATTTAGATGAATATATATACAGATGAACAAATTTAGATGAACAAAAGATATCAATAATTTTTTAAACCCAGAGAAACATATATCATCTTAGTTTAATTTGCAATATTTCATGATAAAACTGCCATCATATTTTCACGCTGGCTACAAATATCAACAGGAATTTTAAACTCTACATAATTTTAAACAGTAAATTGGTTCATCTCCTGTTACCTTTTTCTTCTGCTCTTCTGTAGCTTTAATAATTCCTGGGTCTGATTTCCAAGATTTTCCAAAATTGTAGAAAAGTGCAACACTATTGGCAAGGAATGGAAGGTGAATGAATAAAAAGTTGAGATGTATTTAAAGTTAAGGAATCTAAAGAAATAAGCAACAATACTGAGAGTTCCTTTTTTTCCCTTCAAAGGATTCAATTTTCAAAAATCTAGAAAGTTAAGAGAAAGACTGGATGAATGACAATCACTGTAACCTTGCAACTTAAAAATCACAATATAATATCACAAAGGATATACTAAATCTTTATCAAGTTCTCAACTAAGTTGTAATAAGTAAATTGATTCTTTACATAACCTTAAAGACTCATGACCCATAAAAAGTGTAAAAGTAAACCACCTGGCTTCTTAACTTCCAAAGATTGTAATTTGCCCTGAAACAGTTGGGCAGAACAGTAGATAGAGGGCTGGACCTAGGGTCAGGAAGATGTAAGTTCAAATTCAACCTCAGACCGTTATATGCTGTGAGACATAAATTCTATCTGCCTCAGTTCCTTCATCTGTAAAATAAGGATAATCATAGCTTCTACCTCCAAGGGTGCTGTAAAGATAAAATGTAAAGTACTTAACTTAACTTATTAGTTAATGTTATTATTGTTGTAAAAATAAGAATATTCTAAATAATTCTAAAAATAATGTTTTAAAAATAAGAATAGCATCCATGCAACTATTTTAAAATAATCAAAATTTTATTTTAAGTCTTGAAACATTTCCTAAATGAAATAGCCTAAAAGTTCAATAGGGAGGCACAGAAGAAATCTTCTGGCAGCTCTCAGATATTAACAAAAAACCCACTTCTTATATGCTCACATCTAAGATGCACATTTGGCCTTTAATTTTAACTAGAAATATCCATCAGCTTAAAAGATATTTTCATATTCACTAATATTTACGAAATCTTATTTTTTTCACCCAGTTAAAATATATGGGATATTTATGTATCATTTTACATTTTAAAATTATAAATTAAAAAAAAATTGGTTGAACATATTTAGGTGGAAGCAAAATCACATTGTGAGAGCATTAATACAATACTGAAACCCAAAACATCTTGAATACTCATAAAAACCATTTCTAAGCTTTTTACATAGATGGAAGTATTACCTAAGATTTTTGCTCTCAATTTTGTAGTTAGAAATTTTTATATGTAGAGTCTTCTATATTTTGAATGACATTAAGCAGAAAATAAAGTTGTTTTTTAAATACAAGTCTTGGTGAAGAACCCTATGGTATTCAGTTGGTATAAATTAAAATACCATTTCTGGATGGAAATCAGTAATCCAAAAGGAAAAATATTTAAAAACTAGTAAAAGACTTAAGTTACTTATAGCAATTGCTGCATGTGGTTTACCCCAAAAGTGGCAAGAAAAATGTATTAAAAATTGGGGGTAGAGAAGCCTAGACTTATGATTTCATTAGTACAGAGGAACTTAAAATTATGGGTACTGCCTCAACCGATTCAAAAACTAGCAACTAGTCTGCAACTTAGTCTTAGAGTTGCCTGGGGCATTGAGAATACCCAGAATCACATAACTATTATGAGTCAGAGGAAGGACAAGGTCAGCTGTCTATACACAATGCCATGCTACCTCTCTTATTCAAATATTAAATAGAAATAACTAACATTCATATAAAGTTTTATGGCTTATAAAACACCTTTCTCAATACCAGCTGGTAAAGCACATGGTGCAATTATAATTAGTCTTATTTTGCTGATGGGAAAACTGGGGCAAGCAGAGAATTAAGTCATTTGTCCAAAGCCACCCAGTTATTTAATAGCATGTCAAGGACATCAACCTTGATCTAGTGATTCAAAATTCAGTATTTTGTCCATTATGGAATAACTGCTATTGATAATTAACACAGATGGATTTATGTTTATATTTATGAAAAATGAAGAGGTGGGCACAATGAACCTCACCTTGGAATATATATAATATAGATTCTGGTTTATTCCTTTAAAAGAATAGCCTTTTTGTAAATGTATGGTTGACAAGATGGAAGAATAAATGCACAGTTAAAAAAACCTGTATTTATATTAATTGTGATAATGTGAGAGGATGTCTGGTAAACTGATATACATGGTGGTGGTGGTAGTAGTAGCAATTTGTAGTATAGAACAAGAGATGTTATGATTAAACTGTTTCTCTTTAAGAGGGGACGGACTTGATTTCTAAAGGTCCCATTCAGGTCTAACAACTTAGAATCTAGGAGTACTGATTAAACACCCACTTAGGTAGTGCATGGCAGAAAAGCTCTACTCTAATAGTACTTTTTTATTTAGTCTAATCTGGGATGAGCTGATTATTTATGTGGTTCTGATCTGCATGGAGAGGGTAGAAAAAGCAACAGAAAGTAAGGCTGCAACAGAGATTACCTAGGGCAGCTACTGACTCTTTTTCTTTCCACAGTCTTAAAACCTAATACAACATTTCATAATTCTTTCTAATTTGCTCTTTCTATGGTTTATTTGTAAGCTCTTCATTATTCATTGTGAATAATGAATACCATGAAGAGGTCACATGTATTCAAATTCTGACTATTTAAAGTTATACCTGTGTAAAATATGGTAACGTTCTAACTCAATGGAAGTAGTCAGTGTGGATTCAAATAATCCAACTACTTCAGGAGACTCATCATTCTCATTAATATATAGGCTTTCCTAGGTAACAATACCATTATAGCCAATATATGACATGAAAGTTGGAGACATGACTGTTACAGTAAGGAAGTTCAATGGACCTTTTCCATTTTTACTTAGGGATCTAGAAGTTTAAATTCTGTTAATGGTGTGAAACACTAGGATTCCCCTCCAAGAAGATCATCAAACATGTATTCAAATATGTAAAAACTACAGAGATTCTAAAACTAGCTGTTAATTGTTATAACTGTAGGCAGAGATAATTAAAAATTTAGTAAGCATAAATTAACAATATATCAAATTCCCCAATTCGATGCTCTAAGTTAATCAAGAAACTCAAAAGATAACAAGCTTGTGACACAACAGTAAAATGACAACTGCATTCTTCAGGACAGCACAATCTATAAAACGTGCAAAACTTTTATGAGTCTAGGGAACAATAAGAGGAAAAATTTTTGAACAAGAACATCAAGTCCTTCCAAAATTCACATCATGTACATTTTACCTAAAATTGAAATACTGATGAATATGAATTTTGTTACCTACTTGGCTAACTGGTACACAATCCTTTCCATTCAAATTAACTACAGAAACATTAGGTCCAACCTTGATATAAATTTTAAAGCATATCCCACTTTGTTAAACTTAAAGCAAAAATATAAATGATCACATAAATGAAATATTAACTTACAAAGATTTACATGAGTAGTATGAAAAAGTTTATTTTAATTCATAAAAACCAGGAATATTCCATGTCATGTTTTACAGCCAGACTCTGCTGAATTTCCTGTACCTGGATCTTCTTACTATCTAACTTCTCTGTATTTGTTTATTATTTTTTCTTCAAAGAAAGGAGAGAAATTCAAATTCATCTGCTTAACAAGCTAACATTTACATAATGCCTACTATGTGCCAGGCTCTGTACTAAGCACTTTACAAACATCTCATTTTATCCTAACAAACCCAGGGAAGGAGGTGCTCTAATTATCCCAATCTTACAGTTGAGGAAACTGAGGCAAATAGAAATTGAATGATTTGCCCAGGGTCACAATACTAGTAAGTGTCTGAGGCAGATTTTAACTCAGGTCTTCCAGGCTCCACGCCCAGCACCACATGCAATTATGAGACCACCTAAGTGACACTATTCAACAGTCTAGTAAAAGATTTCATAATAGAGAAAAGTTCAACTTTTGCCTAGAATGACATTTTCATTATCTGCTAATTTAACAGTATTCTTCCTCTTCCCCCATTAGGGCTGAGAAGTAATTCATGCACCAGGCAACAATTATTTTAGGAAGATATGAACTTTCCCCCTTTTGGTATAAAATTCAATGTCCAATTTAGGCAACGGAATGTTATGCTGCTAAGAAATACCTCTAATCTACTGCAGTCACTTCAGAGGTCGTCACTACTTAAAAAAAGCAAATTTTAAGTAGATGAGGTCACGAAAATGAGCATATCTGTTTTAGTCATACCAAATGTTCCAGTAAGACAATTCTAACGCCTAATGAATACTTGAGGGGCAGTTTTTTATGTCCAAGTATAATACATGACCAGAATGAGGTAGTGAAAACTGCCACATGGAAGTATTTTGCCAGGTATCACCTTACTTATACTACTGAATCAAAAAGAGGAATTGTGCTTTGCTGAAATGTAAGCATACAAAGCTGTCTAAATATAAGAAATTTAAGCTCTTGTTCCAATTTTTTGCTTTATGTCTCAAAAACAAAATGAGTACAGTTCCCCAAGCCCAAATTAAAAGACTGGGTGATTTTGCCAAAAGATCACATCAAAGTAACTATTTTGAACACAGAGTACTTGATAACAATTAAATAATGGTTGTAATAGTGATCAGTCACCACAATTCTAGACCATTAAAAATGTATTTTATAGTTGAATGAGGTGATACATGCCAGTAATTCCTGATACTCAGGCAGGAGAAGCCCAGTGGATTGCTTGAGCTCATGAGTTCTGAGTTGAACTAATTCTATGATTACCTCATTCTCTCTCCAGGAGTAGAAGGCTAATAGGCTACCTGAGGAGGGGGCAAATTAACACAGGTCAGAAACACAGCATGTCAAAGGTTCGGTGCTGATCAGCTGTTCAGTGTGAATGAGCCCAAGAATGGCTGTTGCACTTTTAGACCACGACAGAGAGAGACAATCAGTCTCAAAATTAAATCAATAGGTAAATAAAATTTTTTTGCATGCTTTTCTATAGAAGTTTTTTTTAAAAAGATTTAGTAAACATTAATAAAATTTGTGATTTTATTAAAATGTCCTGAGTCTAAATTATCTTTTTAAGAAGTTGTGATTATGATCTGATTTTTTAGAAGTCTAATTAGATGTTAAAAATCTTTATCACGAATGATGATAAAAGACCTAAAAAGGTCAAAATTCTACGTTGTTCTAATTCCTCTGATGTATGTATTTTTACTTCAATGTGCTGAATACTGACAACTGTATTTCTCAATACATTGCAATAAATACTAAAATCTACCACAAATTATAGTTATAAATCTAAATTCAGTTTAGCTTAAAAGTCAGATCAGTTTTTAGTACACCAGTACCAATGGTTAAAAAAGGGAAAGACCATATCTTTTCTTTTAATTTGGCAGAATACCAGTATGATATCATGAAAAGGATGATGGGACTTAAAAACAAGGCTCAGCTTTAAAGCTTTTCTCTATTACTAACATGCCTAACATTTATACTTCTTACTAACATTTTAAGTAGGGTTTTAGAAGTAGTAGTAGTCTAAATAGTGTCCACAAGAAAAATGTCAAATCCATACAGGACTGCCCTTAAGTATCTGGGGTCCCCTGGGTCTCCTCCAGGTATTATGGAAGCATCTCTGGTTCCAAGAACATACTGTAGTGGGATCATAATCACAACTGTATTGTCCTTTAAGTAGCAGCCTCTCAGATACATACAAACTGATGGCAATGCTGACTGATATCACCAGAACACCACCAGAATGACAAAAGTTTTTCTTGCCATTGTCCTAATTTAGGCAGGCTCTGATTTAAAAAACAAGAAGCCACAACAACAATTAGCCGATTTACAAATAATCTACCAGGCAACTACATTCTTTTCCCTTAACCAAGGAAGCTAAGGAAAAGTTGTGAACCTGTTTTCACTGTACCAGAACTACCTACCCTTCTTAATGTAACAGATCAGCACCATCATCTCTGTATATAAAGGTCATTACAAAATAACATATTCTAGATCTTTTCTGCCCTTTCTCATTTTCATAAAAATAAGGGGTATTAAAAAAAACAAACACAAACTAGGGGCAGCTAGGTGGCACAGTGAATAGAGCACCGGACCTGAAGTCAGGAGGACCTGAGTTCAAATCCAGCCTCAGACTACTTAATACTTACTAGCTATATGACCTTGGGCAAGTCACTGAACCCCAATTGCTCTGCCCTCCCCCCCGCCAAAAAAGCAAAAACAAAAACCTAAAGACCAAATAACTTCGTTAATTACTTTATTAGGAACTTAATAACCCCTGGATTCCTTTTAGACTCAGTTCAAGTACCATTTCTTCCAAGAAGGATTTTCTGGGTCCCCTCGGTGCTGAGGCCTTCCCCTCTAAGGATACCTTTCATTGATTTGGTATATATCTTGCATGTACTGATTTATATTTGTTGTCATTCACCAGCACCGCCCCCCCACCCCCACAATTCCATTAGAATGTAAGCTCCTTGAGGGTAAGAGCTGTTTTTGTTTTTTTAATTTGTATCCCTAGGACGTAGCACATAATAAGTATTTAATGACGACTTGTTGATTATTACATACGTTTGAGTTAAACATATGCTACAGAATTAGCATGGCATAAACATGCCTTTCATAAAGCCAACTCTGGTTCATGTCACAAAGGTAAAAAGAGATTTAACACTTATTGAGCAAATAAAGGGCCTAATCAGGAGCAGCATACCAGCAGCAGCATGGACAGAAGGTCAGTCTTGAAATCAGGAAGACCTGGACTCAAGGCCTGCTTCTGTCATATTCTAGCTCTGTGATCAAGGTCATGTCACTTCTTTTCTTGCTTTCCTCAGCAATACTTTTTTTTTTTTTGCTTTTGGAGGGCAATTGGAGTTAAGTGACTTGCCCAAGGTCACACGGCTAGTTTTTGTGTTAAGTGTCTGAGGCCAGATCCAAACCCAGGTCCTCCTGACCCCAGAGCCAGTGCTCTATTCACTGCACCTCCTAGCCGCCCACCTCAGCAATACTCTTACAAGATAAGCTAGACATGAGTAGTTGCAGAGAGTCTGTACACAGAGGAGTTTCTGATACATGTTTGAACCAAAAAAAGGGGGGGGAGGGAGATATAAAACGCAAATAATTAAGTTTCCATTTTCTAGAAGAGAAATGTAATAAAAGTAATCATATTAAAATAATAAAATTATACTTTTAAAATACCTTTAAAAGAAATTAAAGGCATTAAGAATTTAAAAGTTGTTTAAAAAAAACCGTTTATGGATATATTTCCTACCTAAGTACTTTTTCCTGATGTGTGGAATGCCATTAATTATATTTTAATTCCATCATTAAATGACTGATGAAAAGTACTGACGCTATCAACTTTTTGACAGAAAGGATATCATTCCAAAACCAGAAGAACCACGTCACATACATCCAGAATTTGGTTGCCAAATATATTCCAAGCGGCAATGCACTGTGCATTGAGTGATCAAAAAATGATCTGTAAGACACAAATTTTATTTAGTTTGAATTTAATATCCCATTATGATAATTTACTTATCTTTAAATAAAAGATAAAAATTAAACATACTTGATATACAGTAAATCATTTAACCAGAATCCAACTAAGCAAGATTTTTTAAATGGTAATATACAATAATTCTTTCTCTAAAGCCTGTTACTGGTGCCTCATTGCCTCATCCAGGTGACCCCAGGTTCCAGATTATGGAAGACTTTTAAGTATAAGCCCAGGACCATTCTATCACCAAGCTGGTCATAGAATGATTAATTTTTTCAGCCAATATAACTTGGAAAGATTTACTAAGTTACAAAGTGGCTATGAAAGAGAGAAAACAAACAGCAATTTTAAAAGCATAATGCAATAAAGGATGATCAAAATGACAATTCCATTTTATCACAAGGTCCTATAGTGCCTTTGGAACCATCTATTCCAAACATGTTTAATATTTTTTAATTGTAAGAAAAATGAAGCTGTACATAAAAAAAAGATCACATTCCTTAAACTAGAATAGTCAAATCAAAATATTAGATTCTACAATCACTCTGGATAAACAATTCACTTTTGTGTGCAAATTAATACATTATTGATTGTTCACTGGACACTGATGTAGGTACACACACACACACACACACACAATTTTCTGCTACACACCCAAGAGTGATTTGTTTTAGTCTGTGAAAGGTTTGTTTCTCTATATATTGTTAGAATTTAGGTATATCACCTCAAGTGAAATGAATTAGTCATATGAATATTTACTAATGCACCAACCAAAAAACAGAGTCAAATTGATGCAACATTTTAGTAAACATATGTGTTTGTACATTCATATAAAATTAGAATCATAGGATGACAGATTTAGAAGGGAGAGCCAGCCTTAGAGTTCACACATGTCCAACACACTTATTTTATTGCTTTAGGAACTGAGACCCAGTTAGGTTAAGTGATTTGCTTAAAGTCAAACAGTTCTGAGTGGTGGAGCCAAGATATGAATCCCAATTCTCTGACTCCAAATTTTAGTACTCTTTCTACTGTGCTATTGTAATCCCAAATCTTTTTTTTAAGACTTTAGAAAAACCTACAAACACTAATTTTTCACATCAGTATTCAACTTTTTTCTATCTCAAATGTACACATTGTTCTTTAATGAAATAAGAAGGATGATCCCTTGTGTGAAGGAGGTAAAGACTAATTTGCACAAAAGATCACAAAACTGTAGGTGCATTTAAAGGTATTTTTTAAAGGTGAGTTTTTAATTTAAAACTAGTTCCTAATAGGTGTTTAATGACAGCTACTTGGCCTACAAAATGTTAGTACTATAGACCCCGATAAAAGATCTTATTCAATAATTTTTTAAAAGTCAGGTAAGTAGAGGTCAGTAAACTAGAAGGTACAATGTAAATGAAACCAGCATGAAATCTGATTTGGAGTAAAGAAGACCAGAGTTCAAATCTTATTTCAAACCTCTGCCAGCTGTATGGCCCCAGGGAAACCACTTAATTTCTATTTCTCTCAGTTTCCTTATTGCTCAAACTCTCAGGGTTGTTTACAAAGATTAAATGAGGTAATGTTTGTAAAGGGCTTTCCAAGCCTTAAAGTGCTGATCTAGCTACCATTGTTGCTGTTAACTGTTACTATTAACCTTAGATGCTAGTAGTGATCTAATCATAGTCACCCTTTTGTATGGACTAAGCAGAGAGTTCATAATATCTTTCTCTCAACCATTGTAAATGTTACCATTACAGTTTATTCTGAGCTGTTTCTTTTATTAAAATTCAAATTACAAACCTGCTCCCTAAACCTCAAATATCCTTGAAGGCTAACAAAGTAATAAGCTATTAACCAGCATTCACACCTAAAATAATCTGAATTGCTTTACTAGATATCTTCCTCCTTAAATTCTAGCAGAGCACTGAAGAAGGGAATTTTTCCTAGGAGAAGGAAGAACACAGTGCAGAGCCACTGAAGCACAAACTTTGATGGGATATAGAAGTGAAAGGCAATAAACTCCTGAGAGAGTATATTTGAGTCCCCTTCATTAAAGAGGGCAGAAGAAGGGGAGAAACAGACAAGGGAGCAGGACAAAAGGTAAGAGAGACTTGGCTGCCTTCATTATTTTGCCTAGGGCCAGTGCTTTCACCAATTCTATTTTTCCTCCTGAATTATGACAGGAGAACCTGGTACCAAATAGGCAAACATGGCTCCACTTTAAGCTCTAAAAGGACATATCATTTATTTATGAAAGATAAAATATTCATTTGTATTATACAAAAGAATAACAAATAATTTTGTACTTTAGTTACCCAGTTAAAATAGATCAAACCCTAAACTCTTTTCAACCAAAATTTTCCAAATCTTATATATATATATATATATGTGTGTGTGTATATATATGGTTATGCAAAGATATGTACATATACACGTAATACCAAAGTGCACACATGCATGTCTGTACATATGTGCTTGTGGTGAGTGTGTAAACACACATGTATATACATATATGTGTGTATGTACATATATACAAACACACACATTTTGGCATTAAATATGAATGGTCTTCTCACTCATTAACAACAACTTTGCTGTTAATCCTTGTAAGGCTGCACAAAGTATGCACACTGATGAGACCACTGATCACATAAAGATTAAAATATCCAAAGATAAGAAACTGCTTAAAATACTATTGAAAATACATCTTTGTTTAATCAAAGTTTTAAAAATCTTTTTAAATTTTTTTCTAAATAATGGAATGACCCTCTTAAAAAAAAAATTGACTTTTTTCCTGAGAGAAAATTCACATCCCTTCATTTATAGCTATATAACATAGTTTAAAACAACACTTACTTTGAAAGAAACTGGACCATAGCCCAAACACCACCATACATTAGCCCTTTAATGAGCCAAGAATCAATATCTAGGTCTGCTATAAACCCAACCAGCCATATAACTAGGAAAGGAGTTCCTAGCATTACCTTCTGCCGAAATTCCTGCACAGAAACAAATATGTGTTATCAATTTTTACATTTTTATGTACATTCACTGTTGGAACATTAATACCTGACAAAAAGAAAAGCAAAACTTGTGTATCAAAGAGGTGGTGAGCAGGGAAGAAAGGTACTTTTATTGTCTCCCGAAGCATGCTCTGGGATACCAGCATTGTGTCAGATTGTTCATTTTTGTTTCTAACAAAATAAAAATGATAGATCATAAGGAACTCCCAGGGACCTTTGAAGCTGACAACTCCAACCCTCTCATTTTACAGGTGAGGAAAGTAAGGCATGGAGAGGTTAAATAATTTAGCCAGGTTCACATAGCTAGTAAGTATCTGAGGCAGTCCTCCCGACTCCACCTCCAGCCCCCTACCCACTAAACAATACTGCCTTTCAGAACAGCAGGGGATTTCAGAGGGAGCATAAGAACTACTTCCATTTCTTTCTGGTAGTAGAGAGAATCTGACAGATACAGATGAACTATAAAACTTAAAAGATATAGCAACATAAGCTATGCTTTTATTTTTAAATAACACATCTGGACATTAAACAGAAGACAACGTTAAAGCAGTCAAAATCTGAAGAGACCCTGGAGGTCTTCTAGTTCTACTTCTGCCGCTGTCTTTTAGCTTGTGCTTTCCAGTTTCTGTTGGAATCCTCCCAGTGACAAGGAACTAATGAATTACTTTATGAAGCGGCCTCTTCTACTGTTAGAGGGCCCTAGGCAGAAAGGGTTTCTCTATCACTTTCACCTACTGAGCATCCCTGTCAATCATGCTGCCTTCTGGAGAAACACAAATTGAAGTTTAACCCCTCTTCCAAATGGGAAACAATCCTTCAAATATCTGAAGACTGCAATCACCTCTCCCTTTCCTCTCCTCTAAGATTAAACAAATATCTTTAATTCCTTTTATGATGAGGTCTCCAAATCCCATGTTAACAGTTGTATCACACTACTGGTCCATGCTGAGTTTACTGTCACCTAAAACTCCAAGGTCTTTTCCACAGGATACCCTATTAAGTCAAGTTTCTCTATAAGCCTTCATTTCTTAAAAAATTCCTAACTCTACATTTTATTTATGATTATACTTAAACCCTATTCACTGACAAGACTATAGAAAACAGTAAGAAAACTTGCCTGCTAACAATTATTAGCTCAGCATTCTTGTTTGATGATCTAGAAAGCCATCTAATAATGATTGTCTGAGTCATATTTTACCATCTTATACATAAGGATATTATTATAACAGTAAACCCCCTTGCTAAACATCAAAATGTGATGCGTCTCTGACACCTCCCAGTGTACCTATTAACTCCAAAATTCAATGATCATGTGTCAATCACATGTGTGGAGCGCTGGTAGAAATAAGAGTTTAAATAAAGATATGACTCCTTCCAAGGAGTTCACTCTCTTTGGGGAATCATATATACAGATAATATGTATTATGCAATTTTACAAAAGTGGCTTAATGGGTGCAAAATAAAAGTACTATGTGAGGTACTGGGGGAAGGCCACTATTGACAAAAATGGAAAAGAAGAAATCAGGAGTTCAATGGAGAATGCAATATTTGAGGCTGGTTGAGAATTTAAGAGGTAGAGGAAGGAAAGAGAGAAAACCACATGAACAAAAGCATGGCAGTGGAAAGGCACAGAGTTAATCCAGAGAACAGAGAACAGTCTGGAGGGGATACAGAACAGATAGAGGGGAGGAACAGGTAAAGATGGAAAGGTAGGGCGGCACCCAATTTTGGAGGGCTCTGAATGACAAAGAAGTCTGAACATGATTACTTGGGTAGATCAGAGGGAGCCACTTGTATATTTTTGAGCAGAAGAATGCCATAACCAAACTTAGGCACCAGATGGCTTGGCAGTGGTATAAAGCATGAACTGAAAAAGGCAAGACTTCAGCCATCCAAAATTGACCAAGAAACAGGGAAAAGTGAAAGTTTAATTTAAGTTTCTAAGTAGGTGGTAAGTCAGCCCCATTCTAGTATAGTAGCCATGGGAACAGAAAGCAGTTGACAAATGTGAGAGATTCTGTACAGGTAGGATCAAAAGGACTTGGTAACAGTTTGGATGCAAATGGCAAAGGAGAGAGGCATATCAAAAATTACACAAAGTTTGCTAATATAGAAGTCTGAGACGTACCAATAACAAATGATGAAGCCAAAAGGAGGATCTGATATAGGGACAGAGATATTAAAAAATAGCCCATTAAAGTGGAAATATCCAGCAGGCTGTTAGAGATGCAAGTCTGGAACTATGAAGAGAAGTAAGAGCTGGAAATAGTGATCTGGGAGTTATATGCACACAGGTAGTGGTTGAAGCTGTGAGTGTGAATGAGGTCACTGAGAGAACCAGTTAAGAGAAGGAAGGCTCAGTAATGAATTTAGGGAAATTTCTACTGTATGAAGATGAGGAAGAATATAAGTGCTAAAAAGGCATTCAAAGCACTAAGCAAACCAATCCCAACTTTTTAGCTTTATCTCACATCTGCCCTATATTCTATCCAAACTTGATGACTTAAAATAATTTTAACTGCATTGTATTCTACATATATGGCTTTGCTCATGCCATTTCAGTGGTTTAGAATGGCTTTTTTTTATCACATAACCACAAATTCAATTATAATTGCTGCTACAGAAATAAATTTATTCCCTAATGAAACATTTTGAATTTATAATGTAGTTTTAAATTTTATTACACAATATGATTTTCATTTTAAAATAACAATGCAAAAAAATTATATACTTTAAAAGAAATAAAAGCACAGAGATTAAGGGGCTTCCTCACAGCAGTATTATTTTTAAGAAAAAAAAGTCATTTATTAAATGTTACCCCTAGAGTGGCAGCTAAAACTGCCCTGTTTACTTTAAAAGTTTAATTGATGTCTCTTGTCATTTCCTGATCTCCCCCACCCCCAATGAACCCCTCCATTATAACAGAGAAAAATGTCTAAACTACTCAGCACACAGCTTGGGCTGTTGGGGGAAAGAGGTATCATGAAAAAAATAAGATGAAAATATTACCTTATTTGAGGGGAGGGGTGGTATAAAGGGAGTTAAGAGACAACTTGGCAAGAAACATAACATCACTATATGGTATTTTATAATTCGATTTAAGGATAGAAACAGGGTGTCACGGCCTCAGTGAGAATAGTATCTGGACTACAGTACAGAATAAATTAACAAAGAAAAATGCTAAAGATTACCCAAAAATTCTTTAAAACTATTCTTAACTAAGAAGAATACAAAAGGCCCAGGGGAAATAATGTAATGGTAATATAGCATAGAGAGAAGAAAGTTACTTATATTCAACTTTGCTTCTGTCTTCTCCAGCAAGAATAATGTGTCCTTTGTAAATAAAAAGGGTAGTCAAAACACCACATGAAAAATACTGAAGACTAAGATAAGTAAAAACTGCTAAGATGACATCTAGCCACTTCAATTTACTTTAAAGTCTCCAAATCCAAATTTCAATGTCAAAAGAAATGACAAATGTCATGATATAAGCACTGTCAGTAAAAGAAAACAAAAGCCCCAAGAAACTGGAGCCAAGCAAATGTTTTCTTAGTTTTCTAAAGGGGCAAAAGGTAGATTCCAGAAACTATTGATTAGTAGGTCTGTAGTGGATCACCAGCAAAATTTCAGTATAGGATATTTAAAATGATTGTGAGCACCTGAGAGAGATTGTGAGAATACAGTTATCAGTAGCAGGCAATAGGAGTTCACTAAGGAATAATCATTCCAAACTAATTTCATTTTTTTTAATTGTGCTGCTTGATTAGTATAGAATTCAGAGTAGAACAAAGGCCTGAAGTGTACAAATTTAAATTTGCCAGGAAAAAAATGTAAACTGTAGTTAGTTTAATAAAAATCTCCTACAGAAGTACACAGTGAGAGAGCCCCAACTTAGTGTCAGTTCGTGTAAAAAAAATGAGGGCAAATTTTAGTCAACAGCTTGTTTGATAACTGTCAACAGACTCATTTGGCTCCAGAAAAATATCTGATGCTATATAAAGATATGTTGGGGGAAAAAGGTGAAATCCTACCTGAGGGCAAAGACCACTTTGTTTTCATATCCACAGTACCTAGCCCAATGCTTGGCCCATGGCAGGAGTTTTAATAAATGCCTCTGTGCTGTTCAGATAAAATCTACAATTATTGTATTTAATTCTGGGCATCAAATATTAAGGAAAACATCAACAAATAAAAATGAATCTAGAGGAGTCACCATTAGAAATGTATAGTTCATTTGGTGACAGAATGTGAGATGCAATGGATAGAGGAGAAGTTGTGGGAGCATAGAAAGATTACTTATGAGGCTACTGTTAGAGCACAAATGAGAGGTAACAGGGGCCTAAACTAGTGTTATAGCTGAAGGAAACCTCCATTTTTAAAGAATTAATAGTATTACCAACTGACTGGAAAAGGCAAACAGGGGAAAAGAATCACAGATGATTCCAAATCAAATTCAATTAAGTGATAACTATAGTTTGCTGTAATTTAGAGTATTCAAGTAGGCATTCAGGAAGTGCTATCCTAGATTTAATGATTATTTTTTTACTTATTTCAAAAAATTGTCAAATTTAAGCTGCTTTTATTTTGGAATAAACTGGTTTATTATTTAAGTCATATAAAATAACTGCCACATTAAAAAAAAAAAAAGATTTTCCAATTTAACCAGATATTATTCCTTCCAGGCTAATATTGCTCAAGGAGTCACTTAAAAGGCTAGTTTCTGGCCAAGAAGTTCTGAAATTCTAGAAATGTAAAACATTACCAAGGAATATAATGTCTTCCACCTCCCTCTTGGACATATTCAAATGTGACCCATCCCTCATAAATCAAATGACACTGGACCTCCCTCTATAATACCTTCCCTGTTGACCACCACATTAAAGTAGTGTCTGCCCCCCTTTGGTCTTTAAGAGCTAGACAAGGGTGGACTACTGCAGTGCTTCATTCCAATTCTAAGATTCTATGATTCTTCTCAATCATTGTCTGAAAAAATTCACTCGGAAATTAATCATGAATTTCCTGCCTTGTGATAGCTCTTCTACTATTGTTTTGAACTATGTGATTAGTTTATCATTATTTAATTTTTCCCTGTTGCTTCAATATGTACAATAGTAATCCTGGATTCTAGATCCTACCAACTCTGAATATAGATGGAATATAGATGTGGTGACAAATAATTCTACTCCGTAAGAAGAAGTCCTTCAGGCTGGCTGTGGGAGGAGACATTTCAGGCACTGATCTTCTCAAAGATCATCTACTAACTAGAGACTTTCAGAAAAGAGAATGCTCACATTGACAGTCTCATAGACCCCTTGAGAATTTGAGAAAGTTTTTTCCATGTGTTTATACTTTGTTTCTCTCCAATCTGAAAATAAAGTCCTTGAGGGCAGGAAGCATAAATGATATTTTTCTGCATCTCCTTGTACACCTAGAATAATGATTTGCACATAGCAAATAGTTACCGATTTAATTTTGATTTCTTCAGAATTACTAAGACTGCCTCTCAGCTGGCATTCACTTGGTCCAGTGAATCTGTGCACAGGACTTTGGACTGTATAGTCCAACCACTCCTACAAGTTGGAATGACCTCTTGCGAAGGGACAGCTAGGTGTTACAGTGGATGGTCAGGAAGGGCCCAGTAGAGTCAGGAAGACCTGAGTTCAAATCCTGTCTCAGACACTAGCTGCATGATCCTGGGCAAGTCACAACCTCTTTTTGCCTCAATTTTTCCATCTGTAAAATGGGGGTATAACAGCACTTGCCTCCCAAGGAGGTTGTAAGAATTAAAACAGAAAATAACTATGAAGTGTTTAAAGTGCCTGGCACATAGCAGGCATTATGGAGATTTCTAAAAACTGGTTTTTCATATTACAGATTACTATCAGGCAATGCAGCCAACCTTTATAAAACCAAAAATCTAAATTTAAATTACAACAGTGCTGCAACTTTCAACATCAGTTAATTGGCAAAATCCTTTAGGGCTAAAGAGAAAGGAGCTAACAGAAGACAACAAAGGTAATGAATTGAAGAGAATTACAATTTTTTGTAGTTCATCACAGAAGTAGCACCTGTAGGTAGATAGGATTTTCATTCCAGGATTAACTGAATCAGTTAATCAACTTTTATTAACAGCTTACTGAATTTCAGAAAATGAAACAAAACTGATGACCCTGCTGATCATTATACAGGTCAGCCAACAAAAAAATCTGTCCTAGGAAGCTTTGCTAAGCACCCTAAATTCATTATAATGTCAGGATTTTTAAAATGGATAATTCTTGTATGAGAAATACAGGATAATGCATCTTAAATTAAAAATGTTAAGACTAACAAACATATAGAAATAAGTTTTACCTTATCAGCCTTTAGTTTTTTGAGGAAAGACGGATTGTCATACCCTTTTGCCTGTCTTGCCTCTTGTAAATGATTGATCATCCAAACATTTTTTCTTTGTTTTGCCAAATCAAGCGGTGATTCTCCCTGATGGATGACAGAAATAGAAGAACTTCATATTAAAAATAAAAAGTACCATTTATTATTACTTTCTATTCTATCCACAAATATAAAGAAAATAAAGTTATATGTTCCAGTATCACTTTAATTCTTATTTTGACATCAAAAATAATAATTTCAATTAGATTTTAAATTATTTCATTAATATATTTATAATTAATTCTTTCCTAAGGAGAAAAATGTATTCAAAATTCAATAATTAATCTACAAAATTCAATCCTTGATCACATTCTGAATTAGTGTGCAAATCAAAAAGTAGGTATATTAATACTTGCTGGATCATAGGTATTTTAATCTATGTTTATTTCTTATTTATGTCACAGTCTTGGAGGAGGTCACTAGAAGAAACAATTACTACAAAACAATGGTCTGTCATACTAAAACTCTCTCAGTTTCATCATGGTGATACCAAGAGCTCTAAGAGGAAACTCTTTAGAAAGAATACAGAAATAACACTATTAGTCAATCCCTAACTCATCTTACCATAGGCTGGATTGGCATTTTTGACCTAGAAAAAAATCCCTTTGTCCTTCTAGAAAAGTCCATAATTCTGATTTTACCCTGATACATGAAGAACTCTACAGTGATAAAATGTAAAGGAAATGAGAAACAAGTCAGCATACCAATTTTAATTGTATCTCTTTTAACCTTTCCTATCAAAGTATTTCTTTTTATAAAATACAGGCTTGAATGAGTTAAAATTTCCCACTTAAACTTCTTCAAATACAAAAAGAAAATTTTTTAAAGTATTTTCTCATATTCATATTTTCTCAAAAAAAAAAAGGTAAGAAAACTACTGATTGTCTTTCAAAAGATTAAAGGGAAAAACATTAAAATTATATGTAACTATAAGGGAATTTCACTAACTTTTGTGGACCTTTTATCTTTGTGAGGGATGGAACCTATTTTTTTTAAAGGCTCCCCAAAACACATGGAAAAAAACCTTTTAATTAAAAAAAAAAAAAAGGTGTCACACAATAGGGTACATACTAATCTAGCTCAATCCCCTATAAATACAAGTAGGTCCTTAATTTGAAATACCTTACCTATTCAAAAAATCCAGATACTAAATTTAACACCAGCTAATTAATCCAAACTATAAAGATTACCTGTGTAAAAGCAATCCCTTTGGGGGAACAACTCCCAGAGAATATCCTGCAGTTGCCTCGGGGTCCAGCTGAGCATCCCTTCCACTAGAGGGCCATGTGACACCTAAGGATTGCCTAGATAAAAAAATTGAGGGAGCTTTAAGAAATCTTTCAACTAATCTTCTAATTATCGGATTATTTTAGTGTATTCTTTATATTCAGCTGGAACTATGAATAAACAATTAAATAATTTTGATAGTTATAATGAAACCAGGGATCTGTATCCATGTATATAGTTAATCACTCCATGTATTAGCAGGAAAAAAAAATTGACATGGAGGTTATATAATACTATGCAACTAGCAGTAGAAAATATTTTTTTTGATAGTTTTGGCCTGACAAACATTGTGGCTAAGCTAGTAGATCACTTGAACTTTAGCTTATGGTTGAATTTCATCCTCAAACCCAGGGAAAATTCTCCTTTGGTTATCTTCTAGGTTAGGAACTTAAAATATAATGAAAACTTTTCTAAAAATAGTTTCTTATTTCATCCCAAGAAACCATATCAAGATTTGTTCATAATATTAACAGAGCTAGATAAGTAATTTTTTTCATCTAAAAAAAAAGATTTTATTCCTTAAAAAGGTATTATGTGTATAAAGAGTTCCTAAATAAAAATTTTAAAAGGCAAAAATTCTATAAATTAATTCACAGGGTTGAATTACTTAGGGGACAATATGTTTTTCAAAAATTTATAAATGAGACTAAGCCATATACTAGGATCTCATAAATTAAGATTAATGTATCATCCTAGTATAAGTCATATGATGTTTGTATCTCAATTACGCTAAGAATTTAAGCTATCCTAAATAATCATTTGAGAATTACATGAGAACTGTCCTAATCTAAAATACTCAATTTTAATACAATTTAAAAAATAACTACCTTAAACCAGTATTATGAACAAGCGATCTACTCAATGGTAACAGTCTTCAAAATATTATTTCCAATGAGATATTTGTAGAATTCTTAGCAATCCTGGCACATAATAAAAGCTTGTTTCCTCTTTATTCTGGCATAGAGATCTGCTATTTGTACTTTCTACCATTATTCTGTCTTTTCACAAAGACTGAAAAAACCTATTAATTCTTTACATATGTTATTAATTACTTACAGGAAAATCTATGTAACTAGAAAAGAGAGAAATTTTCATAAGACAAGTTCTATTTTACTGGGAAATACTATAAAAAGAACACGTGACATTTCTATCTAGATAGAAGCAAAAAAAATCAACAAACTGATTATAAAAGGTTTTATATAATCTTGATAATTCTGAGGAAGACAGAAAGAGTAGGGGAGAAAAAGGGAAGAGCCTAGGTTCAAATCCTGGCTCTTTGGATAAATTACTTCCTTTCTCATGGTCTCAGTTTTGTCATCTGTAGATAAGAAGGCTGAACTAGATGATCTTAAAAATGTCTCTCAAATGGAATGGCTTATGAGTCTATGAACTTAGATTCAATAATGCTATTTCTATTTAAAAAAAAACTAGTCTTATAATGCATCTTACAATAATTCAAGGTTATCAACCATAATCTTTGTAACTTAAAAACTTAGGTGGTAGCATCCCTGAATTAAGACTTACTTTATACAGACCCAAATGATTTCCCTGTCTTGCCATCCTAACTCTTCTAAGACCTAGATTGAAAAAAATGATTCATAGTTCTAAATTCTTAGAAGACAGATTTCCCCCACCCCAAGTCAGCAGGATTCCTCTGATTAACAGATATTTCCAATTAACTGAAATTAAAAATCTGTGATTTACATTGAGTTATGTCAGAAATGGCAGTTTCCAGGTGGAAATAATATGATCTTATACTGGTGATGTGCAGAAAGGAGTAGGAATTCTAACAAAAAAAAAATCAACTTTTTCTCTCCAACATAAATGAAGGGGCAGGAAAATCTAAACAAAATAATTTTTCCTCCAAAGGACTGGAGGTTGCCTAAGTATTTCAAGCTTTTAGAAAATAAAGCAACACTAAGTCATGACTACTTAATGGCACTATAAGACTCACTCACTTAATAATTGTATAAAATTTAGTCTTCATTCATTATAGGCCCTGATCAGAATGTAAGGGAAATGCCAATTTCCCTTACATTCTGATCAAGGCTAAAAAGAAGGGAGATTAGAAGTGTGTCACTTTTTAGGTTACAGTCCTTTCAATGGTGTGAGATAGTCAGAATAATAAATTCCCCGAGGGTAGAAACGATTTCATTTTTATCTTTTTATCCCCAGTGTCCTGCCAAGCAAATAGTAAACTCTTAATCATAGTGTTAAATGGTAACATTTACTTAAAATACTAATTTTGAAAGGTATGTAGAACATGGATGGCAGGAATAAAAAAGTGTTGAAAACATATGTAAACTACATTATGCAGTTTCTTTACTCTTTTAAATTTAACTTGATACTTGAATATACAGGTCTTTCCAAAAAAAAAAAAAAAAGGCATGTTGGAATATACAAGTGATGTTTCATTTATCCTACATCAAACTACTGCCTCTTCTCCATTCTTGTTTCTCTCATCTGCTAAAATGTATCCCCAAAATTTTCCACCTCTTAGATCTTTGAAAACTTAACAGAGTAGTTGACAAAGAGATGAAGAAACTCATCAAATGTCTATCACTTTAACATTCAGGTTCTATCACATCTATAGGCAAGTTTTTATAGATTGTCTATCTATGAAAACTGACATATTTCTAAAAATTGCCTAGAAAATTATTGGGAGTTTGAATTTCAGAACTGAATAATTCTTGTTTTACTAGAACTATATTATAGTCAATGTGCCTGTTGTGTGCAAATCTAAATACTTGCACTTTGTGTTATAATGGAATTTGACTAGTATCCAACCCAATTTTCCAGTTATTTCTATACATTCATGGGTCACAGTCTCTTTAGAAGTAGTTATTTGGTGATCTCAAGAAGAGTTGGAGAGGGTCTCACTATTTTATGTCTTGAACACTTTATAAAACTTTAGATAAAATTCTACCTTCCTAATATTAACTCAACAACATTTGCCTCTGAAAGTAAACTCCTTTCCTTTTTTTTTCTCATTTTGACAAGAAGTAGGAACAGAATTCTTTTATCTTCCAAATACAAATAAATATCTAATTAAAATCACTTTACCTATTCCAAAAATTCAAATACTAAAATTTCAATGCCATATAATTAATACAAACTATAAAGAACTCTGAAAAACAGCTATGGAGAGGATCTCAAAATTCTAAAACTCTGAATCTTCAAATAATATGCTGACAATGCTTTATATACTATTTATACTATGTTTTATAGCATGAAATCAGGGATAGTGTTTTATCTAAATCTGGGATTTCTGTCAGGATCTAGCATGGTGTTCTGAACATACTAGGTACTGTGCTTACTGATTTGAACTATCTACAATTATGAACTTTTGCTGGTCAAGTCAGGATATAACAAGGGACAATTATATAACATATTACTATTTTTTACTTATCCCTTTTCCTAAAATTCCTAAATAGGAATTTCCTAAAATTCCTAAAATTTGCAAGGTTTTTGATAGTTCTAAGGGACAGTCTAGGTAGCCTATACTTATGAAATGAAGCATAATCTGTTTCCATAAAAGTACAAGAATATCTATCTTGGAAGTTTCATGTGTAGCTACTCTTTAAATAAGCAAAACGTTAAGTCTTCTTGTCACCAAAAAAAGTCTATTTGTAAAGAAGACTGGATAAGATTATTTTAATTGCTTTATCAATGTTCTTACAGGATTTAAGTAAGAATAAAAATGGGGACTTTTCTAATGGCTTTGGAATTTACAATTATAGTCAGCTTAACATCAATTGGTTCTACCAAGACTTTAATTTAGGTAAAAACAAGATTACAGGGAAAAAAGAGTGGGAATGCTGAGATAGCTGTGGGAAGGCCTGGGGAGGTAATGGATTCAGCAACTCAGCTAGAGGTAGGGAGCTTAAGGGGCAGTTAGGTGGTATAGTAGAAGTACCGAAGTCAGGAAGTCTCATCTTCCTGAATTCAAATATGGTCTCAGACACTTACTAGCTGTGTGACCCTGGGCAAGTCACTTAATCCTGTTTGTCTCAGTTTCCACATTTGTAAAATGAGCTGGAGAAGGAAATTAGAAACCAGTATGTTTGACAAGAAAATTCCAAATGGGCTCATTAAGTCAGACAAGACTGAAAAACAACTGAACACACACAAGGAGTTTAAGATACTATGGCCTTGGAGAAGGGCTAGGATTGGGTGATGAAATGGCTCTAGGAAGTAGCCACTAAAGGCTATGTTGAGTGGAACTAAGTACTGGAGCTGAGCTGGCATTTAGACTGCTAGATGATACATGAACAGAGAGACACAAAGAAATGAAGAGGTAGGACAGAAAAGACAGAGGAAGGGAGTGAGGGACAGAATGCAAGAGGAGAATACAGAGTTGAGCTAACTGAAATAAGAGGCAAGGATGACTAGTCTGCTTTTCAACAAATGGACTTACAGTGAATGTTTCAAGGGAGTTTGGCAACATTCGAATAAGGAGTTTGGTTATAACATTTTAAGGAGTTTACTGAGAAACTTTGATAGGGCAATTATCTTCAGATTATGGCCATTGCCTCAAAATTTTATTAGTTTTCAACATTACAGGAATTAAAAGAGACTAATTTAGAAGCTATTGTCAGAGTACTTATTCAACAAAATTTTTCATTGAGGACTCAAAAGTAACTAAACTGTAGCAAAAGGTGATTGAAAAGTTCTGAAACCTCCAACTAATAAAAATCTACTTTCACTCCATTTTGCATAACATCTGTGGGACTATAACAAAGGAAGGATTTGAAATGAACACTATATGATAATAATAATAAATATTCATTAAATATTTCATGTATCATATTTAAATATGATACGTAACAAAGCTATAAAATTTAGAAAAAAGCACTGTTGGGACATATTTCAACTGTAATCTGTGACCCATATATCTAAAACCCATAAAAATCCCAAATTATCACATTATTTAGTAACAAAAACTTCATTTTACATCTTTGATCAAACAGACTTTAAACTCAGATAGGCATACATAAATACAAATTGAAAGCCTCTGGCTCCTAGCTCAATTTCTACTCAAAGTCTTCTGAGTTTCTTCCAAAAGGAATATGGAGAAAGAAAATCATCATAAGGTCAAAATATGATTCTGTTCAATCTTAATTTTTGAAGAATGAAGCTATTTTGCTCATCTATTTCTTTATTTTACTACATTCACTGAGAAGTAATAGACTCACTAAAATCATAAGACTAAATATACAAAATTGTTTTAATGTATTAGTTTCTTATATTACAATTAGGTAAGTATCAGCCACTTAATAGAATTAAAGTTGGTACATTTGAAATGACAGTGACCTTATACTTACACATTTCTACAAATCATAAAATAATCACAATGCATGGGAACACTAGATACCCTGATCCAGCAGATGATGACCTACTTTCTGATTGGCTATTTCAGGTTAATGGAGTTTTTTTTTTAAATGACTCAAACCAGACAATATTTGTTATCTAACAAATCACTTAGAAATTTAAGAAATGTTATTCAGAAAATAACCTAGGAAGTAGACCAAAATAGGGAATATTTTTCACTAAGAACAGTTATTTAAGAATATACATTATTAGTGGAAGACATTACGGTTTAAAGTTTGAAGGAACTTCATGCAGACGAATTCACAAATGTAACTGGAGAAGTTTAGTGTATTCAGGAACAACTATTAGCAACTATAAAGATGAACTATGGTTAATCCAAATATAAGAATAGAAACACTACCTTTTCCCATTTACATACAAAATTAGTTCTTCTAAATTCCTATTCCTTTATCTTTCTTGGAGGTGACCCACAAAGAGAAAGTAGAATTCTCAAAGAAACTTTTATTTAATCACTCAAAAAGAAAAATTATTTAATGTTCTTAATGAGAGCTCCAATGCACTAATAAACATAACCAAAATATGAAAATTATTTCAATACTTCAGATAATGAAAGTAAACTACAAGCTTATTGATAATACACCAAGATCATTAAAACTTCAAAACCCACATTTCTTTGAAGTACTTAACAATACATTTTTCACATTCTCAAATATTTTAAAAGTATTTTTACCTTGATATTCTGGGCATCAACATTAGCTCCAGCATCCAAAAGAAGACTAATGACCGTAGTATTTCCTGCTAGTACCGCCCAATGTAGCGCAGTGTTTTTGTGATATTTGTCACCAAGATTAACTGAAACATTAAATGTTAAAAGCAATCGAGTTGGATCCACACTGGGGGGGAAAAAAACAAAACTGTAATTGAAATATAGACGTTAAAACAGAAATATTAGGTAAATGGCTTTTGGCCACACATTCTATTGTGGCACAATTCCACCTTACTCTGAACACTGTACTATCTTTTAGTACTAAGAATGAGCAACACCAACTGAATCAATAGTTCTTTAGGACAAAAAGCTTATGGTTTCATGAAAACTTTCCATTTCTTATTTTAAAGAGTCAGTATTTTTAAGAACTAAAACAATAAATAGTGGCAAAACATCAAATCTCCAAGTCACATGCAAAAACAAATCAATTTTTTTAAAAATAATTTATCATTTTTTTCTGAAAACTATGAAAAGGGTTGAAAAGCACTATAATTAGCAATGCATGGAATAATATGAAAACTATTAATTTTTAAAATAGTAAAGTATTTTAACATATATTAAATTTATGCATAATAAAGTGTATATATACAATTTAGTGAGGGAAAGTAATTAATTTTTTAAAAATGTAACTTAAAATTCCATAGGCTTTTACTGAACAACTACTGTGTGTGCAAAATACTGTTAAATGCTACAAGAGCATGAAAAGATGAAGACAATCCCTGCCTTCAAGGCGTGTGGAGTCTACTTTCCCTTCACTAAATTTTATAAATATTATACATTATATAAAACTCCTGACAGCGGTTTGAACAAATATTTTTACAAGGAGCACATACCTATGTGTCCTGTAAGCTGCCCACATTAAAGGGGTCATTCCATTCTGATCCATCATATCTACATCCTAATAAAGAGAAAAAGAAGTCAGGCACTAAAAATATGCTAAGTTTACTTAGGGAATTATATCAATGTTCAAACCTACATAACAAATGGTAATTTAGTCCAGGTAACTAATAAATATAAATTGTTCCATTGCTGTTACTTAAACAGCTGAATTAACTACTTTGCCTCACTAAATTTCTTAATTATTTTCTCAATATATGCTTTTTCAGTTCTCCTTTTAAGATATTAATTTTTTTGAATTCTTTTAATATTAATAGTTACCTATTTGAGACCCAGAATTATTTTCAGATAATTTAAGACTGAAGTTTATTTATTACGTCCAATGCTTCATGATTGATTTTTGTTCTAAGGCATTTTAAAAAGCTGAGTAGAAAGGCCTAATCTTTGACTACAGTAAGAGCTATCTTGGGGGGGGCGGGGTAGGGGAGCCGGGGAGAAAATTTGCAACTCAAAATCTTGTGGAAATGAATGTTGAAAGCTAAAAATAAATAAATTGGAAAAAAAAGAGCACAATGTATTTTCTCTTTTAAATCATCTGTAGTATGAAGTTAGAAAAAGTTGCTCTAACAATAGCAATATGATTCATTAACTTAAGTGTAAATTTAATGCATAAAAAAGTGCTTTCAACCTACAAAACTACAAATGACTAAAGAAATCTGACAGTTAATTTCATGTAAAAGATACAACCCTCCTTGCAACATAAAGCCTAAAAGCTTGAATTAGAAACAAATAAGATGTCAAAAAAGAATCTTTTGGGCAGTTGGAAGACGGGAACCAATTGGTTTTCAGATTTAAGAAGGTTATTGTCAAAAAGAAAATGTAGAACTTAAAACTGTCAATTATAAAGAAGTGAAAGACATAATTGAAATTTCTCTTTCTCTATACTGGGTTTTAAAAAGTTGGTACCAAACATACAGCAAGCAAAACTTATATTTTCATAAGACTGACTCCCAGTTCTAATAAAGAGCAAGCCAAGCATGCATTCACACACAGGTAACTAAGAAGATCTGCATTCTCTCTCTTCCTGCCCCACCCCCACCACGAGAAAGGAAGAAAAACAAAACTCCTGGTACAAATGTGTATATTCAAGAAAAGCAAATTTCCACAATGAACTCCCCCCCCCCCCCGCCCCATAAAAAAGGTTTCCATCTGCACTGAGACATCACCTGTATCCGCAGGTAAGTAGAATGTGTTTTTGAGTCCTCTGTGATTAGAGTTCCTAAGTCTGTTAAAGTTGTTTGCTTTCTCAACATAGTTTTTAATTTTGTTAAACTGTTCTGGTTCTGCTCACTTCACTCTGTTTAAGCTCTCCTAAGTCTTCACAGGTCTCTCTAAAACCCAGAGCTTCATTATTTCTTACAGCACAACAGTTTTTCATAATATCCGTGTACCATGACTTGCTCAGCCATTCTCCAGCTGCTTCCTCAGTTCCCAATTCTTTGCCAGCACAAAAACAACTACCACAAATACATATGGTTTCTTTTGCTCTTTCTTTGATCTCTTTGGGATAAATATCTAATAGCAGCATCACTACATCAGAGTATGAACAATTTAATAGCTTTTACAGAATAGTTTCCAAACTGCTTGCCAGAATAAATGGATCAGTTCATAAAGCCACCAACAGATCATTAATGCACCTATTCTCTTACAGCCCTTCCAGCATTTATCATTTTCTTTTTGTTTTTTGCCATTTTGGGTTTTTTTTTTGCCATTCTAATGGGTAGAAAGTAGCACCTCAGATTTGTTTTAATTTGCAGTGATTTAGAGTATTTTTATATGACCACTAATAGTTCATATTTCTTCTTCTGAAATTTGCCTATTCACATACTTTGACTATTTATCAACTGGGAAATGGCTCTTCTTTGTCTTACAAATTTGAACTAGTTCTCTCTCTCCCTCTCTCTCTCTCTCTCTCTCTCTCTCTCTCTCTCTCTCTCTATATATATATATATATATATGAAAACAGATTTTTTGAACATACTTTAATTTATTTCATTAAATATTTACCAATTACACGCAAAAATTTTAATAATTTTTTCAAAATTTTGAGTTACAAATCTCTCCTTCCCTCTCTTCCCCCAACTTGAGAAGATAAGCAATTTGATGTCAATTATACATGTGAAGTCATACAAAACATATTTCTATATTAGCTATGAGGCAAGAGAAAATAGATAAAAAAGTAAAGTTTAATTAAAGTTACGCTTTAAACAGCATTCATAGTTCACAAGTTCTCTCTCTCTACAAGTGGATAGCATTTTTCATCATGATTCCTTTGGATCTGTCTTGGAACATTGTCCTGATCAGAATAGCTTAATCTTTCACAGTTGATCATCCTCATAATATGACTGTTACTGTATGCAGTGTTCTACTGCTTCTGTTCATTTTACTTTGCATCAGTTCATAAAAGTCTTTCTAGGTTTTTCTTACATCAGCCTGCTCATCATTTCTTATAGGACAGTAATATTCCATTACAAACATAAGCCACAAATTGTTCAGCCATTCCCCAGTTGATGGGCATTCCCTCAATTTCCAATTCTTTGCCACCACAAAACGAGATGCTATAAATACTTTTGTATAGATAGGTTCTTTTCCTTTTTATTTGATCTCTTTCAGATAAAGACCTAGTAGTGGTATTGCTGGGTCAAAGGGTATATACACAGTTTTATAACTTTTTGAGCATAGTTGTAAACTGTTACCCAAAATGATTGGATTAGTTCACAACTTCACCAACAGGGCATCAGTGTTAAAATTTTTCCAGATCTTCTCCAGCACTTGTCATTTTCCTTTTCTATCATACAGCCAATCTAACAGGTATGAGATGGTATCTCATATTTATTTTAATTTGCATTTCTCTAATCATTAGTCATCTAGAGCATTTTTTCATGTGACTATTGATAGCTCTGATTTCTTCTGAAAACTGGTCTGTTCATATCTTTTGACTGTTTTATCAGCTGGGGAAGGAGTCTTCTTTTTATAAATTTGCCTCCATTCCCTAAATATTTGAGAAATGAGACCTTTATCAGAGAAATGTGCCATTAATTTTTTCCCAAGTTTCCTATTTTCTTTCTAATTTTGACTGTATTAGTTTTGTTTGTCCATAAGATTTTTAAATTACATTCAATCACAATTTCCTGTTATACTCCCTGTGATCTTATTTATTTTCTCACAAACTCTTCCCTTATCCATAGATCTGGCAGGTATATTTTCCCAAGTTGCCCTAATTTACTTTTTTTTTAAAATGCTTTATTAACTTCTGATTTACATCATTCGTTTCCGCCAGATTTTCAGTTACAAATTTTCTCCCCGTTTTTTCCCCTACCTACCGCGCCAAAATAGCAGTCTCACAGGATATCCCCTTCTCTAATCTGCTCTCTCCCATATTTTCTCCCATACCCCTTTCGACTTTTCCAATGGATCTCTATGTCTCAGTGCCTGTATATCTTATTCCCCCAATTACATGTAAGATGGTATTAATAATAGTATATATATATGTATATATATATACACACACACATATATTTGAATATTTGATTTTAAAACTTTCAATTCCATATTCATTCCCTTCTTTCCCCATCACCCACCCCCACTGGGAAGACAGGCAGTTCAGTATAGGTTGTACATGTGTTGCTAATGCAAAACAACAACACAGTAGATACATTTAAAAGACTGACTACACTTCCCCCCCTCCCATCCCACCTCCCATCCAATCCACTCTCCACCCTGATCCCGTCCCTTTTCAAAAGTGGATGCTTCCAACTTCCCTCCCCCCCAGCCTGCCCTCCCTTCCATCATCCCCCCTCTCATCATCTTCCCCCCCTATTCTCCTAGAGGGTGAGATACCCTATTTAATGTGTATTTCACTCCCTCCTCAAGCCAGATTCAATGGGAATAAGGTTGACCCATTCCTTTGTGCCTTCCTATTCTTCCCCTCCATTGTAGCCATTTTCCCTTGTATGAGATAGTTTACTCCAATCTGTCTCTCCCCATCTCCTCTCATTATATTCCTCTCTCACCTCTTAATTTCACCTTTTAAGTATCATGCCTTCCTGTTAAATTGGTCCTATGCCCTCTATGTATACCTGTAAACATACATACACACATTCACATATGTATATATATGTGTATATATATACATATATATTTCTAATCCCTTCAACTACTGAGAAAAGTTTCATAAGTTACAATTATTGTTTTTCCATGTAGGAATGTTAACAGTTCAACTTTGATAAGTTCCTTATGATTTCTTTTCCCTGTTTACCTTCCCATGCTTCTCTTGCTTCTTGTATCTGAATGTCAAATTTTCTATTCAACTCTGGTTTTTTCAGCAAGAATGCTTTAAAGTCCTCTATTCCACCGAATGAGCATATTTTCCCCTGAAATATGATACTCAGTTTTACTGGGTAGGTGACTCTTGGTTTTAATCCCAGCTCCTTTGACCTCCGGATTATCATATCCCAAGCCCTTTGATCCCTCAGTGTAGAAGCTGTCCAGATCCTAGGTTATCCTGATTGTGTTTCCACAATATTCAAATTGTTTCTTCCTGGCTGCTTGTAATATTCTCTCCTTGATCTGGGAATTCCAGAACCTGACTATAATATTCCTAGGAGTTTTCTTTTTGGGATCTTTTTCAGGAGGTGATCAGTGGATTCTTTCAACCTCTATTTTGCCCTCTGGTACTAAAACATCAGGGCAGTTTTCTTTGAGAACTTCCTGGTGGATGCTTTCTAGGCTCTTACTTTGGTCATGGCTTTCAGGTAGTCCAATAATTTTTAAAGGATCTATTTTCCAGGTCAGTGGTTTTCCCAATGAGATATTTCACATTACCTTCTATTCTTTCATTTGTTTGGATCTGTTTAACAGCATCTTGGTTTCTCATAAAGTCATTAGCTTCCATTTGCTCCAATCTAATTCTGAAGCAATGATTCTCCTCATTGAGCTTTTGAGATTCTTTTTCCATCTGGCAAATTTGGCTTTTTAAGGCATTCTTCTCCTCATTGCCTTTTTGAGCCTCCTTTGGCATTTGAGTCTGTCTGTTTTTTAAGGTATTATTTTCCTCAGTCAGGCTGTTGACTCTCATTTCATAATTTTCTTGCATTGTTCTCATTTCTCTTCCCAATTTTTCCTCCACTTCTCTTATCTGCTTATTAAGGTCCTCTATGGCCTGTAACCAGCTTGTATTTTCCTTTGAAGCTTTTAGTGCAGGAGTTCTGACTTCACTATTTTCCTCCTGTTCCATGCCTTGCTCTTTCTGGTCCCCAAAATAGGAGTGTATTGTTGGAATCTTCTGTCTGCTTTGTTTCTTTTGCCTGCTCATTTTGCTACTCAATTACTTGACTTTTGGGCTTTTTGCCACAGTAGGACTCTGCCAACCAGAAAGGGGAGCTTTCGTCCCAAACGCTGGGGTTTACTCAGCTGCCGGAGGTATTAGATGGGTGCCCTCTCTGAGGTCTCCACACGCTCTAGCAAGCTGGACCCACACCCCAGGACCTCCACCCTAGACTGCAATCCAGATCCAAGCAGGTCAAAGCAAGAGCGATTACCCGTCATACTGGCGCTTGGTCCCTCTACCCTCTGCAGGCCAGGAGCTGAGGCCGCTGCGTGGCTGCCTGGCTGTGCCTGCGTCTCAGCGGCTTCTCGCCCCGGGGGGGTAAAAGCCAAGCACTCCCACTTACTGGTCCCAAAGTCCAGACTGCACTGGCCTCTCACTTTGTCCTTTGCATCTATGTGTTGATAAATCTGACAACTGCTGCTGATCTGGAGTCCCTCTGGCCGGCTGGTCAGGCCCACCCTGGGGCTAAAGCCTCGGCGTGGTGCTGGGCTCGGCTCCCAGAGCGCTGTGCTGGATTCCTGACGGCCTGCCTGGCTGTCCTCAGCTGGAGGTTAGCTTCTCTGTGTCATTTTGTGGGTTCTGCAGCTCCAAAGTTTGTTTAGAGTCCCCTTTTTACATGGATTGGGGAGGGTGGAAGCCGGAGCTGCTAGAAGTTCGTGCTTCTACTCCGCCATCTTGGCTCCACCCCCCGAATACAGATTTTTATAATAGTAACTTGCTATTAATATTTTTTCCCATTTACTCACTTCTTTCCTCATTTTAGCTGCACTGGCACGACACTTTGAGATGTCTATAAATGTTAGGAAATTTTTCCTTATATCAAGCCTAAATCTGCCATTTCCCAACTTCTACCTTGCTTTTACATCTGTCCTTTGGAATAAAAACAATCCTATCTCCCCCCTTGGGATATCCTTGCTTGGATACAGCACAGACCTGTTAATCTTCTCCAAGCTAAACGATGCCACTTCCTTCAACCAATCCTCATCTGGTGGTTACTCTTCAGTTTATCTTTTTTCTTAAAATTTGGAACAAACGCCCCTGGAGTCAGGAGGATCTAAGGTTCAAATCTGGCCTCAGATACTTGACACACTTACTAGCTGTGTGACCTTGGGCAAGTCACTTAACCCTAACTGCTTTGCCTTCCCCCTCAAAAAAAAAAAAAAAGAAATATCAAATTTGGAACAAAATAGTTCAGGTATGGTTTCACTATAGCAGAGTACATAGGAGGGAAGGCCAAAAAAATCTTTAGTTCTTTTTCAGAGATATTTATCTAGCTATGCCTCCCATATAGCTACAAAACTGATTTTTTTGAAACTAAGTATTAAAACTTCTAATTTATTTATCTCTATTAACTTTAATATTACTAGACACATTCCAATGTTTATATCTATCCATCAATTAATCAAGACATATTTATTAGGGGGTGGCTAGGTGGCACAGTGAATAGAGCACTGGCCCTGGAGTCAGGAGGACCTCAGTTCAAATCTGGACTCAGACACTTGACACACTTACTACCTTGGGCAAGTCACTTAATCCTAATTGCCCTGCCACCCCCCTCCAAAAAGCAAAAAAAAAAATTTATTAAGCATCTACTATGTGCCAGGCACTGTGCTCAGTCTTGGGGATACAAAAAGAGGCAAAAGATAATCCCTGCCCTCAAAGAGACCATGATCTAATAAATATATAACACATCAAAATCTTTTTGGATCCCAATTCAGTTCTAGCTAGCTCTGCTAGCTTTATGTCATCTTCAAATGTGACAAACATCTATGATGCTATGAAAGTCATTTATAATATGTTCAATAGTACAGAGCCAAGCACAGATCCCTAGGACACCTCCTTCCAAGCTGGTAGGGACCATTAATGTTTACTTATGAATCAGGCCAGTTCTGACTCCTCTGGCAATTTACCCCATCCTCTAGCATTCATCTCTACCTTGTCACTAAGAAGAGCATGAAAGACTTTTTCAGATCATCTGCTAAAACCTAGGTAAACCATATGTACAGTACTTCTCTGGTTTGCCGACTTACCCCTTCAAAAAAGGATAAAAAGTTAATCTGACATAACTTGTCTCTAGTGAAATCAAGGTGGCTCTGTAATCATCAGTTTCTTCACTAGAAGTTCACTAACCTCTAGAAATCTTTACAATACATACTAGAACTTTGCCAGGAACTGAAGTCAAGCTCACTGGCTTCTAGTTTAGAATGTTCTCTTCATTTTGAAAATCAAGACATTTGCCCTTCTCAATTCCTGTGCTACCACCCTAGTTCTCCAGTCTTTCACAGATCACCGGCAGCAGTTCAGCAGTCACCTCAGCCAGTTATTTCAGATGCTGAGGACTCAATTCCTTTGAGCCTGGCAAAAGAGCCTTACTGAAGGAAGTTACAAATTCTCTTCCTTTCTCGCTACTCAGATCAGCTTAGTTTCCTACTGCTCATGAGTCAATTTTGCTACCCTTTGCAATCCAATCATTAAAAGATTATTGTGAAGCACTTTACAACAGTCCAAAGTGCTTTTAGAACTACTGCCTCTCACAACAACCATGTGAAATAAGAAGGTTAGGGATTGCTATCTTCACTAAAACAAGAAAAATGAGCTAAGAGAGGTTAAAAAATTTGCTTATGTCATACAACCACTAACTTGCTGAACCCACACCAGAACCCTCAAGTCTAACCTCTTGGGACAGTGTTCTTTACATCAGAATGCAACAGCTTCCTCACCCATCAGCAGCCATTCCCTTTTGCAAGGCAATCTGCTCTTTCTGTATTTGTTTTAAAGGTAGAGAGAGAAAGAGAAGAAGAATGAAACAAAAGAATTGGAGGAGGGGCAGCAAGAGAGAAGGGAACATCAGGTAAGAAAAATGAGAAAAACAATGGTTTCTACAAGAGGTTTAATCACAACTGTCGCTGCTCTTTCATTCCCCCACATTTCCACTGCACTGTACGAATCATGAAAAGTTATTACCAATCACCACCCTTTGAATGTGAAAGGCTCTTTTAACAGTTCTCTTGGTAGTAGCAAACAGTTTGTTGGCTTTTCTTTTCAAGATTCAAATTTTGTTTTTGAAATAATGGCTTGCTTTCCCATGAAATTTTTAAGATTTTGCATTTGAATAAAGAGATAATCTACTTTTAAGAAATCTGTCTGGGAACATAAATGAGAATGCTTTACCGCAACTTCTAGCAGGAAGCTCAGAACTCAATAGACATTTTTAATGTTAGCTGAAATGAATTCAACAATAAAGGTGTTACCAAATAGCTAAAGCATTACTTCCTTGAGCAATCTGCTTAATTTGTAACCTTTTCACATACAATATTCAACTTTTTTTTTGCTTGATACTGTTAACAATGTCTTTTAAAGTTCTGAAAAATATAGCACTATAATACACTGCAATGCAATACAGCAATATCATAGCATGTAGTAATATAAAAATATCATTAAATCAGAATAAATCAGGAGTGGGGAACTTGTGGTCTCACAGCCTTTTGACTGAATCCAAACTTCACAGAACAAATTCCTTTAACAAAAGGATTTATTCTGTAAAACTTGGACTCAGTCAAAAGGTCACACTCAAGAACCTAAAAGGCCATGTGTGGGTTCCCAATCCCCAGAATAAATCTTTAAGTTAAAGCAATAATGTTTACCAATTAATAATACTATTAATTAAATGACTTCTTCTGGTAATAAGAGAATGAAATCAGTGTCTTGATCTAAAAACCAGTCAATTCAACAAACAATTATTAAGCACTTATAAAACACAATTATGAATTGGGGGTAAAAAGGTAAAAATGATATCTTTGACCTCAAGGAGGTATCATCCAACTGGTAAAATAAAAGATGTACGTATATAAGTAAATACAAGATAATTTAGGAAGGAAAGATCATTAATAACTAGGGAGTGTTTTGCTAGCAAAGACTTGGAGAACAGTGTCACTTCCACAATAAGACATTGAAAAGGACTTGTGAGATGAGAGAACAGAATACTTTGTAGACATGTACATGTCTACATCCAAATACACATATATTTGGTACTTTTATCAAATGCATGCCTTTCTTTGATTCAATGAAGTTTGTTTTTTTATATTCTCAGGTAAACTTCAATTACTAGCCCAATGTTATAGGAATGTAAATTTTTAAGATCTTCCCTGCCCCTAAGTTAAGTGCACTTGGAGCCTGTGGTGGAAGGCTTGTTTTTCAGGAATGCCCACACCGTGGTGCTTTGTGATTGGGCAGTGGGTCAAGAGGGTTGTTACATTCTCTGAGCCGGAGATGGGAGGCTATGCTTTGGGGCTCACTTTGAGAAGTGTTGTGTGATTTGACCAGATGAGACTCTGGGCAGCCATTGAGAGGCCCCTGACTTTGAAAACCCAGATGTTGATGCTTCCCTCTCTGGTAACTGTGATTTAGTATGGATGTAATGGTTGGACAGTTTGGAAGCCTGTCTGCTTGATTTGTTTCTCTGTCTTCTAACTTCTGTCCACATACTCTGAAGTTCGGGGTGCTGACCTTTTCCCCCTGAACTAGGTAAATGATATATGTTTGATTGATTAAAGTAAGCTTGTTTACCCACTTTGGGTTGCTTTCCTTTAGAAAAGCAGATCTCAGAACCTGTGTTGGCAGCCACCCTAGGGATGCTGGGGTGCTTGCTGCTACACCCAACTAGTACTCACCACAGATCTCCATAATAGTGTTAAGCATATAAAATTGAATTGCTTTAAAATATTTAATAAAAATATAATGTAAGCAAACAGATAGTTGGCACAGTAGATAGAGTATCAGGCCAGGCATAAGGAAAACCTGAGTTCAAATCCAGCCTCAGACACTAGCTGTGTGACCCTGGGCAAGTCTGTTTAACCTCACTTCCTCATCTGCTAGAGAAGGAAATGGCAAAGCACTCCAGTATCTTTGCCAAGAAAACCCCAAATGGGATCATGAAGAGTTGGACACAACTGAAATGATTGAACAACAAAGTATTTTTACCTGTCCTTTTGCTATCAGATAAGCAACAATAGAAGTATGTCCAAACTGGGCAGCCAGGTGAATACAGCTACAGCCTTCTCCGTCAATTAATGAAGGATCTGCACCATATTTCATAAGTTGTACAACCATTGATAAATGCCCCTGTCTAAAACAAAAAAGAATGAATATTGAGGAATATCAAGCTCTTCTGAACTAGGAAAATAGAACTTTCAATGACTACAATCACTGAAAATACTGAATACAAAACTGGATTTCATTTTTATTTAAATATTTATCAGCACACATTCAAGAACTTGCAAATTTGTAAAGCTACTAAATACTTCATTCAGGATATGATAACTTTCTCAAATAAAGTAATGCAAAGTATTTCTAAATTATGATTTTAAGCTGGAAAAATTACTATCAATTATGCTCACTTTGCATATAAGAATGGAAAATTAATTAAACAGTTTCCCATTTTTTCAAATGGAAAAAAAAAATAAGCCAGTTGTATACATGGAATGACATTCTGCAAATTTCCCATGGGGCATTTAAGATTAAAAAAAAGAGATGGGCTTTCAAAGCAGACAATAAAAGACAGGAATTCATTCATATATAAAATCTGTAGGTACTTATATATGAATTTTCCTAATAATCTGGAGGTCTAACACCTTTGAGCACTACTGCTCAGCTATAAATCAAGAAATAAATACAAAACAAATTTTTAACCTTGTGGCCCAGTGCAGTGGAGTTGAATTTAGGTCTCCTCCTAGTTGATCCACAATAGCACCTTTCGATATGTAATATCTATGAAGAAAAAAGAAGAATTTAGCAACTTTACTACTATTACAACCACACAAAAATTGTGATATTATATGGAAGATAAAACAGAGAAAGCTTTATTTCAGACTTTTTTTTTCCTATCCTTGAAGTCTTTATCATATATAAGGGATTTTTTTGATAGTCATCTAACAAATTTAAACCAATAACTTTCACTACAATCTGTACTAGAAATACACAGAGATTATTTTGATCAATGAAAGAAGTTTCATGAAAGAATTCAGTATTACAAGAAAAGCAACAAAGTATTAATTAAGATCCTTCCTTGGATCAGTCATTTCATGTGCCTTCCCAGAGCACTGCTCTCCCACCACCCCACCACCTTTTACCCCCTAATATGGTTAAACCACCCCTCCTCAAGCTTTCCACCTGCACATGGTTGCCTGTGGCCTAGGATGACTCAATCCTAAGCCAATTACTGCTGAGTCTCTGACAAGAACCTCTATTTAGTGGGAAAGAGAGCTTCCCTTAAACTCAAGGCTTCCAGCCTAGCACACTTCCATATCAGGTGTCTAGACCTCCCTGGGGATGACAATAGCTTGTTTGAATTCATTCTTCAATGATTAGAAAACTACCTGTCATAACTTTCCCATGCCAGTGATCCTGAACTCCCCCAGCTGTTACTGTACAAACCTCATGCCCCACCCCCCCACTGCCTGTTCTCTTATTCCCATTCCTCTTGTCAATCTAACCTCCACAACTTCCTACTCAAGATCTACCCACCCTTCCACCAAGCCTTCAGGAATACCTGAGTAACAAACTTGCTTTCACCTTGAATCTTTTTCTTTCTCAATCCCTCACTGTGACCCTGCTCCCTTTGAACAACAGCCTCCCTTGACCATCCTTATCAGCTCTAGTTGTACTTTCCCTCCCAGACTTACTGGTGATGACACCTTGATACTTCCTGACTCTCTCTCCCCTCTACCACCATCACTCAGTAACTTCTCTTACTCTGATGGTCATTGAGTTGATTCCTATCACCCAAGCAAGATAATGGTAGATATCAATTTCCTACCCTCTGAACATTCTCCCTTCCTCAATGAGTTCAGAGACTTTTCCCAGTCTTTCCTCCCCAACTCTGACCTTCATAAAAGGGGACTTCAAATGTACATATCTGACAACCTCAAGCACCCCAACTTCTTTAATTTACTTAACTTCCATGACTCCACCTCACTTTGGGTGGCAGGGAGATGGTCATATACTTGTTCTTGCCATCATCCATAAGTTTTCTAATTCACAGTTGAGGAGCTCTGAAATTCTTTTATCTGATTATAATCTTTTGTCATTCCGCCTTCACCTATGCTTTACATACCCCTCATCCTATTCTTCATTCTCATGGTGATCTCCAATCCCTCTCCACCTCAGCTGACTCCCAGGACACTACACTGACTGGCTCTCTCTCCTCCCTTTTCCATCTTAACTACTTGATGTTCAACTCTACTAGCCTCTTCTCAAGTCCCTTGTCCCCTTACTCTATTGATAACTCTTTTCCTGAAATGATTACTCCTACCATACATTGCCTTGTCTCTTACTCATGTCTTGTTTATTCATAAAATTAGAGAAAATTACAAATCACGATGACTGGGTCCACCACAAATTTATGTTACTTAACCTCAACTGGTTCTCTACAGCAAGGCAATCCTTTTATGCCTCCCTAATCAACTGTCTATCACTGCAGTGGTTTTTCCAAGCTTTTTCTTCCCTCTTCAAAAGTTCCCTTGGGGGTGGCTAGGTGGTGCAGTGAGTAAGAGCACCCGGCCCTGGAGTCGAGAGGATCTGGGATTGGTTCCAGCCTCAGCTACTTAACACCCACACACACACACACAAAAACTAGTCATGTAACCTTGGGCAAGTTACTTAACCCCAACTGCTTTAAAAAAAAAAAGTTCCCTTGGCTCTCCCTCCCATGACTTTCTCAAATGAGAACCTGGACCCCATTAAGCTGAAAAAATGGAGGTCATTTTCCAAGAGCTTCCTCAGGGTCCCCCCCTTATCTCATATTGTTCAGATGCCTTTTATCCATCATCTCCTTTACTGGAAATTCTTGTCAAGGCAAACTTCTGACATACACTGTTGATTCTATTCCATCTCATCTTCTCAATAAGATTATCACTTCTACTTTCATTAATCTTCAGTCTCTCTATCTATTGGCTGCTTCTTTGGAACTACAATATGTAGGGCATACCTCCCCTTAACAGTCTTCACCTGATCCAACTATCCCTGCTAGCTGTCATTTATTTCTCGCTTCTTGTTCATAGCTAAACAACTTGAAAACACACTCTATGACCAGTGCTTCTTCTCTCACTCTCTTCTAAAATCTCTGCTGTCTGGTTTCTGACTTCAATCTTCAATAAAATGCTCTCTAAGAAGTTATTAATGATCTTAGAATTGCCAAATCTAACAATCTTTTCTCAATATTCATCTTTCTGGACCTCTCTGTAACCAGTGATATGGTCTATCACTCTCTTTTCCTTGGTAATCTCTTCTATTTTTTTTGTGATACTACTCTTTCCTGATTTTCTTCCAACTTCTCTGACCACTTGTCTCATAACTCCTTTATTAGATCTTCATCCACATCATTCTTATGAACTACTACTAGTGTCCCTTCAGGATTGGAACTGGGCAGCCTTCTCTTCTATATTTTTTCACTTAGCTTCTTTAATTATCCCTCTATGAAAACAATTATCAGGTCTATTTATACAGCCTTAACATCTCTTTTGACGTTCAGTGTCACATCTCCAACTGTCCAATCAAAATTTCAAACTGGATGTCCTACAGATATTCTGAACTCAAGATGCTAAAACTAAATTGGTCTTTCCTCCCAAAACCCAGCCTTTTTCCTAACATCTCTATTACTATCAAGCCCACTCTTCTAGTCACCCATGCTTGCAACCCAGGTGTCATCCTTGATCCTCACTCCCTGCTCCTCCAGATCTTTTGCATATGTTCCATTCTCTCCTCTGACACAGTCACTGCTCTGGTACAACAGGTGCTTATCACTTTATGCCTAGACTATGGCAATAGCCTTCTGGTTGGCCTGCCTGCCTCAAATCTCTTCCTGCTCCTTGTTATCTTCACCTTAGCTATCAAAGTGATCTTCCTAAAAGTGCAAGCTTGACCATGTCACTTCCTTTTTCAATAAACTCCAGCGGTTCCCTAATGTCCCTGGATCAAATATAAAATCTTCTGTTTGGGATTTAAAAGTCTTCATAAACTGGCTCTTTCCTACTTTTCTATCATCTTACACCTTACTCCCTTCCACTATGATGTCGTAACTTTGCCTCCTTGTGTTTCTCATACAAGACAATCCATCCCCTGAATGATCTTTTCACAAGCTGTCCTCCATGCCTGAAATTCTTTTCCTTCTCTCCTCTGACTTCTGGATTCTCTTATTTCCTTCAAGTTTTAGCTAAAATTCCACCTTTTAAGAAGGCTTTTCTAATCCTCCCTAATGTTAGTGTCTCCTCTGTCTTCAATGACTCTTTCCAATCTTCTCATTTCTCACCTGGCTGCACTATTTTGGAATTTCTCAGATTTCCCCACTCCCCGAGTTGTACACCTTCCCCACGACCAACTGCTGTTTTCAGCTTCCTTTTGCATCTTGTCTATTAGATTATAAGCTCCTTGTAGGCAGAGACTATCTATTTGGTTTGCATCTCTAGCATTTATACAGAGCAGGCACTTAATAAATATTTATTAACTAACTGGATTTATCCTGTCTCTATCTTATTTGGACACAGTTGTTTCCATTCTGTCCTATTAGATTGTGACCTCCTTGCTGGCAGTGTTCTGGTCTTTCTTTGTATTCCTAGTGCTTAGCTTAGTGCCTAAAACCTATCTGGTGCTTAATAAATGCTTGTTGACTTGACTAGTAGGTGGCAGGAGCAGGTAAAACCCTCGAAGGTGGAGAATTTTAAGTGCTAAGACATGTGAAAACATCTCCAAAGAACTTCCTTTTCTTCTGTCATTCAAAAGACAAAATCTGCGTCAAAATCACAGCACCAGATAACAGGTAGGTAGCTATGGGCAACTGTAGATTCAAGGGACTCAGTATGGTTTTCAACCTAACCATGGGGAGATTAGGAGAGAGGAACATTTTAAAGAAAATAAAAAAGGATCCCAAACAATTCTCATTTGTGATCCTAATTAGTAAGTGATATTTAGTGATGCAAATGACTAGCACTGGTCATAAATAAGTATTTTCAATTATTACATAAGATACAGAATAGTTTTATTATTGCTGCGATCACCACCACCACTACTACTAGCTAGCTAGCAAGCATTTATATGGAACTTTAAGTTTTACAAAATAGTTTACAAATATTATCTCTGTTCATTCTCATAACAAATCTGGGATATAGAGGTTCCTCTTACAGGGGAGGAAACTGAGGTAGAAAGAGATTAACCGATTTGTCCAAGGTCATTCAGTTACTATCTAAGGCTAGATCTGAAGGTCTTCCTGATACCAGGTCCAGTGTTCTGTGCACTGCATCACGAGCATCACCAACTGAAGCACATAATGCTTTATGAAGTACTTTTGGGTGGTTCTTTATGGAAGAATACTTCATTTCGTTAAAAATGTTTCTCACAGAAGACAATTTTCACTGGATACAGAATTACTAAGTCTTGAAGTTGAAAACAATATTCCTAATAAGTGACCATCCATTCTAGGCTTGATGTAATACTGGGAACATAAGTTTTTGGCATCACAGAGTCTAAATTGACTTCTGGGTACTTCCTATGTACTGCTCTTAACTGTGCCCCCTGAGATCAAGGAGAAACACATCTAGTATCTCTTTATAATGACATCACATCAAATACCTGAAGAAAGTTGCCCTTTGCTCCTAAATCTCCTCTTCCTCAGCTAGCCATTCCCAAGATCTCCTCAACCTGAACCACATACAATTACCAGCCTGGTTGCCATTCTTGAAGCAGGTTGCAGCTTATCAAAATCCCTCCTATGTCATACTCAACAGGTGGTATGACAAAGAGAAGTGAGAATTATTATCTCTCTCACAACAGATAGCATGTCTCTAATTATGTTACTTTTTTGACTATCATCTCACACTAAAGAGTCATTTTGAAGGTCAAGTCCCCTAAAATTCCTAAATATCCATTAAATAAACTTCTATCTAGTCAGATATCACTCATTTTATATTCATGACTGATTTTTGAACCCCAAACTTCAAATTGCCAAGTTCAAATCTTATTTCATTAAATATAAAGCAACTAAAAAAGAAAATGGATTGTATAGCTAGTCTCTATGTATATACTTCAATGGTCCATGGCTTCAACTATATAAGTAATTCATCCATTGTATACTATCAGATCACCCATCTATGGCCATTTGTTTTTTGTTCCCATATACAATGTAGGGAACAGTTTTGGGGAATAGGAGTAGGGTACCCTTCCCCTCCCCTAACCTACTACCCAAAGGGCAGCTAGGCAGGAAGAAAATCATGGCTGCTCATACCACCTGGCCAAGCTAGGAGTCACATACTCTAATGCTTCTGGTTAGACAGATGACTACCAATATGTCCTTTAATGCCTTTGGTTTGACCATGTACTCTTAGGCCCTTTAGCTCCCAGAGAAATACTATTAGGCTTGCTAATATATCCTAAGGTCCTCTAGGTCTGGCTGTTTGTCCTGGTCTTTCCATCTGCTCAACAGCTATAATGCCAAGCAAAGGCAACTTCCCAAGGTTCAAAATACCAGCATAGTATTTTGCTGCTCTACATTTTATTCAGTGACAAATTAAGAACAGAGAAAATCAAAATATAGCATAATTCGAAATACAGCATTCACCATGTGTAGTTCAATAATTTCCAAATACTACTCCACCCCTGGACATTACATTCATTTAGTCAATCACAATCTCTTCTCAGATGGAGAATAGTTTCCAATCATAAGCAAAGTACATTCATTTGGTCAGTCACAGAGCACAATATAGTCAAAAGTTTCCTGCTCTTGGATCACAACTGAATAGCCCATCTACCCCAGAGTTACAACAAGCTAAAGCACACCATTTAGTACCCAAAGAGAGGTCTTTTCTTCATCTTGACCCTAGGCAGTTCTCAGCAATCTTTGTTCCTGGGGAGACAAAGCTTAGCAAGGCCACAAGATACATTGCCAGTGTCCTCCTTAATTCAATCTCTGTTTGCAGAAAAGTCCTAGGACCCCTGAAAACATTAGCAAAACACTCTCACAGGATTTCTGTAAACATACAACAAGAAAATCCTTCTTCAGGGCTTCTGAACCAACAGCAACGTTCCAGAACCTCTGCAACAACAGCACTGGCCTTCACCAGTGGGCGCAATTCACCCTCTGTCTGCAGAACAGTCTTTGGAACCCTGAACCAGCAGCAAGTTTCCAGAACTTCTGCAACAACAGGGCTGTCTTTCACCAGTGGACAAATCTGGCAAAACGACATCAAAACAGACAGACAAAGTACCAGCACAACAGCCACGTCTCCTCAGTCCTTGGCATCTCTGAGTGGCAGCTCTCAAAAGTCCTGGGCAGTTCAAAATGGTCCTCAACAATCCTCTCTGTCTCTCTGCCTCCATGATGCTGCTTCCAAAAAATTCTTCTGCCTCTCTCTCTGCTTGTGCCTCTCTAAATTCACGTCACCAGCTCCTCCCAGTTCAGCCCTTTCTTTTCATGTCAACAAGTCCATCGCACAAGTGGAATTCACAAGCTCTGGGTTTTAACACAATCAATCCGAAAACCAAGCCAATACAGGGGGATCTTTAAATTCCATTACTATTACAGCAGCTAAACTTTTATGTGTTATTTTCTCCAATTAGATTGTTTTCCTTGAGAGTAGGAACGCCTTGCTTTTTCTGTTAGTATCTCCAGGTCTCAGTTCAGTATTTGGCACACATTAAGTGCTTAATAAGTACTTTTTCATTTATTCATCCTTCAATAAATTCACCACAGTATCAACACAATGGAGGCCTACACTCAACACTGTAGAGAACACTGTAGCAGTGAAGCTATTCCACTATTATCCCTCATTCTTTCTCTGTGACCAGTTTACCTCCTTTTCCAATTATACATTTTCTGGATGATAAAGTTTTTTTTTTTTTTTAAGCAATTGGGGTTAAGTAACTTGCTCAAGGTTACACGGCCAGTTATTTCTGGGTGTGGTGCTGAGTGTCTGAGCCCGGGATTCGATCTCCAGGTCGTCCCAACACTGGAACCGGTGCTCTTACTCGCTGAGACACCTGGCCGCCCCGGGATGATAAAGTTTTAACACAAAAGTATAAGCAAACACTGGATTTGGAGTTGGAGGAACTGAGTACAAATCTTGATTCACCTACTTACTATATATGAACTTGGGTAAGTCCCTTCCCATCTGGGGCTCTTAGTTTCCTTATCTGAAAAATGAGTAAGTAGGACTTGATGATAGCTAACTTCCCTATCCAAGCCTAATACTATCTTGAAAGAATCTGGCAGGCACCAATAAGCAACCACAAGTCAACCAAATCTACTACCCTTACTAATGGAGACAAAAAGCACCAGAAAATGTACTCATTGGTAGATACTTTAAACAAGATTTCCACGTTCCTTTAGAATGAAGTCAGACACACTCATTCATTTCTTTCTCACTCCTTCCATGTCCAGTCCCCTTAAAATTCAGTCCTGTTTGTCCCAAAACAAACTCTTCCTACATGGGAATCAAGAGAAGCCAGAAGCAGATGACTCTCTCAGATACTTCAATATTGTAATTATAATAGCTTTGCATACTACCTGTATTAGCCCTAAACAGGGTACCAGAAATTCTCTCTCCTCCAACAAAAAAAGATTCAGCAGCATTTAGGCTGCCAAACTGTTATTATTTTTATCAGTAAGTTGTGTAATCAATATTTTCATGTGCTACGAGCATAAAATAGATTAAACCAATTAGAGGGCTAAATAATCAAAAAGCACTAGTTAACAACAGTAATGATTAAACAGCTTTGTAAGCAGCCTAATGAAATAATAGGACTATTTTTGTATATGTATACAATATACTTACCTTTTCTCTGTAAAATGATCATTTAAACATTTTTCTATAAAAATATATTTTCATGTAAAAACAATTAAAAAATCTGAGGTAAAATTAAAATTGTTCTTATATAATCTTTTCTTGTTCTTTGTATATTTAAATATTTGTATTTGTTGATTAACAAGTTCCTCATGAAAAAGAAAATTTTAAATAAGAATTTTAAAATAACAGTTGGTTACATTGTATTTGATTTGAACTCTTCACAAAGGAAACAAGAAACAAAGACGAGGCCAGAGGAAAATGAAAAATACTAAAAGCAACAATATCTTAACAAAGAAAGTCACAGCTAAAATAAAACCAACCAATATTTATAAATATCAAAAAACACATACTTTACTAGGTCTATCCTGTTATTTATGGCAGCCCAATGGAGAAGTGTGACATTTTCTTTGTCTGGTTGTCTCACATCATAACCTGCTTCCACCAACTCTCTGCAGCGTTCATATATTCCATATCTTAAAGAAAAAGAAAATTCTGGTGACAATGTTATTAATATCTCAGAAGAAACTGAAATCTAAAAAGAAGAAAATATTGCAGGCATTTAAAAAGATAAAGCTATTATGCTGGACCTCTTAAAATTTTTTTTTTTACTTTTAGAAATTTATATGAATAATATAGCCTGAAATGTTTCATACATAATAACTCATTCCCTAGGGTAAAAATAATTAAGACTACAACAAAATCATAATCTCCCAGCAGCTCATTTAGCATTACTAGTCATAAAGAGTCATAAAGAAAAGGTTGGCACAGTAAAATCTTCCTGCTTTACTAAATAGCAACTGCAAATATATTCATAAGATATACTATCACCATAAAAGTAGGCAAATTTATAGTAATGATATGTAAAACTATCAATAAGTCAGCTAAAAAGTTATTAGTCAATGCTGCTATTCTATCAAAAATCATATGCTAAAATTTAACAGATAATAGGAAACACTGATGTTATTCTATACTAAAAAATACTGTATTTTAAGGGAAATTAGACAAAACTACATTTAAATAAATTTTGCATTTAACAGCATAGAATGTTTTCTGAAAGATAAATCAAGATCCTTACAACACTCAAAAATCTTAACCTTATGTTGTTTCAGAGTCGAAAATTATGCACTCACTTCTTTAAGGAAAAGCCTATTGTAGCATGTGAAATCTAACAAAAAGGTAAACTGAGGCAAGTTTCTTTGCATAACATATAATTTCTTATCAAGGGAATACATTCTGATAATAAAAGGTCAATGGTTTGCCTTCATTTATGCCATGAAGCTCATTTTTATAAGCACAGAACAAAGAACAGAATAAAAATTATATCATTGGCTATGGTATTAGTAATATCTTAGGGTTGGGGAATCATAATTGTCTACATCAAGGAAAGTGGGCATAGCCCCCTAGGATGGTGACCACTTCTGAGTATAAGAAATACTTCTGTGAATTTTATGGGTCTCAGCTGCTTCCTGAGGTCACCAATAGGGACCCAGGTACATGGGCCTACTGGTGACTGGAGGATTACATAAGACCACCTTTCTGAACTATGGGACAAGGTCAATTAGTTCAGCTTCTCAAGGATAACACACAAACCTTATAGGAAAAACTGAGATAATGTTTTATGAGAGTATTGAGAACAGAGTTTTTCTTTAACTAACAACGACTCTGGGAAAGCATAAGCCTTTGGTATGTATCTTCAGAGACTGAACCTTGGACATATGAGCTTCTTCATTCAAAGAGAGATTCAGTTTTGTAACATGGAATACAGAATAAAATAACTTATAGAGTAACATCAAATACAAAATACAAACTCTCAAACTCACTCTTTCCCACTTTATCAATGTTCCCCACTTTCTGGCTATCACTCCTCATCACCATTGAAGATTGGTGTGGATGACAATATATAAGACTTTTTCTCAGTATCCACTTACTCTCTTTTACTTTTCTGTAGAATATGACACTGATGATTATTCTTTTCTCTTAATATTTTCTCCTCCCTAGGCTTCCTCCTCCCATCTGTTCCTTCACACTCTCTCTAGGCTTCTTATCTAGTTTCTCTCCTGGGTCCTTAAGAGTGCCTCTCTATAGTCTTCCTTTACGAGTTATCTGATTTCAATTACCAAGTCTATACAGATGACTCTCAAATTTCTATCTCCAGTATTAATTTCTCTCATGACATACAGCTCCATATTTACAATTGCCTGACAGACACAAAGGCTGTGGATGTCCTGCTGGCATCTCAAACTCACTACGTCCAGAAGTGAACTTATCATCTCCACTCCTCCAAGTTATTTCTCTTGTCACCTTCCCTGTTCCTATGGTTAATGATATCCAGTCCCCTAAACTCAAAACCCCATTTTTAAAAACTTTAACCCTTACCCTGCCTCCTCACAACCAATCAATTGCCAAGTCCTCTCAATTCTATCTCGACAATCTTTCTTCTCTTACCTACTTCTCTGCCACAAATCTAATTCAGGCCTGTATGAATCTATTTTAATAGCCTCTTAATCCATCTCTCTGTCTTCAGTCTCTTTTGTTTGTCTAATTCAGCCTTCACATAGCTACCAAAATAAGCAACTTGATGCAGGATTCTGACTGTTAGTTCCCTACTCAAAAACCAATGGCTCTCTATTACTTACAATATAAAACACATCATTCCTTATATAGCATGTTCTCCAGTCTTCTCAACAACCTGGCTACCTTCTTTTGGAAATGTTCCAGCTTGTCTACGTTTTCCTAAAATATAGTGCCCAGAATTGAACATGATATTCTAGAAGAGGCCTAACCAGGGCAGAAAATAGCAAAATCATTATCTCTCTCATTCAGAATACTATGTCTTTATGAATGTAGCCTAGAGCTTTTTTGGCTTCCTTGTCATATTATTAATTAGACTCATATGAAGTCTAATTAGATCAAGACTATCATCCATGTTAGCTATACCTTCCAAGTTTGTTGTCATTTGTACATTTGACAGGCATGCCATCTATGCCTTCATTAATAATTATGTTAAACAAAACAAAGGGATGGGTTACTCCATTAGACACCTTTCTCCAGGATGACATAATAATGACATCATTACATTTTGTGTCTACCTAACTGTAATATTATCCAGCTAATATCTCTCCATCTTATTCATAAGTATAACATTAAGAGACTGTCAAAAGCTTTGCTGAACTGTATTATCTTTATAGCATTCCCCCCCGCACCCCGATCAAATAATATAGGATTTGAGCTTTCCCTTGAAGACAATTATCATGTGCCCTTAAGTCTTTTCTTCAGGATAAACACCCCCACCAAGTTCTTTCGATCAATTCTCATTTGACAAGATATCAGGGCCTTTAGCATTATGGCTGCCTTCCTCTGGATGCTTTCTGTCTTATCAAGGTGAGTTTTTCTTGTAATTAAAAATAGTTAATGGCATGATGACATAGTTATTTACCTAAAATTTCACATATCTGAAAGTCACAACACTCAATGCATCATGTAAAGGCTTTTTTGGATACCACTATGTGATAAAGAAGGAAATGGAGAGAAATACCAAACTTTTCTTTTGGAATACCAAATAATTTGTTCAATTAAGTCTTAATGTTCTTTGTTTTGTTAAAGTATAAAGATTAGAATTTAAGAAGAAACTATGCTTAAATTTTTTATACATGTAAAAGAAATAAGTAAAATTATAAGAATTTTAAGCTATTCACAAGCTCAAGAAGGACTTATACTCCTACAAATCAAAACAGCAAATAAACACTTACTGTGTGGCTTTGACTATGTCCCATGTGCTATAATCATCAATGTGGCTTTTACGTCCAAGAGGTTCACCATATCCATGGTTATAATGGCTTTGAGGCTTGATTTCCTAAGAAACAGAATCATACGGTTTCCAGAAGTTTAAAACAGAAAAATAGCTTATTAAAATAGAATTAATTTACTAACCATGCTTTTTAAATAAACAAAAAATGCCTATGAAGTAGTAGCCATTTGTCCTATTATATTTGGAATTTTTTGGAGGAAAGGCATATAGCAACAGGCCTACCTTCTGCAAACTAGGATAGGAATAGAGTCAATACTAGTGGTGTCTGTCATCTAAGGAAAAACCTACCTAAATAGGGATAGGCTCTTCACTATAATGCTGAATAGCAAAAAGTCTATTTTTTTTTATTTACAGCAACCCAGGAAGTCAATCTATTCAGCATAAGAAGGTTTCAGTCAATATTGTGATGACAAATGTTAATTAAGGAAGAGCCAGGATTTAAAACTAAATCTTTTCACTTAGTGAGTCACAGATTTAGAACAGGAAGGGATTTTCAGAACTATTAGAACTGGAAAACTTAGTTACATATATACCTCTAGTTCTGTCACCATGAGGAAGCCATTTAAACTCTGTTGCTTAGGTTCCCCAAGTTATAAATGGGAGAGTCTTAATGAAATCATAATGGAATATAGACACATACATATGATATGAGTAAACTGAATCACTAGAAACTAAACTCCCTGCTAACCCAAGACTGGTATCTAACGACACCACCCCCTTCTTGGGTCCTAGATCTACATCTGCAAAAAACTTGTATAGCCCTAGAGAAGTCACTTAACCTACTGTTTAGGCCACAGTTTCTGTTGCTGTAAAAATAAGGGGCCCAGATTACAAATAATGTCTAAGAAAGGCTGAGCTTATATTCTAAGGTTTTCTATACTGTAGTATATAAAAACACTGGTTCTGGGGGGAGGGGGCAGTGTCAAGATGGTAGAGTATAAACAGGACCTCCTCGGGGCTCTGGCTCCCACCTCGTCCAATTCATGTAAAAGGTGATGCTGAACAAACTTTGGAGCTACAGAACCCACAAAATGACACAGAGAATCTAACCTCCCACTGAGAACAGCCCAACAGACTGGCAGGAAGTGGCCAGCCCAGCACTCTGGGAGCCGACCCCAGCCCCATGGGAGCCAGAGGTCTTAGCCCCAGCATGGCCTGACCAGCCGCTGGTTGGAGGGACTTCAGATCACCAGCAACTGTGGCAGTTTCCAGAATTATCAACCCATATATGCTAAGGACAAAGTGAGAGGTCAGTGCAGTGTAGACTCTGGGATCCGGTAGTGCAGTTGGCCTTTATCCCCTAGAGGGAGAAGCCGCTGAGGCATGGTGGTGTGTGGCCGCTGCCATGTGGCAGCTTCAGCTCCTGGCCTGCAGATTGTAGAGCAACCAAGCAACCAGTCTGAGGGGTAATTGCTCTTGCTTTAACCTGCTTGGATCTGGATTGCAGTCTAGGGTGGAGGTCGTGGGGTGTGCGACCAGCGTGCCAGAGCATGTGGAGACTTCAGAGAGGGTACCCAACTAATACCTCTGGCAGCTGAGGAAAACCCCAGCAATTTAGGACAAAGCTCCCCACTCTGATAGCAGAGTCCTACTGTGGCAAAAAGCCAAAAACTAAAGTAATTGAGTGGCAACATGAGCAACCCAACTTTAGACTACTATTTTGGGGACAAAGAGGATCAAAGCATGGAACAGGAGGAAGACAGTGAAGTCAGAACTCCTGCACCAAAAGTTTCCAAGAAAAATATGAGCTGGTTACAGACAATAGAGGACCTTAAGAAGGATTTTGAAAACCAAATAAGGAAAGTGGAGGAAAAATTGGGAAGAGAAATGAGAATGATTCAAGAAAATTATGAAATGAGAGTCAACAACCTGACTAAAGATTAAAATAACACCTTAAAAAATAGACTAACTCAAATGGCAAAAGAGGATCAAAAAGGCAACGAGGAGAAGAATGCCTTAAAAAGCCGAATTTACCAGATGGAAAAAGAATCTCAAAAGTTCACTGAAGAGAATCATTGCTTAAGAATTAGATTGGAGCAAATGGAAGCTAATGACTTTATGAAAAATCAAGATACTATTAAACAGATCCAAACAAATGAAAAAAGAGAAGGCAATGTGAAACATCTCATTGGGAAAACCAATGACCTGGAAAATAGATCCAGGAGAGATAATTTAAAAATTATTGGACTACCTGAAAGCCATGATCAAAAAAGGAACCTAGAAATCATCCTCCAAGAAATTCTCAAGGAAAATTGCCCTAATGTTTTGAACCAGAGGGCAAAAGAGAGGTTTAAAGAATCCACTGATCACCTCCTGAAAAAGATCCCAAAAAGAAAACTCCTAGGAATATTATAGCCAGGTTCCGGAAATCCCAGATCAAGGAGAAAATATTACAAGCAGCCAGGAAAAAACAATCTGAATACTGTGCAAACACAATCAGGATAACATAGGATCTAGCAGCTTCTACACTGAGGGGTCGAAGGGCTTGGAATATGAAATTCCGGAGGTCAAAGGAGCTGGGATTAAAACCAGGAATCACCTATGCAGCAAAACTGAATATCATGTTTCAGGGGAAAATATGGTCATTCAGTGGAATAGAGGACTTTCAAGCATTCTTGATGAAAAAACCAGAGTTGAATACAAAATTTGACATTCAGATACAAGAAGCAAGAAAAGCATGAGAAGGTAAAACAGGGAAAAGAAATCATAAGGAACTTACCAAAGTTGAACTATTTACATCCCTACATGGAAAAACGATAATTGTAATTTATGAAACTTTTCTCAGTATGAGAATAGTTGAAGGGAACAGAAATGTACTCACATACACACATATATATATACATACACATACATATATGTGTCTATATAGGAGGGTATATGGGCATATGAAAACATGTGAATGTGTGTATATATGTGTACAAGTATACATAGATAGAGGGCACAGGACAAATTTAATAGGAAGGGATAATACTTAAAAGGTGAAATTAAGAGGTGAGAGGAATATAATGAGAGGAGATGGGGAGATACAGAATGGGGTAAACTATCTCATATAGAAAAGGCAAGGGAAAATGGTTACAATGGAGGGGAAGAATAGGAAGGCAAAAGGGAATGAGTTAACCTTATTCTCATTGAATTTGGCTCAGGGAGGGAATGACATACACACCAAATAGGGTACCTCACCCTACAAGAGAGTAGGGGGGAAGGGGATGAGAGGGGGGATAATGGAAGGGAGGGCAGGCTTGGAGGCAGGGAAGTTGAAAGCACACACTTTTGAAAAGGGTCAGGATCAAAGTAGAGAACAGAACAAGTGCGGGTGGGATAGGAGGGAGGGAAATATACTCAGTCTTTTACAATATATCCACTATGGAAATGTTTTGCATAGCTACACATGTACAATCTATACCGAAATGCTTATCTTCCCAGTAAGGGTGGGTAATGAATCTGGAAATCAAAGTTTTAAAATCAAATGTTTAAAAAAAATTTATATATATATATATATGTATACTATTATTAATATTATTCTACATGTAACTGGGAAATAAGATATACAGGCACTGGGCCACAGAGATCCATGGTGCCCTATTGGAAAGTTGGAGGGGGTATGTGTAATGGGAATGCAAATTTGGAAGATCTTCCCTGCCCCTAGGACCTGAAACATGGGAGTGGGAGGCTTGTTTTTCAGTAAATACTTTTTGATTGGCCAGTGGGTCAATAAGGTTGTTACATTCTCTGAGCCAGGAGAAGGCTATATAAGCCCTGATGTGAGGCTTTGTTTTGGGGGCTCACTTTGAGAAGTGTTCTGTGATTTGATCTGTATTCTGGGAAGCCGTTGTCCAGGCCCCCACCCCCCCCCCCCGGCTTTGAAAAACCCAGATATGGAAACCCAGATGTTGACTGGGTATGGATGTAATGGTTGGACAGTTTGGAAATCTGTCTACTTGATCTGTTTCTGTCTTGATAATTCTGCCTGTATGCTTTGAAGTTCGGGGTGCTGACCTTTTCCCCTGAACAAGGTAAATGATATACGTCTGACTGATTAAAGTAAGCTTGTTAACCCATTTTAAGTTGCTTTCCTTTATCAAAGCAGATCCAAGAACCTGCTACAGCAGCAAACCCTGAGGGCGCTTGGGGTGCTTGCTGCTACAGTATGGGAGAAGATACAGAAGAGAACAGATTGGAGAAGGGGATATCCAGTGGGATCGCTATTTTGGGGTGGTGGGTAGGGGGGAAAATGGGGAGAAAATGTGTAACTCAAAATCTTGCAGAAATGAATGATGTAAACTAGAAGTTAATAAAGCATTTGATAAAAAAAAATAAACTAACACTAATGTTAAAAGGATTTTCCTGAAGTTGACAGGCAGAGTCACTCCCAGTTATAGCAGGTTAATGGTTGAGGAAATAAGAATACTTCTCAGATACAGTTTTAAATGGAAAAGGTGGGTAATAAGAATATGAGAAAGAAGGGAAGGGGTATGGAGTATAATGAAAGAAATCATATGGGATTAATCTACATCATATATAAGTCAAAACATTTGGAGGAGGTCGGACAAATTTAGATTGTCCTATTATACAAAGTTGACTTCTTCCCTATAAAACATAACAATTCCAAATTTTCTTCTGAGTCATTATTATATAACAATCAAGCAAGCAGTCCATATTTAAAAACAATCTCAAAAATTTTTAAAGAAGCTCGTTATATGTTAGGCTAGGTTATTTCTGAAAATAATTACATCTGAATTTATTTGGATTTCTCAGGAAAGTAAATGACTGTTAGTGATAAGGGAAAGGGGGGGAGGATATAGAAAAGATATTATAGGGGAGATAAGTACTAGACACACAAACAAGACCTGTGAAGATAAGCATAAGCATTTGAAAAAAAAATCCATAAAAAGGAAAATCATTATCTACCATATTTATACTCTTTTCCAAAAGTAATTAACTCATTTTACCAGCAGATGGCACCACACACAGATATTCAATTAAATATACATCAATTAAAATCACAGGATTTTAGATGTAAAAGGAATTTTGAGGTCAACTACTCCTGCACCTTCTTCTTACAAATATGTACACTATAAGAGACATTAAAGGAATTGCCTATAATCACAAAGGTAATGTTGCAGAGCTTTAATTTCTACCTAAATCTTCTCACCAGAGAGGTTGGAGAATCAGTTTAGACCTAGAGGGGATTTTCAGAACTTCCAAATATGGAAGATTTAGGTTCATATAGTATCTCTATGTCACTATAAGAAACCATTTAAACTATCCATACCTCAGTTTTCATCACTTGTATAAAGAGATAACAGTATCTCACAGATAATAATTTATATAAAGATCTTTGCAAATTCTAAAGGCTATTTGTCAATTATAATACAATGAAAGCAAGTCTTTCATTTAAAAAAAAATTCATAAATAGCTTTGACAAAAGGGATATGAGATAGTCAAGGCCCTACCATGGAAAGCTTCCAGTAAATAAATCTTATTGATGACCATGTTCTTAATTACATTATCATTTTTTTTGCCACAGCCCTGTTTTTATACCTGCCCCAAGATAAAGCTGTTGGACTCTTTGTTCTAATAAATGCATCTCACCCAAGTACATTTCCCATTTATGCCTACAGTACAAGCAGCTTCTTCTACTCAAATTTTCAAAGGACATAAACATCTCCAGTACTTGGTGTAGCTTCACACATAATAAACACTTAATAAAGATTTTATTAATCAATGGATTGATTATTCAATTGAATTAAAATACAAAAATTAAAATGAAAAACAATTTATAGTCCTATCAAAAAATGCCCTAAACTAACACTGATTAAAAACACATTAAAACTTTGAGATATCATTTTATAACTATCAGAAAGACTAAAACGATTAAACGAAAAAGCAACAAATGTTGGAGGGGTCTTGGAAAAATTGGGACACTAATTCACTATTGATAGAACTGTGAAATGATCCAACCACTTTGGAGAGCAATCTGGAATTACGCCCAAAGAGTTATTATAAAAATGCCTATACCTTTTGTCCCAGGAATACCACTCCTAGGTCTGCTTCCCAAAGTGATCACAGAAAAAGGAAGAGAACTTCTACGTTCTAAAATATTGATAAGCAGTTCTCTTTGTGGTGGCGAAATTGTGTGGTTACCCTTCAATTGGAGAGTGTAATATATAAATATGATGGAATAGCATTGAGCTATAAGAAATGATGAGTTCCATGATCTTAGAAAAACATGGATAGAGGCGGCTAGGTAGCATAGTGAATAGAGTACCGGCCCTGAGGCAGGAGGACCTGAGTTCAAATCCGGCCTCAGACACTTAACACAAAAAACTAGCCGTGTGACCGTGGGCAAGTCACTTAACCCCAATTGCCCTACCTTACCCCTCCAAAAAAAAAAAGATAAAGAAAAACATGGATATACTTACACAAAATCATGGAGAAATAAGCAGAACGTTGAAACAAACAAGAGAACATTTATGTAACAATATCATTTTAAGAACTATGAGTGACCAAGTCATTTTGACTATTATAAATAACCCAAATTAACTACAAAAGATATATGAAGGAAGATGGTATCTACATCCAGAGAAAGAACTGATAAACAGAAGTATATATAGAATGGTTTTACATATATACACATATTTGTGTCTAAAGGAAAAAAAAAAAGAAATTTACATAAGTTTATTATATATTTAAAAGGATTAGCAAATTGCACTTGTAAAAAAGATTTAATCATCTTTTTCTATTCTATTTTATGGAAATGCCTGTTTTATTTCTTAAGTTCAATTAAAGTAATTTTTAAAAGATACAAAGGCAGCATGATTTGGTGTAATATAAATTCGGTGTCACCAAAGTCCTGACTCTGCCACCTACATACTGTGTGAGTATTTCGGCAAATCAATGCATTGAGATGGACTGGTTTTATTTGTAAAATGAGGATTACAGGGCTAGAAAATGTCTACAATTCCTTCTCATTCTAGACTTATGATTCTATGTTCTTAAATTTTTATCTATTATAGTGAAATCACTGCAAACAAGCAGAATAGATTTACTATCATACAAAAAACAGGGTGGAATCAAGATGGAGGCATAGAAGCAGGAAAACTCCATGTGCTCCCCCCATAACCACCTCAAATACTTATAAAATATGACTCTAAACAAACTTCAGCGCTACAGAAGTCACAAAGTCACAAAGAGAAACAAATCTCCCGCTGAAGGCAGCCTGGAAGCATTTGGAAGACCCAAACAGGAAGGGTCCATCACAGAATGCTGGGAGCACAGTCCAGCCCCACATGAATCCATGGTTTTAGCCCCAGGGTGGCCCCAACCAGCCGCAACTGGAGGGGACTTAGGGACAGTGGATCACCAGCAGCTGTGGTGGTTTTCAGAATTATCAAACCATAAATGCCAAAGGCAAAGAAAATGGTCAGTGCGGACTTTGGAAACAGGTGGTCTGAGAGTGCAATCGGGCCTCTGCCCCCAGAGGGACAAGCTGCTGGTGTGCAATGGCCACGTGGTTGCTTCACAGCTCCTGGCCTGCAGATCATAGGGGGACCAAGCGACCACTGTGAGGGGTAATCACTCATGCTTTAACCTGCTTGGATATGGATTGCTGTCTTTGGTGAAGGTCCTGGGTAGAGTGACCAGATACCAGAGGCTTCAGAGGTGTTGAGGTTTCAGAGAGGGCACCAAACTAATAACTCAACGCTTTGGGAAAAAGCTCTCCTCTCTAGAAGCAGAGTTCTACTGTGGCAAAAGAGGCCCAAAAAGCCAATGAGGAGAAGAATGCCTTAAAAAGCCGAATTTGCCAGATGAAAAAAGAATTTCAAAAGCTCACTTAAGAGAATAATTCCTTCAGAATTAGACTGGAGCAAATGGAAGCTAATGACTTTACAAGAAATCAAGACACTTTTAAACAGATCCAAACAAATGAAAAAATAAAAGGCAATGCGAAATATCTTAATCAAAAAACCACTGACCTGGAAAATAGATCCAGGAGAGATAATTTAAAAATTATTGGGCTAGAAACCACATGATTATCTCAATAGATACAGAAAAGACTTAACAAAGTACAACATCCATTCCTATTAAAAACACTAGAAAGTATAGGAATAAATGGAGGCTCCCTTAAAATAATAAGTAGCATCTATTTAAAGCCATCAGCAAGTATTATATGTAATGGGGATAAGCTAGAAGCATTTCCAATAAGATCAGGGGTGAAACAAGGGTGTCCACTATCACACCTCTTATTCAATTTGGTACTAGAAATGCTAGCAATAGCAATTAGGGAAGAAAAAGAAACTAAAGGAATCAAATCAGGCAAAGAAGAGACTAAGTTATCACTCTTTGTGGATGATATGATGATGTACTTAGAGAATCCTAAAGAATTAAGTAAAAAACTACTTGAAACAATAAATAAATTTGGCAAAGTTGCAGGATATAAAATAAGCCCACATAAATCCTCGGCATTCGTGTATATTTCTAATGAAATCCAACAGCAAGAGATAGAAAAAGAAATCCCATTTAAAGTTACTGTAGACATTATAAAATATTTGGGAATCTATCTGCCAAAACAAACCCAGGACCTATGTGAACACAACTACAAAACACTTTTCACACAAATAAAGTCAGATCTAACTAATTGGAAAAACATCAATTGCTCATGGCTGGGTTGAGCTAATATAATAAAAATGACAATTTTGCTTAAATTAAATTACATATTTAGTGCCATACCAATCAATTTACCAAATAATTATTTTATATAACTAGCCATGTAACCTTGGGCAAGTTACTTAACACCAATTGCCCTCCAAAAAAAAAAATACTTTACAGACCTAGAAAAAATAATAACAAAATTCATTTGGAAGAATAAACGGGTCCAGAATATCAAGGAAATTAATGAAAAGAAATGCTAGGGAAGGTGGTGTAATGGGAATGTAAATTTGGAAGATCTTCCCTGCCCTAGGCTAAAGTGCACCTGAAGCCTGGGGAAGGACGCTTGTTTTTCAGTAAATACTTTTTGATTGGCCAGTGGGTCAATAAGGTTGTTACATTCTCTGAGCCAGGAGAAGGCTATATAAGCCCTGATGTGAGGCTTTGTTTTGGGGCTCACTTTGAGAAGTGTTCTGTGATTTGATCTGGATTCTGGGAAGCCGTTGTTCTGAGACCCCTGGCTTTGAAAAACCCAGATGTTGAAACCCAGATGTTCATAGGGTATGGATGTAATGGTTGGACAGTTTGGAAATCTGTCTACTTGATCTGTTTCTGTCTTGATAATTCTGCCTGTATACTTTGAAGTTCGGGTGCTGACTTTTTTCCCCTGAACAAGGTAAACGATATATGTCTGACTGATTAAAGTAAGCTTGTTTTCCCATTTTGAGTTGCTTTCCTTTATCAAAGCAGATCCAAGAACCTGTATTGGCAGCAAACCCTGAGGACGCTTGGGGTGCTTGCTGCTACAGGTGGCCTAGCTACAGATTTTAATCTGTATTATAAAGCAGCAGTCATCAAAACTACTTGGTACTGGCTGAGGAATAGAGCAGTGGATCAATGGAATAGATTGGGTACACGAGACTCTGCAGTCAATGACTATAAAATAATCTACTCTTTGATAAACCCAAAGACCCCAGTTTTGGGGATAAGAACTCACTATTTGACAAAAACTGCTGGGAAAACTGGAATATACTATGGCAGAAACTGGGCATAGATCATTATCTAACACCATATACCAAAATTAAGTCTAAATGTGTGCATGATCTAGGTAAAAGGATGATACTATAAGCAATCTGGGAAAGCAAGGAATAGTTTATCTGTCATTTATGGAGAGGGGAAGATTTCATGACCAAACAAGAATTTGAGAGCATTATAAAATACAAAATGGATAACTTTGATTACATGAAACTGAAAAGCTTTTGTACAAACAAAGCCAATGTAACCAATATTAAGAGAAATTGGGAAAGAATTTTTACAACCAATGTCTCTGATAAAGGCCTCATTTTTTTTTTTTAAGCAATTGGGGTTAAGTAACTTGCTCAAGGTTACACGGCCAGTTATTTCTGGGTGTGGTACTGAGTTTCTGAGCCCGGATTTGATCTCCAGGTCTTCTCAACACTGGAGCCGGTGCTCTTACTCACTGAGCCACCTGGCCACCCCTAAGCAATTGGGGTTAAGTAACTTGCTCAAGGTTACACGGCCAGGTGTTTCTGGGTGGGTGCTAAGTGTCTGAGCCCGGGATTCGATATCCAGGTCTTCTCAACACTGGAGCTGGTGCTCTTACTCACAGTGCTACCTGGCCGCACCGGCCTCATTTCTAAAATATACAGAGAATTGAGTCAAATCTATAAGAATACAAGTCATTCCCCAACTGATAAATGGTCAAAGGATAAAGTTCTCAAAGGAAGAAATTAAAGATATCTATAAGCATATGAAAAAATGCTCTAAATCACTATTGATTAGAGAAATGCAAATCAAAACAATTCTGAGGTACCACATCTCACCGGCCAGATTGGCTAAGATGACAAAACAGGAAAATGATGTGGAAAAATTGGAACACTAATACATTGCTGGTGGAGTTGTGAACTGATCCAACCATTCTGGAGAGCAATCTTCAACTATGCGCAAAGGGCTATAAGTAATTTCATATCCTTTGACCCAGCAATACCACTTCTAGGGTTGTATCCCAAAGAGATCAGAGAAGCGGGAAGAAGACCCTTATGTACAAAAATATTTATAGCATTTTTTTTTATGGTGGCAAAGAACTGGAAATTAAGGAAATGCCCATCAATTATGGAATGGCTAAACAAGTTATGGTATATGATTGTAATGGAATACTACTGTGCCATAAGAAACGAAGAGCAGATGGACTTCATATCTACCTGGAGAGGCTTACACAAACTGATGCTGAATGAGAAGAGAAGAACCAGAAAAAATTTGTACGCAATTACAGATACAACGTGTGTGTGACAACCAACTTTTATAGAGAGGACTCTTCTCAGAAATGCAGGGCTATAAGTAAACTCCAAAAGACTCATGATGGAGAGAGATGTCTACATTCAGAGAAAGAACCAGAAAGAACAGAGTTTGAATGCAGAATGAAGCAAATTACCTGTTCTCTTTCTTTTTCTTGTTTGGTTTGGTTTCCTCTTTCCCACTGTTCATTCCATCCGATACAATCCTTCTTTATAACCTGACCAATGTCTAATGTGAAAGTATCTGCAGATCCTATACCTGATTTTATGCCACCATGGGGGGAGCAGGGGGAAGGGGAGGAAGGGAGAGAAAATCTGAAACAAAAAGGAACTGGGGAACTGAATCTTGTAAACTCAAAGTAAACAAACAAATTAATAATGACAAAAAATTTTTTTTAAATGAATACTAAAAATTATTGGGTTACCTGAAAGCCATGATCAAAAAAAGAACCTAGAAATCATCCTTCAAGAAATTCTCAAGGAAGAATTCACCAATCACCTCTTGAAAAAGATCCCCAAAAGAAAACTCCTAGGAATATAATAGCCAGGCTCTGGAATTCCCAGATCAAGGAGAAAATATTACAAAAAGCCAGGAAGAAACAATTTGAATATTGTGGCAAAACAATGAGGATAACATAGGATCTTGCAGCTTCTACACTAAGGGATCAAAGGGCTTGGAATATGATATTCCAGAGGTCAAAGGAGCTGGGATTAAAACTAAGAATCGCCTACCCAGCAAAACTGAGTATCATGTTTCAGGAGAAATTATGGTCATTCAATGGACTAGAAGACTTTCAAGCTTTCTTGATGAAAAAAACAGAGTTGAGTAGGAACTTGACGTTCAGATATAAGAAGCAAGAAAAGCACAAGAAGGTAAACAGGGAAAAGAAATCATAAGGAACTTATCAAAGTTGGACTATTTGCATTCCTACATGGAAAAACGGTAATTGTAACTTATGAAACTTTTCTTAGTATGAGGATAGGCGAAGGGAATATAAATGAGTGTATGTGTGTATGTATACATATATATATGTGTGTACATACATATATATGTCTATATAGGAGGCTATATGGGCATATGAATACATATGTGAGTGTGTATAAGTGTGTACAGGTATACATAGAGGGCATAATATCAATTGAGCAGGAAGGAATGATACTTAAAAGGTGAAATTGAGAGGTAAGAGAGGAATATAATGAGAGGAGATGGGGAGAAACAGAATGGGGTAAAGTATATCATATAGAAGAGGCAAGGGAAAATGGTTTCAATGGAAGGGAAGAACAAGAAGGCAAAAGGGAATGGGTCAACCTTACTCTCACTGAATTTGGCTGAGGCAGGGAATGACATACACACTAAATAGGGTATCTCACCCTACAGAAGAGTAGGGGGGAAGGGGATGAGAGGGGGGATAATGGAAGGGAGGGCAGGTTGGGGGGCAGGGATGTTGGAAGCACACACTTTTGAAAAGGGACAGGGTCAAAGCAGATAATAGAACAAGTGTGTGTGTGGGGGGGTCGGGATAGGATGGAGGGAAATATAGTCAGTCTTTCACAGTATATCCACTATAGAAATGTTTTGTGTATCTACACACATACAACCTATACTGAATGGCTTATCTCCCCAGTAATGGTGGAGGACGAGGGAAGAAGGGGTAAAGAATCTGGAATTCAAAGTTTTAAAATCAAATGTTTAAAAAAACATTATTTTTTTTTACATGCAACTGGGAAATAAGATATACAGGCACTTGGGTATGGAGATCCATCTTGCCCTACTGGAAAGGTGGATGGGGAATGGGGGAGGATATAGGAGAGAGCAGATTAGGGGAGGGGGTATACAGTGGGATCGCTGTTTTGGGGTGATGGGTAGGGGGAATATGGGGAGAAAATCTGTAACTCAGAATCTTGTGGAAATGAATAATGTACACTAAAACTAAAAATAAAATTTAATATAAAAGTGAAAAATCTTCATAGTGAATAGCGTAGATAAAAGTTTGGTATCCAGAATTCATAGCATATATGAGAATATCCAGTTTGACCAATTCACAAGTGAAAAGGAAATGAACAAGAGGGGGAATTAATTATAAATTAACATACAAAATATGTTCCCCTTCATAATAAAAAAATGCAAGCCAAAACAACCATGAGGTTCTACCTTATAACCATCAAATGGATAAAAATAAACAAAAACAACACAATTCAACACTGGCCCCAAGGAAAAATAGACACATCCATGCATTCCTGAAGGCCCTTGAGGTGGGACAGATAGATGGTCTACTTAGAAGCATATACAAAACATAGACAAGGTAATTTAGTAGGGGAGACATTAATGGCTGGAGGGGATTAGAAAAGGCTTTAATTAAAGGGTGGCATCTAAGCCAATACATGAGGAAACTTGAGCCACCAAGAATAGATGTGGCCCAGAGAAGTGAGAAGGATCACTTCTGCAAGTAGAGTAAGAAGGTCTGTTAGGCTGGACTAGGGAATTTGTGTAGGGGAGATTTGCATAGTAAGGCTGGAAAGTCAATCAACAACCTTTTAAAAGTACCTAATATGTGCCAGGAACTGAGCAAGCACTGGGAATACAAGACAAAGACACCCTCCACCCCCAAACAAAAACAAAAAAGGTCCCTGTCCTCATGGAGCTCACAGTCCAGAGAGAGAGACAACAATCAAACTATTATGTATAAACAGGTTCTGTAACAGGATGAATTTGAGATAGTCTCAGAGTATGCATTAGCATTAAAAGGGACTAGAAAAGTCTTCTTGTAGGAGGCAGATCTTTAACTGACATGTAAAGAAAATCAGCAGGCATAGGTAAGGAGGGACAGAGTGCCTTTGGCATGGAAGATGGCCAGAGAAAAATGCTTATGATTCAGGAAATGGACTGTCTTGTGCCAGGAACAGCAAGGAGGCCAGACTGAGGGGTGAAGGGTGTTGTCAGTGTAAGGTAGAAAAAGACTGGAAGGGTGGAAGGACCAAGTTACAAAAGCCTCTGAATGCCAAGAGAAGATTTTATATTTGATCCTGGAAGTAACAGGGAGCTACTGAAGCTTAATGAATATGAAGGAGGGGAGGTGACAAGGTCAGACCTGGGCTTAAGGAATGCCAATTTGATAGTTGGGTGGAAGACAGAATGGAGTGGGGAGAGACTTGAGGCAGGAAAATTAATGTTTTTTGGGTTTGTTTTTTTTTGCTTTTTGGAGGGCAATTGGGGTTATGTGACTTACCCAAGGTCACACGGCTAGTTTTTGTGTTAAGTGTAAGAGGCCTCATTTGAACTCAGGTCCTCCTGACTCTAGGGCCAGTGTTCTACTCACTGCGCCACCTAGCCACCCCGAGGCAGGAAAATTAAACAGGAGGATATTGCAATAGTCCAGACAACTGATTAATGGGGAAAGGAAGATGAGGAGTCAAGGATGACCCTCTAGGTTTTGAGTTTCAGTGACTAGGAAAATGGTGGTAGAGGAGAGGAGAAAATAAGTTCAGTAATTGATGTGCTGCATTTAAAATGTCTATAGGACATCCAGTTTGAGATGTCCAACAGGCAGGTGAAGGTTCAAGAATGGAGGTCAGGAGAAATTAGATGTCGAGAAATAGACCTGACAATGTATTGAGACATTTATAGAATCCACTGGGAGTTGATGAGTTCCCCAAGGAAAATAACAGAAAGAAAAAGAAGAGGGCTGAAATAAGACAGAGAGAGAAGGCCCAGGAGAAAGCCTAGAGGAACACTCCTACTTGGCCAGTATGGCCTGGATGAAGGTCCAACAAAGGAGCAATTAGACAGGAAGCAGGAGAACCAGGAGAGAGTAGTGTCACAAAAACCTAGAAAGAAGAGACTATCAAAGAAAAGAGAACAATTGACACTGCCAAAGACTATAGAGGTCAAGAAGGATGAGGATTAAGGGGAAGGGGGGAAGTCATTAGATTTGGTAAAGAGACCAATGCTAACTTTGGAGAGAGCAGTTTCAGTTGAATGAGGAAGACAGAGAAGCTAGGCTGCAGAGTGTAATGCCAAGCAAAAGCAACTTCCAGGTTCAGAATTACAAGCATAGTAACTCTCCATATATTCAGTAACAAATTAAGGCAAAACATTCACAGAAAAGAGAAAATCAAAATACAGGGTAACTTAGTCATTTAGTAAGTTCTCAATTCAATCACATAAAGTATAAAGTCAAAGTACTCCACCCCTGGCTAGTACATTCATTTAGTCAATCACAAAGTCTCTCTTCTCAAGTGGTGATTAATTTCTAATCATAAACAAAGTACATTAATTTGGTCAGTCACAAAGCACAAAAATCAAAGTACTCCCCTCCTGGATCACTGAATTACAATTATTATCAGATATCACTAAGCACCTTCTCAAAGGGGTAGTGGAGAGCACAAAGGCCATCTACCCCTAAGCCACAACAAGGTTATGATACCAGCACAGCATTCAATACCCAAGGAGAGGTCTTCATCTTGACCTGAGGCAAATTCTCAGCAATCTCTGTTCCTAGGAAGACAAAGCTTAACAAAGCCACAATATACACTGCCAGCATCTTCATCAATTCACTCTCTGCCTGCAGCAAGACCCTCCTCCAGAATTTCTGTAAATATACAATAAGAAAATCCTCCTTCAAGGCTTCTCAACCAACAGCAAGGTTCCAGTACTTCTGCAACAACAGCACTGTCCTTTACCAGCAGAGGAATCTGGAAAAATAACATCAAAACAGACAGAAAAAATACCAGCACCACAGTCATGCCTCCTCAGTTCTCGGCAGCTCGGAGTGGCAGTTCTCAAAAGTCATGGGCAGCTTCAACTGGCCCTTAGCAGTTCGGGTGGCATCAGCTGGCAGTTCTCTCTCTCTGACTCCATGAAGCTGCTCCCAAAACTTCTTCTGGTCTCTCTCTCCTTGGGTCTCTCTCTCCATGGTACCAGCCCCTCCCAGTTCCGCCCCCTCTCTTCACGTTAACAAGTCCATCCCACAAGTGGGATTCACAAGCTCTGGGTTTTAACACAACACGAAAAACAAGCCCATACAAGGGGATCTTTAAATTCCACCATTACACAGAGTTAAAGAAAAGTGTGAAAAGAAAGGAAGTAGAGGCACTGATTATATAAACAGCCTTCTCAGGGAAGTTTAGCCATGAAAGGGAGAAGAAATATAGGGCAAGAGCCCACAGGATGGATGGATAAAGTGAAGAGGTTTTGAGAATAGGGGAGACATGGGTGTGTTTGTATGAAGTAGGAAAGAAACTTGGGATGACAAAGGAGCAATGTACTAGAGAAGATGGAATAGAATGGGATCACTTAGGCATGTAGAGGGGTTTGCCTTGGCTAGGAAAAAGGATACCTCTTGATGTTGGAGCCCTGTTTTAAAGGACTTAAATGCCAGAGGAATTTGTATTTGATTACAGAATATGGAACCACTGGAGCTTATCAAGCACAGTAGTGACATTAGGAAGACTTAGGCTTTAGGAATATCACTTGGCAGCTATGTGGAGGTTGGAATGGGGGAGAGGCTTAAGGCAGGGTGAACAATTAGGAAAATATTACAGTAGTAAACAGGTATATCCCAGGATTGAGTCTTGGGTTCCTCTCTCAACATTCTCACAGTAACCTTACTGGATCTCATGTTTTCAACTACCATCTCCATGTCTTACTCCACCAAATTCTTGAACACCTTCATCTGGAATCTCTGTAGGTACCTCAATTTCATTATGTCTAAAACAAACTCGCTGCCTTGCCTCACTCAGTCACCCAGGTTTAACATCTTAAAATCACCCTGGATTCTTTCTCTTCCCTCATCCCATATCCAATCAATTGCCAATTCTACCTCCATATTTCTTCCAAAAAGATTTCTTCTCTCTCCTCAGTTGCCCACTACTATAGTACAGGCCCTCTCTAACAGAATAGCTGAACCTAGTCTGGTAGCAATAGCTTCCTATCAGGTGTCCTTGCCTTTGACCTCTCCTTTCTAGACACTAAAGCTACCAATGATCTCTTATATGCCAAACTGACATCCTTTTCTCAGCTGCCATTCTTCTTGACCCTTATATAACATTTCACACGGCTGACCATGCCCTTTTCCTAGGCACTTTCCTCCCTATTTTTTTTTCTTCATGAAATTTTCTTGACTCTTCTGTCTGGAGGCTACTGCTGAGTCTCTATTGCTATATTCATGCCAAATGGTCAATCAATCATTTAACAAGAAACAATTAACTATACAGAGGCACTCTGCTAGGTAGTGGGGAGACAAGGCAAAAAAAAAAAAAAAAACCCACCAGATAAGACAGTGATTCTTAACCTGGGATCCATGCACTTAATATTTTGTAACTGTATTTCAATATAATTTATTTGTTTTATAAACCTATTAATTTCATTTTATGCATTTAAAATATTATTTTAAGCTTTACCAGACTTCCAAAGGGATCCATGACACACAAAAAGGTTAAGAACCACAGCTTTAAGACAGAAATTGTGGCATTCAAAGCACTTCAGAATTTTGCTCTAGCCTTTGCAAATAGACTTCATACTACTGTCCTCCATTCATTCTATAATTCAACCAAGCTAGTCTAATAAGCTGTTTTTCATCCTTAACATTTCATCTCCTACCTTTATGCCTCTGCACAAGTTGCCTGAAAGACTCTCCCTCCTCCCCTTCACTCTAGGGATTCCTAGCTCCCTTCAAGGTTTAGCTCTAAAGCCACTTCTTTTAAGAGGTTTTCTTTGACCCTACCCCAAGTTGATAAGCTTCCTTTCCTAGCCAGCCTCACTCCTGTCAAAATTACTATAATGCACTTATCTGGGTATAAGTTGTTTCAGAAGGCACAAGAAAAGGTGAACACTGAATAGCAGCATAAAAAAAATGAAATTGACTATATTTTAACTGACAGGAATTAACTGGTTACTCATATACAATTATTCTTTTTTTTTTTTTTTTGCTTTTTGGAGGGCAATTGGGGTTAAGTGACTTGCCCAAGGTCACATGGCTAGTTTTTGTGTTAAGTGTCTGAGGTCGGATTTGAACTCAGGTGCTCCTGACTCCAGGGCCGGTGCTCTATTTACTGCGCCACCCAGACACCCCCTACAATTATTCTCGAATCAGTTCTCTGTGCAGTTACACCATTGACTTGTGACAATCAAAATCAAAATCAAGACCAAACTGCAATGCCAGTTTATAATATAAACACATGTACAAAATCTTATTGTGAAAAATTAAGGAAAGGAATTATAGTAACCTTGATATGCAACCCAATTAAAAGAGATTAATCCTAAAGCATTAAAGGAAAAAAAACAAAATTGGAAGAATGACAAAATGACCCCAAATGGGAAAAGATATATTAACATCTCTACAAAACACCATTTCCTCCAGCTCACAGAGTGAAGCCATTGTATTTGGTCTCTCAACATTATAATCATTGATATGACGTATGAAAAAGTAGAAATGGCACCAAAGAAAACCAAAATGGTAGGAACAGTTACCAAGAATGGCAGTGGAGGTTTATATTGGAGGTGAAAATCTGGAGGAATCTGAGGGATCAGTTTTCAATAAAGAGAGTAAGAGCTCATATATTTTTACTACTGAAAAAGATCAAGAGGGTAACAATAACTACCGATTCATACTATGCCTACTCTCATATATATAAAATCTTTATGAGAATGCTCCATACCACACAAATAAAGGAAGCTGGAGCCTTTAGCAAAGATACGGGTAATGCTGGAAGGTCTACTACAGACAACACTAACACACATTGACCTGTGAACACTGGTCCAACAATTCTTGAAAAAAAACACATGTAATTCAAGACAAGTGACTGAACTGTTCTTACTTTTGGTCCACCAATATCACTGCACATATGCCTGGGGTGTGCTAGAGTACACACTGGTTTGTTAAATTTTCAGTGTGAGCATTTGCACCTCAGAAATCAACAAACTACAAATCCAGACTTGATATATTGCTTGCTCAATGTCTAGTATTAAGAAAGTGCCATAGTACATATAATCTATATCAGACTGCTTGCTGTCTTGGGGAGGAGAGATGGGAGAAAAAAATCTAGAATGCAAAATCTTATTTTAAAATGAATGCTGAAAAAAAACATCTTTACATGTAAGTGGAAAAAAATACCATTTACAAAAAAAAAGTGACATAGAAAATGTTAATAATGCGAATAAACTTAAAAGTTGGTCCTGCATATATTATTCCAGAGAACATACATTTTGCCCATTGTTAAACATTAACCAGTATATCATTGGATACATTTCCAAGGAGATGAAGGACAGAAAGGCCCCATATTATCAGTCAGTGTGTCAGTCAAGAAAGACTTATTCAGTGCCTACTATGTGACAGGGACTGTGCTAAGCACTGGGGATACAAAGAAAGGAAAAAAATACTTCCCTATTATTAAGGAGCTCACAGTCTAATGTGAGACAATATGCAAAGAACTAAGTACAAACAAGATATATACAGGATAATTCTGAAGTGAGTGGGGGGCAGGTCATAGAGGGCTTTAAGTACCAAAACAAGCATTTTATATTTGATCCTCTGGAGTTTACTGAATAGAGAAATTGACACAGTCAGACATGGATGGTGGAGCACTAAATTTCCCCCAAAGCTTTCCTTTATAGAGAGCAGGTTTGGACTTTACAATTCACTCCACTTTTCACCTGAAGCTCCACTTGGTTTCAGTTCCACTACCAAGAGCCAAGGTACCCCTTGGGAGTCCCATCCTTCCAATCCCCTTTCCAGCTTCCTTTTGCATGTTGTCCATTCTCATTAGATTGTAAGCTCCTTGAGGACATGAAGAGTCTTTCTTTTTCTTAATTATATCCCCAGGACCTAGCACAATGCCTGGAACATGGAAGTTTCTTAATAAATGTTTACTGAGTTGAATTGAATAAACTAAAGGCAATCACTTTGACAGCAGAGTGAAGGAGGGACTGAAATGAGAAAAGAATTATGTCAGAGAGACCAACCAGCAGGCCAATAGTCCAGAGGTGAAGGCCTGCACCAAACTATTCATAGCAGTACGTTGTATGGTATCAAAAGAACTGGAAAAGTGCCCATCAATTAGGAAATGGTCAAACTGTGGCATGTGAAAGCAATGGAGTATAATTATGTGCTAAGAAATGACAAATGTGAGAAATTCAGATTAACATGGTAATGTGACTAATGCTCAATAAAGAGGAACCAAAACAATATACACAATGATTATAATATAAATGACAATAACAATAAAAGGAAGCCTAACTGAATAACTGCAATGAACACTCTTAGACCTGGAGAAAAGATAAGATAATAAAAACAATGTCCCTCTTCTTGGCAGAAATGGAACAGATGGAGGAAGGGGTAAAATATGGGGCAAACTTTTTGCTTAAGTACCTTTTGTTACATGAGTAGTTATATCTGGAAATGTCAGTGATATTTTAACATTGTTAAAACCTTTATGAGATTTTATACAACAGGGTATCCTTGAAAATATTAAAAAGGAACAAGAAAACTTTTTTTCAAATAATACTTCCCATTGGCTGTTTTAATTTTTACCAGTTTGCAAGTATGAGGCAAAACCTCAGAGCTCAAGCTGTATGATGATTACAAAGACCACCTCAGTCACCATAAATTCTGGTTCATTCAAGTCTAGTCTCTCACAAAGTCTCTTGGCTTTGTGACCTTGGCAAGTAATCTGGCCTGTAAGATAAGTCACAGAACAATAGTCAATATGCATTGGTAAAAGGATTTTCATCACTGGAAGTTTCCTAGTTCACATGGAAATCATAGGTTCAGTTTTTTTTTTAAATTACATGAGGCTTTTTCTCCCCAAAATGACTGACTGGAAGGTGAAAAGAATATAAGATCTCATTGTGTTTACTGGCTACTTAAAAAAAAATTTGATTTGATAGAATAAAAGATAGTCTTAAAACTTGTCCCCACCAAGGTGCCTCCAATGTTAAAGACTTGTTGAAAGGCCAAACAACAGAGACAGCTTTGTTCACTGACCCTCCGATTATTAATAATGAACAAGCCATAAAACAAGGAGACATCTATTTGTCAAAGGTGTCTGCCACTGTCATGGGCAAAACCCAAGGAAAGTACAAATGGAAGAGGGATTCCCTGGTGAGGGACTCCAGATGCTTCCTTTTCCCAGTGACAATTCAATGATTACATCAAGATAAAGCAGCTTGTGCCTCTGTATGGTGTTCACGTAACATTTGGTCTGTAAGGATCAGTAGGTCTGAATTATAGTGGGAATATAAGCAATTGCTCCTTTAGTGAGGCTACTCTGAGAATAAAAATTGCACCAAGTGTATATATATATATATATGTACATATATATATATATCTATATCATAAGGCATTCAAGTTACTCTATATCATAGAGAAAAGAACGGAGTTATCAGCAACAAATACAGGGTTAATCACAGAATTTAAGAATTAGAAGAGACTTCAGTGGTCATCTACTTCGACCCATACTGGAAAAAGGATCCCCAGTACAAGTCATCCAGACTCTAATTAAGGACCTTCAATGAAGGGAATACCCACTACCTTTCAAAGCAACCAACTTCAGACTACCAATATTAAAACCAAATAGTCATTAGGAAAAATGGACAAGCCAGCTTGGACTTTATTTCTTTTTATTTCTCCCCTAGCCTTGGATAACTCCCCCAGGAAAAATGAAAAAGCAGGGGTTTTTCCCCCCTATTGTTCTCAACCTCCTCAATTTATAGTTGAGGACATCATACAAGCTTTCTGGCAGTCTACACATCCCTGTCTCTGCCAAACCACCAAGCAAAAATTTAAATTGCTTTCCTATGTTATCACCAACAGATGCAAGATAAGCCCTGAGTGTTATAAAAATTCAATTCAGTTGCTGCTGTGGCTTTTCCACTGGAGAAAGGTAGACATCTCACTAACTGTCTTCTATAGCAGTTTCACCGGAAAAGGATCCCAGAGAAAGGCAATAGAAGTAATAAGAGAATAAGACGCAATAGAGCCCTAAGAGCACCAATACTTACTAATGCTGCAAAATGAAAGCACCCCACCTCCTCATTCAATCTGACAAACCACATTTCTTCCATACTCCAATTCCTTAAGAAATGCTTCAGCAATCAACCCCCTCCCAATTCTAGAGTGAGTCCCAAGCCCAGGGCTATGAATCTCTCAATTTCTCAGTTCTCTCAGACAGATTTTTACAATGCAGAGATTTTTCTTTTCCACACAACTTTCCCTGCACTTTTTTTTTTGCT
>NW_027185877.1:7278051-7349511 GCF_028583685.1 Petaurus breviceps papuanus
TTCTTTTTTTTTTTTTTTTCTTTTTGTTTGTTTTTTTTGTTTTTTTTTTTTTTTTTTTCATAAATCCAAGGACTCCCCAGGAGTGAGGATAGGGGGGGGGGGGGGGAGGCAGGACAATTGGGGTTAGGTGACTTACAAGGCTAATACGTGTTAAGTGTCTGAGGTTGAATTTGAACTCAGGTCCTCCGGACTCCGGGGCCCATTTTCTATTCACTTCACCACCCATTCTCGCCCGCCCCCCAAAAAGTTTTTTTATCCTCACTCCTGGGGAGTCCTTGGATTTATCAGACACAATGTTCAACTGCCTTTTTATACCTAATCTGTTTCAATGATCAATCTTTTCTTTTTTTTTTAACCAGTACCAGACAACTTTGATGATTATTGGAGTATAGCTGAAGTGTGATACTTCGAGGCTCCCTTCTTCCCATTTTTTCCCCTTGAGAATCTTGACTTTTATTCCTCTTGATGAATTTTATTTTTTTGTAGTCCTAGAAAGTAATCCTTTGGTAAGCTGATTGGTATGATACTAAATCCCTAACTTAAGTAACGGTTATTTTTACATTAGAATGGCTCAACCAGGAACAATTAATTTCTCTCCAATAACTTGTCTTTATTTCTGTAAAGCTTATTATAGTTTTATTCACATAATTCCTATGTATCTTGGAATATATTCAATAGTTATTTTTAATGGAATTTTTCTTATTTCTTGTTCAATTTTGTTAGTAATCTACAAAAAAGACTGATAGGTTTTCTGGATTTATTTTATATTCTGTTCCTTTTTTGCTCTTTATCAGTTATAGTTTTTTGTTTTGTTTTTTACATTGTGGACAGCAAAGAATGTGTTTAACATTCCTACTTTTTGCTTTTATATCTAGCACATCAGTCATTTTTATAAAGGGACACTGCCCAACTGATAAATATGTATATTCTTTTAGTTTCTCATTCAATAACTGCCAGAGACCTAGCATATTTTACTCCATTCAGGTCCTTAACTTCTTCCTTGTTTATCTTGTTATGAGATCTGTTAGAATCTGGAAGGGGGATACTGAAATCTGCAATTATTATAGTTTTGCTGTTTATTTCTGTCTGTAATTTGTAGAGTTTTTCCTTAAAGTACTTAGATGATATACCATATATATTAAGCATTGATATTACTTCATTATCTTTTTGTCTTTAAGAACAATATTTTTTTTCCTCTTCATGTCTTTTAACCATGTCTATTTTTATTGTTGCCTTATCTGACAGCATGTTTCCCATCCCTGCTCTTTTAGATTTACTTGATGCATAATCAATTCTGCTCCAGTCCTTCATTTTAACTTTATGAGAATATTCATGTTTTAAATGTTTCTTGTAAATACAATAGTACTGAATTCTGCTCCTCTTCCATTTTACTGATGAGTTAATCCCATCCCCATTCAGTTATCACGGTCAATAGTGTATTAACCCCCCATTGCATCTTCTTATATTTTCCTACTCTTTACAAGGGGGTGGGGGGAGACCTGGTATAGAATTTTAGTTATTTCATAACTGAAATGGCCAAATCTCATTCATGTCTCTGTTCTTTTATTCATTTAATTCTGATATTAAACACAGGTTCTTAAAATTTCTCATTCCTTTGGGCCACAGTTATATATTTCTAAAGCTAGGTAGAGATTTAAAGGTCCTTTCTAGCCCTTAATTTATAATCCTAAGTAGGCAAAATGCTATGGATTAAATCAGCAAAAAGGTTCTGATTAGAATATTGTGGCAATGGTACATCATTAGAAGATGTAATCTCCTTGAATGATAGTTCTAAATGCTTGATGATAGTAGAGGAACAGAGACAGTAACCAGCAAAAGGAAAGGGATTTCCAAACTTATTCTGTGGTATGTGTAGTTGTTTTCAGGGTTTTAACAAAAATTTCAAAATAAAATTCATTTTAATTGAATTTTACAAAATGTATGGTATTCACGCCTTTTAAAATTGTACATCTGTGTTACTGTTTATGATAAAATCAAAAGAAATTCTATAGCATCTATCAACTCATTGTAAGTACCAGTCTGAGATTCTCAGCTGCTGCCATTATCTTTACTCCAGTTCATATATGTGAAGAGAACGGCAGGCAAAGGGTATGGAAAGAGTAAAAGGAAGAGGTTTGACAGTTATCGAAGTTTCCACACCCTTACCCGACCTCTTACATAGCTCAGAGAACAACAATACTGGCCACAAGTGGGAGAAGGGAAGTACTACTTCCTAAATGTTTTTCAGCAGCTCTTCAAAAAAGGGTTCTAATTTAATTAGGCTGTCTTCTTAATTTTATGCACATTTAGGATTTTAACTTGGAAAAAAAAAATCAAAGAAAATTAAAGAAAACTTTTTAAAATTATGTATTGGTATATTCATGAACAGTCTGACAAATTACTTATTTTGAAATTAAATGCTTTACTGGAGTTTTAAAGTCTGTTAAAAAAAAAAAAGGAAAGAATCACAGATCCAGTATCTAGCCTTAACCTTAATAATATAATGCAAATAGTTCCACAAATATTCATTAAATGCCTAATTATACCAAGTGCTACTATACCCAGAAATGTTGGTTGCTATATTAAGCCATCTATGCCTGGACTTCAAAACCTCCTCATCTCTTGGAGTCTTCTTTTCTCAGCTCAGGTGTAAGATCTACAGAAAACTTTCAGCTCCCCACTTAGCATTCTCTTCTCCAAATTACATTTTATTTACTTATCTGCATCTACATTTTATCCTCTTAGAAGAATGTAAATTCCTTGAGGGAAGGGACTGTTTATTTGTTTTTGCCTTTGTGTCCCCAGAATCTAATACCAGCAAGCACTAAATAAATGTTTGTTGAACTGAACTAGTGGGGAATGATACAAAAGAAATTAAGTATAATTGCCTTCCTAATGTTTTATAAATAAAATGCAGGAAGCAAGGTACTCTATTCAATAAATGCTCTAGGAGAAGGGCAAGGAAGGACAGAGTAAAATGAATGTGGAAATTGTAGATGGAAAAAAGTGTATAGTTTGGGGAAGGGAACAGGGTAGAGAAGCTAGAACGCTTTCTGAGTCAGAAAAGCAAGATGCTCATTTACAAATTAATTTTTCCCAGGGAATAAAAATATCATATGTCACAAAGACACTTCAAATATCTTTATTATTTACACAAGTATGGCATTAGCCCATAACTGGGCGTTAAGTAGCCTGGTAAGTCCTACATATCCTCGGGATGTGATTTTCTAAAGATAACCATTACTAGCTATCAGGAGACAAGTAAACATTTCTAGTAACAGACCCCAACCCTCCCATTTACTGGCCCTTAAAAAAAAAAGCCGAAATGACTATTTTAAATTACAAGTCAAATCCCAAACTACCAAAATTCATGATGTATGAGGATGTAATTACTTAGCAAGTGGAAAAATTAATCAGAATCTTAGTGACAGTACAACTTCTCAGTTTACAGATGTAGAAATAGAGGCTCAGAGAAGCTGTGACTAAGCCAGTACAATAGCTCAGATTCAATCCAGGTTATAGGGCTCCAAATCTTCTTCCCTTCATTCAAACTCTAATTCAAGTTACATTATCTATTTAGGATGAGGAGTTTGGCTTTTTTTAGTAGACAGTTTGAAGATTAGGGTAGGGATAGGATACAAACAAGTAGAAAAACTAAGAGTATGCTACAATAATTTTTAAATTTAATTTTTTTTAATTAAATTAATTTTTTTAGGGGTGGCCAGGTAGCACATCGAGTAAGAGCACCGGCTCCAGTGTCGGGATGACCTGGGGATCCAATCAGGGCTCAGACACTTAGCACCCACCCAGAAACACCTGGCTGTGTAACCTTGATCAACCCCGATTCCTTAAAAAAAAATTTTTTTTAATTTTTTTTTTTTTTTTTTGCTTTTTGGAAGGGGGAAGGTAGGGCAATTGGGGTTAAATGACTTGCCCAAGGTCACATGGCTACATTTGTTTTAAGTGTCTGAGGCTGAATTTGAACTCAGGTCCTCCTGACTTCAGGGCCCGTTCTTTATTCACTGTGCACCTAGCTGCCCCTAAACTTTGAGATAATTTTATTTTAAAATACATTTTATTGATGCTTTTTGTCTATTATCACAGTTACTTCTCATCCATGCATTCCTTCAGTTTGATTCCTCTCTTGTGACAAAAGGGGAGAAAGACCTTTGACTTCATTAGTATAAGGAATTTCTGGAAGAGAAAACTCCATCTACCAATGTAGGTCATCACCATCTCAGCAACATAGTCTTAAAAGAGGTTAAGTGATTTGCTCAGTCACACCAAGTGCTTGAAATCTGGTCTTTGCAGCCACTAGGAGAACAGAAATGCTGCCTCTTAAGTAATAAAAGAAAAACAAAACAGAATTCCAGAGACTACCGGTGAAAAGGCATGTAATATTCTGTCCTAGTAACCCTCATCTCAATCCATTTAGGGAGGGGGTAAGTTTCTTTATTTCCTTCTCCTGGACTTTCATTGTTTTTTCTATTACAGTGACTTGTTATATGGCCAAGTGCTCAAAAAATCTATTTGTTCTACTGGATTATGTAAAGGAGAATTTATTGCAGTGTGATTGAAAAAGGATTTTTTTCCAAGCTATCAATAAATGCCTCAAAATTACTTTCTCTAAGAAAACAAGGGGTTATTTCTCCAGTTTACATTGAAATGTAAATATATCCTACAGGGGCTTTCCAAGAGCCTAAAGGGAAATAATTAAACATAAACCACAAACCATAAGGTAGAGTCCATTATAAAGAGAAATCTCTTTGTTCTACTTTTTTTTCCTCCAGTGTATACCTCTCCTTTCCCCAGTTCACTAGCCTCCACATCAAATCTTAACCAAAGGTCAAGCACCTTTTATGACTTCAAGTCCCACATAAATCTATTCTTCATTCCCAATCTGCTAATGATAACTGGCAACCCCATGTTGTGCCAGGTTTTCCCCATCACTCCCCCCACCCAAGGAAGTGAACAGACTGCCAAGTCAGCTACGCCCTCCCCCACTGGGTCTCCGCCCTTTCCAGTCAGCTCACCTGCACAGAAGTGGGCAGGCTTCTGGATCAGATGCGGGAATTTCAAGGTATACTGACCAATCACTGCTTAAGTAAGGTCCCCTTTATAAGCTGAGGTTTTGCCCCAGATCAGGGCTGTTGCTGGCTGTTGCTACTGCTATTGCTGTACCTGGGACATGTGGTAGTAACTGCTCAGCCCGCCATGTGGCCTGATCAGCCAACATGGCGTTTTAATAAAAGGTCCATTCTAAAATTATTCCTTGGGTCTTGCTTGCATTAATCAAGGTACAGCACCCACTCATTTATAACTCATATTTTAAAGCTTAATACAATACAAATGTTCTCCTTTCACACCCTTTCTGATCATACAAGTTATCAATCACCATCTTTTTTACCCCAACAGACCTCACATAGTACTTTTTTTTTTGGACCTTTTGCTTCCTATTTTATAATTTCTTTGTTTCATGGATTGTGTAGTCCACAGGAAAGAGGTTTTCCCAACAGATGTTTAGGTTCCTCAAGTACTTTAATTTCAGAGCCTTTTGAATGAGATCCCCAAACTACTCAAGAGTCATGCCTAACAATCAACAGGAAAAACTGAACTAATAAGAATGCCAAAGGCCCATATTAGGAAATATAGTTTGGAAGGTTAGTCCAGCAGTACTGATATATATTGACAACGCAAGATATATAATGAGCTGACCCAAAACTGAAAATGATAGAGAGAATTGGATTACATTTAAGATATGGGCTTTTCAATAATCTTAAATTCACTGTCATACAGAAAAAAACACCAATATTTTCCCTGTGATTTTTATCTATAAGACTACAAAACACAGAATATTGTCACTGTGCATAACCCAAAAGGGAGACATATAGTCGGCTTAAGTAAGCAGAATAATTCCAATGATGATCTGTGCAGAAGAGATTGAGTAAATGTATGATAAATATAGAAGATAGGTTAGTCACACAGCAAGAAAGAGGGACACTGGATGCATGATCTGAGTTTTGCTTTGATATGCACAAAATGTCAGAAGCCCTAAAGGAAGACCTCCCATACTTTGGTAAATCCTAGGCAAATGAAAGCACAGAGCATGCCCAACAGGGCTGTGAGGGAAGCACTTTGCAAACGTTTATAAAAAGCATTATATAAATCTAAGTTACCATTATTAGACATAGAGAGCCACTGTGGTATAGTAGGCACGGCACGGCACTGAACTGATAGGAAGGCATGGGCTCGAACTCAACTTCTGCACAAAAAGTTACTAGCTATGTGAACATGGCAAATCATTCAACCTCTCTGGTCCTGTTTCCTCTCCAACAAAATGACGGAGTCATACAGGTTGGCCTTTATTTCTAAAACTATGATCATAATATAAGAATGTAGGCTAGGTTGCATTTGCCAAAAGAGATACCATCAAATGCTTTCTCTCCCCTTCTAGGAGAAGAAAATGGTAGCATTTGGCTAAGAGCCATGTATGTGAAAGGAAGCAGTGTGGGATAAGGCAGAAAAGGAAGTTTGGGGACATACTGGGGAAGGCTTTGAAGGCCAGCTTAAGTAAGAAGTTTAAGCACTATGTAGTTTAAGTTTAAGGCAATAGTAGGGAAGCCAATATAACAGCTTAAACCAAAGGTAATAAGGAAGTAAATTATAGCATTCAAAAAGCCTATATTCCAATGCGGGAGACAATATATCAGATGAGGCGGAGTCACTGGGATGAATAGTAGAGAAATAGCAGTTAATCAACACACCCTTTTCAGCAGCAATGGCAGTATAGATTTGCTTATAATAGAGAAAGCAGGAGAAATAGTAGGGCTTATGGCAAGAAGATGGCCAAGCTGGAATGTAAATCATGGCTGGGGTCTAAGAGATATATAAGATCACCCAGGCTGAGTTTCGGTTCATGCATCCACCAATCAGAATTGGATTTAAGTGAGCCAGAGTTGCACAGTCATCAATCTCACTCTCTTTCAGAGTCATCAAAGTCAGGTGGCAAGAAAAAAGTCAAGCTGTCTGGCAAGGGCCCAGGGTGCAGTGGATTACCTTGGTATCTTAGGTATCTGACCAAGCTCTCAGCCTTCCCCAGCACCTGCTTCAGTCCCCTTTATGGCCACTGGAACAAACTCTTCTCATCAGCCCATTCCACAGGGGAAGTCTTCACATGCTTAGGGTAGACACCCCCCCAACTCACCAACAGCTTTGCAGGCAATCAGTTACCCTCAACCTGGTTTAGCCCTTCTGTCACAGAGTTTTACCATTGTAAATTCTACCACTTACCACTGTGCATTCTACCATTAGCATGTTAGAACAACATTCCAACAGAACACACAATTATCAAATGCGTAGAAGAGAAAAGGCTAGGTGAGACAGCTAATACCTCAGATAAAAGAAATAGGATTCTCTTAAATCAAAAGGCTGGAATTCTGGGTTATATCTAGCTCCAGAAAACAAAATTAAGACCAGTGAGTAGAAGGTACAACAAAACAGACTTTAGTAAAAACAAAAAGAACTTCTAATAATAAAACTATCCTCAAATGGAATGGACTGCTTCATAAAGCAATGAGTTTCCTATTATTGGCAATATTCTAGCAGTCTAGATGACCAAGGTGGAAAACATAAAAGGAATTCATGAGTGGGGTGGGTATTGGGCTAGGTGACCTTTCTGACTCTTAAGAATCTGACAGAAATGCTTCATGAGGGAAGGGAGTCAAGACAATGAAGACATAAGCAACATTTTTAACATAAGAGAAAGCCCCAGGAGAATGAATTTAAAAGCAGAGAATTTTTTTAAGTATAAAAAGGAAAAATTAAAGATGCAAGAAAGGGTAGCTTAATGAATAAGGAAACATAATTCAGTGGAATCATGGAATGATAGATTTGGGGACAGGCGCTAGGTTCAAATCCTGGTTCTGCTACTTACTATTAGATGATCTTAGATTAGTCATTTCAATTCTCTGGGCCTCAGTTTACTCATCTATACAATGAGAAGGGAATAGACTAAATAACTTCTAAGATTCATTCCAACTCTATTATTTTATAATCCTGAGAAGATAGAGAACTGGATAAAATTAAGGGCACAGGTGGAAGATTTAGCCTTAGAAATGAGAAATGAATAGTAGAATAACAATAATAATATCTAATATCTACATAGTGCTTACTAAGTGCCAGGCACTGTGCTGAGTGCTTTACAATTATCTCATTTGACCCTGACAACAATCCTGGAAAGTAGGTGCTATAATTGAAGCAAACAGGGTCACACAGCTAATTAAGTGTCTGTAGCTATTTTTTAACTCAGGTCTTCCTGATTACAAGTCTGATGTTCTATCCACTGCTGCAATAACATAGCTAGCTCTAAAAATGAACACATCTAGATTCTTTCATTTTTCTGCTTGTAAATGCTTAGCATGATATTACTTGAAAAGTAGCTAAACAAGTCATCTTGTTTAGCTATCTGCTTAGGAATTCTTTTTGACATAAAGAAAATAAAAGAAGGAAATTCTAATTTAATTAAATTTTGTTATACCTATACATGGATATTCTGCTTCACTATCAGGGCTTCCAATGTTTTCTGTATTTATTTCACACAAAGTCATTTTCAGTAGCCATTTTTGAAAGACTAATCAAGGATGCTTTTAAGATGCTTTCTGAAATCTCTTCTGGCTCTAAAATTGATCAATCAATAAGCATTTAAATGCTTTACACAGCACCAGGCACAAAGCTAAGCACAGGGATACAAAAAGTGAGATAGTCTCTTCTCTAGGGAGATAACATTCTGATGGGGAGAAGAGCAGAAGACACACTTCTGGTATTCTTATTGGGGACAGATGGGTGGTAATATTAATAACCCACGTTTATATCAACTATACTTAATTTAATAAATTTCATTAAAAATAATTTGCATATTATTGAATTAAAATGAGGACTGTAGAGTACGCTCAACATTTTTTTGAAGGGTGGTAGAAGTTTAAATTAGTGGATTTGCATATTATTTCATATAATTCTCTTATTTGATTCTTATAATAAAAAAATTATCATTATTTTACAAGTGAGGAAACTGAAGCTCCAAGATGTTAAATGACAGTTGAAATACTCACTTTGGTCTTCAGCATTCTTATCTACTTACTTTGCACCTTTTCTCTGTGTTTTAACATCATGTTTATATTTGGCATACAGTAAATTTACACAGAAACTGCCCTTGCTTTCAGTAATGGATTTTTTTTCAAGGGAGTACATCACTAGAAATGTCTCTATCTGCCAGGAATTTATTCTCAGAGTCTCTAGTTAATCATCAAATGAAAAATACTTTGAGCCCTTGGATAGAAGGGAGTATTAATCTGCATACACTTTTCTCTCAACTAAATTATTTTCTCTTGGTGAATGGTTTGGAAGTTTGAATTTGATTTTGACTGTTAGAATCCTGGCAGGGAGAAGGGGGTGAGATTAATTAATCTCATGAGCTATAAAGGACAGCAGGCCAAAAGAAGAGTAAACTAGTCAAGAAAGCTCATCAGTGCTTGCCTTGTTTTGTAATGCAAACAACTCACTCAGGTCTTTTTTCCCTGCTTAGTGGAGAATACTATGATGAGAAGAACCAGTGGTAGCAAATTTTAAATTCTAAAAGTAGAATGTGCAACTTTGAGCATTGTGTCTAAGGCAGTCTATGCATCCACAGAATTAAATATCTTTAATAAGATCCTTCACTGTCATCATGTCTGTGGTAGTGAAATTTAACCTGTATTAACAGAAAAGAGTGTCTATGATACTAAATTAGTAGGTAGTAGTTACTGCCAAGTCTGAATTATGAACAGAACTTCTCACAGATGGTGATTTGGTCAAAGTTAGCTGGCCTGGGCCTTCATAGCATCATCACTTCATCAAGCATGTACTGACCACCCTACTGCATACCTAGTTCCCTAGTACTTTATGTCAAGGTAATACCTTCAAATCCCACAGGCAACAAGCACTTACTATGTGCCTGGCACTATGCTAAGCACCGAATATACAAGAGACAAAAAACAGCACTGGTCCTTAAGAAGCTCATATTCTAATTGAAGAAGACAAATGAGGAAAAAAAATTGTCTGGAAGCATATTCAAACACCTTTTGTAGTTCAATTTCCTCCAGCCTAAAATTCTTTGGCTCTTCACCCTTTAGGAAAGTGGGAAAGCTACTGCCAGTCTCTTAAATGGATTCATTAAGGGAAATAACAAACACTGCAGTCTAGTTTAGCATCTACCCCAGCCTTCCTCATCCCGTGAAGCTATTAAGCAGTGATTCACCCAAGGGAAGTGACCTCTTCTTATATTCATAAAAGGATGGTCTTATTGATCAGAGAGAGGAGGCCTTACTAGTCCTTGGGGGGGAATGGTCCAAGAAGGAATTAAGTAGGGAACATTGGGCTCCAACTGTATTTTGACTAATTATGACATTTTCCTAGTTCAAGATTCCTAAAAAAAAATGTTACTTCAAATTGTCTTGGGGTAGAGGGCATGGGAGTAGAGGCAGGAGAAATTATGCTAGTCTGGACATTTTTCTTTCTTAGAAATGACTTGGATTTAGCCTAACATTAAATTATTGACAATTTTTTGCCTAAAACACAGAGCACCGAATTAATGTTTTCTTTGACACTAGGTACATAAAAGATACATGCAAGACCAATGTAGTTATTAGATTTTAGAGTTTGGAAAGGGCATTAAAATGTAAGAAAACTTGGGGCAGCTAGGTGGCACAGTGAATAGAGCACTGGCCCTGGACCTGAGTTCAAATCTGTCCTCAGACACTTAACACAAAAACTAGCCATGTCACTTTGGGCAAGTCGCTTAACCCCAAATGCTCTCCAAAAAAAAAAAAAAGAAAAAAAATTAAGAAAACTGGAAAAAGTAGAAAGGGGTCAGCTTTAAATGCCAAATAACTTTGTACTTGATCCTGGAGGTTAACTTGGAGCCACCGCAATTTACTATAAGCAGCTTGGTGGCCCACAGGATAATGTTGCATCTAGCAGAGAAAGACAACATACAAAAGGAAACTGGAAAGGGTGGGGAGGAGAGATGCAAGGGAACATGATGAGAGTCAGAACCAAAGCAGTGCAACTGGTGGGAAATGAAGATCTGGCTGAGGTCCCAGACTCCCTTTAAAGTGAGGCTTTGGTTAGAGTTCTCTGTTCCACCTTCCAACTGAGTACTGATAAGGTATAAGTACCAAAGCTGAAACTATTTGTGATGAGTTTTGCAGTAAGGAGCTAATCCCAGTGGGAAGGATGGGAATGATAATTGCAGAGTCAAAATGAAGCAGTAAAGGCAAGTTCACACAACTAAGATGAACAAAATTTATTGAGACTAGAATCCAGGTCTCCTCCAACATCCTGTTTGCAATTAAATGATTAAATGATAACAGATCAGTAAGAGAACTACCTCCATCAAAACAGCAACCAAGTACACGTGCAAGCTATTATTGAATAGGGCTCAGAGTTGCCCTTTAAGAAAATAATTCCCACAGCTGGATCCCACAGAAGATGGACTAGAGTAGAGAAAGACAAGGCAGGGACACCAACAAGAAGGCTAGAAAAGAACTGGGCCACAACTAAGGTGGTGGCTCATGAATAGAGGGGAGGTTCAAGAATCTTATTATCTATCTGGGAGAAGCAAGATTTACAGAAATAAAACATTTAAATAATAATACAAGACATTTATCATTTTACCATGCTCATTCCTTTAAAGTCCACAGTAACCACAGCCCTTTGTTTTCTATAATTTTACCACAATAGTGCTATAGGGCATGTACTCTGACTTAAAAGGAAATTATTTATTGAGATAATTATTGACATTAAGAATTATTTCCTAAAGCCCCAAGAGTCAAATTTACTGGGATTATAAATAACAGAACAAAGAAACCTGTTCTGCTCTGCTCTCTTTCTGTATCTTCCTAAGTACATTTTATCAGTAGGGGATAATTTTGCTGTTTAGTTTTTTCTCATTCATGTCTGACTCTTTGTGACCCCATTTGGGGTTTTCTCGGCAAAAATACTGCAGTGGCTTGTCATTTCCTTCTCCAGCTCATTTTAAAGATGAGGAAACTGAGGCAAACAGGTTTGAATAATCTGCCCAGGGAATCACACAGTGAGTAAGTATCTTGAGGCCAGATTTCAACTTAGGAAGAGGAGCAGGGCCCAGCACTCTGCACCACCTAGCTGCTCTGGGGGAAGGCCAGAAGTGGGGGATATAATGGTAACTGATATTTCTGTAGCTTTTCCCCAAACCTTCCTCTGACTTCTCTCTCAGTTAGGGGTACCATCTTTCTAGTCACTCAACTGTGGAATCATCCCTCAATCTTATCTCCCACATTCAAACAGTTAACAAAACATACTGATTTTACCTCCATAATGTATGCTCATATCCATTTCATTCATTCTACTGACAAAGATATCACCTTATTTCAGGCCCCTATCATCTCTTAACTAGCCTACTCCAAATCTCTCCATTGCCTCTATTTTCTCCATTTTACAATCCATCCACCACATAATTGCCACATTTATTTTCCTAGAGAGGCCTGACCATGTTGTTTCTTTTCTCCAGCATGTACAGTGGCTCCTCTTTCCTTAAAGGTAAGAAGGAAACTCCTGTCTTCTAAAGTCAGAGACCAACTAGCACCAAGCTTATTTCACATTTTTTCATGTACCCTACCACTCCAGCCACATGAAACTGGACCGTTGACAGTTCTCCTCTCATGACACCTCATACCTTCTAAGCCTGGAATGCCCTCCTTTTCCTTTTCCTCCTCCTGCTTCAAAGGTCAGATCAAGTGTCTTCCACTCCACCTCAGCTACACATAGGGATGATGATACCCTTGATCTTACTACCATCACAACTGGTTTACTTCCATGTTCATGAACTCAGAAATTCTTGTATCTGATCATACTACTGTATTATTCCATCTCTCCATATGCCTTACATTCAGACCCCTAATCCTGCTATTTGTGCTCACCAAGACTTCCATTCCCTCAATTCCTCAGTTCTTCACCAAGCTGGTCATTCCTTGCTGAACCTCAACTGTAGATCATTTTCACCATTTGCCTTGTTTGCTGTTGTTCATGTGCTGAAAGGAGCTGGAAAACATCATGAGACTGTGCTAAATGGGTCAACAAGTTTATGAGGTGTGTGAACCGGGTCTTCAATGTTGTGTGGCAATCCTTTCACATCTCATAATCAAGGAGATAGTATATTCATCACCAGGACTAATCAAACCTCTTATTCCCTTCTCAAGACTCTCCACACTTCCCCCGAACCCAATTCTCTTATCTGGGAACTTTACCTCACACTTTGTTGAAAAAAAAGGAGCGGTCTGATGAGAATTCCCTTTTCTCCCCTCATTTTCATCCCACATTGCTCAGTCATCTTCACATTCTTTCCTCCTTCATTCCTGTCTGATAAAAGGGTGTCCTTTATCCTTACCAAGATCAACTCCTCTATATAAACCTTTGACCCCATCCCCTCCTATCTTCTTCAGCATATTACCCCCACTACCATCCCCACGTTTTTCTCTCTCAAGTCTTCACCTCATCTACACTGGCTCCTTTTTTGATGCCTACAAATATTTCCATGTCTCACCTATTAAAAAAAAAAAAAAAGCCCTCATTTGATTCTACCATCCCAACTAGTTATCATCCTTTAATTCTCTTCTTAGTGACACTCCTTGAGATCATCTATATTAGGTGCCTCCACTTCCTGTATTCTACATCCTCTCCAATCTGGCTTCAGACCTCAGCATTCAACACAAACTCTTCTCTCCAAAGTCATCAATAATGTCTTAACTGTCAAATCTAACAACCTCTTCTCAATTCTCACCCTTCTTGACCTTTCTGCAACTTCTGTTCACCCTCTCTTCCTGGACAGTTTCTTCACCCTAGGTTTTCAAGACACTGCTTTCTTCTGGTTCTCCATCTATCTGTCCGACTAAACCTTCTTTATCTCCTTTGTTAGATTTAAAGTCATACGTACAAAATGTTGGGTGTCCCCCAAGGCTTTGCCCTGGGTTATCACTCTTCTCCCTCTATGCTAGGAGTTCTAAACCTGAGGTCAATGAACTTACATTTATTTCAATATAAATGGCTTCCTTTGTAATCTTATTTATTTTATGCACTTAAAAATATTACTCTGAGAGGGGTTCATAGGCTTCACTAGACTGCCAGAGGAATTCATGATGAAAAAAAAAAAAGGCATTCTTAAGAACCCCTGCTCTATACTCTCTAGACTCGGTGAAGTCATCAGTAATCTTCTCTTTGAAGATGATTCATAGTAAGATATTCAGCCATAGTATCTCTCATGAGCTACATCCCCACATCATCATATGTCTTTTGGATATCTCAAACAGAAATGTCCCATTGGCACCACAAACTCCACATGTCTCTAAACAGAGCATAGTGTCTTTCCCCAAAATCCTCTTCCTTTTCCAAATTTCCTACTGGTGTTTAGGGCACCATCATCTCCCTGAAGGTGATCCAAGCTTACTGCCTCAGTGTTACCCATCATCCCACATGACCAATTTGACAAATCTTATCATGTCTATTCTCAAAACATCTCTACTTTTCACCCCCTTCACTCCACTCACATAGCCATGGGGAAGGCTCTCATCACCTCTTTCTAGACTGCTGCAATAGTCTTCTGATTAGTCTCATGTCCTTACTGTAATCCATACTCCACTTAGCTGCCAAAGTGCAGATATGACCATGCCACTCCTCTACTCAATAAATTCCAGGACTCTCTACTACCTCTAGGACTAAATACGAATTTCTCTGATTAGTCATTTAAAGTTCTTCACAACATGGCTCCTTCCTACCTTTTCAGTGTTCTTAACCTTTATTCTCCTCTATGAAGAACTGTACTATGAAGCTAAAGAAGCCTACTTGCTATTCCACACTTTGTCTCCTGGCTTCATGTCTTTGCACTGGTTATCCCACCCTCCTGACCTCAAAGCTTCCTTGAAGACTTAGCTCAAATCCTACCTTCTACTAGACCTTATCTAACCTCTTCCATTACTAATGCCTTCCTGCTGAATTTACTCTCCCATTTACTTTGTATATATTTTATATGCACATAATTGCTTGCATATTGTCTACATCATTAGAATGTGAGCTCCAAAATGGCAGAGACAGTATTTTTACCCATCTTTGTATCTCCAACATTCAGCACAATGCATGGCACATAATAAATGCTTAATAAATACTTGTTGACCAACAAAAACAAAACAGTCTATTCCAAGGGTGAGCAACCTGTGACCTTGAGGCCCTCTAAGTCCTCAAGTGCAGCCCTCTGACTGAATCCAAACTTCACAGGGAAAATCCCCTTAATAAAAGGATTTGTTCTATAAAACTTGGACTCAGTCAAAAGCCTAAACTCAAGGACCCTGAAGGCCACATGCAAAGCCCACAAGTTCCCCATCCCTGGTCTATGCCCTCAAAGAAATTACTTTCTACCACAGTGGACAATGTGTGAATATGTGTGTAGAAAAGGACCTGTCCTTTCCCTAGTTTAGAGAACTTCCATTAAGGAAACTGTTTCTTTACCAATACAGATCTGCCCCTGATCTATAGCTTACACTGGTCAGAGTTGTGTGGAGCACTAAAAGATTAAGTGATTTGCCAGCATCAGAGAACCATTATTTGTTAGAAATGGGTATCGAACCCAGGTCTTCTTGCTTGAAGGCCAACTTTCTGCCCAATATGTCACACTGCCTCCATACAAAATAAATACATTTTAAATATACAACAGTACAGTACAAAGAACTGGCTCAGTATTAGAGGACTAAAATTTAAGTCCCATTATTGATGCTTACCATCTATGAAGTGAGCTTTAAAGGAAAATAAGGATTCTAAGAGGCAGAGGTGAAGAAGTACATTCCAGGCATGTGGGGACTGCCTGTACGAAGGGAGACAAAAATTGGAATGTTATTTGACAGAGGAATCCAGTTTGGCTCTAATTAAGATGTGTAACATGTAAATGGCTGGAAAAGAAGACTGGAGTCAATCTGTAAAGAGTTTTAAATGTAAATCAGAATTAGTAGTAAGAGGTAATAGGGAGCCACAGGGTTTGAGTTGATGACAGTCAGACCTGTACTTCAGAAAAAATCACTTTGGCATCTGTGTGAAAGACAGATTAGAAAACTGGAGAGATCTGAGTAGGGATACCATTTGAAAGGCGAATGTGATAGGCCAGGAGACTGATTATGAGGGTGGCATTCATGTGTGTAAAGAGTAGGGAAGGGATGCCAAGATATATAAACTGGTAAGACATTGTTACTGACTTGGTGTGTGGGATGAGGGAGAATGAGATGAAAATGACTCCAAGGCTGCAAACCTGAGTAGGAAGTTTGGAAGAGGAGAGCATTTTTAGTAAAAAGAAACTGAGTTCTCTTTTAACCTGCTGAGTGGGATATCCAGTTTAAATGTCCAATAAGTAGTTAGGGATATGAAACTGAAGCTCAAGAGAGACACTACTAGAATTGGACATATAAACATAAGAGCCATCTTTGTAGAGATAATAACTGAACCCATACTTTAATATTTCAAGGGTCTATAAAATTTTCCAAATATATTCTCTACAAATTGGTAAAAAAAGAAAATGTCACCCATGTCTAGCCTTGTAATAAGCCTCTATAGAAGTAGATATGCTGTCCCTTGGACGGCAGACTCATAGTCTATCACTGGATTTGTAACTGAAACTGTTCCAACTTAGTAGGAGCTGCCAGAGATTCTAACTCCTTTGGCATAGCCTCCAAGAACTCAATCAGTCAATCAACAAGTCTACTACAATTTAAGTGCCTACTATACATACCATTCTAGGACTAAGGATACAATTATAAAAGTACCACAGTTCCTAACTTCAAGGAACTTACATTCTACTACTAGGGGCACAATATATTCACAGATAACTGAATACAAAGGGAAAAAAATTAGTAAATCTATACAGATTCAGAGAAAGGCAAATGTTCAAAAAAAATGTTCATATGACATTTCCCCAGTCCATCTAGATTTCTGTTTCTCAAACAAAATTATATTAGGGACTAACTTATCTCTTTCAGACTGTCCTACACACACTTGCAACCTCAACTTCACAACTCCCAGCTAATTAGGATGTAAGCTGGTAGGAGAAAGAGAGAAAAGGTGGCAAACTATTTCTAAAAATGCATAGGTTTTAAGAACAACTTTTGATGGTAAGTTGTATACTGGTCTAGTAGTAAAAAAAAACCCCACTGATTTAGCTGATCTGCATGTTTATCCATTTACATAGTGAGCCCTATATAAATGCTAGATATTATTATAATATTCTCTTATTTTAAGACAAATATTTAAAGCTACTTTTTCATAGTATCATGAATATTATTAAATTTTTTCTCAAACAGGCAAGTATATTGTAATGTTTTTCTTCCCTGAAAATTGAGACTACTAATATACAGAGTACCATAAAAATGTGCATATTGAGATTCTCAAGTATGAGGGAAAGAAAAACTAAATTTGTTACTAAACTCCTTCAGAAAAAAAAAAAACAAGAATAATCTGAGGATCAGAGGACAAGTGCAACAAAGATCTGAATAGGGTGGCATAAACTGGTGAAATGAACCTTGAAGGAAGAAAGTCTGCTGAAAGGCAACAAGAAGGAAAGAGTCCAACCATGCCTCCTTCTGACCCAATATGTTACCATGAGAAAATGCCATCTCTCCAACAGTGATTATAATTATGGAGTCAAGTACTTCATAGTTCGCTGTCCTTGATCTTTTTTACTTATCAACAAACTTCTGTAAGCCAAAGAGGAATGCAAAACACATACCAAGTTTCAATTAATGTTCCATCTAACATTTATCCCTATTCTCTCTATATATTCTCTACTGGTGATTTTATCAGATTGGATGGCTTCAACTATCATCTCTTTGTATTTCATACCCAGGTTCTCAGTTCCTTTATTAATTCTTAGAAAGTCAATTAAAGGGCTAATTGACCATCTTCAACTCAAACTACAGTAGTTATATAGATTTAGAGCTAGAAGGATCCTTAGAGGCCATCTAGTTCACTCCCCTTATTTTACAGATAAGAACTGAGGGTAGAGAGGAGAAGTCACCTGATCAAGGTCAATAAGTGGCTGAGCTAGGATCTGAACCCAATTTCTAACTCCAAATCTATTTTTATAGATGAAGAAACTGAGGCTCAGAGAAGTCATATTATCATCACTGTGGAATTAGAGAAGGTCTATCAGGAGCCCATAGCTAGTAAATGACAAGGACTCAAATTTAAGAGTTCTCCTCACTGAATATGCCAAGCTGTTCTACCGAAGCTCAGAGAATTCAACCAACTTCTTAAGTACTTAATGAAAGCAGAGAATTGTGTGCTAGGAAGCGTTAGAAAGTTTAGATAAATGCAGTCTGGACACTCAGTGATTCCATAGTCCAGAACAGGTCTCATTCCTCTTCCACATGACAGTCCAAATACTTTAAGACAATTTTATCCTATCAAGCCCATCCTTTGGGCCTCTGTGCTTTAGTTAAGACAGCTGTGATGATTCTGTAGTCAGATTCTACTTCTGAGTCACAACTCTGACACCTGCTTATTTCTTGTGTGGGCAAGTTACAACTTCTCTGAGCCTCAGTTTCCTAACTTGTAAAGTGGAGAGAACAACACTATCTAATTATCACAGAAGAAAGTGTACTAGCAATGAAGCAATGAAGCCACAGAACCTTGGGTTCAAATCTTACCCCATCACTACCTGTGGTAACCTTGGCCAAATGCCTTAATCTCTCTGGGTTTCTGTTTCCTTCTCTGTAAAATAAGGGGGCTGAACTACATGGTCTCTAAGGACTCATCCGGTTCTCTATCCACAATCTATTTTTTGAGGACCAAAATTACAATTTCAAGTGAGGAAAATCCCTCTAACAAAAAAGAGCAACAACTTAAGAGAGCTACCTGGTGGCACCAGAGAAATTAAGGGGTTTCCCCAAGTTCAAAAAACCAGTACATGTCAGAGGCAAGACTTAAACCTGGGCAAGTCTTCCTTCAAAGGTCAATTCTACCAACTCCACTAGAAACAGCCCCTCAGTACAAATGATAATTATTCAGGCTAAACATCCCAAGGTTTGTTTGTTTGGTTTTTTTTATGATTTCCATAGAACAAGGAACCCCTCAATATCATGACTGAATATTTGTAGACATAGTCCAGTCTACCAGTGAGGTACTTTGAAGTTAAATGCTGTATGTTTTATGGTATGGTGTGATCAGTTCAAAAGTCAATTGTTATCTCCCTGCTTGGAACACTATAGTTCTTCTAATCCAATCTGACTCATACTGATTTAACCTCATCCTACCATCAACTAAAATCTTTGAGACTTTATCCCACACACACAAACTGTTATTATCTAACAAGTCCTCCCCCATCTTGTACTTGCACTATAGACTTGGGGAAACCTAAATGCAGTTCCTTACATTTCTCTCTACTCTCTCTCTACATTCTCTACTGGTAATCTTATCAGATCCATTGGATTCAACTATCATCTCTATGCAAAATACTCCCATATTTATATATCCAAACCCGATCTCTCCTGAATTTCACTCCTATATAACCAACTGTCATTTGGGCATCTCCAACTGGATCTCAAAATAAACATGTCTAAAAACGGAACAAATTACATGCCCTAAATTGTCTCCCTCATCGTTATGTCATCTTCATGGAAGATGCCAATGTCATCTTTAACCTTTCACCCCTCTCACCAATCACAGCCAAACAGTTGATAAGTCTTATCAATTCTACTGCTACACTGTATCTCACATCCATCTCCTTCTCTCCACGAAGGCAGCCTGGTTTGGGACTCAATAACCTCTTGCCTGGAGTATTGCAAAATCCTCCTAATTACACTGCCTGTTTCCACACGTTGGCCTCTTCAATTCATTTCCCACATATCTGTAAGATCGATATTCTTTTAACAAAAGTATACCCCACTTCAAGCACGCCTCTTGCTTTCAAGATTCAAATACAAACTTACATGGGATAAGAATATGAATTTTAGAGCTGGGAGGAAACTTAGAGACCTTCAAGTCCAATCACCTCATTTTACAGAGAAAAAAAACCTCAAATATAGAGAAGTTAAATGACTAGCCCACAAACATATTTGATGGGAACATGATGAGTGTGATGAGCTCCCTTTTGTTGTTTTATTCAGTTATTTCAATTGTCAGACTCTTACATCCAATTCTGTGCAAGTGTAGACATCATTAATGATGTCATAGGTCCTCTATGAAAATGAAGTAACAATGTCAAGCTCCCTCTCCACTTGCATCTCAGAACTCCTAGTTTGCTTCAAAGCTTAGATTAAATGTTATCTAATGCTACAAGTCAATCCTGATTCCCACTGTTGCTAGTGTCCTCTTGCCAGACATTACTTTGTATTTATTTTGAATTTAATTTTCTATTCATAGAAATGTTTCCCTTCCACATAATGGAAGTTCCCTGAAAACAAGGACCATTTTTCTCTTTCTATGCCATGGTACATGGTAGGCAATAAATGCTTGTTGCCTGAATTAGTCTGGTTTGGTATGGTCCTATTTCAGTTTCTTGATGGCTTTTTGAATCCAGATTTGTCAATCAACATATTAGTTATCCTTACCAGCTATGGGAACTTAAAGTTTGATAAGCATGTCTCCTATGTCTTCATTCAAGTCACTAACAAAATGCTCACATTTTGGACCCATGAAAAGGCCCTATTTATAGCAACAGAGCTTTCCCTCTCCCCTGACATGTCTTGATCAATAATTTTGATGAAAGCTTTTTTACCAGCTATGAATCCACCTAATAATTATACTATCATCTGGTGCCCATTTCTGGTTCTTATCCACAATAATATTACAAAAGACTGTTAAATGCCTAGCTAAAATTCAGATACACAGAATCTACCATAACTTATTAGCAATCTTATTCTTTTAAAAGAACACGAGGAAATGTTGAAAGACTTTTATACTTTCATACTCACTATTTGAAAACTTTAAACATTAAATTATAACATTAAGAAATTGAAAGGAGGGGTGGCTAGGTGGCACAGTGAATAAAGCACCAGCTCCAGAGTCAGGAAGGACCCCAGTTCAGTTCCAGCCTCAGACACTTAACACCCCCACAAAAAAACTATCCATGTAACCCTGGGCAAGTTACTTAACCCCAAATGCCCTCCAAAAGACAAAAAAAAAAAAAGAAATTGAAAGGAATGCTGCACTTGGGAGTCATAAGTGCCTTGGGTTCAAATTTCACTAATGATGCAAGTTATTTAGCCTCTCTGAGACTCAGTTTCCTTATCTGTAAAATGAGAACACCATTTATAGTACCTCTCTCACCAAGAGTGTGCTTAGAATCAAATAAGATTATTTAAAGTATTTTGAAAGCTTAAAGCATGATATAAATTACTATTATCACTCTTATTTGTTCACAAAGAACAAGCCATCCCTGTTTGAGATCAAACTCCAAATACTTGTTAAGTACCTACCACATGCAAAGCACAGCAATAATCTCTAATGACATAACAGGGGGAAAAATGAAACAGTCCCAGCCCGAGTTTGCATTCTACTAGAATACAACATGAACGTGTGTGCATGTGGCAATTTGCTCCAGCCTCTGAGGCAGGAAGGCCTGAATACAAGTCTCAACATTCAGGCATACTCTTCCCTATGTGACAGGGCAAGTCACTTAACTGCTCAGAGCTCTAGGAGCCTCTTAAAGATTGCAAGGTACTGGGGTATAGAAACCCATCTTGCCCTATTAGAAAGTTAGGGGGGTGATGAGGGAGGATATAGGAGGAAACAGATTGGGGGAAGGGGTATTCAGTAGGCTTGCTATTTTGGGGTGGGGTAGGGGAAAGACAGGGAGAAAAAATTATAACTCAAAATCTTGTGGAAATGAATATTGAAAACTAAAAATAAATTTAAAAAATATTTTTTAAAGACAGTCGCTTGCAGATGAGTTGTCAGTGGGTAGGGGATGAGTGTTTCCACACCAGGAGATAATACTAAAATAGATAATAGCCCTAAACAAACACTTAAGATTTAACCTTCTCTTCCAATACTTTGCATATAAATGCTTGTTTAATTTGATTGACTAGAAAGTTAGCTCTTAGGGCATAAGGGTAGCATCCTCAATCCCTACCTAGCACAGGCATTCTGCACACAGTAGGCTTTTAATTTTTGCAGAATTGGACTAGAATGAAGGATTCCATAGACCAAAATCTAGAGACCAATGAAACTGTTCTAATATAAAAATCCCCAGATTTTAAAAGTTTTTTTCAGACAATAAAACACAGAAACTACCTACAGTTGCTCCCTTCCCCCCCAAAATAGTCCAGCTTACTAAGTTTCTACCAAGAATGTCAAAAGTTTTATAAATCTCAAAGCCTCATATAAATGCCAGCTAGTGTTATTGTTACCTCCCAAGATTGCTTGTGAGGATCAAATGAAATAAATATGTAAACTGCTTTGTAAACCTTTAAGTTCTACATAAGCTGTGAAGTAATTTATCAGTTGTCTGACTCTCTGTGATCCCATTTGGGGCTTTCTTGGCAGAGATACTGTGGTGTGCCATTTCCTGTCACAGATGAGGAAACTGAGGCAAAGAGGGTTAAGCTCATGGTCACATAACTAGTAAGTGTCTGAAGCCAAATTTGAAGTCAGGAAGATGAATCTTCCTGACCTTAGAACAGGCAACTCTATCCACTATACCACCTAGCTGCCCCAAAATTCTACGTAAATGAAAGCTATGATTGTTATTGATGTCGTTGTTCTACCTCACTGGTTTGCTATGAAAAAATGAGATAATCTATGGCAAATGCTTTGTAAACCTTCAAGGCTAAATGAATGCCATCTATTACAGTTATTCTTGTTATGGACAGCTGAAGATCAGCTCAAGCTACAAAATTCGTAAACAAGTACAGTGTTGGCTTAAGGGGAGGAGGGTGTGGGACCAGCTCATTCACAGGGTGAAGAAGACAGAAGAAACATGTGGCAGGTCTCCTAAAAAGGGTGCTTTCTTAAGCTCAGGAAGCCAATCTCCCAAGTTTTCCAAAGCTCCTCCAAGGAGCTTGTAGTATTCCTTGCCTCCTTAGGACCTCACTCCTCCTTAGTACAGTGCCAGACACACAGTAGACCCTTAATAAATGCCTGCTAGGCCTAATGGCTAGAAAGGTGTTTTTCTGCCCTTCTTTGTACACTTAGCCCTTAGTATACAGCAGGCCCTGGCCACTGGCTTACAGTGCCCAGGCTCCTAATATATGCATGTTGACCTTGAGGGCAGGGAAGCAATTTTCGTCTTTGTACCCCCAACACCTGGCACACAGTAGGTGCCTAACAAATGCTTGTTGCCCTTGAGGCCAGGGAAGGTGTTTCTGCTTTTCTCTGCACCTCTGGCACCTGGCACACAGGAGGAGCTTAATAAATGCTTGCCTTGACTCACTTACACCTCCCTACCTCATGGATGGTCCAAAGGGGGGAGGGAGGATTCTGAGAAGCTGATGATGCTCCCTCCTTCCTGAGAGTCTGGCTGTCATTCTGCCTGGAGAGAAACAGCCAGAGCCGGAGGCGCAGCTTCCGCGGCTTCTTCTAATTCTTCTTCTTCTTCTTCTTTCTCCTCCTCCTCCTCCCCCTCCCTCCCCGAAGGGCTTCCGCGGCCGCCGCTGTCAACAGCAGGCCCGCCCCCCTCCCCTTGCTCTCCCCCTCCCCCTCCCAGCCTCTCTCAGGGGCTCCCCCCGCCCCCGTCAGTCCGAGCCGCCCCCTCCCGCCTCCCGCCCCCCTCCCCCGGGCCCCGACCTCCCCCTCTTTCCTCCGCCTCCTTCAGGACCAGCGCCCCGCAGCACAGATCCGCTCACACAGCGCCCAGGAAGAAAGAAGCCCTAGGGAGGGGAGGCTACGGGGAAGACGGGCCCGGGCCTCTCCCCGTTACCCAACCCCCGCTTCGGCATGGCTCCTCACCTCGGGATGGAGAATGGGGACACAGCCCGCTTCTTTCTCATACTCATCCGGGCTGTCCGCCATCTTGGTGTTAAATCCCTCCCCCCGCTGCATGCCGGGAGAAAGCGTTTCACCCTCGCGGGGCGCGCCAAGCGCGGGGCCGGCGGGGGGGGGGGGGGGGGGGGGGGGGGGGAGGGCGCGAGCCTCCGAGGACGCCGCGCGCCTGCCTAGCGCCCCCCTCTCTCCCTTCCCCTTCCCCCGTTCTTCCCCCCCCTCCCCGCCACCCTGCGTGACGTGCCCCCTAGCCTAGCCCGGCGCGGAGGGCTTCCCGCGTTCTACGCATGCGCCGCGGTGCGGAGTGGTCGTTTTCTCCCCTCCCCCCACCCTCTCCTCTCGCTCATTTCCCGGGGCTAGAGTTCGAGCGTGCGGGTTGATGCTGCACTGCGCCGGAGGGTGTGTTTGTATCCGTGCGTGTGTCAGTCAGTCTGTCTTTCTAGGTGTGCCCTGTAGGATTTTGCCGCCCGCAGGCTACGCCGAATTGCCTCGCCAGTAGCCCTGAAGGAGAGGGCATGTAGCCTGAGACAATGACTTTGACCTAGAAAACTAGCAGCGCGGACTCTCACGGGCCCGCCCCGAGGGCGTTGGAAGCCAAGGGCTGCAGAGATCACCCTCCGGCTACTGGAGAGCCCCGGGCCGCCCCCTGCACCCTGCTCCCAGATAACGCTGCTGCAGACTCAGGCATCTTGGGGTGGGGACCGTCCTCCGGCCGTAGGTGACATTGTCCAAACCTCCACTGGGGAGCAAAACCTTCAGGCCTTTCCGACCACCGGACCGAGAACCACCACCTAGGACAGTTCTGCAAAAAAAAAGTAAAAAAGCCGAGGAAGTGGTGGTCACTTGCCCTCCTGCTGTTGCAGCCACTGTGTGCATCAAATGCATTTAAGTCTAGAAAACCTTTCCTGAGCTGCAACAACCCTCTACATCTGCTACATTTTAATAGAACCGAGGAAGTGATTGCAAAACTGAAACCATAAGCTTTAAATGGATTTAGAGCTGCAGTGGACTTAAGATAAAATCTCCCCAGGCACCGAAAAAGGGATTTAAGGATTTCAAAAACGGTTGGAAAACGAGTGCTGATGGGACTTTTTTTTATTAATACAACTATTAAAAGCATACCAACTTGTTAAAAAAAAAAAACTTGAAACAGCGATTTCATAGGTGTAGGGGATTCACAGTATGAAAATTCCCAACGACCAGAAGTATCTGCACTTGTATTAGCTCTCTTGGGGCACTGAGCCATTTAGCCAGATAGGATTTATCAGGGTAGAACTTAAAACCAAGTTTTCCTAAATTCAAGAGTGCCCTTTCAAGCTAGGATTTATTTTTTTATTTAAAACAGGTCTTCCTAACTTCATGGCTGGCTCTCTAACCCTTATACCTCCATACTTCTCAAATTAATCCTGTACATCTTTAGCATGTTAATAATTCTTTGTTCTGTCGTTTTAGTTGTGTTGGACTCTTCATGACTCCATTTGGGATTTTCTTGGCAAAGACACTGGAGTGGTTTGCCACTTCCTTCTCCATCTCATTTTATAGATGAAAAACTGAGGCAAACGGCTAAATGACTTGCCCAGAGTCACAAAGCAAATGTCTGAGGAAGAATTTTAACTCCTCTTCCAATCTCCAGGCCCAGCACTCAGTATTCTACAGAGTAATTAGCAGAGCCGACCTTGATGGGCCCACCCCGAGGGCGTCAGAAGCTGGGGGGGGGGGGGGAGAGGATAGAGGTCACCCTCCAGCTGCAGGGGAGCCCCGGGCCACCCCCTGCGCACTGTTGATGCTTTTTATGATTTATGTTACTAATCCATTAGATTGTAAACTCCTTGAAGGCAAGGACTTTTGTTTGCCCTTTTTTTGGTATCCCTGTGCTTAGCCCTGTGTTCCTGGCACATAGTAGGAGCTTAATAAATGTTTATTTAATGATCAGTTAAACCAGACAGAATTCGACAAAGACGATCTCTGTGAACTTCTACTCTGAGGAAAATGTAAACATGGTGAGATTTGATTTTTATAGTCCATTTTTAATTTAACATTTATTTATTTGTTTATTCCTCTATTGATTTTGTGGGTAGAGGAGTTGAGAGGGAGCAAAGAAAAGCCCAAGTAGAAGAGGTCAGGAATGGAAGATGGAGAGAAAGAATGCACTGAGTATCTAGAGTCCCCACTAGAGTAGAATCCAAAAGACTTTGGGTTGTAGACTTATTTATGTCACTAGCTAGCCACATTGCTGGACATTTTCCCTGGACTTGAGGGAAAGTGTAGACTTGAGTTTACCATTTCCTCATGTGTGAAAGGAGGGCATTGGACTAGGTCAGAGTAGTCAAACACACAGCTGGAGGGCCACATGTGGCCCACAACACTAGCAGGAACCACATCAGGAACAAGATTAAAATACAATTGGGAAATCTTTTAACAAAATAAAAAAACCAATAATACCTAGATAATATTATAATTTAAAATTAAATTCATGTGCTGCTCACAGGGATCTTTTTGTGTGGTTTAGTTCTCCATTCCCACTTTCCATTTCAGTTTGATGCCACTGGAGTATCTAACCTTTGAGATCCTTTTAGGCTATGATCAATGATACTATGAACTAGGGGTTCCCTTCCAACTAGAAAGTTATAGGATTACACAAGTGGAGATGGGTGAAAGTAAGCAATAGGTGAGAGAGAATAAATGAAAGAAAGGGACATATTTGGAGGAAGTGGGAGAAACAACTTTAGGCCTGGTGAGCTTTTACCCCAGGATGGTGAAATTTGGGGTTCACTCCCTTCCATTCAACAGAAAATTATTAATATCATGACAAAAAAACTGCCACTGCCACTTCCTCTTAAATGATCCTAGTAATGTCAGAATTTCAGTAATGTCTTTGCAATTCTACTCTTAAGCTATTTACTCCTAGTTAGGCTGAACCACAGGCTAAATCCCACCCCTGGGATCTTATCCTGTAAACAAAGCCAGATTGAACTAGGCTAGTTTCCAAATGTCCTTACACCCTTCTTTTGGAATTCCTTGTATGAAAGGCAAAACAACCAGAATGAAGTGGTTTTCCTTGCTTGGATTGCTGAGAGTGGCCTTCCTGGAATAACCTAGGCCTCCTTGTGTGCTTCCCTTTTCTTAAGTATAAGAATGTTTTCCTGTCAAGTCTACAGGTGGGACATCTCCCAGGGTGGCAGGTTTGCTACCCTGTTTTCTCAATTAAAGATGTTTTATTCCTCCACTTACAACTTTGATTTATTTCAGGACCTCCAACCCTGCCTTCTTGCCCCAGTCCAAGCCTTCACTCTTTTCCCCTCCCCAACAGGTCCTACCACTTCCACTACAGGGGGACAAAGGTTCTGTGCTACACTGTATATAGCTTGTTTGTACATAAGTTATTTCCATATTGTCTTCCCCATTAGACTGTGGGCTTCTTAAGGGCAAGAACTATATTTTGCCTTTCTCTGTATCCCCAGTGTTTGCCACAGTGCCTGGCACTCCTGGTAGGAGCTTGATAAATGTTGATTTAGTAACACAGGATTCCCTGAAACCTAAGGAATTGACACCATAGCAGTAGTCAAGGGTTGCCACTCTTCTCCCCACCCCAAGAATTCTCAGCTGAATTTTCATGAGGTGCTGGAATTCCTTCATTTATTTGGGGAGGAGGGATTATACAACCTATGTATTCATTTCTTCAACATTAAAGATCTCCCTTTGTGCAATGAGCCATACTAAAGAGCTAGGGGTGGTAAAAAGAAAAAAAAAGCAAGCAATGGTCTCTCAAGTGAAAGATACTAGAGTAACAGAGGAAAAGCATGCAGATATTCTCAGTGAAGGTAAGCAGCTAGTGACAATTATTAAGGTTGGTGACGTGTATATATAGGGATAGGACCTAGACCCATGGTTTCATTGATATAGGGACCGACCCTCTTGGGTGAGGAAACTCCCACCACTAATAAAGAATGATACCTTATGAATGTTGAATTCAGGCCAAGCAAGCAAAACAAAATCACTGGTTAAAACCATAGAAGACATTTCAGATCAAAGTATTCTTTTGTGTTCACATTTTTATGTGCCCCATAACAGTTTATGGGGTCCCATTAGTACAAAGTTCCTGTATACAACCCTGGTCCTTACACAGAGTAAGTGGCCCCAAGCTAATTACTGTATTATCATCTCAGTTCTTTACCTTCTAATAGGTCTTGTAAAGATTCTAAAAGATCCTTTTATCATTTTGCATTTTCTTTCAAGTCGTCATCCAAATCTTTATGCTTCCTTAAAATTGTGGAGTCTGGGACTAGAGAAAGTACTACAGTAAGACTTGCCTAGCTTGCTGTTTAATGGAGGAAATTATCTAATTACAGGAAGGAACAATTCATAACCTACCTACCTCTGGTTTCTTAAAGCCATCAAAGGTTAATGTTGACAGAGTTGCTGGGGTTTTTAAGAACATCTATAAACATCAGCTTAGATTTTTATTATAAGAAAAAATTCACTAAGAAACAATTTACCTGAAGACAGCTGAAATATAATCACAATCTTTTTTTAAAAGGTCTCAAAAATAGATGAAATGTCCTCATTTTTCAAAAGGTTGTGTATTATCAGTGTACTTTAATAAATATTTCAATGGATCTGAAATCTCACAGGCCTAGGTGCTTTCATCCTTGATACAAGTTACCACCTGTCTGTACATTCTTCTGGTCCACATCTTTCCTTAAGTTCTTAATATAGTATTTACCCAATCCATCACGAACCTTGCTTCTGTTCATTTTGTGGATACCAGTTTAATACTTGGGCTGCCATCCTTCCCTCTTTCTATATATCCAGCTCAAACTCCTTCGCATTTCCCCAGTCTGTTTAATACTTCTTCTTACCTGCAAGACATCCTTAACTATATCCTGGAAGCCTACACACACCAATCACATAGAAACATGGTGATCCTTTTAAGAAAATGTTTTTTTGTAATTCATTCCCACATAGTATCACTGGAGGGTTATTTGTGTTTTGAGAATCAAGAACAGAAACACATGCTTTTTTAGCCTTCAGAAACCCAGACTGTCACCTCCACAATCCAATGAAGCTATTATAGAATCTCAGAATCAATAATTTTTAGAATTGGAAGGGACCCCAGAGGCTCTCTAGTCCAATCCATTAGTCAAGTCAACAAGTATCTATTAAGCCATTTACTATGTGCCAGGTATTGGGCTAAGGGCTGGGAATATAAAAATAATCAGAAAGACATCCCTTGCCCTCAAGGAGCTTACTTTATATAATGGGGGACAATAATATATGAAAGAAGGCTAAAAAGGTGGGGTGGAGATAGCTGCCAAGAAAGAAAGAGAGAGGAAAGGAGGGAGGGAGGATAAAAGAGAAGAAGATGGGAGAGATGTAGAAAGGAAGGGGAGAGGGAAAGAGGATGGAAGAAAAATGGGGGAAAAGATAAGATAAAAAAGAAGGAAGGTAAAAATAAAACCTTTTTAAAATATGCATAGGCAAGCAAAACAAATTCCCAAATTGACCGTATGTATGTCCCAAAATATGTGTCCCATTCTACAAACCTCTCAGTAAAGAGGAAGAAAAGAAGGGAAAGAGGGAGGGAGGGAGGAAGGAAGAGAAAAGAAGGAAAGAGGAAAGGAAAAAAGAAAGGAAGAAAGAAAAAAATAGGGAGAGAATAAAGAGGAAAAGGCTATTAAAGCTTTAAAGTACACTAAGAATTTTGAGACACTCTGTACACCCTGTACACCCTGTACACCCTGAATTTTGAGATACCCTGGTTTCAGTTGTGAGTCAGATGGAAAGGCCTTGTAATCCTTAAGGTACAACAGCAAAGCAGTTGGCAGTATATTTTTTTAATGTCATTTCTATTAATAAAACCATATTGGTCTCCAATGTTCAGTCATTTGACAGTGCTGAAGACTTTGGTGGTCAGAACTTTTTTGTCTTTAAGTAACTGTGATGCCATGCCCCATTCTCCAAAAGGGTTGCTTTCCTGGTCTCTGTCCAGAAACACAGCTGGTGGTCTGGGGGATGCTGTTGTACCTGGGCTCTTGTGGTTAGACCAAGGCAGAATAGAGAGGAACTGTCACCTGCTTGTTCCTGAAACTGATGCCTCCTTTACTACAGCTCAAGACTCCATTAACTTTTGTTACACTGCCGAGCTGACAATCCACTAAAAGCCCCAGATCTTTAAAAAAAAAAAATGCCATCTGGCAATACCTCTCCCATCCTGTATTTGTGATATTGACTTCTGGAACCCAAGTATAAGACTTTATTTGTCCCTGTTGAATTTCCTCTAAATAGATTCAGAACAATGCTAGCCTAAATCCTTCTGAATCCTGCCTGTCATCCAGTTATCCCTAGGCTTTGAGACAACTGCAAATTTGGTAAATTTGGATAAAAGCCATATATGCCTTAATCCAAGTCATTCCTAAAATTGTCAGAGTTCAACCCTGGAGATCTCCTGGACTGAGTCACTCTGGCATCCTTAAGGATTATGCTTGCATCAGGACATTCAAGCAATTGGGAATCCACCTTGTTGCAAGACAATCTAGTCTACATCAGTACATCTGTTCCATAACAATAGTATAAGATATTTTATCAAATATTTTGGTAATATCTAGCAAAACTGTAGCTACAACACTCCCCACATCTATCATTCAATCCATAAACATTTAAGTGCCTACTATGTGCCAAGCACTGTGCTAAGTACTACAGATACAAAAAGAAACAAAAGACAGTCCCTACCCTCAAGTAGTTTAATGGAGATGTTTGCTGTCTAATGCAGCTGGTTAAAAAAAAAAAAGAAATGAGAGGAATTATGGGAAGATGGTGGGATAGGACAGGAAGTAACTGGACTCTCTCAAATCCTTCACCACCCAGCCCTTCCCCAAATAACTTAAAATAATGTGTCACAGTGAATTTTAGATCAACAGAAATAATTAAAAGTTGGGGCAAAGCTGTTATCCAGCCTGAGACCACTTGGGCAAATATTAAGAAAGACCTGGCCTGTGGGGTACTGGCCTAGCCTGAGTGAAGTACAGATAACTCTTGAGCAGATCTCTAGACTCTAGACTCTAGATCTCTAGACTGCCTAATCAATAAATAGCAAGAACTGAAGGCAGCTGAGTCTGAAGGCAGCCTCAGTTTGGGAACTTTGCTCCTTGGAGATTGTGGGGGGGGGGTGGGCCATTGCTGAGGAAAAATGGAGGGACCCTCCAGACTCCAATGACAAGACTGGATCCTAGGCTGTAGCTTCAGGCAAGGAAGATGAACACATGCCTGTGAGTGCCATGGCAGAGGGGTGGGGACCAGCTGGTTGTGGTCACTCTCAGAAGAGCAGAGTCTCTGATTTTGTTTTCAGGGCAGAGGAGTGAGCTGATGCTTGCCATCAGGGGCCAAAGGGAGCAAGAGAATTTGAGGTGGCCCATTATCTCCAATATTATACTAGAAACACTGGCAATAGTAATAAGAAGCAAAAGAAATTGAAGGAATCAGAATGGGCAATGAGGTAATAAAACGATCTCTTTTTGTAGACAATATGATGGCATACTTGGAAAATCCTAGAGATTCAACTAAAAAGTTCATCGAAATAATAATTTTAGCAAAGTAGCAGGATATAAAATAAACCTACATAAATCATCAGCATTTCTGTTTTTCACCAACAAAGCCCTGTAAGAAGAGATAGTAAGAGATACTTTATTTAAAATAACCGTAAACAATATAAAATACCTGGGAGTATACCTGTCAAGACCAACCCAAGAAAGATAAAAAAAATAAGTATAAAGCACTTCAAATAAAATCAGGTTTTAAAAATTGGAGAAATATTCATTGTTCATGACTGGGCCATTCCAATATAATAAAAATGAAAATTCTACCTAAATGAATCTATTTATTTGGTGCTGTCCCAATTGAATTACAAAAAATTATTTGATTGAGCTAGAAAAAAATAATAACAAATAATTTGGAAGAAAAAATAATAAATCATTTAGAATAACAAAAGGTCAAGAATATCAAAAGAATTAATTTAAAAAAGGTAAAAGAAGGAACTCCAGTAGTATCAGATTTTAAACTGTATTGTTAGGCAGTAATTATCAAAACTGATACTAGCTAAGAAATAGAAAGGTGGATCAGTGGAATATAGCAGACATACAATACACCGTAGTAAATTATTATAGTAACCTTGTATTTGGTAAATATAAAGATTTATGCTTTGGGGATAAGAATTCAGTATTTGGCAAAAAAAAAATTGTTGAGAAAACAGTCTGACATGAACTGGGTATAGACCAATATCTTGCACCATTTACCAAGATAAGGTCAAAATGGGGATATGACCTAGAGAGAAAGGAAAATATCATAAGTAAATTAGAAGAGTATGGAATTACTATCAGACTTATGGATAGGAGAAGAATTCGTGAATAAATAAGAGATAGAGAGCATTGTGAGATATAAAATGGATAACTTTTATTACATTGAATTAAAAAGATGTTGTACAAATAAAACCAATGTAGCCAAGATTAGAAGAAAAGCAGAAAATTGATCAGGGGTAGGATGTGGGAGGGAAGAATTTTATAGAAAGTTTCTCAGATAAATGCCTCTTATCTCAAAAATATAAAGAACTTTGTCAAAGTTATAAGAATATGATTCATTACTTAATTGATAAATTGTCAAAGGATATGAACAGGCAACTTTTGGAAGAAGAAATCAAATCTATATATAGAAATATGGAAAAAATGCACTGTCCTTATTAATTAGAGAAATGCAAATTACAACAACTTTGACATAGCATCTCACACCTATCACATCAATTTAAAGTATTTAAGTGGAAAATGACAAATCTTAGAGTGAATGTGGAAAGATTGAGACACTAATACACATTAGTAGAACTGTGAATTGATGAAATCATTTTGGAGAGCAGTCTGGAATTATGCCCCAAAAGTTGTAAAACTATGTATACCCTTTAACCTAGCAATACCACTATTAGATCTGTTTCCCAAGGTGAGCAGGGAAAAAGGAAAATAAACTCTATGCTTTAAAATATTTATAGCAGCTCTCTTTATGGTGGCAAAGAACTGGAAACTGAGAGGATGCCTATCAATTGGTGTAACAACATGCATGAGCAATTTTTCAGAAGATTGCTACTGTGAACAGCTTTTAAGGTTCTGATTACACAGTATAGTGAACACTATTTATTACATAACAAATCAAAGCAAAACATTCACAGAAAATCAAAGTACAGCATTCACAATATTACAACTTATCACAGAAAATCACAATATAGTATTCACAAGAGCTTATCATTAAAATGGCCACATAGTTTTCACCAAAGTGGTCACAATATTTAGAACAAAGAACAATCATCTCAAAGTACAATAGTCAAAGTCTTCCACTCTTGGGGCACACTTACTAAGTATCATTAAAACACAAACGCTCCACCCCTAGGTCACTAGTCAACTACAATTTCATCACTACTCAGTACCCACAGAGAGGTCTTTTCATCTTGACTTGGGGCCAGTTCTCAGATTCCCTGGATCCCCTTCCATGCTCCCAGCTTCTTCCTGGATTCACCAGACTGTCACTTGGGTTCAATGGCAGACAGCTCCCAGTTCCTAGTCCAACTCTCTGGGTAGGTCATGCTCCACACTGAAGTTCACAGGGTCCAGTCCATCTCAGATCCTTCACAATTTCTGCTTCCAGGAATTCAAGGCTCAACCAAACCACAAACAGACAAAGTCTCAGCATCCCAATCATGCTTCCTCAGTCTTCTCCTGGGCTTCTGGGCTCCTGTTCAGAAGAAGCTCCACCACCACAAATTCTCAGGAAATTCTGGCTCAGTTTTCAATTCTCTCTTCAGTAGCTGCTCTGCCTCCAGATGCTAGTCCAAAGAAATTCTGACTATGCCTCTCTGGGGCTTTTCTTATGTACACAGCATTAGCTACTTCCTGTTTCAGCCAACCCCTTCCTCTTACATTAGGAATGGGGGGGGGGGGGTTCATGCCTTCTATTTCTTTCACAGAGGTTTGATTAGTTACTAAGTGCTAGTACCTGCTTCCTTGCCAATACAAAAAGGGTCTTCAAATTACCATTACAATTGGGAAATGACTAAGTTTTGGCATATGATTGTGATGGAATACTACTGCATTGTGAGAAATGATGAGCAGGTTGATTTAAAATTTGGAAAGCCTTGCATGAAATAATCAAGAGTGAAACAAGGAGAAGCAAGGGAATGTTGTATATAGTAACAGCAATATTGTTCAAAGAATAACTGAATGCCCGGGCTCAGACACTCAGCACCACACCCAGAAATAACTGGCCGAGTAACCTTGAGCAAGTTACTTAACCCCAATTGCTTTAAAAAAAAAAATAACTGAATGACTGAGCTCATTTGAGCAAATTAACTACAATGGACTTGTGAAGGAAGATTCTATCAGAGAAAGAATTGATATACAGAAATCTGTACTGTATTGTTTCACATACATAAGTATATGTAAAATGATAATTATCTATGTACATATATTTATATATCAGTGTCAGATGTTGTCTTTCTCTACTATAGGGTTCAGACAGAGGGAGAGAGAAAGCTTTCAACAAGGAAAAAAAGAAAAAGAAAATAAAGTTAGTTTGACATACCTATTATTGAAGAATAGATCTGACTATAATCATCTCTCCTTTCTCTGGAGGGTCACTATCTCTTTAATATCATTTCTAAAATTTTCCCAGGATTCCAAGTCAAGTTCACCGATTGATAGTTTGAATAATCTATCCTCTTCCCTTTTTGAAAATCAGGGCATTTATTCTTCTTAGATCCTGAGCACTTCTCCCATTCCCCATGACTTTTCAAATATGGTGGTGGTGGTTGGTCCTTTGTACTTAAAGAGAATCAATGACATCAAGGTGTTGGGGTCAAGTTTCAGTGTATTTGACTGTGGCTAACCAGGCACAGAAGGTTTTATCACTGTTGGCACAAATAGGCCATTTGAACATTGGAATAGAACTGTCTGTAGATTAGTGTATCTAACAATTCCTCTGTGCTACTGTGATCATACTTTGCTCTTGGAGTACAGCACCTTCTTTGATGCAGGAACACCATGCTAGGTGGTCCTGTGCCATCATCTCCTGTGGCAAACAATTGATACCGATATTCTTCAGAGAGACCTTGAGTGAATCATTGTACTGTTTCTTGTACCCCTTCTTATGACCTCTGTGAGAGTTCTTGCTTTCTGCAAGTTCTCTGTACTATAGTCTTTTAGGTAAGTGTGCTTTTGGCATTCAGGCCATTGGAGTTGGATTTTCTGTAATAGACTTTGAATGCTTGACCTTGGTGTTTGGTACCTTTGCTTGCCAGCTAATAGTCAGAATTTTCTTAAGACTTCAAATGGAAGTGGTTCAGTTTTCTGGCATGATGCTGGTAGGCTGTCCAGGTTTCATAGACATGCAACAATAAAGTCAGTAATATAGCTCTGTAGATCTTCCATTTGGTATGCAGCCTAATACCTCCTCTCCCACACTTTCTTTTGGAGCCTCCTAAATGCTTAGGTTGCCATGGCAATGCATGTATCAAACTCATCATCTATATGGACATCTCTGGAAAGTATACTACCAAGGTAAGTAAACTCATCTGCAGCATTCTAACTTTTCCCATTTGCTGAAACCAAAATACAGTATTAAGTTACTTGCCCAGGGTCACACAACTAGTAAGTGTCTGAGGCTCAATTTGAACTCAGAAAGGTGAATTTTTTTTATTCCAAGTCTAGTGTTCTCTTTACTCTTCCACCTAGCTGCCTGTGATAGTAATGGCATTTAAAGATTCCCCTGTATTGGCTTGGTTTTTCAAATTGATTGTGTTAAAACCCAGAGCTTGTTAATCCCACCTGTGGGATGGACTTGTTGATGTAAAAAGAGAGTCCTGAACTGGGAGGAGCTGGTGACGTAGATTTGGAGACACAAGAGAGAGGCGGAAGACCTTTTTGAAAAAGCAGCACCTCGTGGAGTGAGAGAGACTAAGAGAATTGCTGGTGGCCGCTTTGAATTGCCCTGGACTTTTGAGACCTGCCCCCTGAGCTGCCAAGGACTGAGGAGACATGGCTGTTTTGCTGGTACTTTGTCTGTCTGTTTTGATGTTGTTTTGCCAGATTTGTCCACTGGTGAAAGACAGTCCTTTTGTTGAAGAAGTCCTGGAACCTGGCTGTTCGCTAAGAAGCCCTGAGACTGTCCTGCAGACAGAGAGTGGATACTGTCCACTGGTGAAGGACAGTGCTGTTGTTGCAGGGGTCTGGGAACCTTTCTGTTGGTTCAGAAGCCCTGAAGAAGGATTTTCTGGTTGTATGTTTACAGAAATCCTGGGAGAGGGTTTTGCTAATGTTTTCAGGGGTTCTAGGACTGTTCTACAGACAGAGGATGAATTGATGAAGGGACTGGCAATGTATCTTGTGGCCTTGCTGAGCCTTGTCTCCCCAGGAACTAAGATTGCTGAGAACTTGCCTCCTGTCAAGATGAAGAAAAGACCTCCATTTGGGTATTAGGTGCTGTGCTTAAACTTGATGTAACTCTGGGGTAGATTCAATTGTGATCCAGGGGTGGGGAACTTTTGACCTTTTTGTGTTCTATGGTTGAGCAAATGAATGTATTTTACTTATGTTTGGAAACTAATCTCCATTTGAGAAGAGGGGCTTTGTGGTGGACTTTAAATGCCATTACTATCACATTGCCCTTTCAAATATCGTCGGATAGTTCATCAAATGAGGTCATATTTGTGTGTTGGAGTGGGTGTGGAAAGATTGGGACACCAATATACTGTTAGTAGAACTGTGAATTGATCCAACCATATTGGAGAGCAGTCTGGACAATATTTGTAATACTTGCTAAAATTTTGATTGTTTCATTTAATTTTTAGTTGAATCCCTAGGGTTTTCCAAGGTTTTCCATATCATATTGTATGCAAAAAGAGAGTTTGTTACCTCATGTTGGATGACTGCTTTACCACAACTTTTAATTATTTCTGTTGATCTTGGGACCAGCTTCTGGTGGAAGAGCAGCTACAGAAGAGAGAATCAAGAACTGAGCCAGAATTTCCTGAGAACTTGTGGTAGTGGAGCTTCTTCTCAACAGGAGGCCAGGAACCCAGGTGACATAGGAGCCCAGGAGCCCAGGATCCCAGGAGCCAGGAACCCAGGAGAAGACTGAGGAAGCATGACTGGGATGCTGAGACTTTGTCTGTTTGTGGCTTGGTTGAGCCTTGAATTCCTGGAAGCAGAAATTGTGAAGGATCTGAGATGGACTGGACCCTGTGAACTTCAGTGTGGAGCATGACCTACCCAGAGAGTTGGACTAGGAACTGGGAGCTGTCTGCCATTGAACCCAAGTGACAGTCTGGTGAATCCAGGAAGAAGCTGGGAGCATGGAAGGGGATGCAGGGAATCTGAGAACTGGCCCTAAATCAAGATGAAAAGACCTCTCTGTGGGTACTGAGTAGTGATGAAATTGTAGTTGACTAGTGACCTAGGGGTGGAGGGTCTGCATTTTCTATTTTACTTAGTGATTAGTAATACTTAGTAATTAATTGCTAAATAAGTGACTGATTGAGTTAACTTAAGTGTGCCCCATGAGTGGAGGACTTTGACTATTGTACTTTGAGACAATATTGTGATTTTACTTAGTAATTGATTGTTGAAAAGTGACTGAGTTAACTTAAGTGTGCCCCAAGAGTGGAAGACTTTGACTATTGTACTTTGAGATGATTGTTCTTTGTTCTAAATATTGTGACCACTTTGGTGAAAACTATGTGGCCATATTAGTGATAAACTGTTGTGAATACTATATTGTGATTTTCTGTGACAAGTTGTAATATTGTGAATGCTGTACCTTGATTTTCTGTGGATGTTTTGCTTTGATTTGTTATGTAATAAATAGGGTGTTCACTAAAAAAAAAGATCCCTTTGTATTGGCAAAGGTAACAGGTACTTAGCACTTAGTAATTAATCAAAAAGGCAAGCTGCCAAAAGACTGAGGAAGCATGAGGAAGTCTGTTTGTGGCTTTGTTAAGCCTTGTCTTCTCAGGAACAGACTGTGAAGTATTTGAGATGGACTGGACACTGTAAACTCCAGTGTGGAGCAGAAACTGCACAGAAAGCTGGACAAGGACCTGGGAGCTGTTTGCCTTTGAACTCAGGTGACAATTTGGTGAATCCAGGTAGGATCTGGGACCATGGAAGGGGATCCAGGGAATCTGAGGGACCACCCTGAATCAACCTGAAAGAAGATTTTACTTGGATACTGTGTACTGACTAAGAAGATTGTAATTTACTAGTGACCTAGGGGTGGAGGGTCTGTGTATTTTCTGATGATTGAATAGTGAATGATGAAGGATGATTGATTGACTAAATGATTGTACTTAGTGATTGATGACTGAATAAGTAATTGATTTGTAACTTAGTATGCCTCATGAGTGGAAAATTTTGACTATTGTACTTTGTGTCCCTTGAGGAGGCAAACCTCCCTAAGGATGATTGACTGATTAAGATGATTGACTGATTGAGTTATTAAATGATAGTTCTTTGTTCAAAATTTTGTGACCACTGTAGTGGAAACTATACAGCCATTTGTGAATGCTGTATTTTGATTTTCTGTGATAAGTTGTAACATTGTGGATGCTGTACTTAGATTTACTGTGAATGTTTTGCTTTGATTTGTTATGGAATAGTGTTCACTATACTATGTAATTAGAACTTTGAAAGCTGTTCACAGTAGCATTCTTCTGAAAAGCTGCTTGGCTTTACACCATCTTCTCATAATTTGAGAAAATATTTGTAAAGCACTTAGCACTTGTCACAGAATAGGTGCTATGTAATGCCTATTCCCTTCCCCCCCTTTTTTTTCTTCCCTTTCCCTAGTTTTCTACTAAGATATGGCTCATCTTGTCTAGGTAACTTGAACTCATCAAGGGACAAGTAGGTGTTCTCTTTCCTATTTCCTAAGCTAGATCTTTCCTATTAACCACTTTCTTCTTGTCATTCTCAGTTCAAAGGTCATCCTACTTTGTAGAGAAAGCAGAAGTATTATTAAAATTGAGTAGTTCTACTTTCTCTGTTGTCAGTTATTATCATTCAAGAAGCATTTCTCTCCCTTCTTTGATTCTCCTCCATCCTCCAATATAAAAAACATTTTGTTGTTGCTGTTGTTCTTAGCTTTCATTGCCAGCCTCACCTCATTCTGATCTTTACTTTCCTGACTGTTTTACAGGACTGTTCCATGACCTTATTTTCATTCTTTGTTACCTGCCTTTGCTTCTATCTTCTGTAGAAGTCTTTTTAAAAATCTAAGTTGTTTGGTGAATTCCCTGTGTATCCTTAACATTCTCTTTAAATAATTTCTATTTTTCTTTCTCACCACAATTTTTTTTTACTATTGAGCTTTCAAGATTTAATATTTAAAAGTTAAAGGTAGGCAATATATTACTATGAAAAGACAATCCATACTGAAGTTAGACAAAATAGGGTTAAAGCTACTGCCCCATATGAATTATTTTTGTGATAATTATAAGTCATTTAAATTTTTTGGGCCTCAGTTTTCTCAACTCTAAAATGAGGGGGTTCTTAACTTGGGTCCATGAATTTGTTTTTAAAATATTTTGATAACTGTATTTCGGTATAATTGGTTTCCATTGTAATAGTATGTATTTTATTTTATGCATTTAAAAACTTTATTCTGAAAAAGGGTTCATTGACTTCGCCAGACCGCCTTTGCCATGACAAAAAAGGTTAAGAACTCCTGGACTAAATGGTCTCTGGGAGGGGTCTCTTCTAGCTTTAGGTTTTGTTCAGTCAACTTTTAGTCATGTCCAACTCTTTGTGACCCCATTTGGAGTTTCCTTGGCAAAGATACTGAAGTGGTTTGTCATTTCCTTCTCCAACCCATTTTACAGATGAGGAAACTGAGGCAAACATAGTTAAATGACTTTCCCATGGTTACACAGAAAGTAAATATCTGAGGCCAGATTTGAATTCTGGAAGATGAGTCTTCCTACCCCCAGGCCCATAATTCTATCCACTGTACCACTGTACCAAGAACTTTTTCAACCATTCCCCAACTGATGGGTATTCCCTCAGTTTCCAATTCTTTGCCACCACAAAAAGCTGATATGTAGATAGATAGATAGATAGATAGATAGATAGATAGATAGATAGATAGATAGATAGATAGATAGATAGACAGATAGATAGATATAGATATAGATATATAGTTATATGCACATATATTTACATATGGGGTTTTTTTTCCTTTTTCTTTGATCTCTATGGGGTTACAGACTTAGTGGTGGTATTGCTGAGTCAAAGAGTATGCACAATTTTATAGCTGTTTGGGCATAGTTCCAAAACATTCTCCAAAATAGTTGAGCCAGTTCACAACTCCACCAACAGTTCATTTGTGTACTTATTTTCAATTATCCCTTTCAGCATGTGTCATTTCTGCTAGTTGTAAGATGATACCTCAGAGTTGTTTTAATTTGCATTTCTCTAATCAATAGTGATTTAGCACATTTTTTCATATGACTATAAATAGGTTTGATTTCTTCTGAAAACTGCTTGTTCATATCCCTTGACAATTTATCAGTTAGGGATTAGCTCTTATTTTTATAAATTTGACTCAGTTCCTTATATATTTGAGAAAAGAGGTCTTTATCAAAGAAACTTGTTATACAAAGTTTTGCTATTTCTTCCTTGTTTATGGTACTTTTTTTGGTCAAAACGTGGTTTCCCTTATTATCTTTTAATTAGTTCTGTTTTTGTTTTTGCTTTGTCTGTGATCATGATTTCTAACCCTGCCTTTTTTACTTCAACTGAAGCATAATAGATTCTGCTCTAGCTCCTTATTTTAACTCTATGTGTGTGCTTTTTTGGTTTCAAATGTGTCTCTTGTAAACAACATTGTTGGATTTTTGTTTCAAATCTATTCTGCTATCCACTTCAGTTTTATGGGCAGGCTCATCCCATTCACATTCACAATTATGATTACTAGCTAGGTATTTCCTTCCATCCTATTTTCTTCTGTTTATCTTTCCCTCTCCTCCGCCCCCTCAAAACTCTTTTTTTGCATCTGACTACTATCTCCCTTAATCTATACTCTCTTTTATCATCCCCTCCCCTTTCTCTTATCCCCTTCTCCTTCTATTTCCTTCTTGGGTAATATAGATTTCTATACTTGAGTGTATGTAGGTATATGCACATGTATATATACCTATATATGTGTATATATGTATGTATGTATATTTTTCCCCTCTTTATACCAATTCTGATGAGGGTGAAATTCAAACATATCCACCCTCCATATCTCTGTCTATTGTAAAAGCTTTTTCTTTCATACTTCTTTTATGAGATAATTTTGTGACATAGTTTTTCCCACTCTCTCTCACTCTTTCCCCTTCTTAGTACATTCCTTTTTCTCATGCTTTCATTTTTTTTGAGATCATCCCAAAATAATTGACTTACACCTGTGTCCTGTCTATGTAGATTGCTTCTAACTGCCTTAGTAATCAGAAAGTTCTTAGAAATTACATATATCATCTTCTCATATAAGAATGTAAACAATGTAACTGAATTTCTTAAGTTTTTTCTTTCACCTCATTGTGCTTCTATTGAGTCTTGTATTTGTAAGTCAATTTTCTTTTCAGCTCTGATTTTTTCCATCAGAAATGCTTTTATATCCTCTATTTCATTAAATATTTTTTCCCCTAAAGGATAATATTCAGTTTTTCGGGGTAAGTTATTTTTATTTGTAATCCTAACTCCTTTGCCTTTTGGAATACTTTATTCCAAGTCTTCCACTTCTTTAACATAGAAGCTGCTAAATCTTGTCTGATCCTGACTGTGGCTCCACGATATCTGAACCATTTCTTTTTGGCTGCTTGCAATATTTTCTCCTTGATGTGGGAGGTCTTATTCCTAGGAGTTATCATTTGGAGATCTCTTTCAGGGGGTGATCAGTGGATTCTACCTTCTAGATCTAAGATATCAGGATAGTTTCCTTGAGAATTCTTGAAATATTATTTCAATCTATCAAGTTTAAAATCAAGAAAAAGAATAGAATAAAAATGAACAAACAGCAACAAAGAGCTTGACTATAAAAAGCTACTAGAGTGTCAGAAGAAACCAAGACACAAACTCAGAAGACAACAATGTGAAAACACCTACAACCAAAGCCTCAAAGAGAAATGCTAATTAAACCCCAACCCAACAAAAATTCCTGGAAGCATTAAAGAAAAAGATAAGAGTGGTAGAGGAAAAATTGGAAAAAGAAATGAAAGTTTTAGATAAATGAAAAAATTCTATGTAGACCATCCACTGCAACAATAGCTTTCCTTCTGGATACAATATTCTGTCATCTCACTAATCAGCATATTTGACATTGGATCAGTGACACACTTGAAAAGTGCTAGCTTTCTTACAGCTAAATTGTATATTTGTTGTCTACTCGTTGATACATAATCAGCTGGCTCTTGTTTAAACCAGCACATGTAAGAACCATGGTCAATTAGCTGTTGTATAAATATATCATTTTTGGAATTGTTGGTATTTAATTAGTTCTTTGAAAAACATCTAATTCTTAATGATCCACAGATTGTATGGTATATTCCCATTTGATGGATAAATAATGATTCATAACATTTTAATAATGTGATTTTACTAATATACTACATTTTCTTTTAGCAACTCCCATATCAAAGAACTCTGTGACTCATGGTCATTTCTGTGCCACAACTCTTTCTTATTAGATTGGGTAGGCTAAGAATCTAAATCAGAGATGACTTAATATTATTGTAGAAGGGAAAAATATGGCTGCTGATACATTTGACAGGAACCAGTTTTTAATTTTTTTCTAGTTTCTATTTTTTTCTATTATTTTCCTCAGAGGGTCCTTTCTACTGAAATAATTGTTATAGTCAGGAAGTGTTTTCTCATTTTAAGCTTAAAGTGATCTCTTCCTTAATTCAAATTTGTTTTTACATTTTTCTTTTCTGCTTTGCCAGATAACTCCTTGCTGGATCCTGCATTAAACATCAGCATACTGCTGACAGTCTCTGGAAATTCCTGACATATGGCTCTTTTCAAAAGAATAGGGACAGTGGTACAATAGATATGCTGGGAATTCTGGTACCCTGGAGCCAAATTAACCTTGTTTGCCTCAGTTTCCTCATCTATAAAATGAGATAGAGAAGGAAACAGCAAACCAGTATCTCTGCCAAGAAAACCTCAAATGGGGTCACAGAGTCAGATAGGACTGAAACAATTTAACAACAACAAAACAGATAAGGATTGGGATTAGACATGATTCCATTGGTAGGAGGATTTCCTACATGAGGAAATTCCCTTTACCAAAGCAAACTAGCTTCTTCTTTGTAACCTATGGTCTTAACTTAGAGAATTGCCTAAAGTAGAGGTGTCAGACTTGTAACTCACACATTGAAGAACACTGAGGGCAAGTAACTTAGAGTCATATAGCCAGTATGGGTCAGAAGTGGCACTTGAACCCAGGTCTTCCGGTCTTTGAGGCCAACTTTCTAACCATTTTGTCTTACTGCCTCTGGTTCATTTATGAACCAAATCAACAAATTTGCTAATACATGCAATGTATTCTTCAGATCAACTGAAATCCAGTGAACCTAATCACATCTACTTATAGATACAGTCTCATGCCTACTGAAAATCTTTTTTTTTAACAAATGTTTTATCAAGGCTCTTTTTTACATAGATATTACTTCCTGATGATTCCTCCCTCACACTCTCTTCATCTTGATACCTCTGCTTCTCATCAGACCCAGAAATAAAATCCACTCTTGAAGCAAAGAAGTTAAAGGAAACAAGCCAAGATATTGGCCATATCTGAAAACATCTGCTTCATTTTGCATCTGTAGTCTAACATCTGCCAAGAAGAGGGAAGTGTGTTTTACAATCAGTCTTCTAAAATCACTGAGTTTATCAAAGGGCTGGTGTCTTTGGATGCTGTTTCACTTTCCCTCAGGAAGGTTTGAGTTCAGATTTGGCTGAAGACACTTATGAGTTGTGTGACCCTGGGCAAGTCATTTATTTATACTTTGCCTGTCTCTATTTCCTCATCTATAAAATGGAGATAATAATAGCACCTACCTCTCAGAGTTGTTGTGAGGATCAAATGAGACAATACTGGGCATAGTGTCTGGCACAGAGTAAGTGCTATATAAATGCTAGCTATTATTATTATCTTTAGTTTGTTACTTCTCTGCCAAGAGTAGACCAGGTTCATCATCAGTCTTCTGAAGTCATATTCAGTCATTGATTTTTGTCAGTTTTTTTCCTTTCAGATTGTGTGGCAAATGGTATCAACTGTTCCTCTGGTTCTGCTGTCTAAATTCTGTATCAGTTCATGCAACTCTCCTTTTTTCTCTGAATCTGTCATATTCTTCATTTCTTATGGAACAGCAAAATATATATAACAATTTGTTTGGCCATTCCCCAACTGATAGGCATCTATTTAATTTCTAGTTCTTTGCTGCCACAAAAAATATGCTACAAATATTCTTATATAGGTCTTTCCCTCTATCCTTGATTTCTTTGAGGGGGAGGGGTATAATTGGAAAACTTTTATAAAGTGGTATTTACTAAGGTTGTAGAGTAAGAATAGTTGGTGTAAAACATACCTCCCTCCAAAAAAAGGTCTGTAACTCACTCTTCCATAAGTATGGATAGAAGCCAGGACGCTCAAGCTTAGAGAAAGGGGTAGCTTCCAAAGGGGTAGCTCCTAGTTTTTTGGTTGCTGGACATTATTTTCTCCAACTTGTGGGGTGCTCAAGAAGTCCCCCTTAGGCATGGTATAATTTCTTTGTTGGGTTCCATGAGTCCAATTTTTACTTTGCTTCCTATGATGTAGATGCTGCTAATCTTGAGATACCTCTGGAAGGCTGGGAAATGTAGCATTCTCAATGTTTGAAAGATCCTCCTCTGTGCTGGGCAAGGAGGTGGGATGGAACAAGGATACCTAACCCAAATCAAAGCTGAGGTCTCCCCTTCATCTTCAGGTGGTTCCTTCTCAGGGAGAGGTTCAAATAGAATGTCACAATTATTCCAATTTCTTGGAATTTCTAATAGTAGTCTCTATGGATCAAAATATGTGCATAATTTAGTGATTTTTGTGCTATATTTCTAAATTATTTTCCAGAATCCAAACTTCATCAACAGTATACTAGTGCGCCTGTCTTCTTAGTAGTTCAATTTTCCCTTTGTGTTTTCTTTGCAAATCTGATGTATAGATAGAACCTCAGAATTGTTTTGATTTACCTTTCTCTCATTATTAGTGACTTGGAGTACTTTTTCATATAGTTGCTGATAGTTTATATCTCTTCATTTTCAAATATTTGTTCATGTCATTCAACCACTTATCTCCTGAGGAATGGATCTTATTTATAAATAACTTTCCACATCTTGGATGTTTGTTCTTTAAATGATCCATTACATTATCATTTGATTCTTAGAACTTTATTAACACAGTATTGTCCTATAGTAACTGTCTTCTCATTTTATACATTGGAAAACTGAGGCTTAGAGAAGTTATGTGATTATGTTATGTGATGTGGTTACCTAACTAAGAAGTTTTAAAATCAAGATCTGAACCTGGGTCTCTCCTGAGTTTAGCATCCTCTTTTCAACAAACTACTGCTCTCTTTAAGCCAAAATTTTATTGTTGAATTATTGTCTTAATGAAGTCTGCATTCTTTTTATATTTGGTTCTGCATGAAATCTCATAGACCATAATGAACTAGATGGAACATTGGGCTAAATCAATGTGGCATTTATTTCATAGTCCCTCTTCAGAATATCAACTATTAAGTTGCCATATTCTCAAATGTCTACCATATTGGTTTTTTTACATAATTCAATTCAGCTTAATTTAGGGCCTAAACTGAATAACACGATTCAGCTTTCTGACCCTAGTTAAATGTGCCTGTTGTCTTTTGATCCATGAATGTGATTAATTATACAATTCAATGAGTCAAAATTTTAGCATAGGAGTGAATAATTGGATTATATTTTTAAAGCAGGTTGGGGGGAGGGGTGGCTATGTGGTTCAGTGAATAGAGCACCAGCCCTGGAGTCAGGAGGACCTGAGTTCAAATTTGACCTCAGACATTTAACACTTACTAGCTGTGTGACCTTGGGCAAGTCACTTAACTCCAACTGCCTTGCCCTTCCCCCTCCAAAAAGCAAAAAAAAAATTATTAAAAAAAAGCATGATGGGACACCATAGGTATCCAACTCCTTCATTAAAAGAGGTGAAACTAAGATATGGAAAGGGTAAAAGATTTGTACAAGGTAACACAAGTAGCAACACATCTCTCATTTCAGATAAGAAAACTGAAGGTAGGAGACAAGTCTCACTGGTTCATAAATTCCACTTCGTCCTCCACCTCACTCTTCTTCACACCAAAAACACAATTAGATGCCATGTCTACATCTTTGTGATCCCTCAGATCACACATCTCCTCCCCATTCACACATTGACCATCTTAGTCCACATCCTTGTCCTCATCTCCTCTTGCTTAGATTATTTCAACGGTTTCTTTATTGATCCCCCTGACTCAAGTTTCTCTACACCATCCTCCATATAGCTATCAACAGAATCCTTCTTAAGTGTGGATCTGACTGTATGACTTCCCCTATTCAGCCAACTTCAGTGGATTCCTATTGCTTCTAAGTTGTTGGGTTTTTTTTTTGGGGGGGGGAGATAATCGGGGGTTAAGTGACTTACCCAGGATCACACAGCCACTAAGTGTCTGAGGCTGGATTTGAATTCAGGTCCTCCAGACTCCAGGGTTGGTGTTCTGTCCAGTGTGCCACCTAGCTGCCCCTGATTCTAGTATTTTCAAAATAAAACAAAACTGTTCAGCTCTGAAATCCCTACCTGACTCAACCCTAAACAATCTTTTACAATCTCATTTGAGGCTCTCTCTTCCCTTCCTTCCCTACCCTTTGATGAGGGATGGCTCCCAATAGGTTCAACAGGAACTCTGATCTTTATCTTAAGACCAGAACCTGTGATTTAGTCTGGAAAGAATTCAACTCAAGCTAAATTGGAGTCAGAGTTGCAAAAGTTTATTATACGCCTTACAGCGGGCAAGGATCCTTAGGGAACCTTCAACCTTAAAGGGGTAGAATTAAGATTTTTATAGAAAAATCCATAGTAGAACCCATGCCAATTATGCTAACAAGGTGATTAAGGGTGGGATTAGGGAGGAGTTAAGGTGGGGTCAGTGTTTAAAAGGACATGCATTTTTAATGTAACTTCGAAGGCATATTGCCCATGATTCACTGGGGAAAAGCCCAAGGAGGGGGCTATCTGGAGATGTGGTTTTAGGATTGAAACATCACTAAGTCTGCTAGCAGTCAAGGACTGATGGAGAAGTGCCCAGTCTGCCACCTATCAGTTGATTGATGTCTGGGAACCAAGGCTCTTAAGGAGTTAACCTAGAGATAGGGTCCTGAAGGATTCATTGAGGCACCCAAGGAGTCAGCCTAGAGATAGGGTACAGAAGGATTCATGGGGGCAGCGGGATACTATACAAGGGGGAGATAATAGTTGCCTAAGCTGGAATGTTTATAGAGAGGGGGGGAAGGAGACTGGGGTGGGGCTATGATTTTACAAACTGGTTTTACAGACTGATGTTACAAAGTGGTATTACAAATTGATGTTACAAATATAGATCCCAAGCATCCCATCACCTTCACCCCCATCTATTCTTCATACACATTAACTTTCCATATCTCCTCTCCATGGCTTTGTAGTGGCCACCCTCCAAGCCAGACAAAATATTTCTCCCTCACCTCTGCCTGATTGACAATGTCTCTTCTCTGAAGATGCAGCTTAGGCTACATCTTCATGAAGCCTTTCTTGATTCTCCAGACTGCTAGTGCTCCCCCTTCTAACTTACCTAGTATTTCTACATGTTTGCGTATTACATATATATTACATATGCATAGAATATATACAGAACACAATATATTTCATTTATAGAGAATATCCTATATTTTACTTTATTATTATATATTATATTATATTATATTATATTATATATACATACACATGTTAACAGGCAGCAAGGTGTCACAGTCAGTGGATACAGTGCTGGGTCTAGAGTAAGGAAGACTTGAATTTAAATCCAGTCTCAGAAACTTACTAGCTATGTGACTCATCGAAAGTCACAACCTCTGACTCAGTTTCCTCCTCTGTAAAATGTGATAATAATAGCACCTACCTCCCAGGGTTATTGTGAGGATCAAATGAGATAATTAATAAAACACTTAACACAGTACCTAGCACATATAGTAGGTACTATATAAGCGTTAGCTCTTATTACATATTTGTATTTGTTTACTTCATAAATATGCTATATATATATTTTCATATGTACTTATTTTCTCTCCCATTAGAAGGTAAAGTTAATGAAAGTAGGCATTATTCATTCAGCAGAGTGTCTGGAATATAGAAGGCTCTTTAAAAATACTTGTTAATATTGCCACATAAGATGAGAAAGGAAATTATTAATATTAATTGAAATGGGCAAGGCTGAGATTCAAATGAAGGCTGAGATTTGAACCAATATCTCATGACTACAAATCCAATCACCTTTCTACTGAACCATGATGATGAGAGTTTCTTCAGCTTCTAAAGCATTGAGTTTTTATAGTCCCTATAACACTCTAATGTTAGTAAAGCACTTTACACATATGGTGTTTGATCCTCACAAGAACCTGCGAGGTAGGTGCTTTTATTATCCTAATTTTACAGATGAGGAAACAGAGGCAGACAGAAGTTAAGTAACTTGCACAGGCTTGGGCAGCTAATGAGCATCTAACAGAGGGTTTGAATTCAGGTCTTCTTGACTCAAGGAAATTTTTTTTTGAGGAGGGAAGGCAGGGCAATTGGGGTTAAGAGACTTGCTCAAGGTCACATGGCTAGTAAGTGTAAAGTGTCTGTAACACTATGCATGAGCAGCTTTACAGAAGAATGCTACTGTGAACAGCTTTTAAGGCACTGATCATTAAAATGGCCACATGGTTTCCACCATAGTGGCCACAAAGTTTTGAACAAAGAACAATCATCTCAAAGTACAATAGTCAAAGTCTTCCACTTATGGGGAAGTTAACTAAGTTAACTCAATCAGTCACTTATTCAGCAATCAATTACTAAGTATCATTAATCACTAAGTACAATCATTAGAAAAGGCACAAACCCTCCACCCCTAGGTCACTAGTAAACTACAATTTCATCACTACTCAGTACCCACAGAGAGGTCTTTTCATCTTGACTCAAGGCAGGCAATTCCTACCCGAATCCACCAAACAGTCACCTGGATTCAAAGGCAGACAGCTCCCAGTTCCTTTTTTCAGCCCTCTATGTAAGTCCTGCTCCACAATGAAGTTCACAGGGTCCAGTCCATCTCAAATCCTTCACAATTTCTGTTCCCAGGAATTCAAGGTTCAACCAAGCCACAAACAAAGTCTTAGCATCCCAGTCATGCTTCCTCAGTCTTCTGCAGGGCGTTCAAAAAATCAGAATCACCTTATCCAGCCTGGGGGTGGGGGGGCTCTTGTGCTCCTCTTCAGAAGAAGCTCCACCACCACAAGTTCTCAGGAAATTCTGACTCAGTTCCTGGGGCTTTTCTTATATACACACAGCATTAGCTTCCTGTTTCAGCCAACCCCTTCCTGTTACATCAGTAACAGGAGACAGGAGTTCATACCTTCTGTTTCCCCAACAGAGGCTTGATCAATTACTAATTGATATGTACCTGCTTACTTGCCAATAAAAAGGGGTATGGAAGATCTTCAGATTTCAGTAAAATTACATTTAGCCCCAAGATCTTTCGTGTCCCCTACATGGCAAAAATACATTAACAATACATTTCATTATATGGGACAATGGGAGTTTTAGGAGTAACTGGTGTCAACAGAATCTTACAACAATATAACAAGGATAGCACATGGAAAACAACATTTTAGGGTGGGGCTTGAGCACAAGCTTCCCATCATTTCTCCTCCAACAAATGGGATCCCCAAATCTTGGGGTAAGGGGCGAAAGGTCTTTTTCCATGGCTACTTGCTGCTGAAATTGGACATAGAGCTGTCTCAGTCCCAAGGGGTCCCATTTGAGAAGTCAGTTCCTTAGCCGGCATTTGGAATGGTTGTAGACAGGGGGTGACATCCAGCTTAAACTATCAGGCATTTACAGGTGGAGGGTATCAAGCCTGCAGAAACAAATCTAGCAAACAAGGTGAACGACAAAAAGCCAAGAAGAAACAAGGTACACATATGATCAGCCATGCTTCTGGTGTCCATGGGTTCACTATTGTATCCTCATTCACAGTAGAATATATGAGTTAAGGGTACAATTTTGTAATCTCCTGAACAAACAAGAGTTACAGTGTTATCCTTCCTATGTGCTATTATCTCTGTAACCTTTGGAACATCATCTGGCTTCTGTTTTACCCATACTTTAACTCCTAATTTTATTCTATCAGTAGAACCAAATCCTTCAGTTCCTCTGATAGTTATTTTGGAAGGAGGATACTTTGAGATGATTGCTCTTTGTTCAAAACTTTGTGGCTACTATGGTGGAAACTATGTGACCATTTTAATGATAAGCTGTTGTGAATACTATATTGTGATTTTCTGTGATAAGTTGTAATATTGTGAATGCTGTACCTTGATTTTCTGTGAATGTTTTGCTTTGATTTGTTCACTATGCTGTGTAATCAGAACCTTAAAAGCTGTTCACAATATCATTCTTCTGGAAAGCTGCTTGTGCATGGTTAGTAGGATTACAAAGTATAGTGCCTCTATTTGTCCCAGGATCCATGGCCATTTGGATTGAGATTGTAAGGCAGGCCTTACAAGTAAGGAGTAAGGATCCTGGAGGGGTGGAATGTAATGTTAATGTAATTTGAATTTGAAGACCCCTTTTGTATTGCTAAGGTAGCAGGTAGTAAGTACTTAGTAAGCACTTAGTAATTGATCAAGCCTTTGTTGGGGAAACAGAAGGTATGAACTCCTGTCTCCTGTTACTGATGTAACAGGAAGGGGTTGGCTGAAACAGGAAGCTAATGCTGTGTGTATATAAGGAAAAGCCCCAGGAAGGGACAGTCAAAATTTCTTGGGACCAGCATCTGGAGGCAGAGCAGCTATAGAAGAGAAATGAGAACTGAGAACTGAGTCAGAATTTCCTGAGAACTTGTGGTGGTGGAGCTTCTTCTGAAGAGGAACACAGGAGGCCCCCCCCCCACTCCCATCCCATTCCTCCCTCAGGCTGGATAAGGTGATTCTGATTTTTTAAACGCCCTGTAGAAGACTGAGGAAGCATGACTGAGATGCTAAGACTTTGTCTGTTTGTAGCTTGGTTGAGCCTTGAATTCCTGGGAACAGAAATTGTGAAGGATTTGAGATGGACTGGACCCTGTGAACTTCATTGTGGAGCAGGACTTACATAGAGGGCTGAAAAAGGAACTGGGAGGTGTCTGCCTTTGAATACAGGTGACTGTTTGGTGGATTCAGGTAGGAGTTGCCTGCCTTGAGTCAAGATGAAAATTCCTCTCTGTGGGTACTGAGTAGTGATGAAATTGTAGTTTACTAGTGACCTAGGGGTGGAGGGTTTGTGCCTTTTCTAATGATTGTACTTAGTGATTAATGATACTTAGTAATTGATTGCTGAATAAGTGACTGATTGAGTTAACTTAGTTAACTATCCCATGAGTGGAAGACTTTGACTATTGTACTTTGAGACGATTGTTCTTTGTTCAAAACTTTGTGGCCACTATGGTGGAAACTATGTGGCCATTTTAATGATAAGCTATTGTGAATTTTATATTGTGATTTTCTGTGATAAGTTGTAATATTGTGAATGCTGTACCTTGATTTTCTGTGAATTTTTTGCTTTGATTTGTTACTGAATAGAGTGTTCACTATACTGTGTAATCTGAATCTTAAAATCTGTTCACAGTAGCATTCTTCTGGAAAGCTGCTCATGCATGGCATTACAGTTTCTGAGGCTGAATTTGAGCTCAGGTCCTCCTATATCCAGGGCTGGTGCTCTACTCACTGGCCACCTAGCCACCCCCACAAAGAATCTCTTTTAAAGCTTGGTTTTCTCTGTCTTGCCCAGGCTGGAATTCTAGTAACTACTCATAGGCCTAATCCACCTGCTGATCAGCACAGAAGTTTTGCCATGTTCCATTTCTGACTTGGGATTGTTCATCCCTTCTTAGATAACCTGGGTACCTCCCCCTTTATCTTCTCATAGGGGTCACCATATTGGTACTGGACTTAGTGGGGCAGCCAGTCGGCTTAGCACACTGTATTTGGAACTCCTGAGATCAAGGGCACCACTAGTTTTGGCCTCCCCAAAGCAGGGATTATAGGCATGCACTATCATGCTTGACTTTTTTGTTTTGTTCTGTTTTGTTCTAACACCTAACATTTCTATACCACTTTCAAGTTTTCAACCTTTGATGCTCTATCCATTATGGCACTTAGCTGACTATTGATGCCATAGTTATATTTAAATGGGCAAAATGTGGTTAAGGTTTGAGGTAAATATTCATATACTATAGAAAAATTATAAAAGCTAATGCTTATATATAAAAGTGTATTGCCATGTAAGATGAAAAAGGCTATCCTGAAATCCACCAGGTAGTGCCAGTTTGAAATTAGGACTTCTGGAGCTGTTTGGGGAAGTTTCTGGGAGTTAGGAGCTATACAAGGAAGAGTCCCAGTTTGAGAGTTCACTAGTTCATGATTGGAGAGTATGTCTTCCATTTAGGGAATATGTACACAACGGAGATTCTGATGTTTTGCTCCCCAGTTTCCCCCTTCTGATAGACTATGGTGAGCCACTAAGTCTATTGCTGTTGGTGGTGATGATGAGCTCATTATTATACAAAGAGACTGCCCCAAAATGAGACAGCAGTGGACAATGAGACAGTGCCCTCATTCTCCTGTCTTTTTGCTGGGGCTGAGGGAATCTCTCATTAACTGCCCGACTCCTTCAGAGTTTGCTGCTCCCTCTCTCCCAATCAAAAGAAGCCAATTTCTTCTTCAGTAAATATCAAAATAACCTTTAATCTTACCTTTATGCCCATTATTCTTTCATTTGCTGACATTTATTTGCAGCTAAGAGACAGATGATAGAGGGAAAAGAGACAGAGAGGCAGAGAGAAAGGAAGAAAGAATGAGAATTTCAATATAGACTCAAGGTTAAGTCTTGGGATTTTAATCCATGGACTTTCTTTCGTCCTTCCCCCATTTTGTATCCCTCATTTGTATCCCATTTTTGTATCACTCATTTATAGCAAATAATCACTGAGAATGCAATGAAAATAAACTTCTCTCTATCTGGAGACAATAGTCATTGGAAAGTAAAGACAAGATAAATAAATAAAACAAGATTTAAAGAGAGCAGGAAACTTGCAAGGTTAAGCAATACCATTTCTCTAGGCAGCAATAGATGTAGGTAAGGTGGGTTAAGTAGAGAAGGGGTAAATTCACCAAATCCCAGTAACAGCCACAGTTAGGGAAACAAATTCTATTTAGGCAGATTACTCCTTAAGTGGATCAGAGAATCAGATAATGTTCCAAGTGCTCATGATTATATTTAGTTCAGGGCAGTAGCATCCTTTAGTCACAATTGGCTGGAAATGACATTTAGGTCTTCACTCCCAGGTACTTCTACTCTCCCCTGAACTCCAACATTCTAAGGCATCCTAGGCCTCCTCACCTTGTGTCTTTCATTATCCTTCAAGTCTCTCCTAAGTAGGATGAAACAGACTTTCTATTAGTCTTCTTGCCCATAAGGAGGTACGCTTTCTCCTTATGTAAGGGGGTAGCTATCTTATGTGATTAATGTTAGCAGCATAGATAGAAGCTTATTAAACTATGTGAGTCTGTGCAGAGACAAGAGACATATTCATAAAGGAACCCAAACCACTTTGGATGCAATTTGTAATAGTACTCTCAAACCAGCTCAACTTGATAATCAGGAGAAATTTTAAGTAGGGAGAGATTCATAACCCAAAGTGAATCAAAAGCCCCTAGAAAGGGGTGGCTAGGTGGCACAGTAAATAGAGTGCCAGCCCTGGAGTCAGGAAGACCTGAGTTAAAATCCGGCCTCAGACACTTAACACAAAAGCCTGCCATGTGACCTTGGGCAAGTCACTTAACCCCAATTGCCCTTAAAAAAAGCCTCTAGAAATCATGTTGTTTATTCATTTAGGAAGTATTTATTAAAAATGTATGAGGTACAGGCTTTTGGTTATAGGAGCAATATGAAAGATTATAGAGGAGCCCTGCTTTCCCACATACACTCCAACAAATATCTGAAAAAGACCCTACATAGAGCAAAGATAAAGAAAACAAAGGGAAACACAAGTAAGTTCCTTCATCCACTTCATAACTATCTTAAAAGGAGCCACGAGTCACACTAGGGAAGCCAGTGTTCCAGTAAACATGTTTGAGACCAACCAGGGCAGGGAGAGGATTCCTGCCAAGGAAGCCAGCATGAGCTCTGATAAATGGACCTGAAGCCATCACGTAAGGGCTCTGCACAGCAAATTCCTGGGGGTTCATAAGCCAGTGCAATCTCAGTAATCAGGCCTGAAGCCAAATTCTAAACCTGTCCTGTCAGAACAGAAGTGAAGGGGAGAACCAATCCCTAGAGATCACTGTGGATTGAGACAAAGGCCTGACTGTTTGACCTTTAGAATACTGGGAACCACAGAAGAAGCCAGGGCCAACACATTACATGGTTCCTGTGCAGGAGGACTGATATCAAGTTAGTTTCCAGCAATCAAATGGACTTTGTTAGGACTGTAGGAGGGGATGAAACTCCTAATTGGGAATTGTACAAGGAAAAGGAGACAGAGATGAACCAAGACCAGCCCCCAGAGTGTTACCAGCAGGAAACTAAGACAAAGACTGAGACAGAGGATGAAGTCTACCTGGAACCCTATTCAGAATTGAATATCTATCATCATCCATAATACAGAGGAGACAGGACCAAATTGGGCCCATGTAATCCTTCCAAAAATTTGGGAGGGGACAGAGCCTGGCCCTGGTGCAAAGTGCTAATCAAAGAATTAAGGCTAGACATATGAATCAATGGAAGAAGAGTTGAGGCCTCCAGTAATTATAATTTTGATATTTCTTCAGGTAGTTAAAGTAAGTTTTCTTTAACATTCTTAGATTCTATGCTATTCAGTTCATATATATTAAGTATTGATGTTATTTCATTACCTATGATGCCTTTAAGTACGAAGAAGTTTCTTTGCTTACCTCATAACTATGCTTATTTTTACTGTCACCTTGCTAAAGATCCTGAATGCTAATCTATTTTTCAAAAATTCATACAAAGCATAGTAAATTCTGTGCCAGTCCCTTATTTTAACTCTATACATCTTTATATTTCAAGTACATTTCTTGCAAACAACATATTGCTGGATTCTGATTTCTAATCCACTCTGTACCCTTTCATTTTGTTCTGTTTTGTTCTAACACCTAACATATCTATAGCACTTTCAAGTTTTCATTCCATTCAAATTCAGTGTTAGAATTTTTAATTGCATATTTCCTTCCCTCTTTCCTCATACCTTTTTCTCCCAATTCCTTCTCAGCTCTCTCATCCCAAAGAAGAAGGAGGTGTGTGTGGGGGGATGGGGAGGGTGTGGGTGCAGTGAGTAAGAGCACTGGCTCTGGAGTCAGGAAACCCAGGATCAGTTCCAGCCTCAGATACTTAGCACCCACACACTGTAATTGGCCGTGTAACCTTGAGCAAGTTACTTAACCCCAATTGCTTTAAAAAAAAAAAGGAGGTGAAGAAAGAGAAGAAATCTAGTTAATATTAGTAATCTATAAAAGAAGTGACATTCCTATTCTTCTACCCCTTTTCTTTTTACCAAGTCTAGACCCTAATTGTTGCTTCTTATACTTTCTTGCTAGGAGTGGGGAGGGGTGGTAGAGTGTAAATCAACATTCAGGGGATATTAAAGTTTGAGAATATCATGTGCTTATATTATAATTTTGAAGATAAAGTTTGGCAATATTTTTCAAGGCAGAAGAGAAGCAGATAAGTTTAACTCTAGACAAGTGGCTACTTTGGGCTTTCACTTATAAAACTCAGAAGTGATATAGGAATCTCTGTGGACTGCTCCCATAAGACATTCTTATCATTGTTATTGAAGAGGAAGACATGAGTGCCCCACCCAAAAAAGGTCAACAAACTGATGGGCAAAGGAAACAAAACATATATGAACATATATTATATGAATATATGAACATATATTACCCTTGCAAAATATATAGGGCAGGGGGCAGCCTGGTGACACAGTGAATAAGAGCTCTGGCCCCAGAGTCGGGAGGACCTGGGATCAGTTCCGGCCTCAGATACTTAACATCCACACAAAATAACTGGCAGTGTAACCTTGAGCAAGTTACTTAACCCCAATTGCTTTAAAAAAAACACATACATACACACACACACACACACACACACATAGTGCAATGTATAACCTATATTGGATTGCTTTCCATCTCAGGGAGGGAGAGACATAATTACATAATTTTGAACTCAAAACATTTTTTTAAAAGTTTAAAAATAGGGGAAAAATAAAATATATATATATATATATATATATGGGGAGAGAGAGAGAGAGAGAGAGAGAGAGAGAGAGGGAGGGAGGGAGGGAGAATTTCCTAGAAGAAAAGCCTTTTAAAGTGGCAACAGACATCAAATAATTACCAAAAAAAAATTGCTATTGAATAACTTTTTTTTTGGAGGGGGGGAAGGCAGGACAATTGGGGTTAAGTGACTTGCCCAAGGTCACATGACTAGTAAGTGTTACATGTCTGAGGCCACATTTGAACTCAGGTCCTCCTGACTCTAGGGCCGTGCTCTATTCACTGCGCCACTTGACTCACTTTTATAGTTATAAAAGTTTTAAAGTTCTGAAAGTTACAGGTAAGTTTGATTCAGAATTCAAGTTCCTTGAGAGCAAGGACTATTATTTGTTCTATCTTTATATACCCTAGTGCATAGGAATGTCCAGTATTTAATAGGCATTTAATTTAATGTTTGTTTAATTGAACTGATTAACAAGAAATACTGAAAAAGATTCATCTGAGGGAAAATAAGCCTATACCCACAGGTAAAGCAGAGGTTAGTCACTTTCTAATGTGCTTTTAAAAATCATCTTATTTTTGGAATGTTCTTTTTCCCACTGACACCTTAATGGGCTGTAATTTGAAGTTTTTACATGCTGAGTGAGCAGGGCACAAGTACTTAACAACTGTGTGCATAATTGCTATTTAAAATATAGTATAAATGAGTATACAGTATAATACCCAGTTGCAAAAGAACAGTACAGAACATCTCCTGCATATACTTTTGTTTTCAGATATTTTGTTGATGACTTTTTCTGTCTTTTTTTAATATTTTAGTCATTACCCAATGGCTCCCACCTCATTTCTCTCTCTTCCATCCCTATCCCATTAACCCACTCTTGCAACAAATCAATCAATTAAGTAATCTACAAGCATTTGTCAAGTGCTTACTATGTTCGAGGTACTGCCATTTCCTTCTTTAACTTATTTTACAGGTGAGAAAACTGAGGCAAACAGGGTTAAGTGACTTGGCCAGAGTCACACAATTAGTGGTTGGAGGTCAGATTTGGATTTAGGAAGATGAGTTCCTTACTCGAGGTCTGGCACTCTATTCACTGCACCACCTTTGTTGTTCAGTCATTTCAGTTATGTCCAACTCTTCATGACCCTATTTAGGGTTTTACTGGCAGAGATTCTGGAATGATTTGCCATTTCCTGCTCTAGCTCATTTTACTGATGAGGAAATGAGGTAAACAGCATTAATTAAGTGGCTTATCCAGGATCACACAGCTAGTAATTGTCTGAGACCGGATTTGAACTCAGAAAGATGAGTCTTCCCAACTCCAGGCCTGGCACTCTATCAACTATGGCTCCACCTAGCTCCCCCAAAATAAAAACTATAGTTGAGCAAAGCAAAGCTGTATATTGACTATGTTGGAAAGTGTATTCCTGATTCTACCCTTATGTCTTTTTTGCCCAAGAGGTAGGAGGTATGCTTTCATGTCATGATTGGTCACTGCATTCCTCAGAATTCTGAAGATTTTCAATGTTCTTTTCCATTCCAGGGTGGTCATAATGTGTTTTTTTCTCCTGATTCTGATAACTTCATTATGTTGTGTATACTTTTGTGATTGAAGAGTAATTTTTTTACAAAATCAGAAAAAGGTATTGGCAAGCATAGAAGTTGTTCTCACCTTGCTTCAGTTCAAGTTTCTTTTGAGCCTTGTATCAAATCTGTTTGGACGCAGAACATGAGAACCCCACAACTTGTGAACCCTAGAACTCATGAACTCCTGTAACAGAAAGGGGAAGAGCTAATGACCATATATAAGGAGAATTTCCAGGATAGAGACAGCAGAACTGAGAAGAGGGGTGGCAGAGTCAAGAAGGAGAAAAATTGTGGTATCTCAGCATTCTGTTTATCTGCTCTGTCTGTGCTGATGTTTGTTTGTGATACTTTGTACAGAAGCCCTGGGACCTTACTGGAAGCCCTGAAAGAGGATTTTCTGGTTGTATGTTTACAGAAGTCGTGGAGGAGGGTTTTGGAGATTCTGGACTTTACTGATGATTTGTGCTGACCTCTTGGACATTGTTTGTGGGTCTTTGTTGATTTCTATGTTGATGATTTATGTTGAGTTCTAAGACCTTGTTGGTGGGTCTGAGTTGAATTAACAGGCAGATAGTAAATTGATGATGGTACCAGCAATGTGTCTGAATATTATTGTGGCTCTGTCATGCTTTCTCTTCCCAGAAACAGCAACTGTGAAGGACTTGAGGTGGACTGGATACTGTGAACTTCAATATGGAACGGGAACTGGACAAGAAACTGGGAGCTGCCTGCCTTTGAACCCAGGTGATAGTTGGAGCTGGGACCATGGAAGAGGAACCATGGAAGCTGAGAGCCAGCCTTGAGTCAAGCTGAAAGAAGACTTTACTTGGATACTGTGTATTGACTGAGAAGATTATGATTTACTGTGACCTAGGGGTGAAGAACTTTGACTTTTGTACTTTGTGATTGAATTAAGGATTTTGTGATTGATTAAATTAGTGTACTTTGTTTAAAACTATGTGACCACTTTGGTGAAAACTATGTGGCCATCTTAGTAATAAGCTGTTGAGTTGTGATATGGTGAATGCTGTATTTTTATTTTCTATGGATGTTTTGCTCTGATTTGTTATTGCATAGAGAGCTCACTATTCTAAGTAATCAGAACCTTGAAAGCTGTTCACAGCAGCAGTCCTCTGGAAAGCTGTTTGTGCATGGTTTTACAGGTATCAAATGAATTTCCCCCTTGTGCTGAATTTTTAAACCCAGTCTTCTCATTTCCACCAAGATGATTTCATAGAATCTCAGAATTAGAAAGCACATCAGAGGTCATATAGTCTAGCCCATAACCCAACCAAGCATTCCCTCCATAGCATCCCCAGCAAATATTCCTTCTGGCTTACCCTTGAGGGGGAGATTCTAATGAGGAAGGTCTCTCCTGATGCAGCCACTTCTAGGTAGCTACAATGTTTCAGAAGTTTTTCCTGATATCAAAATGAAATCTGCCTCTCTGCACCTTCTATACATTACTTCTAGTTTTACCCTCCAGACTTAACAAGGACAAGTCCAGTCTATCCACTCTATGATATTCCCTCAAAAACTTAATAGCTGTCCTGATGTCCCCATCAAGTCTTTTCTCCTCGAGACTGAATATCCCCAATTCTTTCAAAAGAGCCTTTTATTCCATATACTTTCTAATCCTTCTGGTCACTCTCCCATGGATGCCCATCAGCCCACTGATGATCCTTCCCTAGTGTGGTGCCCAGAACTGAATATATTCTCCAAAGTTATCTTGATCATGGAAGAACACAGCAAGACTACTACATCTCTCTTTATGGATACTAGGGCCAAAAGGATGGTGGTGAGGGAGAACTAGAAGCTTAGGAGTCCAGATGGGGGCTTGAGGCCTGATATACATATTTTGTCTTTCTCAGTAGTATCTTGACTTTTGTTACAAACATTATAAAATTGGCATCTTTCAAAGAAAAAATCATTATACAAATTTCTGTCAGTCATTTGTCAATATAGTCAAGTCATCAACAAACATTAAATGCTCACTGTGCTAAGTGCTGACTATAAAAAGAAAGGCAAAAAATAGTCCATGCTTTCAATTTCTAATGGGGGGAAAACATGCAAATGACTATGTACATATAAATTATATATACCTATATATGTACATATATATAGAGAGAAAGACACACAGAGAAATCTTAGAAGAAGCCAGCAGAATTTAGAGATTTAGGGGGACCTAAAATGAAGTTTTAGTTGAGATTTGAAGCCAGGGAAGTCAGGAGGTAGAGACAAGGAGGGAAAACATTACAATAAAAATCACAATCGAGAGGAATGTCTTGTGAGAGGATCAATGAGGAGTGTCTCTGGATTGAAGAGTATTGTGGGAGTGGAGTTGTAGGATGTAAGAACACTAGGAGGGTAGGAATGGACCAGGTCATAGAGGGCTATAAAAGCCAAGTGGAGAATTTTATATTTGATCCTGGAGATAATAAGGAACGGTTAAGAGGCTAGTTGAATTGGGTGTGTGACAGGATCAGTTCTTCACTTTAGGAAGATCACTTTCATAGATAAGTAGGGGATGGACTGGAGAAGGGAGACCAATCAGAAGGCTATTGCAATAGTCCAGGTGAAGTCTTGTGCCAGAGTGGTGGTAACTTCAAAGAAGGAGAGTTAGGAATAACATCACAAAGTTAGAATGGACAGCACTTGGCTATTGGAGGAGAGAGAAAGAGTGAAGAGTTTGTGAGCCTGGGTGACTGGGAGGATGGCAGGTCCCTTGACAGTAATGTTGTTTGTTCTTCATTCTTGAAGAGGACCATGACATCAGGAATATGATACCATGACTAGCAAGTGAACTGGACTTAAGTGAGGGAGGGCTGTGCAAGGTCACTAGCCTCACTTTCTCTTCTGCAGTCATCTGGGCCCAGTGGCCAGATAGAAATCAGGATGACTGGAGATGGCCCTCCCTTGGCAGTAATAGGGAAATTACAAAGAAGGGAGGGATTAGGAGGAAAAATAATGAGTTTAGATTTGGATATTTTGAGTGTAAGATGTCTATATTCAGTTTGAGATGTCTAATAGGCAGTTGGAATTGTAATACTGGAGGTTAGGGAAGGATAAAAAAATCTGAGAATTATATGCATAGATATCCTTAATCAACTGAAGAACTGCTAATTACAGATTTAAAATAAAATATAATTATAATTTTGATGGAATTCTTGTATATGAATTCTAATATGTTAATTCTAATATATATTTCATGTTTCCACACATGTATTATTCTGAATAATTAATAGATTCTGTCCTTGTGTCATGCACTGAATATTTCTGTCTTTATCTGAATACCCACTCCTTTACTTTGACAGTATAACAATGTAGTCTCATCTCGTTAGGAGGAGTCATAATTTTCCTGAATTGATTGTTTTGAAAAATGTTGCTTTTTTAATTAATAAAGTTACAATTTGGGAATTTTGGTTATGATTTTATTGTAGTAAAATATCTAAAAATTTTAGTAATTCTTTAATTACAGAAGGTTAAATGGTCTATATAGACAAAAGTGCAGTACATGTACAAAAGTACAGTATATGTACAAAAGTACAATCTGCCTGAAAGTATTTCTATTTTAATTATTTTTAAAATAAATGAGATATTAAGTCAACATCATAAAAATTTAGCATTCTCCTAAAAATGAAAAGTTGTTGCATTTTTTGAATAGTTAAATTTAACTGTTGCATTATAAGTGTCACAATTTGCAAGTTGACATTTTGTGTACATTTACTACAATGTTGATTGTAGTAATATGATATATATGAATTATATTTGTTTTTTGCACATCAATACAAATCCTATGTAAAGATTTTTAACCAGTTCACTCACTAGCCTCCTTTCCCCATCTCTCCTCTCCATTCCTGTTTTTTCCCCTTCTCTCTCCACTCCTCCTCTCCTTCTTTTGTATCTTTGGGGCAGGGGAGGGGGAGATAGAAGAAATTTTTTTTTATCAGATACAGAATGGCTCTCCATGACCATGTCTGGATACTCTCTCCCTTAGCACCCCCCAGCTCTTTGGGCTGCCATGTTGCACCACTCCCACACAATAAGTCTACCCTACATTCCACCCCAAACCCCATTTCTTTTTCTTAGTTACTGCATTGTCCAGCCACACCTCCCCTACTTTGTTGTCCATCCTTTCCTTCTCTAATAGGAACAGATACTGTGTTGTGTCAAGCTGCTGAGTCCCTGATTGTGTAAACTAGTTTAAATACTTTTGGAAAAAGAGGGCACAGTTAGGTCTATTCAGATCATATTCTTGCAGCAACTATAAATTTTTCCTCTTAACTTTCCAAGTTCAAAGGTTGGACAAAATCTCAGGAAGGAAACAATTTTAAATCAGAGCACACAACCCAAAGCTTCATGAAAAGCATAAGTGAAATTTTTTTCTTTCCTCAGCTTTGGACAAAGCTTGGTAATTTCTTTAAAAAAAAAATAGACATTTTTCCCCCATGGCTGAATGATTTAAAAAAGGAATAGAAAAGTAAATACTGAGGTATTTTACATTATTACATTTACATTATCAAAGGTAGATGGGTAAAGCATGTTTTTGTTGTTCAGTTATTTTTCAGTTGTGTCTGACTCTGTGATACCATTTGGGGTTTTCTTGGCAGAGATAGTGGAGTGGTTTGCCATTCCTTCTCTAGCTCATTTTGCAGATGAGGAAATTGAGGTAAACAGTTAAGTGACTTGCCCAGGGTCACACAGCTAGTTAGTGTCTGAGGCCAGATTTGAAGTCAGGAAGATGAGTCTTTCTGACTCCAGGCCCAGCACTCTATCCACTGTGCCACCTAGCTGCCCACCATTGCCATATCCACACTCAAAGTATTTCTCCAAATTTGGGGATCTAATGGTACCTCATATACATGTATCTTGAATAGAGAAAGCCTAGAATAGTAGATGGTGCCCTAGGCTTGGAATCAGGAAGACTAGGTCCATATTAGACAACAGTACAGTGGATAGAGCATTGAACCTAGGCTCAGGAAGAGCTGAGTTTAAAACCTGCCTTAGATACTTATTAGCTCTGTGACCATGGATAAATCATTTAACCCCTGTCTGCCTCAGTTTCTTCAATCATAAAACAGGGAAAATAACAGCACCTACTTCATATATTTGTTGTGAGAATCAGGTGAGATTTATAAAGACATAGAGCCTAGCACAAAGTAGGCACTATATAAAAGCCTATTCCCTCCCCCCTTTCCTTATTCCCTTTACTCTTTCCTCACTCAATATACACCCCCGTACTTGGTTCTGATACTACTTATATGACCCTGGGAAAACCACTTAATTTCCACACAAGATATATGATGCAAAAACTCATGTACTCCATGGATAAATTACTGACTCATTTGTTAAATATAGTAGCTGAGTTTAAAAGGAACCTTGGTTCCTAGCCCAAGCTCCCACTTTTTCTAGGCAATGGCACTAATGGAGAAAAGTTTCACAAATTCATATAAGCAACAGGGGCAGGATTTCTACCCACGTTCTCTGACTCCAGACCTAGCGGTCTTTCCATTTTACTTTGGTTCCTCTCTGGAAATGAAGAATGAACAGTTGGTCAATCTGAAATAGACTGCTTTTTCCTTCGTCTATTGAAGCATGGAATTATAGGACTTAGGGCTTTAGCAAACCTCTGACATCATATAGTCCAAAGATTCTTTACCTGTGGTCCATGGATGCCCATTGGGTCTATAGATAAATTCCAAAAGTCTGTAAACTAGATGAAAAATAAATTTAATCTATTATTTCACTAATCTCTAACTGAAATTTCTGTTCAATGATGAACATAGGCAATAAACATTATACCTAGAAGGGGTCCCTAAATTTCAATAGCCTACCAAAGGGGTATATGACATAAAAAATGATTAGAACCCCTAATATAGTTCAATCTTCTCAATTTTCAGATAAAGAATCAAGAAACAAAGAGATGCTGCCAATTATGAACAGTGTTTATTGTTCATAATATTCTGCTCACCACTCTGAATCAGTTCATACGAGTCTTCCAACATCTCTTTGAAACCATTCTCTTCTTCATTCTTTATAGAATTATGGAATCATAGACATGAGAGGTATTGTATAGGTCCAGTCTCTAGGAATCTTTCTATGATACCAATATGGCAGTAGTCCTAGATGCTCAGCATGAGTATTTCCAACAAAGGGAAAGTTGCTCTCTGTTAATGCAGAGCATTCCACTTTTGAATAGCTAGAATTATTAGAAATGTACATCCTCATATGTACCACAAATTTGCCTCCTTCTTAATGTCTAGTCTTCCTGAACTATACAGGCTAAGTCTAATCAGTTCCTGCAAAAATATTTGGAAATGGTTATGATATTCTCCCTAAACTTTCTATGGACTAAATGTTTCCAGTTTCTTTAACTCTCTTTCACAGGCCATGATTTTGAGACCCCCTCCGTAATTTGTTTCCCCACCTGTAGTTGCACTCCAATTTTCCTCTTATGCTTATGTTATGGCAGTTGACCACGACACTCTAATTATGTTCACATTAACAAAGATATTATATCTAATATTAATATTAGCAAATACTAGCGGTTAGCATTTATATAAATGCTTTAAAGTCTGCAAATTGCCTTACACATGTTTTCTAATTTGATCCTTGCAACAACTCTGAGAAGTAAATACTATTATTAACCTCTTTTATAGATGAGGAAACTGAGGCAGATAAGGGCTAAGTGACTTTCCTAGGGTCATACAGTTACTAAGTGTTCAAGGCAGAATTCGAACTTGAGTCTTCCTGATTTCAAGTCTAATCTACTGTGCCACTTAGCTGCCCATTACAGTGGGACTTTTCCTTCCTTTGTTCTAGGATACTATAATGTATTAAAGAAATAACAAATGCATTCATTTTTGTGGTGGTCACATTGCACCATTGATTCATATTGAGTTTGCAATCAGATAAAGCCTACTAGTCTTTTTCATGTGAATAACTCTCTAATCAGGTCTCCCCATTCCTCTCCTTATTTAGTTGTCCTTTTTGGATGTCATCTAGACCTTTTCATTTATTCAATTTCATCTCATTAGATTCCACCTGCCATTTTACTCTATTGAAATGCCTTTGAATGCCAATTCTCTCTTCCAATACATTTGTTATGCCACTCAGCTTTGCAAAACGGCACTATGATAAAACACTGGAAACCTCTCTCGAAGCTGACCTTGATTCATCCTATCAATATTCCTTAGGTGTGGCTATCCAACCAGTTATAGATCCAGCTGTCTGTAATAGCTATAACCTGTGCCCCAAGGCACTCACATCCTGGGCTAAAATGAACCTAGTACTTTTAATGAGGCCATAAAATATTCCATGTACTTCAAACCTCCCTTTAGCTAAGCACAAATAGAATGGGAATTGGGAGAGGAGGAGGTTTAGACTCTGGGTTAAAGCTAGCAGATTTTTAAAATCACCATCAAATCAAATCAAAAGCAAGTCGACAAATAAATTTATTGACCATTAACCAGCGTAGGTAGAAGATAGCAGGTTCTAATTTTGGTACAATAATTAACTAGCTTTGTAATCTTGTACATAAATGACTTTTTCTCAAGGTTTCATTGATAAATTCAGAGTGGAGGGATAGACGATCTTTCAGGTAGGTCCCTTCCAGTTTTTTTTTTTTTTTTAAAGCAATAGGGGTTAAGTAACTTGCTCAAGGTTACACGGCCAGGTGTTTCTGGGTGGGTGCTAAGTGTCTGAGCCCGGGATTCGATCTCCAGGTCTTCTCAACACTGGAGCCGGTGCTCTTACTTGCTGTGCTACCTGGCCGACCCGATCCCTTCCAGTTTTAACATTCTTTTAATATGCTTGGAGGACAGGAACTTTAGGATGAGCAATAGCAGGAAAAAAAAATGATCTCTAGAGTATATGTCCCCAATTAAGTTGGGGAGACCAGGCAAGAGTTCTATTGAAAGACAATAAAAGATTTAAGTAACAGTTCAAAATAATACAAGAGATGTCACAAAGAAGATGCTCCACACATATTCCACCAAACATTGCCTGTTTTAGACAAGGGGAATTTAACATAGACTTTTAGGTTAGTGAAAAACAGTTTAAGGAGGTATTTTGTATTTGAATAGTGCTAGTCTTTAAAATCTTCTAAGGCACATAATGGTCCTAGGTTAACAAAATTTATCAGATTTTTGTAGATATTTTTGTTTTTCCATTGTCTACATTTCCCACTGTAATCTTTCCTCTTTGCCTCTCTCAGAGATCCAACCTTAATAACAAAGTTTTTCTTTTTAGTATAAGAGAAATAAGGGGGTGGGAATCAGCAAAATCAATCAAAACACTGATTCTCATATGACTTGTCCTGGGACCTGGGTTCATACTATCACTGGGCTACTCCTGGAGAGGCAGATGAAAGAAGATGAAAGTATATGTATCTGTCAGGGTTCAGTGAGGGAGCAAAACAGGAACACTCAGACTCCAGGAGAGAGCAGAAAAAGAGTTAGGTGGTGGGAGGAGGAGCAAGTCTTCAGCAATGTCTTCTATAGCTGTTGACCACATGATTGCTTTTGTTCACACAGCCTCTGGGTTAGATTCTCCTCTTCATTATATTAAAATCCTTGTGATATGCAGTGAATAGAGTACTGGCCCTATTCAGTCACCAGTCAGGAAGACTGGTTCAAATCTAGCCTCAGACACTTAACACTTACTAGTTGTGTAACCTTGGGCAAATCACTTAACCCTAATTGCCCAGCCTTCCCCACTCCAAAAAGCAAGAAAAAAAAATCCTTGTGGTAACTTCCTTACCAATTGTTTATGTTCAACAAAACCACGACATGGTGGAGAAGTAGGGGACTGTGGGGCATAGAATGTTGTATACACTGTCAGACTCAGTCATTGTTCTTGCTTAAAGTTTACATTGTTATAAAGGAGGGTTCAATGTATGACCAAGTTGGAAATAATTTCAATGTTAAAACAAAAGTCATTCATGAAACTACAGAAGTAAAAAAAATAAAATAAAAGTGTTTCATAGAAGATAAAGACAGGAAGGAAGGAAGGAAGGAAGGAAGGAAGGAAGGAAGGAAGGAAGAAAGGAAGGAAGAAAAAAAAAAGAAAGAAAGCTTGCTTATGTTGAACTGGAGAGTTGACCAACTAGAAATGGACTGAAAGGGAGTAGACAAAATGGTGCCCAGGAAAGTTGGTAGAGAGACATAATAAGGGAATAAAATGTGAGCAAAGGATATTATCTTTGAAAGGAACTGAAAAGGTAAAAAGAGGAACCTGGAAGAGATCAAGTTAATCATGGGTGGGGCCATGGAGGTATCAAGAGTGCTTTGGAGACGTTATTAAGGTTCCTTCTTTGAGTGCAGGAAATCAGGGGAGGGTGCTGAGAATCCAACTGTCAGATGTTAGGGCCCATCTCCTCACTATTGTGTGAACTGGACAGTGAGAGTGGTTGAGGCAACTCCACACTTTCCCAAAAGAGGTCCCTCTTCAGGCTCAGGATATTTGGGGCAAGGGAACATAGGACACCTCAAAATTGAGGCAAAAGGTTGAGGAAGATTACCCATGCCAGAGTGGCACCAACCATTTCCCACTACCTTGTCTTCCTAACTACACCACCTATACTTCTCAGGTGAAGACTCCCAAAACTTGGCTTTTATTTCTGACCCCAATGAAACTTTATCATTTCCCCTCTTATCTTAAATCATTTGTAGTCCTCACCCTTGTATTGATGCAGCCTTAGTTCTAAAGCCCATTGGTATGAGACTCTCCATTAATAGAGATAAATGCCCTGCCCTGTGGGGGGAAGGAGAGGGCAGGATAGAGTTGGAGAGGGCCAGGGAACTCTAGCCTTCTTCAGTCTTGCTTGAGATAGTTTTCAAGTAGCTGTGTTTCTTCAGACTTCATTTTCTGGTTTCCAGCTTTGAGAGGGAAGATGGGACAGGCCAATCTCACTTCATATTTAAGGGAGGAGACAGATGTAAATCTAGCCTTGTACCCCTCTCTCTGAGGACAGCAGAGTGGCCTCTGACCCCAACTTTCTGCTTCCCCTCCTGGCAGAAATTAGAGTCTCCCTTGAAAAAGAATGGAGGAAACAGAAGCTAGAGACATTCATTCTGTCTCCCTTAGACACAATGACAGTCTCATGCTACATGTGTAGGCATAGGCCTTTGAAACACATAGGACCTTTCTACACTGAATTTATATTTTTCTTACTAGCTGAGTCTTTTAAAAATTTTTATGTCAGGGTGGCCAGGTGGCGCAGTGAGTAAGAGCACCAGCCCTGGAGTCGGGAGACCTGGGATCAGTTCCAGCCTCACATGCTTAGCACCCACACAAAATAACTGGCCGTGTAACCTTGAGCAAGTTACTTAACCCCAATTGCTTTAAAAATTTTTTTTAAAATATTTTTTCCATGTTTTTGCTCTCACATTTTTTTCTTATTTTATTTTTTAAATTTTTTTTTTCAGAATTTATTTATTTTTAGTTTTCAGCATTCATTTGCCAAGTCTTATTTTCCTCTGGTGAATCACATTCTTGTCAGACAACCCCCTTCCCCCTCCTCCAGACCAAGAAATTATCAAGTCATGCAATCACCAGTCCCCCAACACACCCCCCTGACTGCAGCCCACTCAGAGGAACTGAAATTAGCAGCACCTGTGCACAGAAGGAATCAGCCCAACCCAACCTTACTGAAGAAATGTCAGTACTCTTGGGGTGGGGTCTGGGGATTGAAGATGTACAGTTCTGCTTTGCATTTGGCTGGGGTTGGGAGCAGAAGCCAAAGAAGAGCTAAGGAGTGGAATCAGGCAAATGTTACATGACTTGCCCAGGGTCACACAGCTAGTTAGTGTCTGAAGCAGGATTTTAAACTAGGTCTTCCTGATGTTGGGTCCAGTGCTTAAACCATGCGTTTGTTTACTGAGATTCCTCTCTGGTAGTTTCTTGCTAAGTGTTTGGCTAAGAATGACAGGCCAGATGATTCACTCTGGAGGAGAAAACAAAACAGCCTAAGGGGAAGGACTGGGTTTCCAAGGCTACCACCTAAAGAAGAAACTCTTTTAGATGGCAGGAATGCAATATAGTAGAAAGAACACTGATCCTCAAGTCAGATGACCTGTGTGTGAATCCTGCTTCTCATTCTTACTACCTACACAGAAATGGTCAAACCACCCATCACCCCATGCTTCAGTTTCCACATCTTTCAAATACATGTTAGACCAAGGTCCTTTCTTACTGTAGATCTATGATCTGTGACTCCTGAGAGAGGGACAAAAATTGGATCTGTGATTTCATTGACATAAAGAACACTCAGATGAGGAGAACCTCTCTACTGTTGCATTTCAGCAACTGAAACTTGCAACTCATAGGCTTGGAGACTTTTCCTGAGCAATAAGAGGTTATGACTCGCCCAAGGTCACATAGCCAGTGGGTGTGTCAGAGGCTAGACTTGAACTTGGGTCTTCCTTGTCATCTTTCTATCTCTATCCAACTATACCACGCCTCCTCTCTTCAGTAATATATTGCTATAATTAATTAAAAAACAGGTTTTCATAGAGATTGGGCTGTAGAGAGTTTGAAGGGATCAGTCCTTGGGGTCAGTGGAGACATCATGAGAGCAGAAAGAGAAAGGTATGGTGTAAAGTACTTTACAATTTATTTTAGGACTTAACTTCCTACAGTTCTATTCTTGCTAACAGGTCTTCCTGCTTTCACTTTCACCTTCATCCAATTTATCCTTCCTGTTATGGCCAGATCATTCTTCTTTTTGTATAGATTTGCATAGAACTTTTGAGCCTCAAACCCTTTAGTGACTTCTTAATCTATGATAAAAGCTCCAGTACCTTGGCATTATATCCTAGGTCTTCTACAATTTAACTCCCACACATGCCTTCACTGCTCATCATACTATAGCCCACAACTTACTTCACACTCCAGCCAAAGACCACTTGCTGTCTCCTGTGTAAGCTCTGTATGTTGCAGTCTGGTCAAACTGTTGCAGTTCCAACTCTGCCCACCCAGGGAAGCCCCAAACTGTTGCAGTTTCGTGATGTGGTGTGGTGGAACTGTCTCAAAGAATTCAGTCAGACCACCTCTAATCCAAATATAGGCATTTATTGAGGTTGACGCCTCTCATGAAGTGAGCTAAGTTCCAAGAGAAGCCAGTAACTTCAGAGAAAGCAAGATGAATTTTTACAGGGTAAAGATGCAATTACATAACAGAAATTACGAATATTAAAAAGGAAGGAGGGGTTTGTTAAGGGATTAGGTAGTAGGGGAGGGATCCCAGTCAGAGTGGAACTGCACATTCGATTACCCACAATGCATATGGAAAAACCCCATTTTGGGGAGTATGTATAATAATGATATTATAATAAGCCTTTCTACATCATAAATTCACTCTAGGTCAGCTCTTTACTATTAGTGTACTTAGGGAAAGTCCCTTCTATTGTTTTGGGGTCCACATCCTGCTTGGGCATCCTGATGCTGCTGCTTTCTGATTGACTGAGTATTGTGGTCCTGTCTGAGAATAGATGGCTGTGGTTGTGGTTGAGGGTATGGACACACCTGCTGTTTCTGTGGGAAATATGAGGAATGGGTTTGGGGGCAGTTGCTAATTAGGGGCAGTGTCTGAAATCCCATTACATGGATACACCTGCTGTTTCTGTGAGAAATGTGAGTTCATGAACTCACCTGTTGTTCTAGTGAACAGTGAGGCATCTATGAAGAAGTTAAGATATTGAGTGTGTGGGAGGGTGAGTGGGTTATGTAGGGGCAGAGGACCTGCTGTTCAGTGGGGCCTATAAGGAAGTTAGAATATGAGGACTGAGGGCAGCTTTATTAGGTTTCCATCAAAACTATATCTAGGGAAAGAGATCTCCCTTTCCCTAGCCCTGGGGTTCTTAATCTTTTTCAAGTCATGACTGCCTTTGGCAAAGCCTCTGGACCCCTTCTCAGAATTTTTTAAAATTGCATAAAATACATGTGATTACAAAGGATACCAATTACATTGAAATACAGTAATAAAATATGAAGGAGGAGAAAAAGGAGAAGGAAGAGGGAGAGAAAAAAGAGGAGAAGAAAAAGAAAAAGTAGTAGTAGTAGTTGTTGTTTACAGACCACAGGTTAAGAAATCTGAGGGAAGAGGGTGAATATGAAGAGAGAAATACTAGAATAAAGGTGGTCATGATCAGTGTAATGGGGTCATTTAACTTTACATAAGGA
>NW_027185877.1:7349911-7460799 GCF_028583685.1 Petaurus breviceps papuanus
ATTATAATTTTTATGTTAAAATAGTAAAAATTGTAATTTATTATAATATTTAAAATATATTTATAAATATGTATTATAGTAAATAATGTGAACATAATGGGAGAAATTTCTTCTTGTTGGATATTGGGGGTAGCTGTGAGCAGTGGTATCAAATACCAAACTCAAATAGAAATGGGGCCACCTAACCTTACATCAGGATCCCCAACAGGCCATATATTGACTTTGAAAACCACTTATTAACATTATCTATGTTCTATATATTTTATTAAATATTTCCCAATTACATTTTAATCTGGGTCAGTTGTACTCAGGAATATTGCCAGTGGCCCATCCTGTCTGCTATGTTTTTGACACCTGTGGCCATGAGGGAGGGCATTCTAGACAGAATAGTCATGGAGGTGATAAACTTCTTTGATTTTTAATTTTTTGGTTCAAACGTGATTTCATCTGTGTAGGAAAACTTTCCCCACTTATGCAGAGGGGTAACTTGTCTGGAACTTGTAGTATTGGAGAGCCCCCAGGGATACTAAAAGGTTAAATTTTGTTTGGTCATGGTCACTATGAGGTAGAGGCAGCTGAAAGACTGGAATTCAGATCTTTTTTTACTCCAGGTCCAGCCTTCTATCCACTATCCACTACTCTCTCTGAAATTCCTGTGATACCATGATGTTATACAAATTTTTTAAAAATACATATGAATCTAGCTGAAATTCACTATAGAGTTTTCTCTTTTTTCATATAAAAATTCATTTGTCTTCCTGAATTAGTATATAATGGTGAAATAAACATCAAGTTAAATCAAGATTGCAGCATGACACAATGGGAAGGATGACTTTGGAGGCAGAGGATCCCTGTTCAAATTTAGACTCCGCCATTTCTAGATACATGACTTAGATACAGGGATACCTCACATTATTGCACTTTGCTTTATTGCATTTTGTAGATAATGCAGTTGGGTTTTTTCGTTTTTATTTTTTTACGAATTGAATGTTTGTGGCAACCCTGTGTCAAGCAATCTATTAGCATCTCATTTTTCCAACAGCATGTGCTCATATCATGTCTCTGTGTCACATTTTGGTAATTCTTACAATATTTCAGACTTTTTCATTATTATTATATCTGTTATGGTGATCTATGACCAGTGATCTGTGTTGTCACTCTTGTAATAGTTTTGGGGGCACCATATGTACCCATATAAGATGGTAAACTCAATCTGTATTGCGTGTATTCTGACTGCTCCACAGACTCCATCTTTCTCCCTCTACTTGGGCCTCCCTATTCCCTGAAAAACAACAGTATTAAAAGTAAGCCAATTAATAACCCTACCATGGCCTCTAAGTGTTCAAGTGGATGGAAGAGTCCATCTCTGTGGCAAACTTCATTGTAGTCATATTTTAAGAAATTGCCACAGCCACCCAACCTTAAGCAACCACCACCTTAATAAGTGAACAGCCAATAACATGAAGGCAAGACACCCCACTAGCAAAAAGATTTTTGATTCTCTGAAAGCTAAGATGATGGTTAACATTGTTTAGCAATAAATTATTTTTTAATTAAGGTATGTACATTGAGGTTTTTTTAGGCACAATACTATTGCATGCAAGTTTGTAATTCAGTTCTCTACCTTTCATACTTCCTGTCCAAGGCCATGGAAGGGGCCTTCCTTTGAATTCCATAGCTTTAAAGCATCTACAGTATGTTTCATTAAATAATAGCAATTAGTATACATGCAGTTTAATAGATGAGGCATATATTTCATTATATGTCTGGACAAAGGACAAAGGAAACATCTTTTCACAGAATTGATTACAATTAATTTTTATTATAAACATCACTGTTAATTACCTATAACTTGACATTTTAATTCACCTAATAATATTTTACCAAATAATAGCAACTATATTTTTTGTTACAGAGAAAATTAGGCAATTATAAAAGATCATGCAAGAGACATATTTGAATTTAGCAGGAAAATAATTTTTATACATAAAACTTTTGCCTACAATGGCAAGTGGAGGCTATCTCTGATAAGGACCCAGAGAAACATGCTATATGCAAAAACACAAGGGAATATATCACCTTCCACCCAGACAAAGTAGTTGGTTCACAATATTAGAAGGAAAAAAAAAGGACAAATAATAAAGAATTTGTGTGGTGCTTTATGGTTCACAACACATTTTCCTGACTACAACCCTATGAGGTAGATAAAAATGGGATCATTTCTTACTGCTATCTAGTTTTTTGCTTGTTTGTGAAGCCAAAACTAGGAGCCAGATACAGTGATGGTAGCAGTCCATGAAGCATGGTCTGGAGAAAAAAGGAACCACAAGAGAACTTCCAAGTCCAAACACAAAACAGCCCTACCTATCAAGTTTGCAACTCCAGAGGAAAAAAGCAAACAAAAAACAGATACGAACATATCACATTAGAAGGTAGTTAGTTAGTTAATTATTGTTGTTATTCAGACATACAGTTATGCCCATTTCTATATGACCCCATGGACTTTTGTCCATGGGATTTTCTTGGCAAAGATTCTGGTGTGGTTTGTCATTTCCTTCTCCAGTGTGTCCTCATTGTACAGATGAGGAACTGAAGCAAATTGGGGTCAAATGACTTTCTCATGGTCATGTAAGATTTGAGCTCAGGTCTTCCTGACTCCAGGCCAAGCACTCTATCCACTGCAACACTTAGCTGGCCCAATTAATGCGGTAGCATATGTTAATTTATAATATTACTTAGAAAATAAATCTTAGAGCCCTAATGTTATACCTGAATTCTCAAACATACTTTTATGGTGATAGGGCAACCTCAAAACAAATGTGATGGATATGCAGTAAAGGATGAAATACAACTAAGGCTGTTTTACCTTTACCAGTAAACTGATCTCTTGTGACATGAAGATGGTTATCAGACACTGCCTGAGGATAGCATACATTTTGGGAAGGGATATAAAGATAGATGCATTTTCTCCTGGCTGTATCCCAACTGGTAAGTACATGGGGAACAGTCACAGACACAAACACATGCCCACATAAGGGAAACTTCCCCTTTGGAAACCTAGACAATATAGGGTGCAGTGTACTTCCTATGCCTCAGGGATTCATCTGGGTCTTATTCTCCTTCCATGGTCAAACCAAACTAGGCAGGCTCAAAAACTGCCCATCAAAATTAAATCTACTTGAAATTTATAACAGCCTTTCCTACTCAAATATACCTCCATAGCACTGCCCTTCTGAGCTATCTCAACAGAAGCTTTACTGGTCCCATTATTTTCTGCTAATGTTAGTATTTGACTGTGCTCGTTGCTACCTCTAGCCAAGGTACTGACCACTTCCTAATAAAAGTGCTATCTCCTCAGAAAACATTGAAAGATTGATAAGAAGGCAGATTTATAGGGGCCATTGCAGTAATATCAAGAGAAGGTGGAGTCAGGGAGTCTGGATAAGGGGAGAACTTCAAGGGGGCTCAGAAGCAATGAAACTTTCAAAGTACTATAAGGTCTCCAAGTCAGTGTCTTTAGGGAATGTTTTGCTCAAAAGACATGCCTATTTTCTCTGGTCAGGTCTGTTTGTCTGAGGTTTTTTGAAAGACCACTTGCCAGCAACATTGCAGAAGAAATTATTTTTCAGATATGAATTGGATTAGATAGCCTTTGGTGTGCCTTCCAGATCTGAGAATTATCTATGAATGCATGAGTAATTTGGAATTTTTAAAAAGCTATTGAGACAAGAGTGTCTTTTTCTAAATTGTCCACATTCATTGTTAACAATCAATCCACCAGAAATCATTTAACTACCAATTGTGTGGCAGTACTGTGTGCTAGTACAGTGTGCGCTATAAATCTAGATTTAGTAAAGATCCGATATGCTGTGGAATTGCTTAACTCTCACTTTACCTGTATAGTCAAAGGCTTTACATATGTCATTTTAAACTTGGTTTTCTACTAGTCCAACTTCCTTTGATGAGTCCATTGTACTTCAGTTATTCACTCAACAAACATTATTAAGCATTTACTTGCTAAGTGCCAGAGATATACAGGAAGATAAAAACACAGTCCTTTCCCACAAGGAGCTCACATTCTAATGAATAACTTCAATATTTAGGATTGTAGAAGGGGTCTTACACATTATCTAGTCCACTTGCTCACCTCACAGATGAGGAAATTGAGACCTATAGCTAAAAGTGGCTTGCTCAAGGTCACATAGGGAACAAGTAGAAAGAATATTTGAACCAAGTGTTTTATCTTCAAATACAGTATTCTTTCCACTGTACCATACTGCTTAAAAGGTGGCATTTGCTGCATGTGGTGTCCACGCCTATAATCTTGCTGCTAGGGAGGCCAAAGCTAGTGGATCATTTGGGTTTGGGGTCTCTGAACTGTGCGAGGACTATCTGTACAAAGTCCAGCACTAATTTGGTAAGCTCCTGGAAGCAGGAAGGCACCAGTCTGCCTAAGGAGAGTTTTGCCAGCCCAGGTTGGAAATGAATGAGTCAAAGCTCCCACGTCAATCAGTATTGGAATGTGACATGTAAGTGGCCACTGCACTTCCAGCCCAGACTAGATAGGGAAATCTAGTTTAAGAAAACAGCATTTCTTATCTTAGTAAGTTGTAAAGCTCTCACATTTATAATTCCTCCCTTAAATAAGTAAAACAGTAACACATTTTAGTATCTAGAAGTTTTCCTTTTTTGAGGTTCTGATTTCCTAATTAATGGGAATTCAAACTGAGGTAAAAGAAGAATATTTCAATTGATCTCTATTTTGATTATGGCACCTAAAGCAATTTGCAAAAAGGAGCTTAGGTTCTGACTTCTGAGTAGCTATGTAGCAAATGATGGTATGTTGTTTTTATAGATATTTTATTTTTTAGTACCAACAATGTTGTTTCTTTTCCATTAAGTAACATCTTTTCCCCCCCTCCTGGTGTGTAAAACATTGGAAAGGTTTAGTTTATTCTCCAGAATCCAGGAAACTATAAGGAAATCAATAGGAAGGCAGGTGAAGACCTCAGCAGAATTTATATTAACAGTGATATATTCTGTTTACTTACTGATCTGTTGCCCTGTATTTATTATTTTAAGTGTGTGTGTATACACATTGTAGGAACAGTGCTCAATTGAAAGTCAGAAACCCAGACTCAAATCCTAGTCTTGCCATTTACTAGGTTGATCATGTTGGGTCAATCATTTTTCTACCTTAGCTATCAGTTTTCTCATCTGGAAAACAAGTGAGCTGGAGTAGATGATCTCTAAGGTCCTTTCTGGTACTACAATTCTATTATTAACCTGTGACCCCTACCTACCTCCAGTTTAATGTCATTAAAAAAATCATTATGTTTCATCCTGTCCCTCAAGCAGTTGTTCCAAAAAGATCTGGGGATTTTAGTATACTGTAAGCTCAATATAAATCAGAGATATGACATGACAGACAAAAAAAGCTACTTTAGAAGGGGGGAGGTGCAGCTTCCAGGAAGAAAGAGGCAACAGTCCTGTTGTATCCTGTCCTTTTCAGATCTCCTCTGGAATATCATGTTCAGTTCTGGTCGCTGTGGTATGAGAAGGACACTAGCAGCTGGAGGGTTCAGCCAGGTAAAGTTGTTGTCCCAGTTATACTGCTAAGTGTCCAAGCCAATATTCAAACCAAGATTTAGAGCTGGACCCCAGATGCCAGGTGGTCCAACCCTGATTTTGTAGATGAGGAGCTGAGATCCAGAGAGATTGAATGTCTTGCTCCCCTTCACACAGGTAGGAAGTTGCAGAACAGGAATTTGAACATGGGTCTGCTGACTCCAAGACCAGTATCTTTTCCAATGTAATAATAGCTAGCATTTTATATAATGCTTTAAGAATTCCTGTTGTTGGGGGGATGGAGCCAAGATGGCTGCGTAGCAGCAGGAAAACTCTGTATGCTCCCTCCATAACCACTTCAAATACCTATAAAAAATGACTCTAAACAAACTTTAGAGCTACAGAATCCACAAAGTGACAGAGAAAAACAAACCTCCTGCTGAAGACAGCCTAGCAGGCTGGCAGGAAGGGTCCAGTGCAGCATGCTGGGAGCAGAGCCCAGCCCTCTGTGAGTTTGATGTTTCAGCCTCAGGGCAGCCACAGCCAGCCCCCACTGGAAAGACTTCAGGAGAGTGGGATCACCAGCAGCTGTAGTGGTTTCCAGAATTATCAACCTATAAATACCAAAGACAAAGTGAGAGATCAGTGGGCTTTGGGAACATTGGATCTGGGAGTGGGGTCCGGGCTCTGACCCCGGGGTAAGAAGTGGCTGAGGCACAGCGGTTGCTTCCACATGGTTGCTTCAGAGCTCCTAGCCTGCAGATTGTAGGGACACCAAGCAACCAGTCTGAGGGGTAATCATTCTTGCTTTAAGCTGCTTGGATCTGGATCGCTATCTAGGGTGGAGGTCCTGGGGTTCATGACCAGTGTGCCAGAGCCAGCAGAGGCTTCTGAGAGGGCACCCAACTCAGCTCTGGCAGCTGAGAAAACTCCAGTGATTTGGGACAAAGCTTTCCTCTCTGAAAGTAGAGTTCTACTGTGGCAAAAAGCTCAAAAGTCAAGTAATTGAATGGCAACATGAGCAAGCAAAGGAAGCAAAGAAAGCACAGCAATCAGACTTTGGACTCCTTTTGGGGGGACAAAAAGGATCAAAGGATGGAACAGGAGGAAGACAATGAAGTCAGAACTCCTGCACCAAAAGCTTCCAAGAAAAATATAAATAGGTTACAGACCATAGAAGAGCTTAAGAAGGGTTTTGAAAACCAAATAAGAGAAGTGGAGGAAAAATTGAGAAGAGAAATGAGAACAATGCAAGAAAATCATGAAAGTCATGAGTGAACAACCTAACTGAAGAAAATAACACCTTAAAAAATAGACTAACTCAAATGAAAAAGAGGCTCAAAAAAGCAACGAGGAGAAGAATGCCTTAAAAAGCTGACTTTGCCAGATGGGAAAGGAATCTCAAAAGCTCAATGAGGAGAATCATTCCTTCAGAATTAGATTGGAGAAAATGGAAGCTAATCAAGATACTATTAAACAGATCCAAACAAATGAAAAAATAGAAGGCAATGTGAAATATCTCATTGGGAAAACCACTGACCTGGAAAATAGATCCAGGAGAGATAATTTTAAAAGTATTGGACTACCTGAAAGCCATGATCAAAAAAAGAACCTAGAAATCATCCTTCAAGATATTCTCAAGAAAAATTTCCCTGATGTTTTAGAACCAGAGGGCAAAATGGAGGTTGAAAGAATCTACTGATTACCTCTTGAAAAAGATCCCCCCCCAAAAAACTCCTAGGAATATTTTAGCCAGGTTCCAGAGTTCCCAGATCAAGGAGAAAATATTACAAGCAGCCAAGAAGAAACAACTTGAACATTGTGGAAACACAATCAGGATAACCCAGGATCTGGCAGCTTCTACACTGAGGAATAGAAGGGCTTGGAATATTATATTCCGGAGGTCAAAGGACCTGGAATTAAAACCAAGAATCACCTACCCAGCAAAACTGAGCATCATGTTTCAGGGGAAAATATGGTCATTCAAAGAAATAGAGAACTTTCAAGCATTCTTGATGAAAAAACCAGAGCTGAACAGAAAATGTGACATTCAGATACAAGAAGCAAGAGAAGCATAAAAAGGTAAATAGGGGAAAGAAACCATAAGGAACTTACCAAAGTTGAACTACTTACATTCCTACATGGAAAAGTGATCATTGTAACTTATGAAACTTTTCTCAGCATGAGAATAATTGAAGGGAATATAAATGTGTATATATACATATATATGTATGTATACATATATGTCTATATAGGAGGGTATATGGGTGTATGAATATATATGTGAATGTGTGTATATATGTGTACAGGTATACATAAATAGAGGGCACAGGACCAATTGAATAGGAAGGGATGATACTTAAAAGGTGAAATTGAGAGGTGAGAGAAGAATATAATGAGAGGAGATGGGGTGAGACAGAATGGGGTAAATTATCTCATATAAAGGAAGCAAGGGAAAACTGTTACAATGGAGTAGGAGAACAGGAAGGCAAAAGGGAATGAGTCAGCCTTTGGCTTAGGGAGGGAATGACATATGCACTAAATAGGATATCTCACCCTACAGGAGAGTAGGGGGGAAGGGGATGAGAGGGGGGATAATGGAAGGGAGGGCAGGTTGGGGGGGAGGAAAGTTGGAAGCAAACATTTTTGAAAAGGGACAGGGTAACCCCAATTGCCCTGCTGTAGCAGCAAGCACCCCAAGAGCATCCTCAGGGTTTGCAGCTACCACAGGTTCTTGGATCTGCTTTGTTAAAGGAAAGCAACTCAAAATGGGTTAACAAGCTTACTTTAATCAGTCAGACATATATCGTTTACCTTGTTCAGGAGAAAAGGTCAGCACCCTGAACCTCAAAGTATACAGGCATAATTATCAAGACAGAAACATCAAGTAGACAGATTTCCAAACTGTCCAACCATTACATCCATGCCCAGTCAACATCTGGGTTTCCACATTCTGGGTTTTTCAAAGCCGGGGGACTCTCAACAACGGCTTCCCAGAATTCAGATCAAATCACAGAACACTTCTCAAAGTGAGTCCCAAAAACAAAGCTACACATCAGGGCTTATATAGCCTTCTCCTGGCTCAGAGAATGTAACAACCTTTTGGACCCACTGGCCAATCAAAAAGTATCAACTGAAAAACAAGCCTCCCACCCCAGTCTCCAGGTGCACTTTAGCCTAGGGGCAGGGAAGATCTTTAAATTTGCATTTCCATTACACCTGCCTTCCCCCCTCCAAAAAAAAAGCAAAAAAAAAAGATTATGAATTGAGCTATTAAAAGAATGTGATCAAATGTTTGGGGGCAGCTAGGTGGTGCAGTGAGTAAAGCACCGACCCCAGACCTGAGTTCGGTTCCAGCCTCAGACACTTAACTTCCACAAAAAAAAACCAAAACAGCCATGTAACCTTGGGCAAGTTACTTAACCCCAATTGCTCTCCAAAAGGCAAAAAAAAAAAAAAAAAAAAAAAAAAAAAAAAAGAAGAAAAAAGAAAAGGGACAGGGTCAAAGCAGAGAATAGAACAAGTGGGGGGTCCGAATAGGAAGGAGGGAAACATAGTCAGTCTTCCACAATATATCCACTATGGAAATGTTTTGCATTACTACACATGTACAACCTCTATTGAATTGCTTATCTTCCCAGTAATGGTGGGTGACAAGGAAGGAAGGGAAAGAATCTGGAATTCAAAGTTTTAAAGTCAAATGTTTAAAATATATATATTTACATGCAACTTGGAAATAAGATATACAGTATATGGGGTATAGAGATACATCTTGCCCTACTGGAAAGTAGGAGGGGAATGGAGGAGGATATAGGAGAAACCAGATTGGGGGAGGGGGCATACAGTGGGATTACTGCTTTGGTGGTGAGTAGGGGAAACAGGGGGAGAAAATATATAACTCAAAATCTTGTGAAAATGAATGATGTAAACTAAAAATAAACATAAAATTAAATTTAAAAAAATGATTTGTTGTTGTTGTTGAGATTTACATGGTGCTTTACATATGTTTTCTCATTTAATCCTATACCAGGCAACTTCATGGTGCTATGATCTGGGATGGATCTTTCAACTCTCTCCCCTGAAATAACTACCCCCTACCTGATGGCTGAAATTGATTTAACAGTGGACAAGGCCTTTCATCACACAGTGAGAGAAAATGTGAAAACCCACAGAAGAGACAATGTGTTGACTTAAATTTTACACTAAAGGTATATAAGACATCCATGATACCCAGTATGTTTTGGTGGCTTACACAGATGAGAAAAGAGATTCCATTAAGAGGAAAAGAAATAAACAAAAAAGGCTGTGGGTTCTGTTCGCAAATTTTGTCTACTGTATCATTTTTGTATTCACTGGGAATAGCAACAGTTCTAAATGTACCAAGGGAAAACCAAACCTGGTAGAAACTATTTATTCAAGTCATCCAGGGAACATTGAGATGGAAAATTACAACTAACATACCACAAAGTTCTCTGACAATAAAATATTATTTCCCTGACTAAATTATTATTTAAGTTTGTCTCCAATGAACTTTTAGGGTCCTTCATTCATTATTGCTCATTTTTCCTCCTAAGGAAGACCTTCATTTCTTTAGGAATATGAGCTTTATAATTTTTGTTTAGTGATGTGAATATCATGGCTTTGTGGGACCTACTTAAAATATTAGGGTATGGAATAACAAAATTTTTCCTGTCTTAGGGATGTCAAAGACATGTGCAAATTACTTGGGATAAGGAATGATTTTGGTGTTTTAATTTTGTGACAGCAATGGTTGTATATGTGTGTGCTTCTACCGACTGACTCAGAAGTCTGACCTTGACAATGAAAATGATCTGAGTTAGGGGTGGCTAGGTGGTGCAGTGAGTAAAGCGCCGGCTCCCGAGTTCGGTTCTGGCCTCTGTAGCAGCAAGCACCCCAAGCGTCCTCAGGGTTTGCTACCAACACAGGTTCTTGGATCTGCCAGTCAACATCTGGGTTTCCACATCTGGGTTTTTCAAAGGGGGGGGGGGGGCCTGGACAATGGCTTCCCAGAATACAGATCAAATCACAGAACACTTCTCAAAGTGAGCCCCCAAAACAAAGCCTCACATCAGGGCTTATATAGCCTTCTCCTGGCTCAGAGAATGTAACAACCTTATTGACCCACTGGCCAATCAAAAAGTATCTACTGAAAAACAAGCCTCCCACCCCAGGCTCCAGGTGCACTTAGCCTAGGGGCAGGGAAGATCTTCCAAATGTGCATTCCCATTACAGCCTCAGACACAACACCCACACAAAAAAACTAGCCTTGTAACCTTGGGCAAGTTACTTAACCCCAAATGCCCTCCAAAAAAAGAAGAAAAAGAGAATGTTCTGAGTTGGTTTCTCAGCCTTGAGTTAGTTTCATGTCAGTTGAGTGTTAGATTTTGCCATATAAAACATATTTCATTTCTCTCTTTTCTTATGTTTTTAATTCTGTGACTTTTAAGAGTGGATATTATGTTTCAAGGAAACTTGCAAAAATTGTAGCTCTTAAAGGAAATTTTTTATTGACTGTTAGATATATTGTACCAGTTGTAGGAAAGAAACTGTGGGAAAGTTCTAAAGAAATGGTCTTCCATACTGGGAGAAATAAGCAGTAGTGAATGAAGGACTCTGAAATTTTACCAGAAAATGATTTAAATATGAAATGAATCAGAAAAGAAGAAAAGGCCTTCAAAGGGACCTGGAAGCTAGAGGGGTTATTAATGATTCCTTTAAAGACAGAGGATGGTGTTATAGAAAAAGCACTAATTGTAGCATAATAAAAAGTGAGTTCATCATAAAACAAATCCAAGCATCAATATTTACTAGTTAGGTGACTATGAACAAGTCATTTAATTTAATGACCTGTGTGTGTCATTTCTTCATCTGTAAAATGGGGCTATTACTTACATAAGCTACATCACAGGGATTTTTGTATACAAAATGTGAGCTATTATTAACAGTAATGACCAAATACTTAAATCCTAAGGGCTTCTAAAAGCAAAGCTTTCAGAAATGGTAAAAAAAAAAAAAACCCTCTTATTTTTGCTTTACTAGCCTGAGGGATATTAAGTATTCATTCAGAACTCAATGTCCCAAATGATGTTTAGTGTTCATTCAGTGCCAAATTTTCTGACCACTAATAGAATTCTCCTTTTCTCAGATATAAGAAAAGAATGAGTTTATCATTAAAAAGGCTCTCAGGATCACTGATCTAGTCAGCTAGGATCTCAGTGGCTATCTCCTAGATTTAGGGCTCTTAACCTTTTTTGTGCCATCAGCCCCTTTAGCAGTCTGATGTAACCTGTGGATCGCTTTTCAGAATAACATTTTTAAGTATGAAAATTAAAGTATGAAGGATTACAAAGGGAATCAATTATCCTGAAAGACTTATCAAAATCTTTTTTTTAAGTGCCTGTAAGAAATGTTGAACAGGTTAATTTTTAGAAAAACATGGAAAGACTTGCATGAAATAATGAAGAGTGAAATAAACAGAACCAAGAGAACATTGTATGTAGTAACAGCAATATCATTCAAAGAATAACTCAAATCAACTACAAAGGACCTATCCACCTCCAGAGAAAAAACTGATAAGAACAAGTATTCATAGTATGGTTTTACAGGTGTATATATAATATTATATAACATAACATAACAAAATATAACACATATATACATATGTGTATATTCATGTGTGTGTGTGTGTAGCAGCAAGCACCCCAGCATCCCCAGGGTGGCTGCCAACACAGGTTCTTAGATCTGCTTTTTTAAAGGAAAGCAACTCAAAATGGGTTAACAAGCTTACTTTAATCAATCAAACATATTGTTCACCTAGTTCAGGGGAAAAAGGTCAGAACCCTGAACTTCAGAGTATATAGACAGAAGTTACAAGACAGAGAAACATTTCAGCAGACAGGCTTCCAAACTGTCCAACCATTGCATACATCCATACCTAATCACAGTTACCAAAGAGGGAAGCATCAACATCTGGGTTTTCAAAGCCGGGGGGCTCTCAACAGCTGCCCAGAGTCTCATCTGGTCAAATTACACAACATTTCTCAAAGTGAGCCCCAAAGCAAAGCCTCCCGTTAGGGCTTATATAGCCTTCTCCTGGCTCAAAGAATGTAACAACCTTCTTGACCCACTGCCTAATCACAAAGCACCAAGGTGTGGGCATTCCTGAAAACCAAGCCTCCTGTATAATGTAATGTAATATGTAATGTAATGCCAAGCAAAGGCAACTTCCCAAGGTTCAAAATACCAGGATAGCTGCTCTCCATTTTATTCAGTGACAAATTAAGAACAGAGAAAATAAAAATACAGCAAAATTCAAATTACAGCATTCACCAAATGTAATTAAATAATCTCCAAGTGCCACTCCACCCTTGGATCACAACTGAATCTACCCCAGAGTTACAACAGGCTTAAGCACAGCATTTAATACCCAAGAGAGGTCTTTTCTTCATCTTGACCCTAGGCAAGTTCTCAGCAATCTTTGTTCCTGGGGAGACAAAGCTTAGCAAGGCCACAAGATACATTGCCAGTATCTTCATTAATTCATTCTCTGTCTGCAGAAAAGTCCTAGGACCCCTGAAAACATTAGCAAAAACCCTCTTCCAGGATTTCTGTAAACATACAACAAGAAAATCCTTCTTCAGGGCTTCTGAATCAACAGCAAGGTTCCAGAACCTCTGCACAACAGCATTGGTCTTCACCAGTGGGCGCAATTCACTCTCTGCAGAACAATCTCAGGAGCTCTGAACCAACAGCAAAGTTCCAGGACCTCTGCAACAACAGCACTGTCCTTCACCAGTGGACAGAATTCACTCCCTGTCTGCAGAACAGTCTCAGGAGCTCTGAACCAACAGTAAAGGTTCTAGAACCTCTGCAACAACAGGACTGTCTTTCACCAGTGGATGAATCTGGCAAAACAACATCAAAACAGACAGACAAAGTACCAGCAAAACAGCCATGTCTCCTCAGTCCTTGGCAGCTCTGGGTGGCAGCTCTCAAAAGTCCTGGGCAATTTGAACTGGCCCTCAGCAATCCTCTCTGTCTCTCTCTGCCTCCATGATGCTGCTTCCAGAAAATTCTTCTGCCTCTCTCTTTGCTTGTGTCTCTCTAAATTCATGTCACCAGCTCCTCCCACTTCAGCTCTCTCTTTTCACATCAACAAGTCCATCCCACAAGTGGGATTCACAAGCTCTGGGTTTTAACACAATCAAACCAAAAACCAAGCCAATACAGGGGAATCTTTAAATTCCATTACTGTTACAGTGTGTGAAATGTGTGTATGCATATGAGTGTGTGTGTGTGTGTGTGTGTGTGTGTGTGAAATGGTGATCTTCTCTAGTGCAGGGTAGGGATAGAGGGATATAGTAGCAAGCACCCTAGCATACCTAGGATGGCTGCTAGCATAGGTTCTTACGTTTGATTTTCTAAAGGAAAGCAACTCAGAATGGGGTAATAATCTTACTTTAATCAATCAAATATATATCATTTACCTAGTTCATGGGAAAAAGTAAGCACCCAAAACTTCAGAGAATATAAACAAATGTTATAAGACAAAATAACACAATTCAGCAGACAGGCCTTCCAGCTGTCTGACCAATACATCCATATAGTTAGTTACCAGAGAGGAAAGCATCAACATCTGGGTTTTCAAAGCTGGGGGGCTCAATGACTACTTAGAGTCTCATCTGGCCAAATCACACAACTCTTCCCAAATTGAGCCCCAAAGCAAAAGCACACATCAGAGTATATATAGCCTTCTCCTGGGTCAGAGAATGCCACAACCCTCTTGACCTACTGCCCAATCACAAAGTAACAAGGTGTGAGCAGTCTTGAAAAATAAGCCTCCTGCCACAGGCTTCATGTGACCACATTCAGCCTATTAGGGGGTCAGAGTATATTTTCAAATCAGGGAAGGTTCTCAGATTCACTTAAGCCTATCAAGGGGCCAAGGGGCAGGGTAGGTCTTCAGATTCCCATTACTTTAATGTTATGGTAATACCATTTGAAGATCTTCCATGCCCCTTGAACTTGTAGCAGGAAGGGGTGGGGCAAGAAGGAGCTGGGATGGAGCCAGCCTGTTGACTGGAAGTGGCAGTGGCGGTGGTGTGAACTTCTTCTTTTTTTTTTGATCCAGCTAGAATTTCTGCTAAGGACTGATGGGGACTGGGGGCTGGAGCTTCTGGGAGTGAGTTGCGTGAAGGCCAACCAGTTACTATGAGTGAGAAGAGGAGGATCTTTGCCTGAGGTAGGCTGCTCTGTTTTGAAGGCTTGAGAATGTGGGTATTTACTGCATTAATTACATGTGCCAACTCCGTGGCTACTGTGATGGCTTTGACTTTCTGGTTTGGAGACTCAGTTTTCTGGTATTTGAATAAATGTTCTAGCTATGTCCCCCATGTAGAGAGCCTGTTACATTTTGTGATTAATAATCATATCATCCTATTTATAGTTACCATAGGCATTGTGAATACTGCATTATTGATACAAGGAGAGAGAATTCAGAACTTGTAATGTAACAAAAAAATAAAAAAAAAAAAAAAAAAAAAGTTCAAGACCCCCCTGGGTTAAGAACACCTGTCTCGAATGGGGTAAACTATCTAATATAGAAGAGGCAAGGGAAAATGGTTACAATGAAGGGAAAGAATAGGAAGGCAAAAGGGAATGGGTCAACCTTATTCTCATTGAATTTGGCTTGGGGAGGGAATGAAATACACACTAAATAGGGTATCTCACCCTACAGGAGAGTAGGGGGGAAGGGGGAGGAGGGGGGATGATGGAAGGGAGGGCAGGCTGGGGAGGAGGGAAGTTGGAAGCACCCACTTTTGAAAAGGGATGGGATCAAAGTAGAGAATAGAACAAGTGGGAGGTGGGATAGGAGGGAGGGAAATGTAGTCAGTCTTTTACAATATATCTACTATGTTATTGTTTTGCATTAGCTACACATGTACCACCTATACTGAACTGCTTATCTTCCCAGTAAGTCACCTTGGGTGACAAGGGAGGAAGGGAATGAATCTAGAACTCAAAGTTTTAAAATCAAATGTTTAAATATACATATATATATATATATATATATATACTATTATTAATACTATTTTACATGTAATTGGGAAATAAGATATAGAGGCACTGGGGCATAGAGATCCACCATGCCCTACTGGAAAAGTTGAAAGGGGTATGGGAGTAAATATGGGAGAGAGCAGATTGCAGGAGGGGATATCCTGTGGGACTGCTATTTTGGGGCAGTGGGTAGGGGAAAAACAGGGAGAAAATTTGTAACTCAAAATCTGGTGGAAATGAATGATGTAAATCAGAAGTTAATAAAGCATTTGAAAAATGGGGGAAAAATTTTTAAAATAATTTAAAAAAGAACACCTGTCTCAGGTCATATAGAGAGAGAGCTTGGAGGGAATTCAGAGTTCAGCCTTCTCTTTTTACAGATGAGGGAACTGATGTATGTGGAGGCTAAGTGACTTGTCCAAAATCATACAGTTAGGAAGCAAAGGAGGCAGAATCTGAATGTAGGTCTTCTGCCTCAGGAGCCAATACTCTTTCCATTAGGACTTGCTGCTTCCATTATATAGTGAAATCTTATTTACTTTTTATTAAATGAACTATGCAGGTGAAAGAATCTGGGAAGAAGGGGAAAGAACAAAATTCCAGCAGATGCTGAGCACTAAAAATTTACAACTGATTCGCAGCCAACATCTGTTGACATTCAACACAATTAAAATCTGCTGCCCTTAGGAATTAGAGCTGTTACTCTTCAAAAAATCCAACTGTGAAATTTCTTCTCTAACCAAAGAGGCTTTCTACCAACAGGTATGAAATATGCCCCTAGATCATGTGAAGAAGTCAGCCTGGATTTGTTTCAGCTCCCTACAAAATTGCTTGAATTAATGCCATTTTTATTTCTCTTGCCCATGCCATCCTGTCCCCAAGTAACAAAGGAAGTTATAGCATCAGATGAAATTGATGATCCTCTAGCCAATATGACCAGGTGACATTTCAGGGTTCATTGCTGCAGAGGTTGAGTAACATTGTAGCATCCATTTAATCAAGTCACTTTACTTCCTCAGAACACTCTGATGAGATATTCCCATGATGTAAATCTGCCAGATTAGGGTTCGTCGATTTATTTGTGTGATAGATCACTTAGGCACTCTGGTGAAACCTCTGGAACCCTTTTCAGAACAAAGTTTTTAAATATGTAGAATAAAATACCTAAAAGCTTAGAGGAAACCAATTATATTAAAATACAGTTATCCACATTAAAAAAAAAAACATTAATGGATTTCAGTTTAAGAACCCTTAGAGTAGGTCAAGGCTTCTCTCCTGCTCACTCTGGGTAGGATAGGTACACGGCGCTTAGCAAAGTGTCTGGTATGTGATAAATATTGATTGATTGAGGATATGAATAGCATAGTAATCAAAGGAACATTTTAATTTTCAAAATGTATGATAAAATATTTCAAGAATATGTGTTTTCAGAGAGAACAGAGTCAAGATGGTGGAGTAGAAACAGGGCTCTGGCTCCTACCTCCTCCAATTCATGTAAAAAATTACTCTAGACAAACTTTGGAGCTACAGAACCCACAAAATGACACAGAGAAGCTAACCTCTTGCTGAGGACAGCCCAGCAGGCTGGCAGGAAGTGGCAACGCCAGCTCCAAGCGAGCCTGAACTTTTAGCCTCAGGGTGGGCCTGACCAGCCGCTGACTGGAGGGACTTCAGGTCACCAGCAGCTGTGGTGTTTTCCAGAATTATCAACACATAGATGCTAAGGACAGAGTGAGAGGTCAGTGCAGTGTGGAACTTTGGGATCTAGTAATTCAGGAGTGTGGTCAGTCTTTGCCCCCAGGGTGAGAAGCAGCTGAGGCACAGAGGCCTTGAAGCCGCAGCCACAGCCATGTGGCAACTTCAGCTCCTGGCCTGCAGATTGTAGGGGGACCAAGCAACCAGTCTGAGGGGTAATCACTCCTCCTTTAACCTGCTATGATCTGGATTGCTATTTAGGGTGGAGGTCCTGGGGTGCCTGACAATTTTGCCAGAGTGTGTGGAGGCTTCAGAGAGTACACCCAACTAATACCTTCAACAGCTGAGAAAACCTCAGCATTTGGGATGAAGCTCCCCTATCTGGTAGCAGAGTCCTACTGGGGCAAAAAGCCCAAAAGTCAAGTAATTGGGTGGCAACATGAGCAAACAAGGGAAACAAAGCAAGCAGAGCAACCCAACTTTACACTCCTATTTTGGGGACAAAAAGGATCAAAGCATGGAACAGGAGGAAGACAACAAATTCAGAACTCCTGCACCAAAAGCTTCCAAGAAAAATATGAACTGGTTACAGGTAACAGAGGAGCTTAAAAAGGATTTTGAATATCAAATAAGAGAAGTGGAGGAAAATTTGTGAAGAGAAATGAGAACGATCCAAGAAAATTATGAAACGAATGACAGTCAACAACCTGACTGAAGAAAATAACACCTTAAAAAATAGACTAACTCAAATGACAAAAGAGGCTCAAAAAGGCAATGAGGAGAAGAATGCCTTAAAAACCCGACTTTGCCAGATGGAAAAAGAATCCACCGGCCCTAGAGTCAGGAGGACCTGAGTTTGAATCTAGCCTCAGACACTTAACACTTACTAGCTGTGTGACCTTGGGCAAGTCACTTAACTCCAATTACCCTGCCTTCCCCCCTCCAAAAATAAAAAACAAACAAATTTCATGAGTAAATTGATTTTAGGCATATTTTTCAATCCTTAGAATCCTGAGCAAAATAGCCATTAGGTTATGCTGCAGTCAGGGATGGTCTAAGACAGAAGATAATATTTAATTTTCCTGGTTTTGTGTAGAATAACTTCTATTTGAGGACTTTTACATGGTAGGCTTAAACACATACATAAAAGCTGGGTGTCTCCATTTCACCATGATAAGCAGCTGAAGAATGATTTGGTACCATGGAAATTTACCTAGCATGCTTTTGAATGATTTCTTACCATGTTTTCAAATTTTCCCTTAGACTGTGAGCTGCTTGAGGGCACTGACTATCTTTTGCCTTTCTTTATACCCACAGATATGTATAGGTTTTTATACATGCTAGTTGATTAATTGGTAAATGAAGCCTGCACTACAAATGAGAAGGGAGTTGGGCAGGAAAAGGTTGTCCAAAAAGACACTACTGTGTCTATTAGTTTCTTTAATTTGTTGATACAAGCAGTCTCCACTATTTATTGTTTCGCATCTTAGATCTCTGCTTATTTGACGTTTCCCAATAAATTATACTTCTGGTCACCTTTGTCTGCCTGTTCATTTAATGGTTCTCACACAGAACAGCAAACATATTTGAGCAGATGGACACTATTTCTTATACTCAAGTACCCAATCTACTTCATAACAGTCTACTAAAGATGTGTTTTCCAGGAACATGTTGCATAGCAAATACACAAACTTTTTATACTGCTTTTTTTTCTCAGAAAGTAGGGGACAATATTATTTTATATGATTCTTTTCCTCTATAACTCTCACTTACTCCTCTCTCTTTTCAAGCAGTGATAAGTCAATAAAAATAACACATATAAAAATTAATCACACATATTTGGGGAAAGCATAGATATTAGGGGTAGGATAGGAAAAGTCCTGTTGGGTAGGTCACTCATATGAGCTCAGTTTTGTCTTATAACAGTCATTTTTGAGAAACCCAGCTAAGATTCCTGAAGACAAATAACATCAAAATATTCCCAGCATTTTCTGAAATGCACAGTATGTCCAAAACAAAGTTATGCCATGTGAGAATAAATTTGGACAAGGCTTTGGTGCAGACATATGGTTACGAAAACTGGAAATCCCCCAAAACTTTTGCTAGAAAACTGATGCCTTGGGAAACAAATGCCTCTAAAGCATCTAATACTTTGGTTTGAAGATTTCATCATGGCCTACACACTCCAAGAAATCACTTGCCAAGAATTTGTCTGCACCAGAATCCAAGATTAGCACTTGGCTCACTTGGATTTATAGACCTGGGGCACTGCCATAGAGATCTTTGTTGAAAGCTTTTAGTGAAAGGTAAGGGAAGAATATAGGAAGAAGGGAAGGATTAAAAGGTAGTTTTTAAAAAAAGAAAAGAAGGAATCTGAGATTATCTCTTAGACAACTGGGGAATGACTGAACAAATTATGGTAAATGATTGTAATGGAATATTATTGTACCATATGACATGATTTCAGGGAATTTCAGATAGTATAAACTAATGCAGAGTGAAATGAGGAGAACCAGAAGAACAATTTTTAAAAAGAAAATGTATTAAGGAAAGCAACTTTGAAAGATTTTAGAACTCTGACTAATACAACGACAAACCATGTCTATCTCCAGAGAACCTGTAATGAAGCACATTACTCATTGCCTGATAGATGATAGACACAAAATGCAAAGACATGCATTTTTTGACATGGCCATTATGTGGATTTCTTTTAGTTGACCATATTTATTTATTTCAAGGGGGTTTTCTCCCCCTTTTTTCTCTTGATTTTTAATGGGGGAGGAGGCTTTTTTTAAAAAGAGGGCTGTTGTAATATTTTTTAATTGCATGGAAGTAAAAAATAAGGAAATTCAAAGGGGCAAGCAGGATAATTTTCAATTCATTCAATAAACATTTATTAATTGCCTAGTATGTATCAGGCAATGTGCTAAGCACTGGGGATACAAAAAGAGACAAAAGACAAGCCCCGCTATCAAGGAACTTTATAATTTAATAGGGGAGACAACACACAAATATATACAAAACAAGCTATATATAAGACAAATAGGAAAGAATTAACTAGGAATTAAATAGGAAAGCACTTAAATGGAAAGTAATATGTAGAACTTATTAAATACTGTTTAAAAAGCAGTATGAAATGGAGATTCCCAGCTTCCTATGGAATCTTCATTTTGGGTCCTGCTGTATATATTGAAATTTTTTCATGTATAAGTTTTGGTTTTTAAAAAAGAACCTTAAGAAGAAAAAAAAAAAGATAAATGAAATAAGGACTTAAGGGTACCCAAAGGAACTATTAAGAGGAACTCATATTGAAGGAGAATTCAAGTTTTCCTATACCTGTGGTACTTAATTACCAACATTAATGTAGGTAGGGTATAAATTCTAGTTTTTTTTTAATTCTAAACTCAATAAACACCAAATAAAATAATTTCTATATACATAGTAAAATGGGGGAGGGGGCAGGATCATAAAATGAAACTGCAAGTCTCTATTATGTTTAGATTATTTTTCTTTTTAAGTATAAAATAAATTCAACATGTAACTTTTAAAAGCCTTCCTACTTGTCTGCAATTCCTTCCGCCTGACCTTTCTTTTGTTTTCTTTTATGTGTTTTTAAAAAAGTTTAAGTGACAGTTTATCCTATTGTGTCTTTTTGGACAAGCTTTTCTTTTTTTGCTTTTTTTTTTTTGGAGGGCAATTGGGGTTAAGAAACTTGTTAAGTAAGTGTCTGAGGCTGGATCTGAACTCAGGTCCTCCCGACTCTGGGGCCAGCACTCTACTCACTGCACCACCTAGCCGCCCCTGGACAAGCTTTTCCTTCTCACCTTCCTCCCCATTTGAAAAAAAAAAAAAAAAGGAAAAATAAAAACTTTATAACAAGTATGGATAGTTAAGAAAACAAATTCTCTGGAATTATAGTTGGCCATTGCATTAATTAGATTTTTAAAGTCTTTCTAAATTGTTTGTCTTTGCAGTGTTTGTAAATTGTTCTCCTGGTTCTGCTTACTTCACTCTACATCAGTTCATACAAGCCTTCCCAAGTTTCTATGAAACCTTTACTATTTCTTACAGCACAGTATTATTCTGTGACATTGGTACATCATAATTGTTTTTAACCATTCTCCAGCTGATGGGTACCCCTCATAGTTTTATTGTGTTTTTTGGTGGTGGTTGTTCTTTTGCCATCACAAAAACACCTGCAATGAACTTTTTTGTGTGCATGGGTGCATTCTGTTATATTTGTATTCTCCTGAGTATAGGTATACAAGATATTATCTACTGCCCTAGGGAAAGATGGAAAATAAATAAAAAACCATTACAGAATCACTTTTTTAGAAACAAAGTTTTGGGAACAAAGTAGATGTCCATCAATTGGGGAATGACTAAACATATTGTGATATGATGTAATAGAAGATTATTGCTTCTCTAAGAAACAAATATTGAGAATTTAGAGAAACTTAGGTGGACTTCTGTGAATTGATATGGAATGAAGTAAGCAGAATCAGGAAGACAGTTTATACAATCATGTCAGTGATACAAAGGAAAATATTGTTTAAAAACTTCAGAACTCTAATCTAGTCAGTGACCAATCGAGACTTCAGAAGACGAATAGTCAACATTCTCAGGAGAAAAGTGGTGGACTAAAGGCGCTGAATGAGGGATACATTCCTAAAAAATTTTAATTTTTAATTAATGAGCATAAATTTTCTCTCCCTTACACATTTCCCATGGGAGAAAAAAAAATGAAACAAAAACAAAATCATTGAAACAAATGTCAATAGTCAAGCAAAATAAATTCCCTTATTGACCCATGGTTTATACATGGAATATGTTTTTCAGACACTAATAATGAGTTGATTTGTTTTGTTTGATCTCACTAATTTATTATAAGGGAACATTTTATTTTGGGGTGAGTTGTATGACAATGAGATTTTATAAAAGAATATTAATGTAACAAAAAATTGAAAATTAGAGTATTTTCTTAGAGAAGTCTTATCTCTAGTTCTACTTGGATATATGATTTTTAGGGGGGTTGATGAATAAATATAACACCAGACAAAAACTAATAACAACCATCTTTATGCAGGGCAGAAAAAATGCCAGATCCAATTATAGGTGATTTTCTGATGTCCTTTTCAGCTCAAAATCTACAATTCCATGAACAACTGAAATATATCCTGCCTACCTGGCCACATCCAAAAACCAAGGCTTATCAGGTAGACCACCCTATTGGACTCCATGGTATGCCTGGCTATTTGAGGAGTATGTGCAGTGATGATAAGACTTTGCCAACAGTACCAGTACATCAGAGACAAACATTTTATCAATACAAAGCAACAGGTCCAAACCATTGGAGATCAACTCATGTCCTTAAGAGCAAGAGAGGCATAGAATCATAACTCTAGAATTGAAAGGGGACATCTAGTTGATACCCTCATTTTATAGATGAGGAAACTGAGGGCTCAATAAGCTAAGTGAATTGCCAGAGTTCAAGGCTTTGCTTATTGGGCAGGTATAAAATCCTCACAAAAAGTTTGTGAAATAAATTTATATCAAGTTAAACCTGACTCAACATGGTAAGTCATGGGTAAGCTCTCAGAGTTTATTAAATTCAGCAGCCTTGGACACTGCATTTAATTCCCCTGAATGCCAGGAACACTGTGGCTCCACACCTCCCCATTCACCTTGATGGGACACAGCTTCTATTGTCAGCGGCCTCAGACAGCATATTGTGAATTTATATAAATGTTGGTCCTAGAGAAATGAGATCAAGTATTCAGAAATTATCTACCATATTTATGCTTTTATCTGTATTTGTTTTCACTGAGCTTGGGCATATGATTTATTCTATCTTAAATCACAAAGCTCTGAATTGATTCCTCTGAACTGATTGCAATAACCTCCAAGTTGGACTTTTCACTCCGCCAGATGCATGACTAGACAGTAGATTCCCCAATACTGAGAATCCTGCCAAGCATAGAGTCTCTCCGGGTAATTACAGCTTTGGAGGACTTGGAATGGTATTATTAGCCCAGGCTGTAACTTATTTACTGTAGTATAATTACAGTGTGCTCAGCAGTTAGCTCTGACCCACAAAGGGCGGGCTTTGGGAGTTATTTTTAATCTATTTCAGTTTGTATTGTTTGTAGTTATTTCTAAAACTTATAGTTTTGAGTGAGAAACTCATATTCGTACAGTTGGAAGTAACTTTATAGGGATAAAGACAGGGACTGGGATTGTGATTTTGCTGCTGTAGGGGACTTCCAGGTGAGGAAAATCCCTCCACCAACTATGATCTGTACCTGTTCTACAACATATATTCATGAAGAGTTGTCTAGGGGCACTGGGTGCAAGAACACACAGCCAGGCTGCGTCAGAAGAAGGATTTGAATTCAGACTTTCCTGGTTCTAAGACCAGTCTATCTACTGTACCACACTGTCTCTCAAGTAATTTTACATAATATACTAAATTAAGATTATTAGAATATTTTGTGGATAGATCTTCATCATCACCATAATCATTATCATTTTCCCAAGCCCTAAATTGTTTGAGTATTTCTTTTGGGGGGGGGCAGCAATTGGGGTTAAATGACTTGCCCAGGGACACACAACCAGTAAGTGTTAGGTATCTGAAGCTGTATTTGAACTCAGATCTTTCTGACCCCAGGTCCTCCTGTTTAGTATTTCTTGATTGTTATCCCTTAATGAAAAAAAATTATCAGTGGCAACATAGTGGCAATGAGTTTAAAATGTGGCGGACTAGAATCTTGGTTAGTGGGAAAATCACACCATCATTTTTATTGTGCCCAGAGCAAGTTTAGACCATATAAAGTAACTACTTATGATTATGGTTACTTGATGGCTTAAAATGCTCTATTATTCATTATTAAATACAAAGACTGGGCCTTAGGTAATAAAATCACTTATATTAAATACTTCCTGAGAGTCATGGGTGAAAGTCATACTAGCTCCTTTATAAGAGGGCATATGTTATACTGGTATATTGGTCTTGGTGTCAAAAGACCTGGTTTAAAGGCTGAGCTTTGAGAATTATTAGCTAGAGAAGTTGGTCTGCTTCTGTGAACCTTAGTTTATTCATCTTTGTAAAAAGGATATTATATGGGCATCTAGGTCTCAACAGTGGGTAGAGTGCCTGGAGCCAGGAAAATTCAAATTCCTGAGTTCAAATTTGGCTCCAGACCTTATTGGCTGTGTGACCCTGTGCAATTCACTTAACCCTCTTTGCCTCGGTTTCCTTATTTGTAAAATGAACTGGAGAAGGAAATGACAAACCACCCTAGTATCTTTATCAATAAAACCACAAATGGGGTCATGAAGAATCAGACATAAACAGCAACAACAAAAAGGGTTTAATAATACTTATATTATTAATGAGGAAAATGCTTTGTACACCTAAAACCACCAGATAAATGTGTTGTTTTTGTTATTCTGTGATATCTAGTTATTACTACAACTTCCAACAGAAGATCTTTTGGAGAGGGGAGCTCCAACCTTGGTTAGAGATGTTACCTGTAGTATCTCTAGAGGGCTAGACTGAAAGCCAGTATGGTAACACAAGTTTATAGATGTCTTCTCCTTGACCATTAGGAATTATCCTAAATCCCTCCTGGGTTAATTTGTCACTTCCTACTCAGGATGTGTGAAAATAGACTGCATCTGGAGTCAGATCTTGTTTCAAATCTTACCTCTGTCACTTGATACCTTTGTGACCCTGGACAGGTCTCTTAATTTCTCCAGGCCTCAGTATCCTTATCTGGACAACACAAGGCTTGCACTAAATATACTATAACGTCTCTTCCAACTCTAAATCTATGATCCTATGAATGTGAGAAACAGAAAGATTTACCTGACAGCAAGGTATAACCATGGATAGAGCTTTGGGCCAAGAGCCAGGAAGACCTAAGTTCAAATCCAGCCTCAAACACTTACTAGCTAGGTGACCATGGACAAGTCACTTAACACCTGTTTTTTTTTTTTTCAGTTTCCTCAACTATAAAATGGGGGTAATAACAACAGGTAGTTGTGAGAATCAAATGCAGTAATATTTGTCACATATTAGACACTATGTAAATTCTCATTCCCTCCTTCCCCTCCTCTTATTACTTGTCATTTAATCTGACAATCTAAGTATTATACCAGAGGTTTTCAATTATTTGGCCTACCACCCCCTTTTCTTGGAGGGGGAAGGCAAGGCAATTGGGGTTAAATGACTTGCCCAAGATTATACAGCTAATAGGTGTGGCAAGTGTCTGAGGTCAGATTTGAATTCAAGTGCTCCTGACTCCAGGGCTGGTGCTATATTCACTGTGCCTTTTAAAAAATATTACTCAGCCCCCCCCAAGATCTTCTTTCTTTAATACTTTGCTTTTTGAAATTTACATCATTTCAAAAAAATATAATTTTTTAAATGAGGCATTTTAAATTTAACAATTTATTGTAAATTTGTGGGGGTTTTCCTGCATTGGAATTTTGATGATGAAATATTATATAATTTAACCATATGGTATCGTTTTATAAACAAGTCATTACATTTACACATTCCTGACAATGCATTCTAGACTTTCCAACAATGTGCAATATGCTCACCTGCCAACACTTGCTTGTTACGACCTGTTGGTAGACTTGACCACTGAGGGGTTATAACTTTCATTTTGTGTATTTATTTGGAAAATAATGTAATCCCTATGACTTTACACAATAGATAAAATATTTATGAATGTGTTTTCTAAATTTTCTTGTCTTCTTTCCTTATGCTTCCACTGCCCACTTATTTTTTATTCAACACCCCCCAATTGTACCTAAGGCTGCTACTGCCCCCCTCCCCTCATTCCAGCATCCCCAAGGAGCAGTATCATCCACTTTGGGAACCAATAATGTATGTAGCAAACAGACTCTTATCCTCTAAGAGAATGTGGATTAGTTTCTACCTTTCTTCTATGTAATCTGAATGAGGACTCAAGCCACTTATGGAAAGAGCCCATTGACCCTTTCCCATGATGCTGCATCCCAGAGACACTTATATATGAGAAGTTCAGAGTAGGAGATTCTGAAGGAAAATAGTCTCAAGGTAGCACTGCCCTGACAGGGGTGGGGGGAGAGGAGGGCAACAACCTAGATTAGAGTGATGGGAGTGGGTATTAACTTAAAGTAAACCTCCCCAGTTCCCACTAGTATCCTGGCCCATAATACCATTCATCACCAACCAAGCCCCTTTGGTAGTCAAATACCTTTTCTAATCTTCATTGTTGTTGTTGTTCATTTGTTTCAGTCACACCCAACTCTTTGTGACCCCATATGGGGTTCTCTTGGCATAGATACTGGAGTGGTTTAAAAAAGAGTGGTAAAAAAAAGAAAAGTTATTTCTTTTTCCAGCTCATCTTACAGATGAGGAAACTGAGACAAACAGGGTTAAGTGATTTGTCCAGAGGCACACAGCTAGTAAGTGTCTGAGGCCAGATTTGAATTCAGTTTTCCCAGACTCCAGACCCTGTGCTCTATTCACTGTGCCATCTAGTAACCTGTTTTCTAATCCTTACCTTCCTTTTAATAAACTTGTTTGTATGAGTGTTGTTATTCTGATCCTTGTAAAAGAACTGACTAGCTGAACTCAAATGCTACAGGATTTTGTGAGCAAACAGTTTTATTGCCTAAGGCCCAGTTTTTTTAATTTAATAATGAATAACAGAGCATTAAGTAATTAAGTAATCATAATCATAAATAGTTTATGAGGCCTAAACTTGTTCTGGGCCAGGGGTGGGGAACCTGTGGTCTCAAGGCAACTGTGGCTCTCTAGGTCCCCTTTGACTAAATTCAAACTTCACAGAACAAATCCCCTTAATAAAAGGATTTGTTGTGTAAAACTTAGACTCAGTCAAAAATCCATACCCAAAGATCTAGAAGGCCACATGTGGCAGGTTCCCCACCCCTGCCTGGGTATAATAAAAATGAAGGTGTGGCTTTCCCACTAACCAGGAGCCCAGTCCACCACGTTCTGAATTCATTGCCACCATATTGCTGTTTATAATTTGCTCACTGAGGAATTCAGTCTCCCAAGACTGAACCTGACCTGTGGGAGCCCATCACTGTAGTTCTGATATATGGTTTTTTGCTAATTAAGAAAATTTCATTCTTAGAAGGAAGCTGTCTGAAAGGCCTGTTTCTTCATTCCAGGAAGTAATGCTGTTGGAAATTATGTAGCATTTAAAGTTCTATGGACCTTAAGAAGAAATCTGCTTTTAAATGTGCACTGTACTCTCCATTTTAGTCCGTAAGTGCTCAATATTTCAAGTCCAAGTATCTAATTTAAAGAAATTTAATCTTCACTTCTAAACCAATTCATCTATTTATATCTGTAGTGAGTAAATGGTCTCAACATTTATGGTGATGGTAGCCATGGATATATCGCTCAATATAATGGATCTCTTTCCCTCCCCAAATATATAGTTAATTTATATGAATGTGGGGTGGAATGTTTATGTTCACCCAAGGAGAAGAATTTAATCAAACATAGTTCTTAAAAATATTTTATTATGCTCTTGGGAGAGAGAGGACCAACTCTTACATGATAAACCAACCATTCTATCTGATTTTTGTTGTTTTTTAATTGTTATTTTTCCTGGCATATGACATGATCAATTACATCTAAGAATAGTTGATTAGCAAATCATTTTACAATATATTAGAGGTTTAGGCCTCAGCCATCTGCCACAAGGAAGGTTATGGAGAAAAGGTGGGATTATAGCCCTGACAACTCCTAGCCCCATTTGACTGTTGACATCTAGTCCAGTCCTGGAACCCCCTTTGAGTTCAGCTTTTTTGTATAGTGTTCCATGTTGAATGGTCATTGAAATGACCTTTGGCTGTTCCCTAGATTTCAACTTGGTATATCTATCCGCACTCCTTTCCTGCCTGCTATCTTGTTGGGCCATGGACTGCTGCCTCAGAGAACCAGAAGGAAAACTATAGGCTTTCCTTTTCTGTTCTACTTCAAATTTGCCATGCTTTTGTCAAGAATTTTATAGAATTATGTGATGAACTGTGCAGGTAAGGTCAGTCATACAAGCATAGAATTTGAGAACTGAAAGTAAACTGAAAGGTAAACTTGCCTGTCCCCTCTGTTTTACAAATCAATCTATAGACATTTATTAAACATCTCTTATGTGCCAGTTAGTTGGGATAGTGGATTGAACACCAACCAGGCCTAGAGCCAAGAAGACTCATTTTCTGAGTTAAAGTCACTTAACCCTATTTGCCTCAGTTTCCTCATCTGTAAAATGAATTGGAGCAGGAAATGGCAAACCACTCCAGTATCTTTGCCAAGACACTCCAAAAGGGGCCTGGAAAAGTAGGACATGACTGAAAAATGAGTCAACAATAAGTTGGGTTAGGAGTTCCCTCATGCAAATTAGGGTTGTTTTTCTTTAAAAGGTACTGAGGTATTCATGGATAATTGTTTGGCTAAGGGGACTTCAGGCTCAGACTGTTAGTGGCAGCTAGGTGGCTTAGTAAATAGAGCACTGGACTGAGTCAGGAAGATCTGAGTTCAAATGCAGCTTCAGATACTTACTAGATGTATGACCCTGGGCAAATCACTTAAACTCTGTCTGCCTCAGTTCCCTCAGCTGTCAAATGGGGGTAACAATAGCAACTACCAGGATCAAATGAAATTATATTTGTAAAGTACTTAGCATAGTGCCTGGCATACAGAGTGGTCACGCTTAGGGACAGCTAGGTGACAAAAGGAAGAGAGCACCCTGCCTAGAGTCAGGAAGACCCAAGTTCAAATCCATCCTCAGACACTTAATAACTGTATGACCCTGGGCAAATCACTTAATCCTCTTTGCCTCAGTTTCCTCATCTGTAAAATGGGGTGGAGAAAGAAATGGCAAATCACTCTAGTATCTTTGCCAAGAAAACCCAAATGGGGTCATGAAGAGTCAGTCAGACACAACTGAACAACACCACCAACAAAATAAATGCTTGTTGCCTACCTTTCCTGCCTGTTTCCTTCTTCATCACCTGAGTACAAAGTAGTCAGGTTTTGATGCTTGGCTGTTTGATCACCAAGGGTAACTCATGCAAGGGAGCTTCACTCAGCTGAATCAATCCAAGTGTCCTCAATGCCTATTCTTGCTGAATAGCTTTCTCCTGCTATGCCTAAGTGAATCTCTTTTGTTAACTATTGAATGACTCACAAGTGTCTCATTTTGAATTTAAACTACCAGGAGATTGATCTAAGTCATGCCTAGCTCCAAACAAGTAACCGGTGTGAGGAACAGAAAGCATATCAGTTTGGCTGGCTCACTGGGTGTGGGAGGAGAGTAATGGCCAATGAAGTGTGGAAAGATTGGAAGGGTGAGGTTGATTGTGAAGGGCTTTAAAAGCTTAACAGAGCAATTTATACTTTATCTTAGAGGCAAAAAACTGTTCCTGGATTTGGTGGAGTAGGGAAATCACACAGTCAGATTTGTGCTTAAGGAAAATTACTTGGCAGCAGTATGTGGGATGGACTGGAAAGGGGAGAGAGGCTTCAGGCAAGGAGACCACTTAGGAAACTGTTAAAATAATCTAGCTAAGAGGTGATTAGGACCTAAAGTAAGGTAGTAGTTGTATAAGTGGAAAACAGTGGTTAGATTTAAGGGATGTTGTGGAAATGGCAAGATTTGACTCCTGATAGAATATATGGGGCAAGCAATATTAATGTGTCATTAATGTCATTATACACATAATTAATTAATATTAGAGCCTGGGAGACTAGAAAGGTGGTGGTGTCTTCAACAGAGAAGTTTAGAATGAAGGTTGGTTGGAAATGTAGAAACAATGAGTTCTGATTTGTACACGTTGACTGAGATGATTAGACCAAATAGACTGATATGTCCAATAGGCAAGTCACTTAACTTGGTTGGTGTGGCTGAAGTTTGTGGGCAAGATTATATCTGGATTTGTAGATCTGTGAGTCACTGGTACAGAAATGACTAAAGCTGATGAGGTCATCAAGAGAGAAAATACCCAGAAAGAAAAGAAGGCCCAGGAGAGAACCTTGAGGAACACCTGTAGGTAGGGGTATGATATGGTTGATAAGGCATCATTGGAGACTGAGAAGAAGCGTTGATACAAATGGGAAAAGAAGAAAGAGAGAAAACCAAGAGAGGAGAGTATTTCCAGTAGGAAAAGATGACCAGTAGTATCAAAGGCAAGAGATAGGGTGAGGATGGCAAATGAGAAAAGCCTTTCAGATTTGGCAATTGAGATCATTGGTAACTTTGGAGAAAACAATTTCAGTTAAATAATAAAATTGGAAGCCAGATTGTAAAGGATTGACAAGTGACTGAGTAAAGAGAAGTGTGGTTACAATCTGCTAAGAGAAAATAGGGGATGGGATCAAGGGCTTAAGTAAAGGGATTGGCTTTGGCAAAGAGAAGGGCTACTTCATTATCGGAGCCTGAAGGAAAGGATGAAAGCACAGATGTGTGAGGGGAGTTATATCATGGGATATAGAAAGGAAGAAAAAAGGAAACTAAAACATTTTTTTTTACTTTTTGGAGGGGGCAAGGCAGGACAATTGGGGTTAAGTGACGTGCCCAAGGTCACACAGCTAGTAAATTTTAAGTGTCTGAGGCTGGATTTGAACTCAGGTCCTCCTGACTCCAGGGCCAGTTTGCTCTATTCACTGCACCACCTAGCCACCCCAAAAGTACATTTTTGATGTATATGCTTATGTGTGGGAAGATAGCCTCAGGAACCAAGTGATATCTGTTTCTCTCTCCCTTGGGTATCTTGTGTACTCTAGCAACCACTGGGATAACATGATCAGCTTGCAAATCAGCCTTCTATGACATTATAGTCAAATCTATGATAAACTCTTTCCAAAACAATTTAGTCTGCACTTCCAACAAAAAAAATTGTCTGACTCTCACCTATTAATATCAGAAAAATAAGAACTTCAAACATAATCCTAAAACACTTTTGTATCTCTCCCTAAAAGCAGCTAAGTGACAATGGATAAGGTGCTGGGTTGGGAAGAGCTGAGTTCAAATTCAGGCTCAGGCACTTACTACTTGTGTGACTCTAGGTAAGTGACTTACCCTGCTCTCTCAGCTGTCAAATAGAGATGATAATGGCAAAGGTTGCCTCACAAGATTGTTGTAAGGATCAACTGAGATAATATCTGCAGAGCACTTCATATGGTGTCTGGGGCAGAGAAGGTACTTTATTATTATTATATGATTATTCCTTCTTTTCCCCCTTCCTCTCTGTGAATGAGTGAATTGGTTGCTAGAGTCAACCTTGGTTGAAAATAACAACTTTATGAAAATTTCAAACTATATTCAGTTGTGGCAAAATGCTAAGGTGGGTTATTTCATTGATCTTACAAAAATACATTTGCAGGAGAACTTTTGATTAGGAAAAACAGTTATATGGATTTCCCATTGTCAGAGTAAAGATGCTTTATGTGGCTTTTTCTAGTTCATTCTGCTTCTGCCCTGTCAGAAACAGATTGCATGAACCCTGAACAGATGGAGCATTATTAAAGTTAACTAACACCTGCTCTTTGATTATCTCATAAGCAGGCAGTTAGGTCTCTTCTGCTAGAAAGGACAGAAGCTGAAGGGATTCTGATACCAATGGAAATAACAGAGCCCTAAAACTGTACACATATTATAGGAAAGGTTTGGGCAAAATATTAATATAAGCAAGGTAAACTATTTAAAAATTATTCTAATCCAAATCTGTGGATTAAATTAGGGGAGTGAGAAGAAAGTGCAATATAGTGAAAGAACACCAGATTTTGAGTTGAGATACCAGGGTAAGAAAAGTATAATTTTTGTCATGTGGTATCTGCACGACCTTTCTGGACCTCACTTTCCTTCTCTGTAAAATAAAAAGATTAGATTAAATTTCTGAAGTCCTTTATACTTCTAATATTCTGGCATTCTGTCAAGTTATTAATAGTTAAGACAGTGAGAAAGGAGACCAATTGTACTTAGATGTTTGCTTTCTTTCAATCTTGTTTTATTCGTATCTTCAGTGAAGATTTATTTGGCAACATTGTTAAATATATAGTTGTTATAATGGTGTTATATTTCTTACAAAAAAGATAGCAAGTGGAAAATTCATGATTATCTGGAGCTTTCCTCTAGACAACCCTTTGGAAGTAGGCATGGCAATTATTATCATACCCATCTTACAGAGGAGGCAACTGATACTCTAAGATAAGGTTGGGGAACCTTTGACCCCAAGGCCACATCTGACCCTCTAGGTCCTCAATTGAGGCCCTTTGACTGAATCCAAACTTCACAGAACAAATCCACACTTAGTCACACTTGAGGACCTAGAGGGCTACATGTGACCTCAGGGTCACAGGTTCCCCATCCTTGCTCTAAGAGATCAAGTGACTTGCCCAAGGCCATATACCTAGTAGATTGCAGACCTGGAACTCCATACCAACCCTTCTGACTTTGAGATTAGCTTCCCCCCACTTTTTTTTAATAATAGATTTGTGTCAGAATGTTTCAAAAGTCTAGTAATGTTTTAAACTTTATTAGCTTACAACTTTGATAATTTAAAACTGCACTAAGACTTTTAAAATAAAAAAATTAGTGAGAACAATCCTAAACCATTTGGGGAAAATATAGGAAGACATGGCTAATAGCAATATAAATGTGAGTCTTGCTCAACTCTCTTTACAAGGACCCATGAACTTTTGGGCAGGTGACTACATTTTCTGAATAAAAAATTGAGACACATTGGTGAAGAATTCTTTCCCTTGTTTTGTAGTCCTAGATATATGACACTGATAGTCAAAGAAAGGGACCAGGAGGAAGAGAATGTGCAAAAAAGTCAAGAAAGAAAATAGTGAAGTACAGTGAGGATTGGAGAAAATGATGAAAAGATGTGTCTCAAAGCAGGGTATGGGGGTTTAGAAAGCAGTCAAAAGAAAGTATAGAAAACTGTTGAGTTGGTTAAAGGTATCTTGAGTTTCAGAATCAAGTGCTGAGGAAGAATCAGAGTAAGAAAGTTTCCTTAGCAGCATAGTTCTTGGAGAAGAAGACAGTCAACAGAATCCACCTTATGAATGAAAGACTTAAACCAGGGCATGACCAGGCAGGTCTGTACCTTGCCAACTTTCCATGATGCCTGTGAGCTGTTCAATTAGGTGATTGTGACTACTCTTCAGTAGTCCTACAAAAGGTGGAGAGGGATGTCATCTATGATCGAGTCCTTTTCATCTTGCACATTTTTTGGTGGTCAAAGAAATCAACTGCTTGAACCCTATATTATACATCAGGTTCCATTGTGGGAAGAGATCCCAGATACGAGCTTTATTTTAGAGATCTCCCTAGAGTTACTCCAGAGTGTAATCTGAGAGATAACTTGACCCCTCTAGGAGCTGAGGTCCCCAGGATCAAACCTGTATCTGCATGAGACCATAATCTCTTGTGCAAGACCTCTGAGCCACAAGGTATAGCAAGAGTAGGCATTAAAGCTGTGAGAATGTCCCAGCCTCATTGCTATGGTACATTGCATCCCAGGTGTGGTTGCAGCCTTGGTAGGTAGGAGACAGCATAGAAGGTGCATTTGTCTTTATTTATAAATATTTTCTTTACAGAAATCTGCAAAGTTCACAGAGCCATTGGGGTTTGTGATTGGAACAGAAATTGAAGAGAGCTGTTCTAGAGGAAAATAATCATATTTCAAATCATCTAACAAAAGGAAGGGGAAGTGATTTTCCTAAAGTGCAGATCTGATCATGTTACTCCTCTACTCAATAAACTCCAATGATTCTATAATACCTCTAGGTCCAAGTATAAAACCCTCTGTTTGGCATTTTAAAGACTTAAACAAACTGCCCTTTCCTACCTTTCCAGATTTTTTACTTTTTATGCTTCTCCATTCACTATAAAATCTAGCAACATTTGATTTCTTTTTTAAAATTTATTTTTAGTTTTCAACATTCATTTCCACAAGATTTTGAGTTGCAATTTTTTTCTCTCCCCATCTTTCCCCTACCTCCACCCCAGAATAGCAAGCCTATGGAATACCCCTTCCCCCAATCTGTTCTCTCTTATATCCTCCCCCTTCATCCCCCTAACTTTCTAGTAGGGCAAGATGGGTTTCTATACCCCAGTACCTATACATCTTATTTCCCAGCTGCATGTAAAAAGCAAATTTTTAAACATTTATTTTTAAAACTTTTAGTTCCAGATTTTTTTCCCTTCTTCCCCCCTCACGCACCCCCACTGGGAAGATAAGCAATTCAATATAGGTTGTACATGTGCAGTTACCCAAATCATTTCCATAGTAGTTATGTTGTAATGTAATGCCAAGCAAAGGCAACTTCCCAAGGTTCAAAATACCAGCATAGGTGCTCTCCATTTTATTCAGTGACAAATTAAGAACAGAGAAGATCAAAATATGACATCATTCAAAATACAGCATTTACTAAGTGTGATTAAATAATCTCCAAGTACTGCCCCACCCCAGGACCTTCCAATCATTCAATTACAAAGTCCCTGTTCTAAATACTACTCCACCCCTAGGCTGTACCTTCATTTAGTCCATCACAAAGCCCCTCTTCTCAAATGGAGATTTGTTTCCAATCATAAGTAAAGTACATTCATTTGTTCAATCATAGAACACAAAAAGGTCAAAAGTTCCCCACCCCTGGATCACAATTGAATCTATCCCAGAGTTACAACAAGTTTAAGCACAGCACTTAATACCCAAATGGAGGTCTTTTCTTCATCTTGACACCAGGCAAGTTCTCAGCAATCTTTGTTCCTGGGGAGACAAAGCTTAGCAAGGCCACAAGATACATTGCCAGTCTCTTCATTAATTCATCCTCTGTCTGCAGAACAGTCCTAGGACCCCTGAAAACATTAGCAAAACCCTCTCCCAGGATTTTTGTAAACATACAACAAGAAAATTCTTCAGGGCTTCTGAACCAATAGAAAGGTTCCCAGACTCCTGCAACAACAGCACTGTCCTTCACCAGGGGACAGTATTCACTCTCTATCTGCAGGACAGTCTCAGGAGCTCTTAACCAACAGCCAGGTTCCAGAACTTCTGCAACAAGACTGTCTTTCACCAGTGGACAAATCTGGCAAAACAACATCAAAACAGACAGACAAAGTGCCAGCAAAACAGCCATGTCTCCTCAGTCCTTGGCAGCTCCGGGGTCAGGTCTCAAAAGTCCAGGGCAATTCAAAGTGGCCCTCAGCAATCCTCTCAGTCTCTCTCTGCCTCCAAAGGTGCTGCTTCCAAAAAGTTCTTCTGCCTCTCTCTTGTGTCTCTCCAAATCTACGTCATCAGCTCTTCCCAGTTCAGCACTCTCTTTTCACGTCAACAAGTCCATCCCACAGGTGGGATTAACAAGCTCTGTGTTTTAACACAATCAAACCAAAAACTAAGCCAATACAGGGGAATCTTTAAATGCCATTACTATTACAGTTGTGAAAGAATAACTATATTTCCCTCCATCCTATCCCATTCCCCACTTATCCTATTTTCTCCTTTGACCCTATCCCTTTTCAAAAATATTTGTTTCTAACTACCCTTTCCCCCAATCTGCCCTCCCTTCTATCCTCCCCCCTCTTATCCCCTACCCCCTATTTTCCTGTAGGGTAAGATACCCAATTGAGTATGTATGTTATTCCCTCCTTAGGCCAAATTCAAGGAGAATCAGGTTGTCCCATTCCCTTTCTCCTTCCTGCTCTTCCCCTCCATTGTAACAATTTTCTCTTGCCTCCTTTATATGAGATAATTTACCCTAATCTGTTGCTCCCTTTCTTCTTCTCCCAATAAATTCCTCTCTCACCTCTTAATTTTATTTTTTAGATATTTTCCCTTCATATTCAACTCATCCTGTGCCCTCTATGTATACATGAACATACAAATGCCCACACTCACAAATATATTTATATATACATACATCCTCCTATACATATATATATATTCCTATTCCTTTCAGCTATCCTCATATTGAGAAAAGTTTTATGAGTTAAAATTATCATTTTTCCATGTAGGAATGTAAATAGTTCAACTTTAATAAATTCCTTATCATTTCTTTTCCCTGTTTACCTTTTCATGCTTCTCTTGCTTCTTGTATATGAAAGTCAAATTTTCTGTTCAGCTTTGGTTTCTTCATCAAGAATGCTTGAAAGTCTTCTATTTCATTGAATGACCATATTTTTCCCTGTAGCATTATATTCAGTTTTGCTGGGTAGGTGATTCTTGGTTTTAGTCCTAGCTCCTTTGTCCTATCATAATCCAAGCCCTTCGATCCCTCAGTGTGGAAGCTGCCAGATCCTGTGTTACCTGATTGTGTTTCCACAGTACTCAAATTGTTTCTTCCTGACTTGACCTGGGAACTCTGGAATTTGGCTAAAATATTCCTAGGAGTTTTCTTTTGGGGATCTTTTTCAAGAGTCAATCAATGAATTCTTTCAATTTCCAATTTGCCCTCTTGTTCTAGAAAATCAAGGCAATTTTTCTTGATAATTTCTTGAAAGATGGTCTCTAAGCTCTTTTTTTATCATGGCTTTCAGGTAGTCCAATAATTTTTAAATTATCTCTCCTAGATCTATTTTCCAGGTCAGTGGTTTTTCCAATGAGATATTTCCCATTGCCTTCTATTTTTTCATTTGTTTAGATCTGTTTTATAGTATTTTCATTTCTCATAAAGTCATTAGCTTCCAATTGCTCCAACATAATTTTGAAGGAGTTATTCTCTTCAGTGACTTTTTGAAATTCTTTTTCCATCTGGCAAATTTGGCTTTTTAAGACATTCTTCTCCTCATTGGCTTTTTGGACCTCTTTTGCCATTTGAGTTAGTCTATTTTTTATGGTGTTATTTTCTTCAGTGTATTTTGGAGTCTCCTTTAGGTGGCTGTTGACTCACTATTCATGATTTTCTTTCACCATTCTCATTTCTCTTCCCAATTTTTCCTCTACTTCTCTTACTTGATTTTAAAAATCCTTCTTGAGCTCCTCCATGGCCTGTGATCAATTCTTATTTTTCTTGGAGGCTTTTGATGCAGGAGTTCTGACTTCACTGTCTTTCTCCTGCTCCATGCCTTGATCCTTTTTGTCCCCTAAAAAGGATTCTATGGTCTGTTTGTGCTTCCATTGTTTGCTCGGATTGGCGACCAATTACTTGACTTTTGAGCTCTTTGCCATGGTAGAATTCTGCTTCCAGAATGGAGAGAGCTATGACCCAAATTGCTGGGGTTTTCACAGCTGCTAGAGCTATTAGGAGGGTGCTGTCTGTACAGCCCCCACAGGATCTGGCTCACTGGTCACACACTCCAGAACCACCACCAAAGACCGTGATACAGATCCAAGCAGGTTAAAAGCAAGAGAGATTACACTCTGAATGGCTGCTTGGTCCCCTCTTCCTATAATCTGCAGGCCAGGAGCTCCAGAAACAGTCACTTAGCAGCGGCTGCAGCCACCCACCTCTGCTGCTTCTCCCTCTGGGGACAGCAGCCAGACCATGCTCTTCCATCTCCCCCTGTTCCAACAAAGTTCTACACTGACCATTTACTTTGTCTTTGACATTTATGGGTTGAGAATTCTGGAAACTGCTACAACTGCTGGTGGTTTACTCTCAAGAAGTCTGCTCCAGCCACCACTGGTCAGGGAATTCCTGGGGCTAAAACCGCAGCTTAGTGGGGACTGCACTGGACTCCCAGCCCACTGCAATGGACCCTTTCTGCCAGCATGCCAGGCTTCCTTCAGTGGGAGATTTGTTTATCTCTGTTACTTTGTGGGTTCTATAACTCTAAAGTTTGTTTAGAGTCATTTTTTTTTACATCTATTAGAGGAGTTGGAAGCCAGGGACTGTGGGGAAGTCCTGTTTCTACTCTGCCTTCTTGGCTCCACCTCCAATATTTGATTTCTTGCTATTCTTAATACATGACCCTCTGTCTCCAAACTGATTGTCCCCATGCCTGGAATGCTTCCCATCCTCACTTCTGCCTCTTGGTTTTCCTGGCTTCCTCAAAGAGTATATTTAAATCTCACCTTTTGCCTTTTCTGGATCCCCTATTCCTCCTAGTGTGTTCCTTATCAGATTACATTCTATTAACACTGTATATCTTTAATATGGGGCAGCTAGGTAGTGCAGTGGATAGAGTGCTGGGCCTGAAGTGAGGAAGACTCCTCAAATCTGGCCTTAGACACTTACTAGCTGTGTGACCCTGGACAAATCACTTAACCCCGTTTTCCTCATCTGTTAAATGAGCCGGAGAAGGCAATGGCAAACTACTCTCAGTACCTTTGCCAAGAAAACCCCAAATGGAGTCACAAAGAGACTGACATGACTGAACAGCAACATAAATATTTTATGTACATAACTATTTTCATAATGTCTTCTCTGTTAGAATGTGAGCTTCTTGAGGGCACAGACGGTTTTTTGCCTAATTTTTTTTAATCCCTAGACTTAGCAGTGCCTGGCACAAAGGAAGTTCTTAATAAATGCTTGTTGATTGAAGAAAAGGGAAAGGAGGAGGTGATAGTGAAGCAGTAAGAAGGTGTAGCGGCAAGCACCCCAAGCGTCCTCAGGGTTTGCTGCTGTAGCAGGTTCTTGGATCTGCTTTGTTAAAGGAAAGCAACTCAAAATAGGTTAACAAGCTTACTTTAATCAGTCAGACATATATCATTTACCTTGTTCAGGGGAAAAAGGTCAGCACCCCGAACTTCAAAGTATACAGGCAGAATTATCAAGACAGAAACAGATCAAGTAGACAGATTTCCAAACTGTCCAACCATTACATCCATACCCAGTCAACATCTGGGTTTCAACATCTGGGTTTTTCAAAGCGGGGGGGAGGGGCGCTCTGGACAACTGCTTCCCAGAAACCAGATCAAATCACAGAACACTTCTCAAAGTGAGCCCCCAAAACAAAGCCTCACATCAGGGCTTATATAGCCTTCTCCTGGTTCAGAGAATGTAACAACCTTATTGACTCACTGGCCAATCAAGAAGTATCTACTGAAAAACAAGCCTCCCACCCCAGGTTTCAGGTGCACTTTAGCCTAGGGACAGGGAAGATCTTCCAAATGTGCATTCCCTTTACAGAAGGTTGGGCCTGGAGGCAAAGTAAGGGCAAAAGGAAATTCTAGCTCTTCATTAATGGTCTTAAGATTAAGAAAAGCAAGAAAAGGAGAAAGTGCAAGAGAAGGAAGGAAGGAAAGAAAGAAAAATTAGAAAATAATAGAAGTAAGGAGAAAAAATAAGGAGCGAAATGTAGGGAAGAGGTAGAAGAAAAGAAAAATTGAAGAGAGGGATAGAAGAAAATAGAAGGGTCAGAAACTGGGAGGGAGAAAGAAAAAAGAGAACACAACACTTAGAAAAAATTCCTCCAGCTCTTTCTTCCTTCTTGAAGCTTTTCCAAGAGGAATTCTTTTGCTAAAATTGAACTGCTTCTGGCAAAATCTCAATATTTGGGGCTTTTCTAGGACCCACATGTGGCTAGAATAGAAAGATGAATAATGAGACTCTGGTGATAAAAATGAGGACATCTCATCACTTAATCTGTTTTCAGATCACCAACTGTTTTCACCAAGAAAGTCCATAGACCTTTGACTAAGCAACACAACTACCAAGCATATACCTCAAGGATTTCCAGGGACCCTGATACACAAATACATTTGTAGAAGCCTTTTGTTTTTGTGATAGCAATGAACTGGAAACATCCCTATCAACTGGGGAATATTCAACCAAAGTATGGTGCATAAATATAATGATATTATTGTGCTAAAAGAATTGAGTGAATGAATGATGAAACATTTATTATTTACAAAGCACAGTGCTAAGTGATGGAGATACAAATAGAAAGATGGGAGTCCTTGCTTTCTGGGAGCTCATATTCTTTTTTTTTTTTTTTAGTTTTGCGGGGGGGGGGAAGGAAGGGCAATTGGAGCTAGGGCTAAGTGACTTGTCCAAGGTCGCATGGCTAGTAAGTGTTAAGTGTCTGAGGCCAGATTTGAACTCGGGTCATCCTGATTACAGGGCCAGTGCTCTATTCACTGCACCACCTAGCCACCCCTGGGAGCTCATATTCCAATGGAGGGAAATAACACAAATGGAAGATTTCAGCTGCTAGTCAGACAAAGGAGTGAATTTAACAGCTCTTTATGTATAGTAAAAAACAGATGTTAATGTGTCTTCTTTAGTATAATTTCTGCTGATGAAAACTGTAAATGCCAGGTGCTGAATCAATTAAGAGTACTAAGAACTTTGGCAATAAAATCTTTGTTTTCTGAGTCTACAGCAGCAATGGCTCCTAGGAGGCAGGGGCTGCAATACCTGTAGAAGTAGTTACCAGATCATATCTACACAGGAATTTCTCCCTTATACAATGGCTATGAGCATGGGCTAGAAACCCATTGGCTTTTGGGTGTGCTGCTGTTTCCAGAGTTTTCATTCAGCAGCTGGTGTTTGTAGTCTCAGGATTACCTTTCTACCAGGATTGCTCCATTGGATGATGTCTATGATGAATTCAGAGAAACCTGGAAAGACTTGTATGAACTGATACAGAGTGAAGTAAGAAGGACACAGAGCTTGATTTACATGAGGACTACAATAATGTTCATAGATTTCAAGCTGAAAGGAGCTTCAGAGATCATCCTGTCCTACCTGCTCATTTTATGGATAAGGAAACTGATATTTGGGGAATCTAAGTAACTTACCCAAGGTCACTGGGGTAGTATCATAGGTATCATTTGAACCCAGGTCCTCTAACTTCAGTTATTGGGCTTCCCTTTTTTACTTCACTGAAGAAAACCCAAAAAGACTTTAGAACTCTAATGACTGCTGGGAATCAGTAAGGACTTCAGAAGCCAATAGTGAAGCATCTCTGAGAAAGGAGGTGGTAGACTATTTGTGCTAAATGAGATATGCATTTTCAGACATGACTGATGTGTTGTGGGGGAGGTTTCCTTGATTATATTTAATCACTAGAAAGGGCTCTATGGGTGAAGGGCAGAGTCATTGGGAAGTGACAATTATGAAAAGAAGAAAAAAATCAATAAAACATTTAACAAGGAAGAAAAATCCATTGACACTCTAACATTAAAGATCTCATTAACATCCTACCCTATCTTTATTCCAGAAACCCATCACAGGGACAAATACAAAGGTGATTCCTCCATTTGTGGTCCCTGGCTCCATCCATAAATTTTCATTCTGTCTTGTCAAGCAGGAAATCAGAAAAGATGTATGATTATAGTCAGGCCATAGTAACTAGGCCACACAGTAGATTGAGCACTGGGTGAGAGGTAGTAAGACCTGAGTTCAAATTCAGACTCAGATACTTACCAACTGTGGCCTTAGGCAAATCACTTAACTTGCTTCACTGACTTTCCTCATCTGTAAGATGGGATAATAATAGCATATATCTCCCAGGTTTATTTTAAGAATTAAATAAAATAATATTTGGGGGGTGGCTAGGTGGCGTAGGGAATAGAGCACCGGCTCTGGAGTCAGGAGGACCTGAGTTCAAATCCGACCTCAGACACGTAACATAAAAACTAGCCATGTGACCTTGGGCAAGTCACTTAACCCCAATTGCCTTCCAAAAAGCAAATAAAGAAATAAACAATATTTGTAAAGTGATTAACAAGTGCTTCTCACATAGTAGATAATTGTTTTCTTCCTTCCCATGACAAAAGAGAGAAAACCCAAAGAGGCTTCCTCTTACTTCAATATTATTTTAGGGGAAAATCTGGGCCAAAGGCTACACAAAACTCAGGAAAGCTTTTAACATTTTGCTTTTTGGCATTTTTCCCCCTGGCAGCCTTTTTCTACTTTTTACTTCTCACCCTACCCCCAAATCTGGGACATTGACTTTTCTTAAAAGAAAACCAGAGAAGGTCAAAAGAATAAAAATGGGATGATATGCAAGTCATCTAAAAATGATCCAGTCATTTCTCTCAGTTCTAATTTAATCCTATCCCTTTGTTTCTTGTCCTAGAGTTCATTTTTGTCCCAGGAGAAGAAAAGAAAAAAAAGAAAATTTTCTAGCACCTAAATAAGAATTTTAGGTCTTGCATCAACAATAACTGGCCATTTTAAAAAATCCTACATGGGAGTCCTACAATATAATTTATGGCTAAGATTTATAGCTTCCTAGGTTGAAGGAGCAATAAAAAATATTCATTGTCTCTCGTTTTTCTCAAACAAGCACCTGGGTTGCTCACATCTATCTCTTTTAGTATTTAGAAAGCTATACTCTTCAGGGACATCATGACAATCCACATAAACTATTATGAACTAATAGTTTTCCTCTGACTTTAGGTCAGGCAGCATAGTAGACTATAGAGAGAGTTTACCTTAGAAGATGTGGGTTCGAATCCTGTTCCTGCAACATACTAACTATGTGACTCTGGCTTAGGTCTCTTACCCTTTCTGTCCTCTAGGTCAGTAGAATCAAACTCAAATTTGAAGAGGAGAGCAAGGGGGAGGAGGCTGCTAATTTATACAGAAAGATCCCTGCAGACTGCATATTGAATTGGTTTTAAAATATAGTATTATCTATGTTTTATCATATTTTTTAAAATTGTGTTAAATGTTTCCCAATTACATTTTAATCTAGTTTGACCCTCACTCAAAAATGTTGTGGGCTTTATAAGGTCTCAGTCCCTGTATTTAACCCCTCTACTATAGCAAATCTCTCCATGATTTTTAAGTTGCAGAAAAGGTGTTGACCTGTAATGGTAGAGGGAGTTTCCTCATTTGGGAAATCCCTGTGCCAACAGCATCACAAAAACTCTTCTAAATAACTGGGACATAATGCTATAAAATAATGGTGAAGTATTTTGTTTGTGTTTGTGATGCAAAGTCCTCTGTTTGCTCAAAGGAAATGCCTAAGTATAGCTTTGCTAAGTTTTTCACTATGGTCTTCCTATTTGTCTAAAAATCATCCTGTTTATTCCTATTGTCTGGCCCTGTCTATAGAATTTGTCTCAAATCACTGGCATAACATCAAGCACTGAGCTTTGAGACTCCCTGGGTGATACTACTGGTGCCTCTGAATGCATGACCAGTTCCATCTCAGCAGCCAATCAGAAGGTTTCTCTTCTTCACCAAATAGAGGGGTCCATCTCTCTCTTGATCAACCAACCAGAAACAATACCTGCACATGCTCAAGTCCACATGGGAATTGCTTTGGACAAGTCACTTAAATTCAGTAATTTGGTCTCCTCCCTTATATAATGAACAGATTCTAAGGTCCTTTCCAGATAAAGATCTATGATATTATGACAGCTGAGGTATTGCTAGTGGAGTCTACTGCCCTAAGGGATACTTCACTGTCTTCATTCTTAGATTTCTATTTCCGGAGTCAAGTGGAATGGATTTTTTAGGATCCCAAGGGAAAAAGGAGTATCAATCTCTTCTTCAAAAGGAAGTTGTAGGTCTGGGATCCTGGTCACTTGACAATTTGTCTCCCTCAGGATTCCCTAAGTTTTGTGCACTTCAAACTATTTTGTGATTTTTTTTAAAATTCTGGATTCTGTCCTGGATCTTCTGACATTTGTTCAATCTGATTCGGCTTCCTGGTCTTCTTTACACTTGAGGTGTGGTTTATATTCATGCTTGTTCCCTTAGGTTTGGTTTTTTCCTACTGTCAGCCTGAAAGAGAGAGGACTGCTAAAGTAACAACAATGGTCTAAGTACTGGAGCACCTGGGAAAGGCAGAAGTGGTGGGGTTAAGTTTAAATATGCTTCAACAGGGAAGGAGTCTCATGAAAGGCATAACCTGTTGAAGCTGTTGCACAAGTTGTTTTTTAAAATAGTCAAAAGTCCCATGAGAATGCTGGGAAGGCTCAGAGAATTGTGATATCTGGTCTGTGCAATGGGCTCCAGGTACAGCAACAGGGTGTTTCCAAAGAAACAAGACTGGCTCTAAATGATTTAAACCTACTCTAACCATGGAGTCAGTCAGGCAGCCCTTCTGATGACGCATTCAACACTACTTTCTAAGCTCTTATTTCTCTATCTCCTCCATCACAAATACTCATACTAATGTTCTCCTTCCTCCCACCTTAGAACTCTGGGGAATGGGATGGCTAAGACTGGTCAACAAGAGCTCAGTCCTAAAGAACATGTTCAGTTTGCTCTGCTCTGCTCATGGACTTGAGCATGCATAGTTGTTATTTCTACTCAGCTTAAAGAAGAGGAACCTTCTGATTGGTTGCTGAATAGAACAGGATGTACATTTAGAAGTAACTAACTAGTCAAAGCATTTCTTCTTTCCTGATCTTCTGAAACTAACAATGTTGCAATCTGGTTCTATACTCTTTTTAACTAAGAGCAAAGGAAGACCAAATGCAAAGAGTCAAGAAGAGAGATGTATATTCAGAACCACTCACTATGAACCTGGCCTGAAGCATCTCTCTCTATCCATCTGATAGGAGGTCTTCTCTCAATCACAACTAGTGAAGAAAAAGAAATGCTTTGGCCTATTAGTGATTTCTGAATATATGCCCAGTTCTATCTCTGCAGCCAGGGCAACAAGGTGGCACAGTGGATAGAGTGCCAGGCTTAAAGTCAGCTCCTCTTCATGAGTGCAAATCTGGCCTCAAACACTTACTAGCTGTGTGATCCTGGGTAAGTCACTTAGCTTTGTTTGCCTCAATTTACTCATCAATAAAATGAGCTGGAGAAGGAACGAAAACCACTCCAGTATCTTTGCCAAGAAAACCCCAAATGGGGTCATGAAGAGTCAGGCACAGCTGAACAACAATGACAACAGCAATCTCAGCAGTTAATAAGAAAGCTTCTTTTCTTCACCAACGAGAGGGCTCCATCTCTTCTCCTGATAAACCAGCCAGAAATAATATCTGCACATGCTCAAGTCCATATGGAGATTGCATTAATCAGGTCATGTTATACATGTTCATCAGGACTGGACTCTCATTGTTCAATCTTGGTAGCTCCTATTTTGCTTGTTAATCCCTGATACATGGCAAAGGGACTTGACAAAGGTAGGTTGGGGTGACACAGTCAGACCAAGATCAAGGTATAAATATTTCAATGATCTGGTGATCTTAGTGTGGGTTTTCCCTCCCTTGGTGTAGATTTTAACCTACTTATACCTTCTTATACTATGCAATTATTGTCCATATCTTTTTGGTAATTTACAGAGGACCCATTCAATACCTTGAAGGGTTTCCTTGTATTATTTCATGGATACAAGTACAAAACTCAGAGAGATCCCATAATGTTACTATATAACCTGCCTCTGATCATAAATAGCCTAGATAGAGACTTTTATGTCACAGCTGGCACACTGATCCTCGTTGATGATTTGTTGCAGTCTCTATATACCAAAGTCACTGGGGGCACAATAGGACTCAGCCTCAGTATGATTCTCAGGGTGGTTTTTTTTTTTTTACCATTTATAGATCCGTGGTAGCTTGGAGACATTCTTAAAATCATAGGCTCAAAGATTTCAAGCTGGAAGATATCTTAGAGGCTGAGACCAACTCCCTCATTTTACACATGAGGAAAATGACCCCCACAAAGGTGAGGTGACTCATTCAGAATCACACAACTAGTAAGTTTGAACCCACATCTTCCTGACCTTAACCCCCTTGCCCTCTCCACTGCACCATAGTCTGATTCTTTTCTCTCTCAACACTTTGTTTTATTACCAGTCTGCTCATTCTCCTGGCCAGTTCAGGTCTTAACCTCTTTGATATTCCCGTTTCCCTGGCTATCTGTAATCTTGGTGGTGACTTTTTCATTTACTCACCTGCCCTTTATGAGTTAAAGTGCTGGGGGTGGCTTTAGCAAAGGATTGTTCCAGGAGGAGACACTGGTCTTTGCCAAGTGACAATAGACAGCATAGGAATTGAGGAAATTGATAGACCATTTTTGGGGAATTGTAGCAGTAGGGATCATTTCACTGGAATTTATATTCTCCTGAAAAAGCAAAGGGGCCATAAACACAGAAATCTGCTGTGAGACAGAGGAGTGAGCTTCACCAGGCAAATTTTAGAGCTGTCCTATTTTTAGAGCTGTCCTATTCTCTGTACCATTTTCCCCCCCTCTAAAACCATGGGATTACATAAAGGAATGGATTAAGAAAGATGACTGTGACCCACAAAGGTTATTCTGGTGTTTGTTTCAATTTCTGGTCCTGAAAACAATTGGGCAGCTTAAATCCAACATCAACAGTTAACACCAAAGCATCACTCATAATAGGTGATTACGTATTAATAGCATTTATATATTACTTTAGGGTTTACAAATCCCCTTCTTTACAACAGCAGCTAGGGGTGGATACTATATGCATCATTAAGAGAAATTATTGTTTTGCTATTACATTAGTTATAAATTAATATTTATTAATTAATTACCAATCAATAACCAATTATTAAATGAGGATCCAGATTTTTTTTCTCCTTTATTTTCTTTTTTAGGGTCCAGTCACCATAGGTCAGTCAGTCAATTTCCAAAGGCCATAACTGATTGATGAGATGTCTTAACCCTTGGAAAACATACTCCTTGATCTTAGACTGAGACTCCACCCAAATAGGAGACCTTGCTTCTGTTTAGGGTGTAAACAGAATCTAATCTAGGTGAATCTTTGCCCTAAGGAAATTAGCCCCTCTTCTTGTACCCCTCCTCTGGAATTTAGGGTGACCCAGTTCATGAAGAAGAAAACCAACCACAGTGGTGGTCTGGGTGAAGATGGAGTCTCCTATCCAGATTGCTAGAGGCAGCTGAGTCTCATGATCAAATCACATTCTCTAAAAACTTCTAGTGCACTTCTCATTAATGTCTTCCAATCACGATTGATTTCTCCTGTCAGGGGCATTCCCTTTTACAAAGATATTTAAAGCATTCAATATCTCCATTGGAGGGGTATTTGGTTTTCTGAGAGAAACCATTGTCCATCAATATATTGGTTATTAAATAGCCTAATTAATAAAATGATAATTAATTACTCAGAAACTGTCTCTTGAACTTTTTATTAATCTCATTACTATCTTTTTACAGATTAGGTAACAAGCTTAGAGAGATAGGTGATTTGCCTATAGTTCCAACACCTAGTGTTGGAAACCAGTTATGAATGCAGGTCTTCAGACAGTGGAAAGAGCACTAATTTGAGAGTCAAACAACCAGGGTTTGAATATCAATTCATCCACTTACTACCTGTGTGACCACAGGCAACTTAAACTCTCTATGTCTCAGTTCCTCATGTATCAAATCAGGGGACTGGACTAGATGGCCACTAAGGTCCCTTCTAGGGTGAAATCTATGATCCTAATAGCCCACTACTAATAGGCTACTATGCCATACCGTTTTTCCTAAATGATTTGTTGAATTCAATGATTTGTTGAATCTAATTTTGCCTTTTTGATCAAGTGGTTTAGGCAATGTGGTATAATGGGAAGAGTATTGAACTTGGGAGCACTTGGGAGAAGAAACCTGGGGTTAAATCTATTCTATGACACTAACTAGCTAGTTCACTATAAGCAAGCCACCTTAATTCCTCTATGACCTGGTTTCCCTGTCTGTAAAATAGAGATATACTAATAATTCCATTAGTTGCCTGGCAAGTTTGGTGTGAAGAAAGTGCTATTGAAATGTGAGTTGTTATAGACTGAGTTGAAAGACAAGTTTTCCTAAAGGAATTTTAATTTTGAGCTGGCTCATTTAAAAGGTTTCTATGAAGTATGTGTGTTCCTAGGCACCCTGGGTCTTGAGAGCTTGTGACCGATAGTTACATTATTATTCTGTAAAGCTTTGTTAGGTAGAAAGAAAGCTCCCTTGTCCTGTGATAATAAGTTAACCTTAATTCAATTAGAAATAATGATATTCATTATAATATTTTATCATTAATTATAAATTATGAATAAAGATTTTAAGTCTAATCATGAATCATTTCTCTGTCATATGCTGTATACACACATAGCTTACCAACTCTTTGTCATGGATAATTTTGGGATGGAATGGGAGTCAGCTTCAAAATGGCATGCGAAGGTATGTTGAAGGTAAAATAATAACAAAATATCTATAGCTCTTTGAGACTTGTAAAACACTAGATCTTCACAGCAATCCTGTGAAGTAGATGCTGTTACCAATAAGAAAACTGAAGCTAGGGGCAGCTAGGTGACCCAGTGGATAGAGTACTGGTCCTGCAGTCCAGAGGACCTGAGTTCAAATCCAGCCTCAGACACAACACTTACTAGCTGTGTGACCCTGGGCAAGTCACTTAACCCCAATTGCTTCATGAAAGAAAGAGAAAGAGAGAGAGAAAAGAAAGAAAAGAAAGAAGGAAGGAAGGAAGGAAGGAAGGAAGGAAAGAAGGAAGGAAGGAAGGAAGGAAGGAAGGAAGGAAGGAAGGAAGGAAGGAAGGAAGGAAGGAAGGAAGGAAGGAAGGAAGGAAGGAAGGAAGGAACTGAGGCTGAATGACTTGTCCAAGTTCATACAGTTAGCAAATGTCAGGAGCAGGATTTTCACTCAGGTCTTCCTAGCTCAGTATCCAGTATGCTGTCCACTGGGGATGTGTGTAAACACCTGGGTTTCATCCTAGTCAATTGGCATTAGTGACTTTGTAAATTCTCTGTCCTAAAAACCATGATAATGTTAAACAGTGATAACATTCCTTGGAATCTATATATCCTAAACTTTCTTTTTTCAACAATTCTTTGCTTCCTTCAGAAAGTTCCACCTGTAATTGGGCTTGTGGCAAGCTCAAGAGACAAGTGGCTGCTAACCAAAGAGTATGTTTTTCAGGTTATTGAAATGTGCTGGTTAGGGGTGGCTAGGTGGTGCAGTGAATAGAGCACTAGCCCTGGAGCCAGGAGGACCTGAGTTCAAATTTGACTTCAGACACAACACAAAAACTAGCCATGTGACCTTGGGCAAATCACTTAACCCCAATTGCCCTATCTTCCCCCACCCCCCAAAAAAAAAAGAATAATAACTGAATCTGTGATTTTATTCCGGCTGAAGAAATGCCCTCTACCAAGGCAGGTCAGCACCTCTGTAACTTATGGTCTTTGAGTAGGAATTCTTAACCTGAAGTTCATGGACCTCCAAGGTATCTGTGGATACATTTCTTGGGGTCTAAAAACTTGAATAAGAGAAAAAAATCTCTATAACTAATTTCATTTTCAATCATATGTATTTTATTTTATGCATTTAAAAACATCATTCTGGGAAAGGATTCCTAGGCATTCCCCAAGGGGTCAGTGACACAAAAAAAGTTTAAAAACTTTTATCTTTTTTTTTGTTTGGGGCTTTTTTGGGAGGCAATTGGGAAGAACTTTCATCTTAAAGAGTTGCCTGAAAAAAAAAAAAAAGAATATGGGGCAGCTAGGTGGCACAGTGAATAGAGCACTGGCCCTGGAGTTAGGAAGACATGAGTTCAAATCTGGCCTCAGACACTTAACACAAAACTAGCAGTGTGACCTTGGGCAAGTCACTTAACCCCAATTGCCCTACCTTCTCCTCTCCAAAAAGCAAAAAAAAGAGTTGCCTCAGGGCACTAAGATCACAATACATGTCCAAGGCTGGAGGAGAACCCAAACATTCATGGTCAGCGCTCTGTCTATTACACTACTTTGTCCCCTGTAACATAAAGGGAAGACATTTGAGAAAGTTGACATTGCTGCAGTTCCCACTGCTAGTAACTCCCACCTAGGGTTGGAAGAGTGTTGCTAGAGGGTCTACCAAACACATCCTTGGCCCATGGTGGACAAGAAGATCAACATATGGGATGAGAAGTATGGGATGAGATGTTAGGTAGAGGGAGAGAAGAGTGGACACTGGCTAGCTTTCACCCCCTTCTCATCCAGTTACTGTCAAGAAGCCTTTCATTTGAGTTCTTTTGTCTGTCCTAGCAAGGAGGGAGCATTATCTGGTTTAACTAACTCCCTGCTGGTAGTTTCCAGGGAGTGAGGAGTAGTGATGGTGGGGGAAATGGAATCATTCTGGGAAATAATTTTTTCTTCTTGATTCCCTTCCCATGCCAGAGGTGGAAAGCTAAGTAGTAAAACATGCAAAGAAACATGAGATGCTGTGTGTTGAGAAAATTCTGCACATGTAACTTCTATATATATGACCAACATAAATAAAAAAATTACTGAAATATTCTGTGCCTCTTCAGAGATTGAGCTTGATACAGAAGAATCTGATACCATAATCTTGATAGTAGGGAATGGCGTTGTAAAAATCCTTCCAGAGAGGAGGAAGCCTTTCTCAGGTAACAAAGTAAGGAGGCTGGCTAAAATAGCTAGTTAGATTATTAAGCCTAAAACACCTGGCCTGCTTTTAACTGGCTCTTCTATTGAGGGATTCTTAATTTTTGTGTTTGTGTGTGATAGATCCTCTGGGCAATCTGGTGAAGTCTATGAACCCCTTCTCAGAATAATGTTCTTTAAGCACACAGAATAAAATTCATAGCATTGCCAAGGAAACAAAGTATGCTGAAACAAAGATGTGATTTTTTTTTTCCTATCCAAATTCATAACCCTCTGAAATCTAGTCATGAATCCCTTGTGACTCTATGGACCCTAGCTTAAAAAACCCTATTTAGATGAATGTCTTGGGGACCTGAGTAATCCAGATAAATGTCCTCATGTGAACTTCAATTTTATGTAAAAACAGTTCTAATAAGGAGATAATTGATAGATACCCACCAAATATAAAATGTCTGGCCCAAGTGTGGCCTGGACAGACAGATACTTGATCTGGGATCTGACTCATCACATCTCGAGAGGAGCCTGATTTCCACCTTCAATGGAGGGAGCAAAAGGAGGGTTGTGACAAAAGGAAGCTTGCTCCTTCATGCTCATCTCCCAAGAGCAGTATTGGGCTACAATTATACCCACCTACCAGACGTCAAATAAGGGTATTTGATCTGCCATGTTCCATATGCCCTTGACTGTCAGTGCCTGATTCGCTGAGTAAAGAGATTTAATCTTGCTGGGAGAGCTTTGGTTTCAGCTGTATTTCTTTAGTGCCACCTAGAGTTTAATAGAGGTGAGACTTCCCTTAAGTTCCTGAGGCTTTTCGCTACCCCTTTCAGAGGTTTGTTTCCGTTGTTTGTCCTTTGTTCTCGAAGAGCACCAAGGCATCAGGAAGGTGATGCCAGGACTTGCAAGTGAATTAGATTTAAGTGAGGGAGGGCTGTGCAAGGGCACCAGCTTCACTTTCTCCCCCGGAGTCATCTGAGTCCAGGGGCAAGATACAGATCAGGATGACTGAATATGGCCCTAAGATGTAGTGGAGACCTTGGCCTTCTTAATTTAAGGTCTGTCCAAGATCTCAGTTTGACTGAGGTAGCACCCATTCAGTGATTACAGCTAGGTAAGAAACGAGGCAAAGACTAGCCTCTTTTACCTAATTAAAAAAAAAAATCAATCTGGGACTGGAATACACTCAGGTTTCTGGCTAAAACAGAAACCATTGCTATATTAAAGATAGAACCGACAATATTTCTGCAGTTGCTTTCCTATAAAGGAAAAGTTGTCGTGATCTGGTTGGACAATGCAACATCCTGAGAGTGAATAATTGTCTAGGCTTGTAAGTAGTACCCAGAGAAAATCAGCTCCGTGAGTTTTGCAATCCTCTAGATTAAAGAAAACTACTAGCCAATTCAATCATGACAGGAAGTACTTAAAGAAGGAAGGAAGGATTTATTAAGCACTTAATAGATGCCAGGCATTCTGTTAAGTGCTGGGAATACAAGTACAAGCAAAAAGAAAGACAGTCCTTTTAAATGATTGGTTTGAGAATAGAAGGGATAGAATGATCAAACAAGGGTTAAGAAGGATCACATAAGATAAAATAGATAATTTTGTTTATATATATATATATTTAAAGTTTTGCAGAAACAAATCCAATAAAGTTAAATTTTTTTTTGCCTTTTGGAGTTAAGTTACTTAACCTAATTTGAGATTAAGTAACTTGTCCAAGGTTGCACAGCTAGTTATTTTGTGTGGGTGTTAAGTGTCTGAGGCCAGAGCCGAACTCAGGTTCTCCTGACCTCGGGACCAGTGCTTTACTCACTGTGCCACCTAGCCACTGCTTAAATTAATTTTTAAAAAGTGAAATAATTAGGAAAAATCTTTCCAATGTGTTTCTCTTATAAAAGTCTCAATTCCAAGATATATAAAGAACTGATTTAAATTTCTAAGTATAAGAGCTATTCCCCATTCATAAATGGTCTAAGGATATGAATAGGTAGTTCTCAAGGGAAAAAATAACAACTCAGGCTATGTATAGCCATATAAAAATGTTCTAAATCACCAATTAGAGAACTACAAATTAAAGAAATTCCAAGATTTCTACCTCAAATCAGAGTGGGAAAGATAACCAAAAAAGAAAAAGATAATAAATATTGGAGGGGCTATGGGAAAACAGGAACATTGATGCATTGTTGATGGACCTGTAAAAGTGCAACCATTCTGGAAAGCAATTTATAATTACACAAAAAAGTTACTAAATAGTGTATATCCTCTGATTCAGTTATACCACTGCTAGGCCTGCACTCAAAAGTAATAAAAGAAATAAGAAAAGGTCCTATGTGTAAAAAAAAATTTGTAGCAACTCTTTTTGTGGTGGCAAAAAATTAAAAAGTAAAGGAGATGCACATCAATTGAGGAATGGTTGAATAAACTATATATGAATATGATGGGACACTTTTGTACTATAAGAAAGGAGAAAATACATGACTTCAAAGAGATGTGGAAAGACTTTTACAAACTGACACAGAAAAAGAAAAAGTTATACTATATTAATTAAAAGTAATATATGTTAACTATATAATCAAAATACTGTGTTAATTGAAGCTAATACTACATACAAAAGTAATATTATAAAAATGAACAATTTTAAAGACATAAACTGATGAAGAGTGAAGTTAGCAGAACCAGAATAATTTGTATACACTAACAACATTTTTAAAATACAATAACAGCATTTAAAATAACTTTGAAAGATCTCAGAACTATGATAAATATAATAACTATCCAAGATTTTAGAGGACAGATACTAACGCATACTACCCACCCCCTCACAGAGAAGTTTTAGGTTTGGGGTACTGAATGTGTTCAGCCAAAGAAGTTATTTGTTTTGCTTAACTATTCATATTGGTTATAAGAATTTTTAAAAATTTTCTCTTTTTCCAGTGGGGTAAGGGTGAGAGGGAAAGAAAATGGGTTTTGGATCAGTAAAAATCACTTTAAAAGTAGAGAGGTGCAGGGACTACCACAGCTGTTAAATGTTGTATGTATTTTGTTGTTAGCTTTGCTTAATTGTTTTATTTTGTTAGATGAGAGCTCTCATATTGCAATGTAAAAACTAAACATGTAAACAAAAAAGTTTTTCAAAAATGGGAAAGACTTTGCCTGACTGGCAAAAATGGTAAGGACTAGCAGACAAGCAGTTAGCAGATGTTTCTAAATAGACCAATGATATAAAAGTCTATAGTCCAGAGTTGTGAATTACTCTGTGTACATGGGTTTTCTCCTTCGTGTACTTCTCTTTCAGGTTTCTGTGTGTGCCTACTCTCCCCTTTAGATACTGAGTGCATTGGTGACAAAGTTTGTCCCAAGTTTATGGCTTGTGATGTATTTATTATTCCTGTATTTGCTTTAATATAAGACGGCTGTGGGGCTGCTAGGTGGTGCAGTGAATAGAGCACCGGCCCTGGAGTCAGGAGGACCTGAGTTCAAATCCGGCCTTAGACACTTAACACAAAAACTAGCTCTGTGGCCTTGGGCAAGTCATTTAATCCCAATTGCCCTTCAAAAAGCAAATATATATATATATATATATATATATATATATATATATGAGGGCTGATTTGTTATTTTGTACCTTTTGCCCTTTTTTGCAAAGAAAGTGTTAATATTTAATATCTAAAAAGTGTCATCATTGTGAGTGACTGATTTGTACAAATGGAAGCATATAGATTAGGGCTTGAGAGCAAATGCATTAAGTAGGGGGCATCTATTACTCCACAGCAGGGTTATCCCTTATATCCCTTATAGAATTTAAATGTAATCTTGAATATAACCATGTGATGTTGATTCTTCTTGGGGAATCTAGACCTACCAGTGTGAGGGCAGTTTGGAATGAATGAGTCAATACAGAGAAGCAGGGAGTTCACACACCCACATGATAGGTACAGGTACAGAAATCCTGTTAAAGTGTTAAAGAAAAAGCAAAAACAATCCATGCCTTTAACAACCTTAAATTCTAATGGGGTAAACAATATGAACATACATAAGTTCTATTATAGGAGAAGCCTACTTCAGGTTCAAGATTTAAAATGGAAAAAGTACTCAGAGCATAAAAAAATTGAATAATTTTATTTTAATTAATTAAAAAGGATACAAGGTTAAAAGAATACTACTTAGCTTAGAGAATCAACACCAGAAATAGGCAGAAAAACATTCCTGAGAGAAGCAAGACAAGAAGCTACTGACATTAGCCTTTCCTGGACTGAGTCCTTTATATCTTTTTTTTTTTTTTAAAGCAATCGAGGTTAAGTAACTTGCTCAAGGTTACATGGCCAGTTATTTTTGTGTGGGTGCCGAGTATCTGAGGCCAGAACTGCTCCCAGGTCTCCTGACACTGGGGCTCGCACTCTTGCTCACTGCGCCACCTGGCTGCCCCTATATTATTTTCTTTTCTTTTTAGGGCTGTTGGGGTTAAGTGACTTGCCCAAAGTCACACGGCTAGTAAGTGTGTCAAGTATCTGATGCCGGATTTTGAACTCAGGTCCTCCTGACTCCAGGGGCGGGGCTCTATTCACTGCACTACCTAGCAGCCTGGAGACCTTTATATCTTAAGGAGCAAAGGAACAAAATTACCTCTGAGTTCTCTTAAAGGACCAACCCAGCCTACTTAGGCAACAAGGTATTCCTACTACCATAGGTACATACATGATACATAATAGAGTAAATGGAAAGTAGTCTTGGAGGAGAAAGCTCTATCATCTGGGGATCTTGGGAAAGGCCTCCTGTAGAAGGTAGTGCTCAAGATAAGTCTTAAAGGAAGCCAAAAATTCTCAAAGACAGAGATGAGGAAAGAGCTTTTCATGTCTGGGATAAAACCTGTACGTGGGTGTATATATATATATATATTATATGTGTGTATATATGCATATATGTATACACACACATATATAGTGGAGGCAAATTGACTTTGATGCTCCTTAGCATCATAAGATCATAGATTTTGAGTAAAAAAAAGAGACTTTAGAGGTTGTCTATGTAGTAACCCCCATTTTGTGAACATCCCCCATCTTTCCCCATCACTGGAGAGCTGCCTAGGAAACCTGCCCAAAACCCAACAATGCCTGTCCAGGCAGCAAACATGCCAAGTAAACTTGCCCAAGCCTGCTACCTGAAGCCCATACCCCTCCCTCCACTTCTGTCCAGTTCTCAAAATAGATTTGGGAACTTTCCAGTGGTGTAACAAACTGATCCCTAGACAACAATCATTAAGCAATGCTTAATTGCTTTAAAAGCTTTGGCTTCTGTATTTTCCTTGCTTGCTGTTAGTGACATTTGTTGTTGACATTTATGTTGTGGCTTTTGTCTATATAAACCCCAAGATGTATATGCTCGGGGCTGCCTGATTTGGGTACATGACCCCTGGCAGTCCCTGGGTTAATTATGCTCCACAATAAATTCCATTTAAAATGATTAATGGTCTCCCCTCGCAATTTCACTTTACAACAGTCTATCCCAACCTCCCCATTTTATAGATGAGAAAACTGAGACCCAAAGAAGTAACTGACTTACCAAGAAGTAAATGACTTACCAAATGACTTCCAGAAGCAGTAGATAGCCCACCAAGAATTTGAACTCAAGTCCTCTGAATTTCACTTCATCACCCCTTGACTGCTTTGAGTACCTATTTTATTGGATTTTTTTTTTGGAGGGGAGAGGGCAGGGCAATTGGGGTTAAGTGACTTGCCCAAGGTCACATGGCTAGTAAGTGTTAAGTGTTTGAGGTCAGATCTGACTCCAGGGCCAGTGCTCTAGTCACTGCGCCACCTAGCCACCCCGTTCAAGTACTTTTTGATTCTTACAAATGTGAATTGAGCCTGACTCCTCCTAATAATTAGAATCTGGAGACTGGCATGGGATATAACCACAATTTATGAGATTATTTCTATTGGAAAAATTGTCCCCAGTTCTGCACAACTAATTTACAAATAAGCTTTTCAAACAAATACATTTTATAATACAATTTATAATGCATTTTATAATTTACAAACTTTTCAAACAAATACATTTTATAAGCTGAGGACAGTCCATAGTTCTTTTTAAACACTAGTAGAAATAAGGCTCCCTTATGTGGAAGTGATATATCTTTATGCTTCTCTGTTTAAAGGGAAACTAATGTATCCTTTAAAAAAAAAAAAGACATAGTACCCTGTTAGGTTGGATAATATGACACACTCAGTCCAGAGTCGTAATTTAACTATAAGAACTACACATTGGAAATGTCAACTTCTATCATCATTTTGTCCTTTTAATCCTCCTATCTGTATTCTGTTTTTCTGTGGCAATTTTTAGTAAATCTCTCTGAGGAGATACAAGAAAACATGTCTGTGCTACAAGAATCCAATTACATGGCTTTTTCATTTGAGTTCTAAGCCTGGGGGTATTGTGGAAGGGAGAGAAAACAAAGATGATTAGAAGCTTGAAACTCAAACATGTTATTTCTTCAACATTGCTGCCTATCTAGCCAGAGAAATAATGACTGTAATCGCATGTCCCCATACCAATGATTAGTCTGATGGACTTAGAGGGAAACTGCCTGGGGGGGGGGAATACAGGCACACAATTAGAAAAGAAGAAATTGTTAGCAAAATTTATTCTTATAAATTGATAATCAATTAGTTTCTCCCTAGAAACTAGACTGGAAATAACCCATGGCAGCTTGTCTAGCTTATTCCTAAATTCCAAATTCACAGATTTTCCTCTTTTATCCTGTTGGTGCCTTTGCTGCTTTTTAGTTCCATGAGATTTGTTATTTCCCATTTTATAAACAACTTAAGTATTGGGCATATATAGGATGTCCCAAAAGTCTTGGTGTAGTTTTTAGCTTTAACAACTATTTAATAACCATTAAAGCTTAAAACTGTGCCAAGACTTTTAGGACACTCTATTTTTACAAAAACACACACACACCCCTTGACTTTTTCCAGAATTGTTTTTTCATTTTAATCTCCTCTCCACTTAATTTTTTTTCTTTTAAGCTTTTATTATTATGTTTCAGTATATTTTTAGGTTCCTTTCCCTATAACATTTAAAATGTCTAATGTGTATAAATTATTTCAAGGTAGCATTATTTTAGATTGTTTTTTTTTTTACAAAAGCTATTTTTCCAAACACTTAATGTAATTCTTACTTCTAAACATTTATATTATTATTCCTATTTAGTATCTTACCTTCTTTTAGAGTTAATGTTAGTCTACAAACAAATGGCACTAATAGAATTACATTTTAATTTTTTGAGCTATCAAGCATTTTTTTTTCTTTCTCCCTTCCTCTTCCCCCTTCCCCCAAAAGTGGTGGGAAAAATTAAAAATGAAACTATTGTAACAAATGTGCAAAAAAGAATTCCCATATTGGCATAAGGCAGAGAGAGGTAGTGAGGTGTAATGGATTGGGAACCAGTCCTGAAGTCAGTAAGAATTGGGTTCAAATCCTGCCCCTAAAATCTACTGGTTTGGGTGACTCTCAGCAACTACCTTAAGCTTTCAGTCCCACCAAGCAACTTTCTAGAATTATATGCTATTAAACTGTTGCATATCTAAATTGGTGAAGGGAATTTCTTCATTGGGAAGTCTCTATGCCAAAGAGATCACAGATTTGATCTCCCAAAAAGACACTGTGAAAAAATAAAATATTATATAGATACTAATTAATAATAAACAAAAAAATCTTTCTTAAATCAAGGGTTGGGAAGAGTTTATGGAAGTATAATCCATGTTCCTTAGATGTTCATGTACTCTAATTTCTGTATTTTAAGGCATAAAATTTATCCCATCCTCTACAGACATATCCCCCAGGCTACTAGAGGGCCAGAACTTGGCCAATCTAGGTCGTCGCTTGATCTCTCTCAAGCAGCACCCATCCTCAACCTCTAATCAGATCATGTCTTTACTACATATGCCCATTTTACCTCAACTTTTAGGTCTTGCTCACCAAATTTTTTTTCTTCCTGAAGTATACACCCTGCCATCTTTTCCTGTCCAAGTATGCCACATCTTTTAAGTGTTGTAGGTAAGAATAAATCTCTAGAAATTCATGGATCCATAATTTCATATATCTGGGTTCCCCATCCACCAATGTAGGTCACAACCTTTTGCCTGTCTTAGAAGATGGTCTTCATGCATTTCTGGGGCAAAAATGAACGAATGAACAAAACACTTTCTGATGAGCTATTCCCCGGGTGATTAGCTTATCCAACCAGCTAGGCAGTGTTTGGAGGAGAGACCCATAGTACATTTTGGTACCTTACTAAAGACCTTTCTAGTTTTGTAGGGCTTGACAGAGTATGTGCCCTATGGCCATAGGTTTTGGGAACCCAAGGTCACCTTTGCTCCATAATGAGGCATCAGAGTCAGACTTTAGTAGAGAAATGATTTAATAGCTCATGCATTAGTTGAAAAATAAGAAAAAGTTTAAAACCTGATATATTAATAACTATAATAAAGCAAAGTTTGCATTAATAAATCACTAATAAATTTTTGTCATGTCGTGTGAATATAATAGTTTATTATGTTAATGGAACTAGCTATTTCCACTGAAGTAAGAACTGTGTTAAGTATGTTCTTAATATTTGTTGGATTATATCTGCAAAACATTACCAAGTTGATAGGATACAGGTAAAGGGATAGAAGTTGAACAAAATGACCTCACAAAGATAAAGAAAAAGATTCTGTGCCGCCTGAGAGGCATTTATAATGGCAAAGGATGACTCTTATCCAGGCTGAGACCATGCCATCACCCTGGAAGGGAAGATAGAAACTTCAAACACAAGTGGGGCTTGATTGTACTAAAATAGAGCAATACCCATCTGGACTTTTTTTTTAAGAGGATCTAGTAAGATGGGGTTTGGAGGTATTTCTACTGCATGTGCATACGTACACAGCAGAAATTGTTTCTTATTTTTATATATTAATTTATTTTTACAAGCTTTTCTTTCTCCCTCCCATGACTTGTTCTGCCCTACCCAAAGGAATGATAGAAAAGAAAAACAAAAATCAAAATCCTCACAGTAAACATGCAGAGTTTGGCAAAACAAATTCCCACATTGGCTGTGTCCAAAAATGCATGTCTCATTGTGGATTCTAAGTCTGTCACTTTACTGGCAAGAGGTGGGTAGTGTGATTCATCTTCAGTCCTCTGGACTCATGCATGGTTTATGATCACATAAATCAGAGTTCTAAAGTTACAGCAGAAATTTCAAGTGTGTTTCACTTGTGACCCTCTGCTTTTCATCAGGGTTTAACTCTTTGAATTCAGGTGGCATGTATGAACTGGGTGGATACACATGTCTAAAAAGGACTACCTCCTGTGGTAAGGAAAGAGAAAGTCTCAGACTCACTCTACCAAGTCAGCAAAACTCAGGCCAGATTTCTTAATAAGCTGTTCGTACATTGACTTGAGAAGATGGAGGTCACACCTCTGTCTTATTCCCACTGCAACAAGACAAAAAGGGATTCTTTTTCTCTTTGGCAGACAGTAGGCACTTAATCAAAGCTTGTTGATTGATTGATTAATTGAATACAGACAACCAATTTGCTGGATTTCCAATCCCATTGGAAGAAAAACCCAAGGAGTGACACTAACTCATAAAGAATGAAGGAAAATAGGAATCCAATACCATAATAAGTGCTGAAGGCCAATTTTGCAGTCCTGTATCATAAATGTTTTACACTGATGATGAGACTTTTATTTGGCTTCTTCAGAACTAAGGCAATTGGTCTTGAGATTACCAGCATTAGAAGAGGACCTTATCTAAGAGACTGATTTCATTTACCAAAGTTAGGAAGGACTTGGAAATAACTGTCCATTATGCTGGGCTAAACAGTTGCTGTATCTGTGCATTGGCCTTCTGCCTACACTATAACCTATAAAATGTACCATGGTAGGTTTGTGTTCATCCATCTGCTCCAAATTTGCCATGCTCTTTGCATGTAACTATGGCTGCCCTCTACAAAGTGAGCTTATACTTAGCCAAAATCCATTTGACTGTAACACCAATAGCAGCTTCTAAAAACCTATAGTTTTCTACAGCCAGTTTCACCTAAGCAAACTTTAATCTCTTTGCTATAGAATTATACTTGGCCTCTGTGCTCATGTTTCTACCCGACAAGCACTTTCCTTAAACTTGAAAGACTCTACTTCTGAATCTTCTCTGCCTAGACACCGATAATATGAATGAATTAATGTTGATATTTGTATGCTAGATTTGATGTTTCTTAGTTAAAAGACTCTTGTTTAGTTAATGAACCTTTAAAAATTGAGATTACATGTCTTAATTGTAGGAATTTCTGAGCTAACAGAAGGATAAATTTAAAATTCACCTCTTCCAACATGAATAACCTTTCTGAATAACCTCACTCATGTGGTTCTTTCTACTATTTGAAATCCTTCAGTACTTTTGACTAGTCTGTACCATATACCCCCATTTAAGTTGTATACATTTTGCCATGTTCTATAGTTGTTTTAGAGGTATATGTATTATCTTCAACCTTAGATTATAAAGTTCTTAAGAATATGCATTTTAAGTGCTTTTTTAATCCATTGGGTCAAGTAAAGTATTGAGAAACGTTAGTAGGCATGCTGAAGCCATAATAATGGAGGTGTTCATAGGAAGAGTGGGAAAGATTGGAGAAATGGCCTCATGCAGGTGATAGCAAGACTTATAGAAAGTTTTCTATTGTTTCCCTGTCTTGAAAGGGGCAACCTGCTCTTGGCTGACCACAGACATAACTATGAATTGTCACTGAATTACTGGAAGACATATTGTAGGAATTAACAGTCCTGGAAGCAAACTTTATTCAGGATTAAAATAGTATAAAGGAAAGAAGGCCCAGAAATGTTATGTAAGAACAGTGCAATTTCCAAATCAACATTTGGCAGAACACAGTTTACAATAGGTGCCCACAGGTGTCCTTTTATCTTGCTTCCACAGTAAATTTAGCTGGCTTTGAAGAGTTGCCTGAGTCCTCTATAATGAATACTCTTTTGTTAACTCTAACTTGCATATGTAGAGAAGCACCTGTTTGCAAGACAAAAAATACTGGAATAGAAACAGACATGAAAATAAAAAACCCCACATATATGCATATGTATATTTCTATGTATTTGCATATCTTTGTTTATATATGTGCATGTGTGGGTATATTTGTATTTCTGTGTATATAATGTATATACATGTGTGGGTATGGGCGTGGGGATGTGTGGGGGGTGTGTGTGTGTGTATGTATTCCCAGAGGTTGTCCCTAAAATATTAAGCTTTAGTAGATTAAAACTACACTAAGTGTTTTAGAACATCCTGTATCCATCCATCCATTCATTTATATACCCATGTATGAAAGGGGATATCTCTCCCTATTATGGAAATGTAAAAAGTGTCAACGATATCTGTATTTTCTTTCACATACACACATGATAGGGAGACAAAGCTACCTACTATGGAAAAGTAAAGGGTCAGGATGTATCATCTCCCTCCCATCTATGTATCATCTAAAGTCTCCCTCCCCACCCCCTGCCCCTTCTTCTTTCTCACTTCTTTTGTTTGGGGTGAGGTCATTTGTGCTTCATTTCTTTCTCTGTCTTAGAAAGGAGTTTAGAAGACATTTGTACCCATTACTTGGTTCTTTTTTTTCCTCCAGAATTCTTTTTTTTGTGAGGACTGATAGGCTCAGAAACGCTCTTTATTTTTATGCTTTACTAAGAGCTCCAAAACACCCCCAAGCAAGACTAACCTAACGGGATTCTGGGAAATATATCTTTATTGCTTCTTTCTTTCTTCCTGGAGATAATTTTATTGAAAGTTGCAACCATCTTTTCTGTTCCCAGTATTCTCTCTGTGTGTTTGTATATGTTATCACCCTATCATTATCCTTAGTTCGATTCTTCTCCTTCCTGGCTATATTTTTTCCTCTGCATGACTGAAATATATGTTATTTATTATTAGAAATTGATAAAAACCAAGTTCTTAACAAAGTAGTTGTTGGTTGAACTAATTCTCATTCTATGAATAATAATTGACATCTTTACCTTTGAACCAAAAATGATAGAGGTTGAAGGAGTAGATCCATTGACAACATGGGCATTGGAATGGTGATATCATATTGTGTTGGGCACAGACCTACATGATTGCCCTAAGGATAAAATAGCTTTTCTTGTCCATATGGTCTCTTTGTGTTACTTGGAGCAACCGCTTAGGGCCAAATGACCTTCAACCTGCCCCTAATCGGCAAAATGACATTCTCCCATCTCAGGACAAGAGGTTGCCCCCACTAATCAACAGCTGAATCATCAACTATGTGCTATATAGATCATGTGTCCAACTTTCCAGAGGTCACATCTGTGATGCATCACCACCACCCTAGGAAGGGGAAAGCTCTCTGGTTGAGCAATTTCTTGGATCCAGATTCTAAGAAGACTTACCTGGTATGAAATGACTGCCTTGGGGCAGCTAGGTGGTACAGTGAATAGAGCACTGGTCCCGGAGTCAGGAGGACCTGAATTCAAATCCAACCTCAGACACTTGATACTTACCAGCTGTGTGACTTTTGTCAAGTCACTTAACCCCAATGGCCTTCCCCCCACTCAAAAAAAAAAAAGAAATTATTGTCTTTCATGTATTTCTGCATTATATTCTTTAGACCTTCCTTATTCCTTTTCCAGTGCAGAATTGCCTTGGTCTCAAGGTCTTTTCCCCCTCAGAGGATTCTATATACCCTAGAAAAATACCTTAGCCACCCCTCAGTTGAAAGACTCCCTTTCCTCTGGGATAATTCAGATAACTCCTTCCCAGAAAGGACTTGGAGACCAAGAGATGGTGTTGGTGGGAGATACTTTGCTTTTTTTTTAATTCTCAAGTATGCAGTTTGTTTTTATTTAGAATACCTTATTAAAATCTACATTTAGAAATTTTTATTTTCATTAATCAGAACCAACCAAAAAAAGTAAAAGCACATGAAAGAAAAAAGAAGGAAATTTCCACTTGATCAGCTTTGGGATAGGAGGAAGAGGAGGAAGATGCACAAGTAGAACTATTCAATAAGTGATGGTTGGGAGAAATACTGGCTATTAGTTTGGGAAAGAAAGGTTGGTTAAAAAGTTGGAACTGGATAAGGGAAAGAGATAGTGAACCAAGAGTGATGGAAGAGAGGCTGGTTGTAATGGAAGATTATATTGGTATACACATATGTACATATGTGTGTGTGTATATATATACATATATATACACATAAACATATAAAATGGCTATCTTCCTAAATAAAAGAACCTCTTCTCCACCACATTCCAAAAAGTACAATGCTTTGTTTTCTAACAGCACAAAAGAGGTAAAATTATTACTTCATAACTATAATTGTATTCTTACTTAAAAGAAAGGGAATCTCCTTGCTGACTTGGTGTAATATTGATGGGATTTAAGATCTTCCCTGCCCTCCTGTGGAGCCCATTAAGGGAAGCAATTTGATGCCTTCTGGCTCTGAGAAGTGTGTGTGTGTGTGTGTGTGTGTGTATAAAATCTGAGTTGATATTTTGCTTTGGGGGCTCGCTTATGAGAAGGATCTTATGATTCCATGGTTGAGATTCTGAGTAACGGTATGTTCAGAGCTCCCTGACTGCTCAGATGTAAAGGCTCTTTCAATCCAGTAAAGTGTATAGTTTCATAGATTCATATAGATTCAGGCAGTCAGACCCCCATCTTAATATCTTTATTTCTCTGCTTGTATTTCCTCTAAAGTTCAGGGTGCTGACTTTTCCCCTGAACTAGTGATTTTAAAAGATTGTTGACCCCTTAAACAGCTATCTTTCCTAGTAAAGCAGATCTAAGAACCTTTGCTAACAGCCATCCTGGGTAAGCCAGTGTGGTTGTTGCTACACTTGGTGGTAATTCTAAATTACTAAATGAAGGTGAGGATGAGTTCTTATTTGGTCCCTGTGGAAGAAGGGGGATGTTACCCCACAGAAGTCTAAGGGGGCAAAGAGTTGGTATCATACCTTTGATGTGGCTCTCAGGGATGGATAAGTTTTGGTAGATGAATCAGGGACCACTGAGTGTTGGGGAGAGCCTCAGTATCAACTGAGATCCCAGGACAGGTTGCACACAAAAGGATTATAACCTCTTAGCTACTTTATAGAGAGAATCTTGCAGTAGGGTGAGGAATTCTAAACCATGCCAGAGGCATCATCATCTATGCTGAGGCCCTGATGCTGTCTCTGCTCATTGTCATCCCCTTGAAGGACATTCACTGTAAACTGTGATGATTTGGTTTCACTAATCAGATGGAAATGATTGTTGAGATCTGAGATTCCATTCTTCCAAAGCAGAGAGGAAAAGCCTAGGATTTCTGACCTGTGTCTTCCTCCATGCATTTTTCTTCTTTTACTTTATAGTGACTTCTTCAGGGGGCTTGCCAAAAATTTTTTGTTGTTCTCTGTGTTTTTTTTTTAATTTTTGTTTTTTCTCTTTTCTTCCTTTAGCACCAACTACCTATACAAGGAAGATTGTCCATTAAGAGCCCTAAAAGCATTCAAATGTTTGAAGATCCTTAGGACCTTGCCACCCTGGGGCAACTCATTCCAACATATACAAGATGCCTAAGCTTTGTGAATCTTTTGCTTTATTTTGTTTTGGTTTTGCCTTTTGAAGGGGGGAATGTAGGTCAATTGGGGTTAAATGACTTTTGCCCAATGTCACACAGCTAGTTTTGTGTTGTGTCTGAGGCTGGATTTGAAACCAGGTCCTTCTGACTCCAGGGCCGGGGCTCTATTCACTGTGCCACCTAGCCACCCCTGAGCTTTGTGAATCTTAAAGCTTTATGTGACTGCTAGTAGTTGTTGTTGTTACACTCTGGTTCTGAATGTGAGTGGCAGAAAGGAGTTTGATAGGGATGAGAAATTGAGAAAGGGACACAATGGGTACCATGTTAAATTTGAAGTGAAGATAAGATTTGGAAATGACTCCAGGTCCAGCACTCATTGTGCCACCTAGCTGCTACAACTTTCAATTTATAGAATAATAACTAAACATAGGGGAAAGGTATATGATTGACAGAGTTTCCTCTCAAGCAAAAAGTTTGTTTTCTAAAGGGAAGGATGAATGTTGGGGGAGAGGTTTAATCTATCTTACGGAAGTAAAAGGTTTTATAGGGCATACTATAATACATACATCTTTTAATTAGCTAATCCAGATGGATAGAAATGGAATAAAACAAACTTCCTGTCAAAGATATTTATTTGCTGCTCTTAATGGATTTTATAAAATGTTATGTTATTCCAAGAGATTTCATTGCATTGAGTTCTCTTTGAAAAATCTAGCAAAAAATAAAATAAAATCCATGTAAATGCCATATACCACACAGCAGAAAAAATTATTCCCAAACCTCAATTCCATTTTCTTCTTTAACACAGTTGGACCCAAGAATGCACACAGTGATACTGAGTAAGTCTAGATAATGCTAACTGCTGTGAGAAACAGAATTTTCATCAAATCTGGGGACTTGGGGAAGGGAGGGACATGTGAATTCTATTTTTTTCTAAATGATACCTCAATAGTAAAATTTCAAATGGTCTTTATGAATTTAATCAGTAAAAAAAAAATCTTATAAGAATTAACATAGGGGCAGCCAGGTAGCACAGAGAGTAAGAGCACCGGCTCCAGTGTTGAGAAGACCTGGAGATCAAATCCCGGGCTCAGACACTTGACACCCACTCAGAAACACCTGGTTGTGTAACCTTGAGCAAGTTACTTAACCCCGATTGCTTTAAAAAAATTTTTTTTAATTTAAAAAAAAGAATTAACATAAGATGTTGACAGTAGTACAATAGTTCATTCTGAGAACATTTCATTTGTCTGTACATATGCTTGTCTAATGAGAAATAGGACATATGAAATAACTCACCAGTGACAGGTGGAAGGTCAGGGTGATGTCTGAAGTGATTAAATAGAATGCTTTACACACACTTTCAAAAAGGGACAGGGTCAAAGTAAAGAACAGAACAAGTAGGGGCGGGATAGGATGGAGGGAAATAAAGTCAATCTTTCACAATATATCTACTATGGAAATGTTTAGTGCAGCTACACATGTATGGCCTATATTGAATTGCTTGTCTTCCCAGTAGGTGTGGGTAATGAGGGAGGAAGGGAAAGAAACTGAAATTCAAAGTTTTAAAATCAAATGTTTTAAAAAAATATATATTTTTTTTACGTGCAACTGGGAAATAAGATGTACAGGCACTGGAGTATGGAGATACATCTTACCCTACTGGAAAGTCGGAGGGGGGATGGGGAAGGATATAGGAGAGAGCAGATTGGGGGAGGGGGTATACAATGGGATCGCTGTTTTGGGGTAGTGGGCGGGGGAGAGTCTGGGAGAAAATTTGTAACTCAAAATCTGGCAGAAATGATGTGAATCAGAGGTTAATAAAGCATTTGAAAAATGAAAAAAAAAAACCTAAAAACATTTTTAAAAGAAAAAAATCATTTTCCAGAGTTCAGTACCAAAAATGAAATTTCCACAGGTGTTGGTAGAGGTGGACTGAGGAGGAGTCCCAAATAACTGAGGTTGGCTTGGAACTGAAAAGAAAACTCCTTCTGTGAACCATGTATATAAAGGAGGAAAAAAGAATTTAACTAGGTGGTTTCTAAGATTTCTCTCAGCTCTAACATCCTTTTTTTTTAAAATGATTTATTAACTTCTGATTTACATCATTCATTTCTGCCAGATTTTGAGTTACAAATTTTCTCCCTATTTTTCCCCTACCCACAGCCCCAAAATTGCAGTCCCACAGGATATCCCCTCCTCCAATCTGCTCTCTAACATATCTTCTCCCATACCACTTTTGACTTTTCCAGGGGATCTCTATGCCCCAGTGCCTGTATAAGCAGTTCAGTATAGGTTGTACATATGTAGCTAATGCAAAACAATGACATAGTATATATATTGTAAAAGACTGACTATATTTCCCTCCCTCCTATCCCACCTCCCACTTGTTCTGTTCTCTACTTTGATCCCATCCCTTTTTTTTTTTTTTTAAGCAATCGGGGTTAAGTAACTTGCTCAAGGTTACATGGCCAGTTATTTCTGGGTGTGGTGCTGAGTATCTGAGCCCGGATTTGATCCAGGTCATCCCGACACTGGAGCCGGTGCTCTTACTTGCTGAGCCACCTGGCCACCCCTAAGCAATTGGGGTTAAGTAACTTGCTCAAGGTTACTCGGCCAGGTGTTTCTGGGTGGGTGCTAAGTGTCTGAGCCCGGGATTCCATCTCCAGGTCTTCTCAACACTGGAGCCGGTGCTCTTACTCGCTGTGCTACCTGGCCACCCCTGATCCCATCCCTTTTCAAAACTGGGTGCTTTCAACTTCCCTCCCCCCCAGCCTGCCCTACTTTCCATCATCCCCCCTCTCATCCCCTTCCCCCCTACTCTCCTGTAGGGTGAGATACCCTATTTAGTGTGTATTTCATTCCCTCCTCAAACCAAATTCAATGGAAATAAGGTTGACCCATTCCCTTTTGCCTTCCTATTCTTCCCCTCCATTGTAACCATTTTCCCTTGCCTCTTCTATATGAGATACTTTACCCCATTCTGTCTCTCCCCATCTCCTCTCATATTCCTCTCTCACCTCTTAATTTCACCTTTCAAGTATCATCCCTTCCTGTTAAATTGGTCCTGTGCCCTCTATCTATGTATACTTGTAAACATTTATACACACATTAACATATGTATTCATATGCCCATATACCCTCATATATAGACATATACATATATTTCTATTCCCTTCAACTATTGAGAAGTTTCACAAGTTACAATTATTGTTTTTCCATGTAGAAATGTTAAGTTCAACTTTGATAAGTTCCTTATGATTTCTTTTCCCTGTTTACCTTCTCATGCTTCTCTTGCTTCTTGTATCTGAATGTCAAATTTTCTATTCAACTCTGGTTTTTTCAACAAGAATGCTTGAAAGTCCTCTATTCCACTAAATAACCATATTTTCCCCTGAAACATGATACTCAGTTTTGCTGGGTAGGTGACTCTTGGTTTTAATCCCAGCTCCTTTGACCTCCGGATTATCATATTCCAAGACCTTTGATCCCTCAGTGTAGAAGTTGCCAGATCCTGGGTTATCCTGATTGTGTTTCCACAATATTCAAATTGTTTCTTCCTGGCTGCTTGTAATATTCTCTCCTTAATCTGGGAATTTTGGAACCTGGCTATAATATTCCTAGGAGTTTTCTTTTTGGGATCTTTTTCAGGAGGTGATCGGTGGATTCTTTCAACCTCTATTTTGCCCTCTGGTTCTAAAACATCAGGGCAGTTTTCTTTGAGAACTTCCTGGAGGATGATTTCTAGGTTCTTACTTTGATCATGGCTTTCAGGTAGTCTTATAATTTTAAAATTATCTCTCCTGGATCTATTTTCCAGGTCAGTGGTTTTTCCCATGAGATATTTCCCATTGCCTTCTATTCTTTCATTTGTTTGGATCTGTTTAACAGCATCTTGATTTCTAATAAAGTCATTAGCTTCTATTTGCTCCAATCTAATTCTGAAGCAATGATTCTCCTCATTGAGCTTTTGAGATTCTTTTTCCATCTGGCAAATTTGGCTTTTTAAGGCATTCTTCTCCTCATTGCCTTTTTGAGCCTCTTTTGCCATTTGAGTTAGTCTATTTTTTAAGGTATTATTTTCCTCAGTCAAGCTCTTGACTCTCATTTCATAATTTTCTTGCATTGTTCTCATTTCTCTTCCCAATTTTTCCTCCACTTCTCTTATCTGGTTCTTAAGGTCCTCTATAGCCTGTAACCAGCTCATAATTTTCCTTTGAAGCTTTTGGTGCAGGAGTTCTGAGTTCACTGTCTTCCTCATGTTCCATGCTTTGCTCCTTTTTGTCCCCCAAATAGGAGTCTAATGTTGGAATCTTCTGTGTGCTTTGTTTCCTTTGCCTGGTCATGTCGCCCCTCAGTCACTTGACCCCTGGGCTTTTTGCCACAGTAGGACTCTGCCACCAGACAGGGGAGCTTTCGTCCCAAATGCTGAGGTTTTCTCAGCTGCCAGAGGTATTAGATGGGTGCCCTCTCTGAGGCTTCTACATGCTCTGGCAAGCTGGACACACTCCCCAGGACCTCCACCCTAGACTGCAATCCAGATCCAAGAAGGTTAAAGCAAGAGTGATTACCCCTCAGACTGGTTCTTGGTCCCCCTACACTCTGCAGGCCAGGAGCTGAAGCTGCAAGGTGGCACTGACTGAGCCAGCGTCTCAGCTATGCACTCCCACTTACTGGGTCTCAAAGTCCAGACTGCACTGACCTCTCACTTTGTCCTTCGAATCTATGTGTTGATAAATCTGGAAATGGCCACAGCTGCTGCTGATCTGGAGTCCCTCCAGCCAGCAGCTGGTCAGGCCTGCCCTGGGGCTAAAGCCTTGGCGTAGGGCTGGGCATGGCTCCCAGAGTGCTGCACTGGCCAATTCCTGACAGCCTCTCAGTGGGAGGTTAGCTTCTCTGTGTCATTTTGTGGGTTCTGCAGCTCCAAAGTTTGTTTAGAGTACCCTTTTTACATGTATTGGGGAAGGTGGAAGCCAGAGGCATGGGGAGGTCCTGCTTCTACTCCGCCATCTTGACTCCACCCCCTCAGTTCTAACATTCAATGACTAAGTATATATCTCTCTGACTAAGTTATAAACATATGAAAAGAAGATGCAGACAATGAAGCCAGGAAGGGTGAATATTCTGGGTCTTCAAACTGGATCCTGAATGTATGAAGTGGTTGGGGGTTGAAATGAAAAGAACCAAAGGAACTGTTTGAAAGATCGGTGCTGAGAAAGCAGGATGATTTGATCCTAGGACTAGGAAGGACAACCAGTTAGGAAAATCTTGACAGGGAGCTGTGGATTAGAGTTGCTGACCTAGGTTTATGTGACTCAGGAAGAAAGCCTAGTGAAGAATTATTTCTCTCAATGGAAAACCAGACAAGTATGTTTAGGCCAGGCACTTCCCAGGAGTTCAGTTTGACATCAAAGATAAAACAGAGAAACAAGAGATATGAAAGTTCTTATTTACGTAGTGACCAGGAAAATTAAGAGCAAGCTCAATGTGGGTTGCAATGAAACCAAGACATAAAACAACGTCTGTGTTGTTAACCATTGTTTTAATAATCTTCATTAAGATGCACTCCATGAATAATCCAGAGTTCCAACTGGCAGAAAGTATGACTCAAGATGTCCTTACGCTGTGACAAAGTAATAGTATTGTATTTTAAATATCTCATGGAGGATTTGTATTGGTCAGTATGGAGAGAGAGATCATAGAAAGAAATAAAGGGGAAATTGATCTGAAGGTTTGGGGGTTTTAGAAAGTTTCCTCCTTGCCATGACACCCTCATAGATAATGAAGTCAAAGTAAAGTTGAGTGTGAAAGGAATAAAGATGAGACAGGGATCCCCAGGGAATGATGATGCTGATGGAGGCCAGAGAGGTAAAGAGTAGTTGCCAAACAATTGATCACTTGGAAGATGCCTTTGGGCATAATGTCACCCAGTCCTGGACCATGTTGTTTCCTCCCATCTGATCCACAGCTCTTGCCATATTTACCATTTGAATCTTCTTTCATATAAGATAATGCATTTTTTAATGCACAATGTACCTGGGACAGGGAGAGGGATTGGCCCCATGATTTCTTTAATGTGTGAAATTCTAACATGCCTGTTGTAACTTTCTCTAAAATTAGACTTGTGGAGAATTTGCCTGGAGCATTGCCCAGGGTCACACAACCATGATATGTGGTTTGTATCTGGGTTCCAAGACCTGGTCTCTAAAATTATGCCTCTCTCAGCAAATTATAGCACATATATTGCCAGTTATTTCACCTTTTTTGGTTGGGGAAAAATAAAAGAAACTTTTGGGTTTCACAGGTCTAGAATACTGGGAAGCATTCTGTTGGGGAATATCTTGGACAAAGGCATCCCAGACCCACAGCCCAACTTCTACAAATGACCTGCAGCCCTCTTACCTGGATAGACACCCAGTTTAAATGAGCACAAGCTTCTCCCAGCAAAAGCAGGCAAAACCCAAATATTCTTTTAAAAAGAATTCTGAACATAGGGAAGGCAATATATATTATTTTCTTCATTCTTTGGGAGAGGAATGACTTGATCTTCAAAAATGACTTTTTTTTCCTAAAATGATTTTACAGAGAACTCTCAGCTCCCTGAAGAGAAGGCAACTATCAAAACACATTTCCTAGCACTCATGTTCAACCCCCAGTGGTGCCTTCAGACAGCAAGGCCACATTACAGAGACTGGAAACTCATGTCTTCTACATGTCTTCTGGGAAATAAGTAGGAGATGCAGACCACTAGGTAACATTTCACCTGGCTTTAACCCAGGAATTCAAATGGTTTCCTCACGATTATAGATCAGGGAAGGAAAATAGATTGGGTGGTAGCAAAAAAAAAAAGACCATGGAGATGTGGAGGGCTATGGTAATCAACACCAGTTTGCATTCATGGATGAAGCTTTTGTGGAATTGAATATTAGCACTGGGAAGTCATTATAAAATGTTCAGGAAAAGCTGAGGTCATTGTTTTGAGAATCATATGTATCATTTGACATGTTGTGTCCAGATTTTCACCACATAAAATGTAGTAAAAAGTCAGCAATTTTATCTGATAAATTTCTACTGCAGAAACACTAAACTAAGTATTCTTTTTTTCATGAGATCTAAAGTATATCTGGTTTGAGAGTCTATGTAGTTCAAGGATTAGAACTATATTTTCCCTCTTTTAAAAAAATTAATGATTTTTTTGTTTTGAAATCATTTTCATTTCTTAATATAGCTGTCTTCTGTGTCCTGGTGTCCTCCCTTATGGCAAAGAATAAAAAAGAAAAAATGACAAAATCAGAACAAAACCAACCAACATATCCAGTGAGTCTGATAGTATAAGCAAAACACAACTCTGTTTTCAAAAAACTATTAAATCTATTTCGTTATTAATTCCTCACAACAACCTTCTGAGATGTTGTTATTCTGATTTTTTCAAAAAGGACCACTCAAGGTTAAGTAACTCACTCAGGTTCAAAGACTGAGAAAATGGTAGAGTCAGGATGTTTCTCTTGTACATAAAAAGCAAGCATTCGATTTTCTGTCATGTTTTCTCTTCCTTTCACTCCTGCCTGAAATTCTTTGTCATTGCTCTCTCTACTCATGATGTGTCCTGTCTGTTCTAAAGCAGTTACCTTGGAAATGGCACTAATTTTAGGAAATGATTGACTGCAAAGATTTTCTTGTCTCTGTAGGTTTTGTGGAAGTCATCTGGACAGAATCTTGGGCTGTGGAAGAGCCCAGCAACAAGACTGACAAAATAGTGGGACTGAATGATAATCCCTCCCCTTACCCCCAAGAACATATTACTTTGGGTGGGAAAAGGGTCCATGTGTTTAACCCAGTAAACACAGGGTTCACAACAATAAGGTATTTTGAATAATACTTTGAATATTTTTAATTATTAGCTGAAATAATCCTCAATTGTTAGAGCCAGTATGCTAGCTATTATTTGAAATTATTAAAAAAAAAAATGAACTTGGAGTCAGCAGACACCTGAGATCAGAACCTCTCTCTCACAAACGTTGATTTTATGACTATGGGCAAACCTCCTCAATTCTCTAAGCCTCAGTTTCCTCATCTGTAAAGTGGAGATAATCATACTTTTAAATATCTATTTCATAGGGTTGTTATGAGAATCAAGTGAGGTAATATATGAAAAAAGTCTTTCAAACTTTAAAGTATGATATAATAGGCACATGGAAAAGTACTGTATTTTTCATGAGTCTCTAGCCCCAAGAGTAGATCAAATATAATTTCCCATGGTTCTATTTCCTATGAGGTCACATGCCTAGAGCGGGATGATTGTGTTAAGAAGATAACAGAGACTTGTGAGAAATCACTATCTTTATCCTCTGTCTTTGTCTCTCTGTCTCTTTCCCTCTCCCTCCCTCTTTCTCTCTCTCTCTCTCTCTCTCTCTCTCTCTCTCTCTCTCTCTCTCTCTCTCTCTCTCTCTCTCTGTCTCTCTCTTTTTTGCTTTTTGGAGGGCAATTGGGGTTAAGTGACTTGCCCAAAGTCACACAGCTAGAAAGTGTGTCAAGTGTCTGATGATGGATTTGAATTCAGGTCCTCCTGACTCTAGGACCAGTGCTCTATTCACTGTGCCACCAAGACACCCCCTCCCTCTCTTTTGTCTTTCTCTTTCTCTCTTTTTTCTCCTCTTTTCTCTCTCCTCTCCTCTTTCTCTCCTTTTTCTTGTCTTGTCTTCTCCTCTCTTGTCCTCTCCTTTCTTTGTCTCTCTGTTTCTCTCTATGTCTCTCTCTGTGCCATCCATTAACATAGTAATGCTTCTACAAGAACTGTTATTAAAAATCACAGAATTATACAGTGTCCTCTCTCTCTTCCCTCCTTCTCCACTCATGATAATTTTGCCCCATGGCAAAGTGGAAAGTAAATTGGATATGAAATCGGAGGTCCTGAGTTTGAGCCTAGATTCTACTACTTACTTCTTGTGTGAATTTGGGTAAGAACCCAAGCTGCCTTGCTTAAAAAATAAAAATGACAGTATCTCAGTGCATTGTTGGGAGGAATTAATAGCAATACACTTTTAGCTATTTTTTGAAAGTATAGTTGTTTATTGCATATACTATCAGACCTGGTTGATTTGTCGGTTGGTTTTGCTAATTTGATTTTTTTCATCCTTTTTTATTCTTGTTATAAAGGCTAGCATACTGAGGAGGGCATAGGAGAGGGCTCTATTCAGAAATGAAAGTGATATAAAAACAACTCCCTGGGCCTTTGTTTCTTTATGTGCAAAATGAAGGGGTTGACAAGATTAATTGTTAATAAGGGTCGGGGCAGATCAAGATGGAGGGCCAGAGAGAAGCTCTTGCTCAAGTTCCTTGTGCCATACCTCTGGTGTTCAATGGAAATCAAAGCAAAGACCCATCTTTTCAAAACTAACATTTCACCCATGCTGCCAAATGACAATGACATAAAACACCACAGCCATCAAAATTCTCACACAGAAAGCAATGGAAAGGTACGTGGTGGGGGTGAGAAGGCTGTCACATAGAGCCAGCAAGGAACTTTGAAAAAGAGAAAGACTAAAGGACATCACCAAGAAGTTGTATGACTGGAAGAGAAAATGGGCAGGTCAAATGGAAAGAGTGAGGGACAAGAGGGACAGAGGGCTCCACTCTATCCTTGTGCTATTGGGATAAAGCAAGGAAGGCCTCTACCATGTTGGGTGGACTCCCTATGGGGAACTTTTGGGACAATATGGGCAAGGGTTACACAGGATGGGTGGACATGAATAGCTATGACCTATATCATTGGAAGCATCACCTAAACCTAAATCTATAAGATTGCAAATGGAATGTATAGGGATTATGTAACAGTTCTATGAGAGGTGATGACAGGGCAGAAAACCTAGGTCTGAAACAGGAGTTGTGTCTTAATAAGCTTAATAGGCACTGTAGGTTTTTCACTGTTCCTCTTCCAATAGAGCTTCTTTGTTTTAAGTGGAACTGGACACGCTCCCCATTGGCCCCTTACGTACGCAGGGAATTCCCTTTCTTACTTCTGAGTTCCTCCAATTTAGCAAATAGCCAGTGTTGGTTTGCTCCCTGGATCATAGGCTGCATAAATTCAATGTTCTGGGCAGGGTTCCATGAGTAGAGAAGGACACTAGGAAGATTAACAACTGCTCCTTGACTCAGCAGGTCTTGAAATATGATATCTTTTTTGAAATATGATATGTCTTTTTGACAAACTATAGGAGTGCTATTTAAGCCAAATGCATAACCCAGTGTTCATACAGGTGACAATGGGTCTGGAAGGCCTTCTTCTATCCATTCTTTTCATTGCTTTCCTGAACCTGGATCAAATTACATGACACTTTCCCCTTTCCTTCCTGAGGTCCAGCTTGGTAAATAACTATCATTGCTCCTGTCAGGTTGGGTATCAGGCCTAGGAGGTTTTGGTTCTAGCTTGTTATAATGTTTCAGATTTTGAAACTGTGACAGAACCATAACTCCTTGTTCTTATTAAAGTAACTCTAACAGGGCTTTATTAAGTGCCTACTATGTGTAAGAGAACTAGATCTATTAGCATGGGACTTGGAGTCAGGAAGACCTGAATTCAAATCTTGCTTGGAACACTAGTAGTAATGGTGAGACCCTGGGCAAGACAAGTAACCTCTCTCAGCCTCAGTTTCCTCATCTGTAAAATGGGGATAATAATCATAGCGCCTACCTCCCAGGGTTGTGGTGAGGATCGGAAGAAAAATGCTATATATAAAAATGCTATGTAAATGATATTTATTATTAGTATTACTTTTAGACGTTTGGGATACAAAGACAAAATGAAAAAAGTCCTTCAATGAAGATTACAGTCTCATGGAGGGCCAGGGGTTGATGTAACATTTAAGCAGATGAATAAATACTATATAATTTGAAATTCTGCAAAGCATGCCAGATAGAGAGTTGGTCTTGGAATCAGGATATTCTGCCTCTGACACGTACTGATTATGTGACCTTGGGCAAGTTACTTAAACTCTCAGTGCCCCCAGGCAACTCCTGTGCATGCATGTGTTTGTGTGTGTGTGTGTGTGTGTGTGTGTGTGTGTGTGTGTGTGAAATAGATTAAACTTCTGGGAGGGAAGAAAGGTGGTGGTGGTAGTGTGTTAGGATAATAAGGCAAAGGACAACTTGGTCTGGGCTATGGGACATCCATAGTAGACCCCATGAATTAAAGTTATTTATAGTCTTACCTCAACCTACCTTTCCGGCCTCCTTATACATTATACCCCCTTCCAAATGCCCTACAATCAAGCTAAACTGTCCTTTTCTCTGATCTTCACATACACCACTCCATCTCACATTTCCATATCTTTGCACTAGTGATCCCTCATGCTGAGAATTCACTCCTCCCTCATGGAATCCCGCCCTTCCTTGATGACTCATCTCAAGCAGTGCTACTATAAGCTTTTCTTTTTTAAAAAATTCAATTAAAAAAAATTTCCAAATCAGTGAAAATTAGTTTCTCTTCCTCTCACCTACCTTCTCTTCATCTATTGAAAAATAAAAGAAAAAACTGGAACTCTTATAACAAATTACATAGTCAAGGAAAACAAATATTTATGTTAGCCATTTCCAAAAAAAGTATATTTCAGTCCACATTCTTGAGCTCATCACCTTTCTGTCAAGACATAGATAACATGTTTTATCAACAGTCATCTGGAATTGTTTTTTTATCTGGTTATGTTTTGATTTGATTATATTGATCAAAGTTCTTGATTCTTTCAATGTTGTTTTTGTATAAATTGTACTTACTTCACTCTCTATCCAGTTAATACAAGTCTTCCACGGCCCTATGAAACTTTCATCATTTCTTATAGCACAATAATATTCTACTACAGCTATAACTTGTTTGGCCATTGCCCAATTGATGGACATTACCTTGGTTTTCATTTCTTTGCCACCACAAAAAGAGCTGCTGTGAATAGTTTTGCACATATTAGTCTTTTTCCTCTTCCTTTGATCTCTTTGGGTTTATAAGACAAGTAGTAGGGTATTGTTGGGTCAAAGGGTTACTAAACAAAAAGTTTGGGGGCATAGTTCCAAATTCAATCTTTTTATCATCTTCACTTCTCTTAATGCCTTCTGCCTCTAACCACTGCATATTTATTTCATATTTATTCTGCATATATTTTTATATGCACATGTTGTCACCTATGGTAAATTATAAACTTCCTGAGAGTAGAGATTTTCTTTTCTTTTTTGTTGAATTTACCTATCTTTTTATTTCTTAAAAAAAAAATCCATTATAAGAGACTCTGTCAGGGAGGAGAAAGATTTTCATTTTTTAAAATTTGTATCTCTAGCACCTAGTACTGTGCTGAGAACATAGTAGAAATTTAATATTGCTTATTGATTGATTGAAACACTTTGGATTGTGCCAGAAACCCTAGGAGATCCTTTGCCCACCCATGGACAGATCTGGGGAACTCACTGAGTTACTGGTTGGCAGGATGGCCAACTCCCACTGTTTCTGGATTCATTCATTTGCTTTCAGCAAATGTTCCCTGGTCTGTAGCCAGTTCTGCAGGAGGCTTATTCAACTATCTGTTCCCATGGTTTTGTAATTTCTATTGAGAGGGCCTAGTTAGAAGTAACTTACCTCGTTTTTGTTTTAAGGAAGAACCAATATTGTTGAATCCAGTGCCCCCCATCAGACTCTAGAGTAGAGTCTGAAAGGTGTCAAATAGCATGTTTAAGTGGAAGGATATACCCCAGAGATGGGAAATGGGGGTTTAAAACTGTTGTTCAAAGGCCAGAATGGTTCAATAATTTGCCCTAGACTATACAGTCAATTAGTGGCAATCAGAAGTCATCAATATTCTTTCCATTGTACTCTGTTTTCTTCTTGCCCTTTGTTGAGCCTTAAGTCACAGGAGACTTTTGGTCTTTTATGATATACCACCCCAACGTTTGGGTATACATGGACCAAATTCACCTTAAGGAAAGCCTTCCAAAATTGTATTTTGTTACCCTTACCCAGAGGTGCCTCTTGGAAATCTCAAAATATACCTTGTGTGTTAGGCCTACCCAGATGTGAGCAAAAGGTAACTTAGATCCTTTATAAGCACTCAAGCTAATAATATACATCAGGTATGGGGCAGTCACCCCACAGAAGATGAAAAGTAATATTAAAAGCTCATAGTAATAATAACAGCTAGATATTTATATACAGCACTTACTATGTGCCAGACACTTTACAAATATTATCTCAGATTTTCACAACAGCCCTGGGAGGCAGATGCTATTATTCTCATCCCCACTTTGTAGAGGAGGAAACTGAGGCAAGCAGAGGTTAAATTACTTGCCCAGTGTCACATGGCTAGTAAATATATAAGACCAGATTTGAACTTAGGGCTTCCTGACTCCAAGCTTAGCACTCTGTCTTTGTGCCACCTGACTGTCTTAGCATTAGTACCCAAACTCTAATACTTAGTCTATAATGACATCAATGTGAATATTTTCTCCAATGATGCAAAATATTTTTGCGTCCACCACAGCTCTTGTCTACATACTCTTGCAATGGATCTACACAATGTGCTAGAGACCTTTCTTGCTTTTTTTCTGACATTACAAGAATACAAGAAGCCCAAGTATACTGGATATTGGTTAGTCTTTGCTCTCGCCATATGCCCAAATGATATTTTTTTAATCATGTATTTCTTCAATGATATCCTTTAATCTACTTCTTTGGAGCTCCTTATCTATTGTTACATGTCACAGCCTGCTCAAAACCTCTCAATGTGTCTTCCCATTGCCTTCTCAGTGGCACTTATTTTTAATTCTTCAGAGAGTGTTACATTTTATGATTCACAGCCATACAACATGGCAGAATTTTGACATTAAAAAGCTGAGTTTAGCTTCAGGGAGAAATGTGGAGTTACTAAAGGAGCTCTATCATACCCTGAAGGCAATTAGACCCAGTTTCCCCTTCCTGTTTAATTCTGGGTTCAGATTATGGTATCACTCCAAGACCTGATGGATAAATTCTATAGTTTTTCCATTTCACTGGGTGTCATGATCTGAACAATAGGCATTCTTCACTCCACTTTTATTTCTTGTATGAATGGTTAGGTCAAACTTTTGAGTGGTTATATATTCTTTCCAGGATGCTCTACAATGTTCTAAGTTTGATACAACCAGCACAACGCCACCCACAAGTAGAAGAATCTAGAGGACCTTACCATCCAGAGCAAATCCCTCTTCAACTTGGTCTCTGAACAGATTTGCCTCCATGACAATCACAAACACTTTGGCAAGCATATGTCTTAATATCTTATCTAATGTTAATGATCAGAGTATCATCAGATTGGTTGTCATATCTTTTAAAGGATCTTGTAGAGGCAGCTGGGTGGCACAGTGAATAGAACGCCAGCCCTGGAGTCAGGAGGACCTGAGTTCAAATATGACTTCTGACATTTGACACTTAATTAGCTGTGTGACCTTGGGCAAGTCAATTAACCCCAATTGCCTTGCCTTCCCCCCTTCAAAAAAAAATCCAAAGGATCTTGTATAATTTTGATGTATGGATGAGATACCTGGTTGGAAGAGAATCAGTAAAGTAGCATTTTGCTGTACCAAGTCAAATGCACTTTAGAAACAATGAGTACAATGGGATCCTGTATTCTTTACATCTTTCAGTCAATTATGTGATGGTAAAGGTGTAATCTACTATGGAATGTCATTTTTAAAAGGCCTGTCTCTTCTCTGCTAAGGCAGCTAGGTGGATAAAAGCACTAGGTCTAGAGTTAAGAAGATCTGAGTTCGAATCTGATCTCGGACACTCACTAGCTGTGTGACCATGGTAAGTCAAACCCCTATTTACCTCAGTTTCTTCATCTGCAAAATGAGCTGGAGAAGGAAATGATAAACCACTCCAGTATCTTTGCCAAGAAAACCCTAAATGGAGTCACAAAAAGTTGGACACTACTGAAATGATGGAACACACTTCTCTACTAACATAATCATCAAGGGCCTCTATGTTTGCTGATTATTCTCATAAAATTTTATATAGATGGGAACATAGGTATATAGGTCAGTAGTTATTTTATCATGGACAGTATTTTTAACAGTATTAAGTCTTAAAAATTTTTAACAATATTAAGGTTCAAGAGTTTCTCCATACTTTTGGTATTATCCTTTCCTTCAGAAAATTTGTGATTCAATACCTTAAAACCCTCATAACTGTATTGCCTCCAGCACAGGTCACCTCTATATGCAATTAGTTTTATCCATCGGCTCTTGCCATCTTTCTTTACTTCAGTGTCTTTTCTACTTTCTTTAAGTCCTCCCCACCCCCCAGATCTTTTTTAGTATAAATATAGTGGTCACACTGTTCTTGATGGTAAAAAAAAAAAACAATATGTTATATAAATTTTTAAATCTTTGCAGGTCTTTTCAATATTTCTTCCGGTTGTTATCTTTCTTCAATTTTATCTTTACATGCCCTTGTGATAGCTTAAATAGCTGTATCTCTCACCAGATTTTCTTTATATTGGTTTTATCCTTCACTACTTCCCTTTGTTTCATGAAGGAGATACAGCTCATAAAATTCTTTCATTCTTTGTTGTAAGATTTTACAGATGATTTGGTATCCTGAACTGGCATTACCTTTGTCTGGATCTCTCTCCACTTGCCAAAAAGAAAGTCATGTTTGCTAACTAAAATACTCAGGCGCTTTGGTTTCCTTGTTATGGCAATTTAGTTACACTGGTTAAATTTCGGTATGAAATTTGTGTAGCCTGTCTCTATGTCTTTTATTCTATTCATCTCCAAATTTATTTATTTGTTTGTTTGTTTATTTTGCTTTTTGTGCCCAAGGTCACACAGTTAGTAAGTGTTAAGTGTCTGAGGCATGATCTGAACTCAGGTCCTCCTGATTACAGGGCCGGTGCTCTATTCATTAAAAACTCATATAGAGTGCTCACATTAACCTCCTCCAGGCACAGACTTTGTAATGACCCAGCTGTGAGACTGCTAGGCAGCCCCCAACCTGCCTGATGCCGGACTCTGCTGCAGGACTCGTGCCCCCACCACCTCCTCGTGTTTTCCTCTATGGTCCCAGGCACATAGTATGATCATTAGGTGTTCAGTTTCCCAACAACTTTCTATGGAAAATCAAGGGAAGTGGGCCATGGTTGCCATGAGCAACTTTGAAGAGCGGGACACCTTTAGAGAAGCTTGATCAAGATGCCATCATTGTGAGACCCTCCAGATCAGGATTCCGGCAGAGTTCCTCTATCTGGTCTTGCTCAATCAGTGGAGGCTATCTTTCCATTTTTCCCCTGCCTCCTGGGAAGTAGCAGAAGGCCAGCATCAAATCATGGTTGCATTTAAGCCTACAGATGTGCCCCCAACAGCCACCGTAAAGTTCCTTGGGGCTAGCACTGCTGCCTGCATCGCTGACCTCATCACCTTTCCCCTGGACACAGCCAAAGTCCTACTGCAGATTCAAGGAGAGAGCCAGGGGGCTGTCTGAGCTTCTTCTACCACTGCCCAATATTGGGGTGTCACGGACATCATTCTGACCATGGTCAAGACTGAGGTCCCTGGCAGCCTGTACAATGGGATGGTGGCTGGGTTGCAACACCAGATGAGTTTTGCCTCTGTTCGGCCTCTACGACTCTGTCAAGCAGTTCTACACCAAGGGATCTGAGCATGCAGGCATAGGGAGCCACCTCCTGACAGGCTGCACCACAGGGGCTCTAGCAGTAGGTGTAGCCCAACCCACAGATGTGGTGAAGGTACGTTTCCAGGCTCAGACTTGTGCAGGTGACAGTCGGAGATACCAGGGTACAGTGGATGTCTATAAGACTATCACCAGAGAAGAGGGCTTTCAGGGCTTATGGAAAGAATGGAAGGAAAAATACACCACCAGACCTATACTCTCTGAATAACTCACAGTAACGGAGATCAAAATTGAAGTATTTTGCTCCCTCATATCATGCCTTTAGTCCCTTGCTAGTCTTTCTAGCTCTGGGGGCCATATCTTTTTCTTCAAGAAGTTGGCACTGCCCAAGAACTCCCTTTATTTCTATAGAATGCTGGATTCCAAGACCATTCTTTCTCTCCAAGAAACTAGAACCACCCAGGAGTTTCCCTTCCTTCTTTAAAATAAGAGTTGTTGACCAAGGTTCCATGGATAGAGTTCAGGGATCCATGAACTGGATGGTAAAAAAAAAATTTCTCTTATCTCTAGCTGAAATTTCATATTTCCTTCTGTTATGAATGTAGGCATCAAAGTATTGTCTTGAGAAGGGATCCATAGACTTCACTAGACTACCAAAGCAGTCTATGATACCCTTAAAAAGGCTAAAGACCTTTGCTCTAGAAGTATGCAAATAAAATGACTAAAATGACCATACCCTTCGACCCAGAGATTCTGGGTATATATACTAGGTATATATATGAAAGAGATCATTGATAAAAAGGAAGTCCCCATATTACCATGATATTTATAGCAGCATTTTTGTGGTAGCAAAGAACTGGAAACAGAGACGATATCCATTGATTGGGAAATGGTTAAAAAAAATTGTGGTAGAGGAATGTAATGGAATATTACTGTGCTGTAAGAAATGATGAACATCTTGAACACAGAGAAGCATGGAAAGGCATATAGGAACTGATACAAATTGAAGCTAGCAGAGCCAAGAAAACAATAAAATGCAATAGCCACAACAATATAAATTGGAAGAACAACCACAATGTAATTTTTAAAAAGAAATGTTGCAAAATTATGAAGAACAAGCATGACCCCAAAGAAGAGATATGAGAAGATTTCTCTTGGTCCCCCTCCCTGACTCCTTTGCAGAGGTGGCGGGTCCAGGGGTGTGGAATATTGCATATATTTTTACTTTTTAAAAAAATATGTTGATAAGGATTTTTAATTTTCCCTTTTATCTTTAAAATTTTTTAATTTATTATATGGGGAAAGTGAGATTCATGAAGAAATTTAATATAAAAATAAAACATATCAATAAGAATTTTTTAAAATAAAAAAGCCCCATTATAATTGGACTGTTTGGGCAAATCTCAAACTTGGGGTTACTAGCAAGGTAACTTCAAGGCTGGCACCTTCCAGGAGCTCCCTTTCTCTTTCAAATAGCTTGGGGTTTAGGGACTCCCCACTTATTGGTCACAACATTTGTCTTACCTGGGGTCATGAGGCTAAGAGCATGAGCACCTCCCCCACTGCCTCTATAGTGTGAATCTAGGGCACATAGAGCCCAGGAATGTGGGGTCCATGAACTCTTCTCTCAGGTTTCATGGAAGAGAGCCCCTCTCCCAGCCTGCATGGAACATTACTCTCCCATCTGCCTCTACCTCCAGGCAGTCATTCCTGATGAGGAACCTTTCCCCCAACAAACCTAGCTTCTTGGGTCCGGGTCTGCTATTAACTCTGCTGTTTTCTTTTCTGTTCTCTGAAAAATGGAAGACAAAATGAAAAAGAAAAAAAATTGAGTTGAGAAAACAATGAAATCCATATAGCCTAAGTCAATCAAATCCTTCCTACTGGTCAGGAGACATTCTGAATCCTCCTCAAGATGTTTTCCCATCCCTCCACAGAGAGATGTAATCAAAGTCCTAAACAAAGTCTCATCAACTGCTAAACACATCAGATTGATCGCACAGCTCCTCTGATCAGTCCCCTACGCTTACTTTTCTGAGTCAACTGACTCAGATTATCTGGGGCACATTTAGCACTGTAATTGTGAAACTGAACAAGTAACAGAGGAAAGGGTTAAAGGAACTCTGGGAATATCAGAAAGCAGAAACTAAACCCAGTGGGAAGATTATGCTTTATCGTACTAATATTTCTCCAGGCACATCTGCTACATCCCCACAGAGAGGTCCTGTTAAACACATCACTATTCATTTGCTCCATACAACTGGTTAACAGCTGGGTAGTTGGTTAGGCAGGGTGTCACTGTGAGCAGAGAGCTGGCCTGGGAGCCAGACAGAGCTGGATTCCAGGCCTGCCTTTGACACATACTGGCTGTGTGAACCTGGGTGAGTCACTTAACCTTGTTAAGAAGAAGAAGAAACTCTCTGAATAAATACTTGCTGCTATATTGGCAGAAGGTATTTCCTCATCAGGTGTTCCATATACCAATGAAATCAAAGACCCTTTCCCTAGTAACTTAACAATGATTAGGAGGGAGATGGGACTAATTATTCTGTGAAGTTATCATTGTTCATTCACTGGTAAATCCATGGTTTACTAAAACATCAACAAGACCAGAGGGGGTCAACTGTACCAATTGACACATTATTTTTTTTTCCATAATTTTACTCTAATTTGATACAATTTCTCCTATTTGTACAAATAAAGGCAAATAATTACAAGTAGATATTATAGTTTTACTTTGAAATAAAAATGTTCATTCTTCAATCTCCAGTATGTGCAAATGCTCTGCATAAATTGACACAGCTTTGTCCTTTAAGGTATTCTGAAATTCTGCTTCTTCTAGTGTTTAAAAAAAACCCAACAACACTGAATTTGGGTCTTGTAATTGAAAGACCTATGTCCAAGTTGCAACTTACTACCTAAGTGACTGGGCAAGTCACTTAATCTCTACCTGTTTCTTTCTCCTCTTCTGTAAAAAAACAACAACTAATATTACTTCACAAGAATGTTTAATCAATAAATGAATAAATCAGCAAACATTTATGAAACACTTATGATATTCCAGGGATTGTGCCACGCACTGGAGAAACAAAGAAAGGCAAAAACAGTCCCTGTTCTCAAGGAGCTTACATTCTAATAGGAAAATGCAATGAGGATAGTGCTTGTCAAATAAGACTGTCTACATAAATGTGTAATGATCTCATTACTACATGGATTAATGAGTGGAAAATTAATTTTCCTATAGGAAAAATGTCAGTTTGTTGGTTCAAATCAATTTTAAAAGTCCATCTTGATATTTAGATGCTTCAAAAAAAATTAAACCTAAAGTTTCCCTGGTGGATTTTTTATATGTTTCTGGAAATTGATGACTAATAGGTGAGTTTGTAAGTCAAAGACTTTTTTTTTCATTCTTTCTTTGAATTCCCAGTGCTTGGTACAGTCCCTTGTGCATAATAAGTAAACACTTAATAATTGCTTGTTTCTTGTTTGCTCATTGCCCTAAATACAGCTTCCATTTAAAAGATACAAAACACTCAGTCAGTTGCCAAGATGCTTGTGGTTTCTTCAAATATGCTTTTCATTCCTCCTGGCTTGGTTGCTGTTCCAAACGGTGAAAAACAATGAAGGCTCAAATTTTTGTTTGTCCTGTTGCTGTGGAGTGTCTGCCACCTGGTGGAGGATGTGTCCAATTACTTTCAGTGTTGCCTCATTTCATCAAAGAGGTACCCAACAGTTCAGCAAGCACTTAATGAACACCTACTATGTGCAAAGGACTGTTCTAAGTGCTGATGCCTGTGAAGGCAGCTGTGAAATGAATTCTATTAAGTGGATGATATTTTCTTATTGATTCATATTAAAAATTGGAATTGTCTTCCAATGTCAGAGAGGGGGAGCAATTAGCCTCTAGAACGAATAAAAACAATTTGGCAAATTCTTAAAAATAATTTCTTGAAAGAAAAATTGATTTTAAGAAACTGATAATTTTCTTATAGCAATTTTTTTTCCTGGACCAGTGGGGAGTGTCTTGATGTGGAAACTTCCTCTGCTTCCTAGAGAATTGCCTGAGGACCTGAGACATTAAAGACTGGCCTATGGTTGAATAGCCAGTATGTGTAAGGGGCAGGATTTGAACGCGAGTCTTACTGAGTCCAGGACAGGTCCTCTAACTACTACTCCATATTGCCTCATCTAATCCTTCTTTTCTTCCAGTAACTCAAGCACCACCTTCTTCAGGAAACCCAATTTGTTCCTCTCCCCCCCTCCCCCCATTTGCTATTATTCTCCTTCATAACTACCCTGTAACTAACTACTTCCTCCCTCATCCTGTAAATAACTACATCCTCCTCAGTTACTACCTTGTAATTAATTACTTTGTATTTATTCTCTTTATCTTCATTCTATATATATATGTATATATATGCACTATACTTATTTATTTCCCTTGTTACAATGTAAGCTTTTTACATGTAGGGATTGTTTCATTCTTTATATTTCTGCCCCAGTACTTAGAACATAATAGGCACTTAATAAATGTTTATTGATATATGATATAATACATAGCATATAAATGTGTATATATGTGTGTACATATACATATTTAATAGTATTTTTCCAATTACATGTAAAGACAATTTTAACATTCATTTTTAAAAATTTGAGTTCCAAATTTTCTCCCTCCTTCCTTTACCACCCCCCTCTCTAAAATGGTAAGCAATTTGATATAGGTTGTACAATATATGTGTAATCATATAAAACATTTCCCTGTTAGTTGTTCTATAGAAGAAGAAATAGACTAAAAGGGGAAAAAACACAAAATAAAGAAAACGAAAATAGTATGTTGCAGTCTGCATTCAGACTCCATCAGTTCTTTCTCTGGAGGTAGATAACAGTGTCTATCATGAGTCCTTTGGATTTTGACTATTCTCTCTCTTTATGTATATAAATGTATATTTACATGTATTTACACACATTTATTTAAAGGTATACATACATATACATAAACACGTGCATATATGTATGTATGGGGTATGTGTATCTATACATATATAGATATAGATATTTCAACAATATATGCTATTTAATTCATGTACTGTGATTTGTTAGGCCATTCCTCAAATTTTGCTTACTCTTCTAGACTAGACCTGACTCAGACCAATCCTCTGGTAGTTTAGATTTGATATGAGAAAAAAAAAAACGAGACACTTGTAGGCAGTGGTATGCTTGAACTAGTTTGAACCAGCTTGATTGTTAAATTTTCAGTGTGAACATTTTCACCTCAGAAGGTGTCAAATGTTATAAATCAGGGTTTGATATATTATTTTGTTGCTTATCTAGACTTAAGAAAGTGATGGAGAAAAATGACAGTCATTCAGATTAACTTTAAAGTGTGTCCTGCATATATCACCTCCAGCCCCCCCCAGCTGATAGCTATACATTTACCAGCATACCCATAAATCATCTGACAGTTAACAGAAAGTGATTTACTTAGTTTTAAAAATCTGTATCAGGGAAACATTGCAAACAATATTCTATTTGGTTGATGCATCCAATGGTTTTGTTGAACTGCTTTTTTTTTCTTCTTTGTTATACTGAATGCTTTGGGAAAAGGGAGGGCCAGGGGAGAGTTATACTGGAGAAACAAGGTAAGGTAAAAATGGAACTTATCAATAAAAAAAAATTCACTTTAAAAAGGAAAGAGAAAATCAAAGAAGGAATAGGACTGGTCCTCAGTGTGGATGGGATAATGGTCACTAATGGCAGAGAAAAGGCAGAGCCATTCAATTCTTAATTTTGCTTCCTTCTTAACTCAATCACTCTTGTACCAGAAAGCCCAGAAAAGACATGGCTATCTGGAAGTGGATGCCCAAGAAAAACAAGGAGATAATAATAGCTTCCTTTGATGAATTCAGATCACCTGGCCCTCAAGAACCACATCTTTGGGTACCAAAAATACTGGTAGATATGAGCACTGCGACAATGTCAGCAATCTTTGAAAGATCATGGAGCCCAAGGGAAGAAAGAGGGAACTGGGATCCCGAAGATCCGGGCTATTGAAAGATGACAAGCACGTCTGGTATGAGGACTTGCTGAGCCCTTTTCAGGGCTACTCATCCACCTTTGAGGTCTACCTGTCATCCAAATCTCTGGCTCCAAGAAGCTATAGCATGCTCAGTGGCCACATCCCAGTGAAACAAACAAGTACTTTCCAGGTGAGTGAGGATATGCTTAACCATGGCAGCTAATATTTATGTAGCACTTTAAGTTTTTCAAAGTTTTTGATATATATCTCATTTGATTGTAATCCCTTTAAGCCTCAGTTCCCTCATCTATAAAATCAAGTCACAGAAGTCCTTAGTACTACTAAATGAATCCATAGGGTGATATATGAATGGACTTCCTTTAAGTCTCAGCTAAAATCCCACCTTCTACAGGAAGCCTTCCTCCACCCTTCTTAATTCCAATACTTTCCCTTCATTAATTCTTTTCTATTTATCCTATATATAGCTTACTTTGTGTATATTTGTTTGCATGCTGTTTTACCCATTAAATTCTAAGTTCCTTGAGGACAGACTGTCTTTTTGTATTACCTACTAAGGTTCTGGCATATAGTAGGCACTTAATAAATGATTATTGACTGATTGAACAAGTCCTACTACTTTGTGGACTTATAAGCCTATGTTTGGAATATCATATTCAATTCAGAATACCACATGATGGTGAAATGATGACAAATGGGAGCTTTCCAGAAGAGAGCTGGTGATGGTAAGAATATTTTCAAACCATCTCACATGATGAATGATCAAAAAAGTTAAGGATGTTTAGCCTGGAGAAGGGAAGAAAGAACTTTGAGGAGTACATGAATTATCTTCCACCGTGTCATGAAAAAGGGAAAAATATTTTTATGAAAATGAAATTAAAATGTCATAAATAATAAGATATATGTATGTATACATATGTGAAGGTATGTATTGTGTTTCTGCATGGATAGTTTTGGCTCTAGAGGGTAGAATTAGAATTAATGACTGGAAATTGTAGAGATACTAATTTTAATTAAAGGGAAGACTTTCTAAGAATCCAAATTGTTAAAAAATGGAATGGTTTAAGTTATATTTATACTAAGGATGCAAGAATAGTTTAGCACTAGAGAAAAATTAGCATAATCATATAAACCTTAAAGATAATAAAAAGTGCTGACAAAAAAAAGCAGCACTTGTATTTGAAACTATAAAAGGTCCTTAATATGACTAATGTTTTTTGATAGTTCTAATTTCTTCCTTTGAAAATTGCTTGCTCATATCTTTTGATCATTTGACTATTGGTGAAAGACTCTGGTTCCTATAAATTTGAATTAGTTCCTTCTGTTTCTTAGATATGGGACCTTTAGCAGAGAAACTTTCTGCAAAGATTTTTTTTCTGACTTTATTTCCCTTCTAATTATAACTTTATTGGTTTTGTTTGCACAAAAACTTCTAAATTTTATGTAATCAAAATTGTTCCCTCTGTCTTCTGTGGTTTTCTCTGTTCCTTGTTTGGTCATGAACTCTTCCCCTGTCCATAACTGCAAAACACATTTTCTTCACTACTTCTCTAATTTGTTTATTTTGTGACCTTTTATATCTGTCCTGTATCTACTTGGAGCTTATCTTAGTATAAGATATCTTCATACCATAGTATGAAATGCTAGAGCATACCTAATTTCTGCCAGACTGTTTTCCAGTTTTCCCAAGCAGTTTTTGTCAAATAGTAAGTCCTTATTCTAAGAATTGAGGTCTTTGGGTGTATCAAATATTATATTTTTATGTTTCTTTTCTTCTATATGTTGTGTATCTAATCTGTTTCATTTATCAACCTTTCTATTTTTGAACTAGCACCAAACCATTTTGAAGATTACTACTTTGCAGTATAGTTTGATATCTAGTCCTATTCTGCCATCTTAAGTCCTATTTTTTTTTCAAAATTTCTCTCAAAATTCTTGACCTTTTGTTCTTCAGGATGAATTTTATTATTTATTTTTCCTACCTCTATAAAGTAATCCTTTGATACTTTGGTTGATATGGCACTTAATAGGTACTGGCACAGCCTACCTAATTAAGAAATTAATATTTCTTCAATTATTTAGGTCCATCTTTATTTCTGTAGAGTGTTTTTAGTTGTATTCCTATAGTTCCTATTTATATCTTGATGAATAGACCTCTGGGAGTGAAATAGAAACCACAATTATGTTGCAAGAGCTTGATGGAGTAATTTCCCAACCACATGATGGCCTAACATGAGAAAGTCCCCAGTCCCTATGCAAGAATACAGTAAATGGATCATCTGTCATTCACTGTTTTAACAATTACTTGAGGTCCTTGGATAAGAGCCCCTGCAGTTTTGTCTAAAAGGACTTCTTTCACATTTAGAAACATATTTATCTCCTCTTCTTGTCTCCTGACCTTGAAAAGAGAATGTTTTCTTATTCTGATAATAAATCCTGCCAGTTGCATTCCAAATCCCTTTTCTCCCTTGGCTAATTCTCCTATTTCTCTACACCTCTCTATCCTGTGAATTGCTCTAGAATACCATTGGTTGGCAGAATACTTAAAGTAAGCCTGAAACCCAATCTGTACCCTAAGAAGCTGAAATGCTATCACCCAGATATCAATCTCACATAGTGTTAAATCTCTTGGCTTTCAGTTCAGCCTCCTATCTTTGACCCCCAGTCATTGGACCCCTGCTGATAGATATGCATCTCCCAAAAGGTCTCATTCTTCTCCATTGAGAAAATTTTCCAGACAGATTAATTATTTATGCATTTTTAAACCAAGGACTATCACTGTTTGCAGTATAAAGAGGGAAAAGGGAAGGGGATGGCCTCTCTCCACTCCGTGTTTGACTTTGCTGGCCTTAGAAACAAAACAAGAAAACAAAATCAAAGGTGAAAAGAGGAAACAAAGTTATCCCTATTCGAAGATAATATGATATTATATTTATTTGGGTTTTTTTTTTTTTTGGCAAGGCAACTGGGGTTAAGTGACTCACCCAAGGTTACATAGCTAGCAAACTTGTCAAGTGTCTGAGGCTGTCCTTGAGCTCAGGTCTTCCTGACTCCAGGGCCAATTCTCCATTCACTACGCCACCTAGCTGCTGCTATGATGTTATATTTAGATAATGTCAGAAAATCAGTAAAGGAACTAATTGAGATGATTGATAGATACAGCAAGGTTGTAGAGTTCAAAATAAATCCACAAAAATCATCAACTACTTCTATTTCTAACAAAAGACAGGAAGAAATTAATTCAGTTCCAAACACTTCCAAAATGCATAAACTATCTAGTACTTAACCTGTCAAGACCCACTTAGCATTAATTGAAATATATCTACAAAATAACAATTACAGATGTTAGATTATGAGTCTACATGTAAATTATGTGTTATATGTACCCACATACATGTATGTATATGTGTTTATGTTTATATACCTTAAACAATATGCATATATATGTAGATATGTAGCCAGACATTACTGAAAATGACTGAACAACAACAAAATATATATCTTTATATGCATTGTCGTCGTTCTGTTATGTACTTCTCTTTGTGCCCCCATTTGGGGTTTTCTTAGCAAAGATCTTGAAGTGGTTTGCCATTTCCTTCTCCAGCTCATTTTGCAGATGAGAAAACTGAGAAAAACAGGGTTGAGTGACTTGCCCAGGGTCACATAGCTAGTAAGCGTCTGAGGCCATATTTGAATTCAGGAAGATGAGCTTTCCTGATTCCAAACACAGTGCTCTATCCACGGTGCAACCTAGCTTCCCCATGCATACATATATGCATATATATATATATATATATATATATATATATATATATATATATATATATATATATATATGTGTGTGTGTGTGTGTGTGTGTGTGTGTGTGTGTAGTCCTATGTTGGAGGAAGTCTGTAAATGAATAGTCTGTAAGCCTGTTGGGAGCAGAGGCAAGTAATTTAGCCTCTGGTCTCCAAGACAGATCTCAAACTAGAATTATATCTGCCTCACTCTAACATCTCTGGTTTTGGGTATGAGTTCAGGTTCAGAAGAAAAGCTACTTCTGTGATCCCTCTTCAGGAGGAAGGTAACTTTGATCTCACATTTATCATCTTAGCCCCTCCGCACAAAATTCTAATTACATAAAAGCCCATCATAAATAGCAAGTAACCAATTTATCCAAGCAAAACAGCAAACAAAACATGGAGGATATGTTGATTAGAATGTGACAGAAAATACACAAGAGTAAAAAACTTCATCTGGGACTGAGATAAAATTTTAGCTCAAATGGAGAAAGAATGAATGATCACATCCAAGGGTGGTCTTATCTCCATAGTCTCTAAAATTGTGGGCTCCAGAAATCAAGGAACATGCATAGGGAAGCTCAGAGGGATGCAGTGCACCATTCAAAGACCTTCTTTTTTCACCACCTCCCTGGAGCTCTCCCTAAAAGTGAGGGGAACCAATTCACATAAGTCTCTTATGTCAGGTACACTGCAGCATCTTCATCATCTACTTGTCCAGTTTGTAGTTACTGTTTCTTCTGCATGTGGAACCACAAGCAAAACTACCCCAGGCTTAACTAGAGACTAAGTTACACATAAAGAAAGATAAATAATTGGAGAGATATTCATTGTTCAAGATTGAACTATATGAAAATAATAAAAACTGTAATACTTCTTAAATTGATATATTGATTTAGTACTATATACAAATCAAATTACTAAAGGCATATTTTTAGAATTGGATAATGATAACAAAGTTACTTTGGAAGAACAAAAGGTCTAGAATCTCAAAGAAAATAATGAGAAGAGGTATGAATCAAAAGGACTTAGAATAATCAGACATCAAATTATATTATGAAATATTAGTCATCAAAATTATTTGCTAATGGTTCAAAAACCAAAGAAGTATATCAGTTTCACACTATATAAGCAAGAAACAGGAGCAATCAAAAAATAATCCACTGTTCAACAAACCCCAGAACAAAAATTATAGGGAAAAGGACTCCCTTTTTCATAAGAATTGCTGGAAAAACTTGAAAGCAAGTTGGCTGAAATTAGGTTCAGATTAGTATATTACACCATATGCCATAAGAAGTTCCCCCTGAAAGCAGAATTTAGACAGAAAAGATCATATAAATGATGTTTAATATGATTGTACATGTGTAGCCTTTATCAGATTGCATGTTGTCTTGGGGAGCAGGGACAGGAAGGAGAGGGAAAAAAATTGGAACTCAAAATCTTGTAAAAGTGAATGTAGAAAACTAAAAATTAATTAGTTTAATTTAAAAAGAAAAGATCAATCACCTTTGACAAATGTGACTAGGGGGAATTTTTAAAATCAATGTTTATTCATACATTCTGTTTTTACAACACATATGTTTCCAACTTTGAATAAAAAAGAGGGGGGAAACAGTTCAGCAAAACCCTCAATAATTGTTAAAGTCTAACATTATCTATAATATTCCACACTTATCATTCTCACATCTTCAAAGAAGCAGGGGAAAATGTCTACTTATGTCATTGGAGATAAAGTTAGACATTGTAATTTCACAAAATTAAGTTCAATTATTTTCTTGTTTTTTCCATTTACATGCTTGAAATTTAAATATATTTTGTTTTTCTGCTTCTGCTTACTTCACTTTGCATCATTCATATGTCTTCCTATGCTACTACATATTCACCATATCCACATTTTTAACAGCATACTAACATTCCATTCCATTCCTATACCATCATTTATTTAGTCATTCCCCTAAGGAATAAATATCTACTTTTTTCCAGGTTTTTTTTAAACTTTTACCAAAAAAGAATTGCTATACATATTTTAGTATATATGGGATACATATACATATATACACATACATACCATAATATAGATGTGATATATGTTGGTTTAACATTAATCTCTTTGGGTTGTATGTCTAGCAGTGGAATCTCTAGATTGATAGATATGGACACATTAGACACTTTCTTTGAATAATTTCAAACTGTTTTCCAGAATGTTTGAACCTCTTCATAGTACCACCAACAATGCATTTAATGATCTTGTCTTTCCATAATTTGCTGTTCCTTTCCTTTATGATCTTTGATAATTTGGTTGTCATGAGATAAAATCTCAGAGTTCTTTTGATTTCTATTTCTCTTATTATTAGTGGTTTAAAGTGATCTTTCATGAAATTGTTAGTTGACAATTCTTTCAAAGATTGTTCATATCTTTTGCCCACTTCTCTTTTGCAGACTAGCTTTTTGATCCTACATATTTCTGTCAGATATCTATCTTGAATATCAGAAATTTGTTAAAGATATTTGATACAAAATTTTCCCCTGGGGCAGGTAGCTGGTGCAATGAGTAGAGCACCAGCCTTTGAGTCAGGAGGACCTGAGTTCAAATCCAGCCTTAGACACTTGACACAATTACTAACTGTGTGACTTTGGGCAAGTCACTTAACCCCAATTGCCCTCCAAAAAAAAAAAAATATTTACAGACTATAAATGACCACATGAAAAATGTGTCCCAAATCACTAATAGTAAGAGGAAAGCAAATTAAAACAATTCTATGCTTTCATCACACACCATGAAAATTGGCAAATATATTACAAAAGATGGGAACAATCAACACTGGGGGGAGTGTGGGAAGATAGACTCACTGGGGCACTATTGGCGGAGCTATAAAATAGTCCAACCACTCTAGCTTTCAATGCGGAATTATATAAATAAAGGAACTAAAATTGGCCATATATATCCATTTGACCCAACAATCCCACTAAAGTACACCTGGGAAGTCCACACAGAAATAAAGATTGTATAAGTACTAAAATATTTATAGTAGCACTTTATGGCAGCTCATTAATTGAGGAATGGCTAAGAAAAACATGATATATAAATGCAATGGAATATTATTATGCAATAAGAAATGGCATATATGAAGGAATTCAGGGAAACATGGAAATATATGTATAAACTAATACAAATCAAAATAGGGACCAAGAGAACAATATTCATGTGATAGGGCATTATACATGCCAAAATCACCTAATATTAAGGCACCCATGAGGGAAATGACTGTGCAACATTGGGCAAGTTGTAAATTTTCACTGCCCCCAAATAACTTTCTAAGATTATAAGTTGCAGAGAAGGTATTGATCTGCATTAGGCAAAAGAAGTTTCTCATATCACTAAAATTAAATAGCTCTGAACCAAACAAAATATATAATATATATGCTATAGATATTATTTATGTGTATTTATATATGTGTGTATATATATCTGTGTAAGCATTGTGTGTATGTGTATGAATATGTATATAAAAATATTGTCATAGGTATAATTCTAACAACAACACCTTCTTAGTTCAGGTTCAATGAGGCACTCACAAGTCATTGAACATTTACAACAGCAGTTTACTTTGCCCTAACTCAGCAAGGACATACAACAAAGATATAGGATCACTTAGCTTGTCTGGCTAAGATTCTCCTCCCCTGTCTCCATCTGGAAACATGTCTTGTTGGTGAGTCATCAAAGCATGGCATTTGGCATGGTCTTGGGTGCCCACCAAATCTAAGAGGTCCAGACTACACATAGCTGAATGAACCAGAAGCCAGGTAACAGAAACCAGTGCCAATTCAGTCCCAGGACAACTTTGTCCTATCATGCACATATTAAGGGACAGTTTTGTGGTACAGTGAACAGAACATGGACAAGTCACTTAACCCTGTTTGCCTCAGTTTCTCCATCTATAAAATGAACTGAAGAAGGAAATGGCAAACCACTCCAGTATCTTTACCAAGAAAACTCCAAATGGGGTCACAAAGAGTCTGACATGACTGAAACAACTCAACAACATATTAAAAGGTGGGATTGGGCAGTTGCTAAAGTCCCTTCCAATTTTAAGTTTCTATTATTCCGTAATTTAAACACTTTACATTTGCCTTTAAAATATAGAGGCAATTTGTTAAGGTCCACTCAAAGTATACAAGTCTTTAGAGAAACCACAAATTATAATTAAATTTAACCACAGGGCTCTGTTAAAGTCACTGCTACCTACTCATTCAAGATATGAGAATATAATATAGAATTAGTCAAATTATGTTATTTTCTTGACTTTATGGTTTTTTCCTTTGCATCTAAAACCATGATGAAAATGCAGATCCACCTCATGGGAATGACTATAAGAATAATATGTTGGTAAGGACAATTTGAAGTCACAGTGTATGAATTAATATTTTGATTTTTTAAGTTTTACAAAGTTGCCTAATTTTTTGTTTTGGTTGTGACTCACTTTTCTTGGCAAAGATATTAGAGTGATTTGCCTTTTACTTCCCCAGCTCATTTTACAGATAAGGAACTGAGGCAAACGTGGTGCCCGTGGTTATACAGCTACTAAGTGTCTGAGGTAGGATTTGAACTCACAAAGATGAGTTTTCTTGACTCCAAGCTCAGTGTTCAATCCACTGCACCACTAGTTACCCATAATACTTATTAAGTCTCTACCATATTCCAGGTATTGTGCTAAGCACTGGGAATACAAAAGATGGGAAAGACACTCCCTACCCTCAAGGAGCTTATAATCTAAGAAGTAGGTCTTGAAGTATTGGGAAGTGATATAAAAAAATAAAAATCATCAATGAATCAAAAGTTATTGGAAGGGTAGGCAAACCCATGTCTGAGGGTCAAATCCATGGCCTGTTTTTTTTTTATGGTCCCAACCAGCTAAGCATGATTTATTTCTGCATTCTTAATTATAATAAAACTTTATTTTAAAATGTAAAAACTATTCTTAGTTCCTGGGTCTTGTGAAAACAAGCCACTGATCTGGCTAGAGTGTGCTGACTTATATTTTTTATTTTATTTTATTGCTTTTGGAGGGGGAAGGCAAGGCAATTGGAGCTAAGTGACTTGCCCAAGGTCACACAGCTAGTAAATGTCAAATGTCTGATGCTAGATTTGAACTCAGCTCCTCCTGACTCCAGGGCTGGTGCTCTATTCACTGTGCCACCAAGCTGCCCCTAGTTTGCTGACTTCTAGAGCATCACAACCACCAGGAGGAAAGTGAAACGTTTAATCTTCTGGTTGCTTTGCCTCTATGGTGCCAAATAACTAGTTGAATTTAATTCACTTTAACTGTTGGATATCTGTTGTTATGGAATTGACCAATTAACCTCACTGTCTAGGCAGAGGGAGACAAATCATTCTTTGACCCAAAGAATCAAATATACTACATCAGAATTTTTATTCAATCCATCTGAAATTAGACACTTTGGAATAGATGAAGTTTGAGACCATGAATAACAATTTTATTGCCCCCATTCACAACTTATGACTATGTAATATATTTAATTTACTTCTTTTTTCATAAAATAAAGATGTAACTGTGATCTCATGAAACCAAAGAGCCTAGAATTGTGTGTGATCATTTAACCTCTTTCCTGTATTTGAATACATATAAGCATGAAGGATAGGGAAGCTAGGTGTCCCAATGAATAGAGTGCCAGGTGGATTCATCTTCCTTAATTCAAATCCAGCCTCAGACACTTACCAGTTGTGTGATCCTAGACAAGTTACTTTACCCCATTTGCCTCAGTTTCCTCATCTGTTAAAATGAGCTAGAGAAGGAAATCGCAAACTACTCCAATATCTTTGGCAAGAAAATGACAAATGGGGGTCATGAAGAGTTAGCTATGACTGAAAAAACTACTGAATAACAACAGGCATACAGGAGAAAACCACAATGAGGCCATGTGACATCGTAGAGAGACCACTAGACCCTACACATGGTCATGTCTGTTTTTAAGGAGACACAGTAGAAAGTGTCTGAGTAAGTCGTTGGAGCTCCAGTGAGACCCAAGAGTCTCAGGGCATTGCTATTCACTAGGAGGTTTGGCTTTGCTCATTTTCTGCCTCACATGGTCAATGGCTGCCCAGAAGCATCGGAGGCCACAAACCTCCTCTCAAACTGCTGTGGTGAGATGAAGCACACAGTGTCTTTTTACAAAGGAAGTATCTGTCCCTGTGTCAACAGTTAAATAACAAGAAAATCTGTGTGTGTGTGTGTGATCATATCAGCTTTGCTCAGAACCAAGCCCCCCCAGAGAGAACTGCAATAGACACCATGACTCCATGTCTCTGACAGGACTATGGCAAAGCCTTTGGGATAAGGGGCTGAGTGGTTTTGTTGCTCACAAGTGGGACTGATGACTGTGAAGCCTGTCCCCTGAATGGGGGAAGATGGTCTCTTTCGCCTTATAGTATGAGTGCTCTCGTCAGCGTTTCTGTGTTTTTAAAGAAACCTGAAAAAAATGGAGGGGAAATAAGACCACTGACTTTGGAGTCAGAGGGCCTGAGTTCACATCCTGTCTCTGATCTTTGCTGTCCAATGGCTTAGAAAAAGTCACTCAGTTTCCTGGGCCTCAGTTTCCTCATCTGTAAAATGAAAGGTATGGATCTCTTCCAAGCTCTAGATCTATAATCCTAAAAGGCAGAGTTGTATATGAACTTGTATAAAGTGAGAACAAAACAAATGATCAATTCAGGCATGTCAATGCAAAACCAAACCAAAACCCAACATGAGGATTATAGATTTGGGGCACTGTTTAGATATTATGCAGTTGATTCAAATTTAAAGCTTTTTAATTCAGTGTTTTAACCTTGTTGAACCATAATAGGAATAAATGAGTTGATTTTAATATCTATAACTTGGCATGTATGCTAAGGCACAGCTGAAAGTTAGCTTTAATGCCTTTCATTAATGAGTGCAGGTTCCCAGGAAACCACTGTGTCTAGATTTAATCTTTATTTGGAGAAAAATAGCAAATAAGATGATAAAAGGAAATGAAATCAGAGTTATAGTGTATCACACATCTGAGGGGATATGAAAATTGTCTTGCATATTTAAAGAGCTTTCAAGCAGCAGAAGAAAGATTATGATAAATTGCTCAATGTGGCCCCAGGAGTTAGAAATAGGAGCAATGGGTAAAAGTTGGAGAGCCACTAGTTCTTTTTCTCTTTGACTTAAAGAAACATTTCTTGATCATTGGAGTTTTCCAAAAGTGGGATGGGCTACTTTGGAAGGTAGTGAACCTCCCACCACTGGAGGTTTTCAGGGAGAAGCTAGATGACAAGTTGCAGGGAATATTATACATGATGATACTGAGGTTAAGGCTGAACTTGATGAGTCTTGATGACTCTGTGATGTCCACTGTGGGGCATCCTTTCCCTATGGAATAATTCAGTGGATAGAATTCAAATAAAAAACTTTATGCTAGAATAAACATAGTTTTATCATCATATAAGTTTGAATTCTGGTGCAGACAATACCTTGGCTCTGGAGCAGGATGGTCCTAGCACCTCAACAACACAGATATCCTTGAACATCTTCCACTCAAGACACAACAGGAAAGAGGGCCACTCTATAATATAGATATTGCAGTACTGCTCCTCCCAGTAACCTTTCCCTCTAGACTCCTGGTATGTATCATCACCATGCACTCTCTATAATCCAGCTCTCTCTATAAACTGGTCTGATCTATGACACATCAAATTCTCCCACCCACTTTTTGTTTTTTTAATAGTATTTTATTTTCCCCCAATTACATATTAAGAAAACTTTTAGCATTCACTTTTTTTTTTTTTTGCTTTTTGGAGGGCAATTGGGGTTAAGTAACTTGCCCAAGGTTACACAGCTAGTTTTTAGTGTGTCTGTTAAGTGTCTGAGGCTGGAACCGAACTCGGGTCCTCCTGACGCCGGGGCCAGCGCTTTACTTACTGCACCACCTAACCACCCCCTAGCATTCACTTTTACAATCTTTTGAGTTCCAAATTTTTCTCCCTCCCTCCCTCCCCGTACCTCTTCTGAAAATGGTAGGCATTTGGATGTAATTTATACATGTGCTATCATGTAAAACATATTTCCATACTCATCACAGTTATGGAAGAAGAAACAGATCAAAAGGAAATAAAACCATGAGAAAGAATAAGGTAAGTGAAAAAAAATGCTTCTGCATTCTGCATCCAGCATTTCTTTATCTGGATATGGATAGCATTTTCTTTCCTGAGTCTTTTGTACTTGTCTTAGTTAGATCATTGTGTTGATGAGAAAATCTGAGCCATTCATAGTTAACCATCATACAATATTGCTGATACTATGTACAATCTTTTCCTGGTTCTGCTCATTTCACTTTGCATGAGTTTGTACAAGTCTTTCCAGGTTTTTCTGAAATCTGTCTGTTCATCATTTTTATTGCACAATAATATTCCATTAAATGCATATACCACAGCTTGTTCAGTCATTCTCCCGCCCATTTTTAATTCTCACATTTGGTGGCAAATGCTTCTCTAAATGAATAATTGTGTAGTAAATTCTCATTAGGAAAGGAAAAGAAAAAAAACACACAAAACTTCTCTGTTCAAATAATATTTATTGAAGGGTATTCTATATAGTCAACTGCAGCTAGGAAGGGCATTCTATATTCTATATATTTATCAAAGGGTGCTCAATATAGTCAGTTGAAATGACAGGAAAACTAAAGATAAGATGTGCTGTAAATCTCCAAGAATATGTGAAGGGGAGCATCTCCCTAAAGGTAGCTTTCTAACTTTCTTCTCAGGTTACATCTGATATAACTCCCTCTCTATAGAACCAGACCTTCTTTGCAAGTCATACCTGTCCTTGAGGATTTCTTCAGTGCTACTTCTTACAAGTAAGTCATCATTCATATCCTAGCCATATCTGTCCTATATGTTGTTTAATTATGTCACTATGTGTGCTCTTTGAATAATTTGCAAACTGTATGCCCCTGAGATCATTATTCCCATGACTCATAGCCATATAGCATTGATAAAGGAGTACTGATCTTAGAGAGAGTAAGGTTTAGTAGCAAGGAATATTCTGAGATTATTGATAGCACTGTACAATTTCCCATTATCTGCAGGGAATCACTCTTTCATTTGCAAGTAAACTTAGATTCTTGAGAAATATACCTATAAACCATAAGTTTTGGAAAGTTCTACCAAATGGGAGCTTGAAGGGTGGATCCATTAATGGGTTATATGTTTGTTTTTTAAGTGAGAATTAACCTAGTTAAATTCAGAAAGACCTCTGGGTTGGCCTCAGGGTGAGGCAAACTTTGTCAACAACAAATCTCCAAGTCAGTCAGTTAAGAAATACTTTATACTGAACACTGTGCTAAAATCTGAGGTTACAAAGAAAGGTAAAACATAATCTCTGCTCCCACTGTCTGATGGGGGAGACAACATACAAACTACTATGTACAACTACTGAATAACATACAATAGCTATATATGTAGTTGTGTATATATTGTATGTATATATAATAATGAAAAACATACAAAAATAACATGCAAACTAGTATGTTAAATAAGATTTCATGCATGTGTGCAAGTATGTATTATATATACATATAGTATTGTTATAGTATACATATTATATACTTTATACTATGGTATGTATATTATTATGTATATTATACACATACATATATAATATATATGTAGTTTAGATAATCAACAGAGGGAAGGTATCAGCTTTAAGGGAGATCAAGAAGAGCTTCTTATAGCAGTTGGGATTTTAGCTAGGGTTTGAAGGAAGCCAGGAGGCAGAGAAGAGGAGTGAATTCCAGAGATGGAGGGTAGTCCAAAAAATGCCCAGAGTTGGGAGATAGAGTTTCTTATTGGAGTAACAGCAAGGAGGCCACTGTCACTGGATCTCAGAGTACATGGAGGGAAGGAAGGTATAAGAAGACTGCAAAAATAGTGCAGTCAGGTTGTGAAGTGCTTTGGTCCTAGAAGAGAGAAGGAGCCATCATCTACTGAGCTGCAGAGTTTTTGATATGCATTAGTGGAGGGAGAATGTACCTATAGCCATGAAATTACAGATCCTTACACTGATTAACAATGCATATAATTTATAATTTAAGCTTCTTTATTTTGCTATTCTGAGCTGGAGAAGGGACTGGCACACAACTCCAGTTGTGTGACCCTGAGTAAGTCACTTAAACCTGTTTGCCTCAGTTTCCTGATCTGTAAAATGAGCTTCAGAAGGAAATGGCAAACCACTCCAGTATCTCTGCCAAGAAAATCCCAAATGGGGTCATGAAGAGTCAGAGAGGACTGAAATGATTCAACAATAACAATATTTTGCTATCCATACTATTAATTTCCTCAGAACACAAATGAATAGCTTTATACTTGTTTCCTACATTTTAATTTGCTATTTCTTTCTTTCTTTCTTTTTAGAAGGTACCACTTTTGTCCAGAGGTCTCCACATCAATCCTCTGATAAATCACTATGAAAGTCTAATTTTCAAACTTACAACCTCTGGTTCTTGGTCTATGAACTAGCTAGCCTCTAACTTAATAATGGTACTTGGAGAGGCACCATCATAAGTTTCTTTACATCTTTATAAGGACTTATTATATAACTCAGGGTTGTCATTAGTATAGTTTGTATATCTCCCTTGGAAAACTGACAATGACAAATGAAAGGTATAGTCAGGCAATAATTCATACTGACATTTGACTACATCACTGAATGTCTATAGGAATATACCTAGTACTTATGATTTCCATATGTTCTAAATCTATTTGTAATGTTCAGTTTGAGAAGAGACATTTTTCTTCATACATGCCACTTAATGTCCTGCATCATTTATAACAATTCTCATCATTTCTATATTCAAAATGATATAATGATTGAAAAAAAAGTCAGATTTTAAAAACGAATTTTACTGAGTTTTTTCAACAAATGGCCATTGTGATAATATCAAATCAAGTAACCTCAACCATCCTCCTTGGAAGAAGGACAGGTACTTTTTCCAATAACAAACTTTGTGAAGATAGACAGTTCTTATCACTGTTTTTACAGATGAAGAAGCTAAAATACAGAGAGATAAGAGAAATTGGTCAAGGTCATAGAGCATCAGTGGTAGAGAAGGGCATAAAAGCATCATTCTTTAGCTATTAGAAATTATTTTCTCTAGCAATTTAACTCTATATTGCTGCTGGCATTTTGAAATCAATCTCCTTGCTTAATTAGTCTAAACACTGGTTTTTATTGTTCTTAATTCCTCTGTAGGGGTATATTTGAAGGGTGAGAACAATTTTAAGTGAGTTGGGTACTTTTTAAAAACACATCACCCGAGCAAGTTACTTAACCCCAATTGCTTAAAAAAAAACAAAACCCCAAAAAACACATCACCTAATTTCAAACAACATTGAAGTGATCACTGGGTATATGGTATTGTGCAAGTTATCCTGTAGGGAAAGAGAGATTCATAATAAAATAATAATAATAGTAATAACAATGGACAACTAGGTGGCACAGTGGAGAGAGTACTGGGTCTGGGGTCAGAAATATTCATCTTTCTGAGTTCAAATCTGGCTTCAGGCATTTATTAGCTATGTAACCCTGGGTGAATACCTTAACTATGCTTGCCTCAGTTTCCTCATCTGTAAAATAGTGAAGAAGGAAATGGTAAATCAATATAGTTTTGCCCCCCAAAAAACAAACAAAAATAGTTGGACACGACTGAAACAAGTGAACAGCAAAAAGTTTCCCCTACTATCCCTTACCCTTGACCTCCCAGAGAGCCATCTCATATAACAAAAAGCATTTCTTTTAAGGATAAAAAAAAGTCCAAAAGTGTATGCAGGACTCCCCCTCCCTTGGGTTGGGAACATGCTCTCATATTTCTACTTTAGAGCCATGATTGTTCTTTATAACATTTTATTCAATCTTTCTGGTGAAGGTACTGATGGGGATAAAGGATAAAGACATTCTCCATATAGACTTTAGGAGAGTTAAAGGTCATAAGGTGCAAAGACGGACTAAGAGAAGAAAGGGTAAGATTGTAAGGATAAAATGATAGAGGCAATGAAATATAAGGGTGAGGCCCTTTCACATGTAGATGAAGAATTCCATAATTTTAACGGGATTCCCAGACTTTAAGTAACTCAAATTGTAAATGAAGAGAACAGCAAAGACAATGAACTTCCCCCCCACCACACAGACTGCTCCATGACCTTGGTCCTCAGCTACTCATTTTGCATAAGATCCAATCAGAATCTTGGAAATGTAACTGGATGGCCACCATAATTTAGAGCAAGGGCCCTCCCTGAAGGAACCCAGATCTGAACCAGGAGGAAATGTTGAACAGAAAGGACCGTAGTTTTTCTCCTTCCTGCCTAGGAGGTGGTTGAAACCCTGAGGGCACAGAACTACAGAAGCTTCTGCCATTCGTAGGCTAAGGATCTCTGTTATGACGTTTGTTTTCTCTATGGCAAAAAAAAGTGGGGAAGGGGAAAGGAAGGGAGTAAGCATTTATACAGTGCTGACTTTGTGCCAGACACTGTGTTGTGGGATTGTGGTAGCTTCTTTTTATTCAATGATTCCTCCTGTTTCAGATCTGGGTTCCTTCAGTTAGGCACCCCACCCTGATTTATGGTGACCATACTAGTTTATTTCCAAGATCCCTTTTGAGTTTCTTCCAGCTATGGTCCTATAAATCTGGAGAGAAGCTCTTCAGAATTTTAAACCATTGATTCTGCTGATCACCTTCTCTCACTGAATAAAGATAGTCTATAAATACAACTTAGCAAAAAGTATATTCTAAAGACTTAATATTGATTTACTATCTAGCTGTGTTTGAACATCTTCTAATGTCTGATTAAGATCAAATTCATACAAACACTGTGGAGGTACAATGGTTTAGCCATTTTCCTTGCAAAAGTAATAATTAGGACAGATAAATAGTTCAGAGGATACTGATTTTATTTTTTACTACTTATAATCCCACTTCTAGTGAGAACAGGGTGATTAGCATTTTATGATGGCACTTTAAGATTTCAAAAGATGAAAGTATTATTATAGTCATATTACTGAGAGAACAAAAGATGTTGCTGAGTCTATTGTTTATTGATTTTTTAAAAGGTATTTCACTCAATAGAACAAAATGTGGCCTTAAAGGCCTTCTTCAGATAAAGTTGTCTCCTACGCATATGTTAAAATTACATAAGATTCTATGACAGATGCAACTGCAGAGATAATTTTCTTCAACAACCAGCTGAATATTGACATCAAGCCAGGCATGAAACAGGGAGACATATGTTCATCTAAGGTGTTCATCAGTTTTATGGAAGATGTCCTGCACAGAATGCAAAAAAAGGGCTTCTTTACCAATTCTTCAACTGTTCCTATTCCAAGATAACCTTGTACTAATTGTGTCAAATCCCAGGCTACAAAGTCTTCCCAGTGAAATCTATTGTAACTAAAAAGAGAATGCTTTAACTATCTACTATGAAAAAAACAAAGTAGATTTAAAAAAACCCATGTTGCTTGGACTGACATGCAGTTGGAAGACATTCCCTTGAGAAGTATGGAAAGTGTGTGTGTGTGTTTGTACATTCCATAATACAAATTCACCAATTATTCTAATCTTGCCTGAAATTAGTCAGGATTATGTTACAACTGAAAGGCATTATAACATAGAAGAAACACACACAAATTAGATATGCTGTAACACCTATATATACACACATGGCATCTGTGCACACATATATGCATATATAATATATACAGATCTATACTATGTATTATATATAAGATAATATCACTATGTTTAGTTAGGTATTAGTACATTTATATGTTGTGTGTATTTGGATCAGACCTATGATTACATTGGGTAAGAAAATCTTGATGGGGGTGGCTAGGTAGTTCAGTGAATAGAGCATCAGCCCTGGAGTCAGGAGGACCAAATCCAGCCTCAGACACTTAACACTTACTAGCCATGGGACCTTGGGCAAGTCACTTAACCCCAATCTTGACGAAGAAACTGTATCTATTAAAGCAGATTGGCATTTGATCTAAAAATCATGGTCTTAGAAAATTACCTGGGACACTGAGAAGTTAGGTGCCTTGCTTGAGGTCATACAGCCAATACTGATCAGAAGCAGGACTTGAATACAGGTCCTCCTGATCCTCAGGCCAATTCTATCCATTATGCACACCACCATGAGTGTGTGTGTATATATTCATGTGTGTGCATGTGTATATCTATCTATAGATAGATTTACAGATATTACATGTGTATATAATATTTGTTATATATATACGCAAACATAATATATTTTTTGAATAAGTAATATAGATGGACAATGATTTGGGTTCAAAATTAAGAAGTAGGAAGAGATCAGGTTGGATTACATTTAGGAAATGACCTAGGACTTGTGAATGATCCCAAACTATCAACTGTCACAAAAGCCCATCTCTTTAACACAAAAAGTCCCCGAGAAATAGGATGTGGTTGTGGATCATGTAACACAATGATCTTAGAAGAATTGAAATTATAAATTACCTGAAGGTCAAAGGAAAAGTACATGGTAAGTGCACTTAGGCCTTAATGTTACCCCAGAACCAGAAATGTCAACTGAATGCACACCTGTAGACTCTTTTTTTGCAGATAAAATAATGGCATATATTTTATTTTGCTTGAGAAGTTGCTGATTTCCTACCTTACTTTTTTCTTTATGCTTGAGACACTAAAACACAGTCTTTGGAATCAAGCTCTTTACGTGAGTGGGTCACAGAGCCTGAGACTCTAAAATAACTAGAGGAAAGCATTCAGTACATTGGATGGATTCTCCATGGATGACAATGGAAAAGCAGTGTTAAGAATTTCACTGCGTGGGAAGTCATGTATGAATTGCAATTTCTGCCTGCACCAGAATGTCTGCCCTGTTGAGATCAAAGAGCCATTTAAACAAATATGAAAAACTCTTATCTTTGTACTTAATTGTATTATTGAGACTCAATATCCCTAAAACTCACTAGTTCAGGCTACCTCTGATAAAGTCATACTTGTCATGGCATGAAGATGACCTTGGTTCCTTGAAGGATGTGCCAAGAGGTCCATCATGCTCTTCTACTAAAAGATGGTTGTGGTTTATATTGGCAGTGGTGAAGAGGAAATCACAAGTTTTGGGAGGTCTTTGGGAGGTCTTTCCTTTATAAGATAGGAACTAAACCTATTTTGCTAGTGTTAAGAACTTTCACGTGAGGAAATTTTTACTGGTGTTGGTTGACACTTTCTCCATCTTGATCATCTTAGGGGGTTGCCTAAATCACTAAGAGGTAAGGTAATTAATGCATAGTCACATAACCAGTATGTGACAGTAGCAGGACTAAGGCTCATGTTGTCTGGGTTCTGAGGCCAGCTTTCTAACCACTCTGTCATGCTGTCTCTCATTTGTAATATAATTGTGACTAATTGGAGGGAAAGGTGCAATTAACTGGTGAAGAGTATGTATTCTGGAATTACATTGAATAAAATTCAGTTTTTGAAAAGTCTTCTAATGAGTGGCTCATTTGTAATGAATGGCTTCAATAACCATGTAGGTAATGTACTGAAATTCTTTAAAAAAAATAAAAACCTGTTATCTGATGTAGGTTAGGCATGCCTTTCTAGTCTTATCATCTCTTACAAATATCACAAAATAAACTTTAACCCAACTGAACTTGAATGACATCAATTATGAAACAGTGGAACCCATTGAATGCTAGAACTGTTAGGGTGAGTAGGGACCTTTTTAAATATCTAGTCAGGAACGTTGAAGAAGGATTTCATATTCCTGCCTGGGGTTGCACTAACTGATGGCTCAGATCCCTACCAGCTCTAAGAGTATATGATTCCTAGAACATTCTCACTTTGTAGATGAAGAAAATGAAGCTCAAGGGTTGACAAGACTTTCCTAAGGGTCACCCAATTATTTAAACAAAAACTAAAACTATTTCCCAAGGATATTGACCATTCATCCAGTTCAAGGCTCTCTTATACTACAATACACTTTTTCAATTAACAGTATTTTACTCAACAGTAACTTAATTAGCTTTCACTTAGAAAAACTAGAGTAGAACAGATGGTCTGTTTATAAAATTTACATAATTCTCTAGCATTGAAAAAGACTTCATTAGAGGGGGTAACTTTACTCAGGACCCAAAAATTTCTTGACAGCCTGGAATGTGGGACTGAATCTAATAGATGACATTAAATAGGGACAAACGAGTCCAAGTCTTATACTTGGATTCAAAAAGTCAGCTTCATAAGAATAGGATAGCAATGCTATGTCTAGACAGTAGGTCCTCTAAAAATGAACTGGAAGGTATAGTGGATTGCAAGTTCAGTATAAGTAATAAGTATAAAATGGTGGAAAGGTAACATATTAGTCTGCATTAAGGACAACAGAGTGTGCTTGTCTAGTGAGGTGATACTGCTATGCTTTGGACCACATCTGAAATACTGTATTGTTTTTGTTTTAGTTCTGGGTATCTCATTTGGGGAAAGATTGAATGTTTGTTTGTTGTCCTTTGTTCTCAAAGAAGGCCAAAATGATATCACTCTGTTGGAGTCAAGGTATAGTATTTCTGATGGTGGCCAATCAGACCAATACAAGTTCGGAGCTCTAACACAGGTTGGGCACAAATGTCTATATAAACATTTGGAGTGGGGGTGTCTAAATTTGTGCATCTCACGTTTCTTTTCATCTACTGCTTTGCTTACAGAATACAGTGCCTTCATTGATGCCACATGCCATGCTGGATAGTCCTTTGCCAGTGTTTCCTATGTCACACAATTGATTCCAAAGTTTCAAATAGGAAGGATATTGATAAACTGGAGAAGGTCCAGAGGAGAGCAGCCAGAATGGTGTATGCTACATAGGGATCAGTGGAAGGAATTAGTGATATTAAGCTTAGAGAAGAAAAAACTTAGGAGGAACATTATAGCTATCTCCAAATACATAAAGGACAGTTGTAGAAGAGGAGATAATATTTACTCTGTTTGGCACAGAAGACAGAACTAATGGTAACAGGTAGAAATTACAAAGAGGCAGATTTAGGCTGGAGTAAAAAAAAATGGTTGAAACAATTAATTCCATCCCAAAATGGAGGGAATTCCTCTGAAGGCAAAAAGACCATCCCTTCAGTGAAGGTCTTCAAGCAGATTGGAACACCGTTCTTCAACTATGATTAAAGGGAGATTTTTGTTCGCTTAGGAGTTGGATGAACTCTAGGTCCTTAAAATCCCATGATTCCATGATCCTGTGGTATGAAAATCAGCTAGGTAGAACAGTGATGGCCTTGGAGCCAGAAAGGCCTGAGTTCAAATTCTGTCTCCAGTGCTTATTTACTATGTGTCCTTGGGTAAGTCATTTAACCTCTTTCAGTCTCATTTTCTTCATTTATAAAATGCGAAGTTTGTACTCAATGACATCTAATGTCCCTTCCAGCTCTAAATCAATGATAAATCACCATAGTCATGGGTCACTATAGAACTACCTATGTGCAAATACTTTTCATATTGATAAATATATAGTTATCTCCCTTAATACTTTAGTTTAAGAATATTTTTATATGATCAAATTAGGTCTTTTGAAGGAACTAGAGTAATATACTTATTTTATTGATCAATTTATCAAAAATGCTACTTATTGATCTTTGAAACAAGTATTAAAAGAGGTGGGGGAGATGATCCTTCACAGCCTTAATTGGAGAAAAGGGATCAGATAATGTGGTACTGAACTATAAAAATGTGGCCAAAAGATTATCCATTTGTGAAGTGTGAAAGAGTCCCTTGAGTGAATCAGAAAGGAAGCAATGCTATAGGATGGAAAAGGATAGCCCATGCTTTTGGGTAACACTTAAAACTTAACCCAGAGAGTCTAGAAGACAGACTCAAAGGAGGAACCAGCTTTTGTTAGAATGAATAGAAGATTCCTGGAGCTGGTTAAAAAAAGAACTTGTAAGAAGCCATATGGAGTTGGGAGGGTGCAAACACAGGCAGATACATAAAGGGGCCAGGCTCTGGTAGTGATGCTATTTGGACCAATAAGGCAGAAAGTGACAGGACAGATGTTGTGTCACTGAAACTTCCTGGTACTAAAGACCCCAAAGTGGTAATTCTGTATCTACTTTCTTCCTTTGGTCTCTCTTATAGAAGTCTGGAACTTTTCCCACAGGGTTTGGGGGAGATGCATTTATTTACTTGGTCTTCTGAAAAAAAATTATGGAATAAAACAATCATTTCCATAGTATAGTATAATTTTTTAAAAAGGTAATAGAACATGAATCTGAAAATCTATTATGTACAACTTACTATTCCTTTTAAATATATAATAAAATTTTCATGTAAATTTATTTTTTTCTTCACTTTTTTTCTTCTCTTCTTCCCCCACCCTAGAGATGGTTATCATTAGACACAAATACATACATACATATATATGTATGTATATATGTATACATGTATGTATATATATATGTATGTATGTATATACATGTAAAATTATCCTATACAGACTTCTATTGATCAGTTCTTTCTCTGCATACAGATAGCATCTTTATATGTCTTTTGTAATTAATTTAAGTATTTATAATAGTTAAAATGTCTTGGTCTTTATAAATACCTTCAACCACAAATCTTTGCTGGCTTGGGTCTACTTACTGGAAATGAAGTTGGAAGAAGGGAATCTAGGGGGTAAATATCCTAGGGAAAAGAAAAAGATCTAACACTGAGGTTTTTTTCCACAAGGGTTTTCTCTAGCTAGGAGTGTAGAAAAACATGGGAGGGCAAGAGAAGGGAATAAGCATGTATATAGTACCAACTATGAGCCAGGCACTATGCTAAGTGTTTTAGAAATATTATTTCATTTGGTATGCATAACAAGCCTGGGAGTAAGTACTGTTATTATCCCCATTTTGTATATGAAAAAACTGAACCAAACAGAGGTAAAGTGATTTGGTCAGGGTCATACAGCTAGGAAGTATCTGAAGCTAAATTTGAACTCAGGTCTTCCTGAATCTAGGCTCAGTGGTCTATCCCCTATGTCATCTAGCAGCCACAAAATAAAGGAAAGAGAGGGAGAGACAGAGACAGAGACAGAAAGGAAGGAAGGAAGGGAGGAAAGAAGGAAGGAAGGAAGGAAGGAAGGAAGGAAGGAAGGAAGGAAGGAA